>NC_091236.1:20964844-21633847 GCF_040958095.1 Procambarus clarkii
TTTGTTTCGTACTAAAAATCACCGAATTTAGCAATATTTTGACATTTATCATCCCCTTTTCCCTTATGTGATTTAATCAAAATATTATCGAGTTAGGCAATATTTTGCAGTTTTTCCACGTTTTTGTGAATTTTCAGTTTATTAGTATTAATTCATTATATATATGACTAAAATCATGCAAACACATAATTGATTATAAATTAACCTTAAATACCTCATTTTCAACCAACTATTTGTTTCTCGTTAAAATACTGATTAAGGTATTGAAAGGGGAGAAGTTCGGTTTTTATTGCATATATCGACGCTTCAGCGGGAATAGAGTGGTTATACGTGTACATCTTCCATTGGTAATATAAACGGAAAATCAGGAACATTTTAGTTAATTCTAATGAAAACACATTGATTTTTATCATTTGTATTGGAAACAACATTGTCATATGTCTTTTCTTGGATCTAAATAATACGAAACCTCGCTTTATGATTCGACGTTAAAATCCTCAAATTTGGTATAATAGTGACTTTTTTCACGTTCGTCATTTAGTTTGATATTACGTAAATATATTCATTTTTTTTACCAATATATCGATACTATTTCATGTAGTATCACGATATGTGATTTAGCCTTCAAATATCAGAATTTCGCATAATATTCCATTTTAAGCCAGTTTTCTGGCGTTATGTTTCGTACGAAAAATCATCGAATTTAGCAATATTTTCATGTTTATCATCCCCTTTTCCTTTATGTAATTTAAACAAAATATCATGGAATTAGGCAAGATTTTACCGTTTTTTAACGTTTTTGTGAATTTTCCGTTTATTGTTATTAATTCATTAAATATACGATAAAAATGATACAAACACATGATTCATTACAAATTAACCTCAAATACTTCATTTTCAATCAACTATTTGTTTCTCGTTAAAATACTGTGTAAGATATTGGAAAGGGGAGAAGTTCTATTTTTTTTGCATATATCGACGTTTCAGCCGGATTAGAGCGGTTTTACGTCTACATCTTCCATCGGTAATATAAACGGAAAATCAGAACATTTTAGCTAATTCTAATGAAAACACTTGATTTTTATCATTTGTATTGGAAACAACATTGTCATATGTCTTTTCTTGGATCTAAATAATACGAAACCTCGCTTTATGATTCGAAGATAAAATCCTCAAATTTGGTATAATAGTGACTTTTTTCACGTTTTTCATGTAGTTTCATATTACGTAAATATATTCATTTTTTACCAATATTTCGATAATTTTTCATGTAGTATCACGATATGTGATTTGGTCTTCATATCTCAGAATTTCGCATAATATTGCATTTTAATCAAGATTTCTTGCATTTTGTTTCGTAGGAAAAATCATCGAATTTAGCAATATTTTGACGTTTATCATCCCCTTTTCCTTTATGTGATTTAAACAAAATATCATCGAATTAGGCAAGATTTTACCGTTTTTCCACGGTTTTGTGAATTTTCCGTTTATTATTATTAATTCATTATATACGATAAAAATAATGCAAACACATAATTGATTAGAAATTAACCTTAAATACTTCATTTGCAATCAACTATTTGTTTCTCGTTAAAATACTGAGTAAGATATTATAAAGGAGAGAGTTCTGTTTTTATTGCACATATCGACGTTTCAGCTGGATTAGAGCGGTTTTACGTGTACATCTTCCATCGGTAATATAAACAAAAAATCAGGAACATTTTAGTTATTCTAATGAAAACACATTGATTTTTATCATTTGTATTGGAAACAACATTGTCATATGTCTTTTCTTGGATCTAAATAATACGAAACCTCGCTTTATGATTCGAAGTTAAAATCCTCAAATTTGGTATAATAGTGACTTTTTTCACGTTTTTCATGTAGTTTGATATTACGTAAATATATTCATTTTTACCAATATTTCGATACTATTTCATGTAGTATCGCGATGTGTGATTTGGCCTTCAAATCTCAGAATTTCGCATAATATTGCATTTTAAGCAAGTTTTCTTGCATTTTGTTTCGTACTAAAAATCACCGAACTTAGCAATATTTTTAGCAATATCATCCCCTTTTCCCTTATGTGATTTAATCAAAATATCATAGAATTAGGCAATATTTTGCCGTTTTTCCACGTTTTTGTGAATTTTCAGTTTATTGGTATTAATTCATTAAATATATGACAAAAGTCATGCAAACACATAATTGATTAGTAATTAACCTTAAATACCTCATTTTCAATCAACTATTTGTTTCTCGTTAAAATACTGATTAGGGTATTGAAAAGAGGAGAAGTTCGGTTTTTATTGCATATATCGACGTTTCAGCCGGAATAGAGCGGTTTATACGTGTACATCTTCCATCGGTAATATAAACGGAAAATCAGGAAGATTTTAGGTAATTCTAATGAAAACACATTGATTTTTATCATTTGTATTGGAAACAACATTGTCATATGTCTTTTCTTGGATCGAAATAATACGAAACCTCGCTTTATGATTCGAAGTTAAAATCCTCAAATTTGGTATAATAGTGACTTTTTTCACGTTTTTCATGTAGTTTGATATTATGTGAATATATTCATTTTTACTAATATTTCGATACTATTTTATGTAGTATCACGATATGTGATTTGGCCTTCATATATCAGAATTTCGCATAATATTGCATTTTAAGCAAGTTTTCTTGCATTTTGTTTCGTACGAAAAATCATCTAATTTAGCAATATTTTGACGTTTATCATCCCATTTTCCTTTATGTGATTTAAACAAAATATCATCGAATTAGGCAAGATTTTACCGTTTTTCCACGGTTTTGTGAATTTTCCGTTTATTGTTATTAATTCATTAAATATACGATAAAAATGATGCAAACACATAATTGATTAGAAATTAACCTTAAATACTTCAATTTCAATCAATTGTTTGTTTCTCGTTAAAATACTGAGTAAGATATTAAAAAGGGGAGAAGGTCTGTTTTTATTGCATATATCGACGTTTCAGCCGGATTAGAGCGGTTTTACGTGTACATCTTCCATCGGTAATATAAACGGAAAATCAGGAACATTTTAGCTAATTCTAATGAAAACACATTGATTTTTATCATTTGTATTGGAAACAACATTGTCATATGTCTTTTCTTCGATCTAAATAATACGATACCTCGCTTTATGATTCGTATTTAAAATCCTCAAATTTGGTATAATAGTGACTTTTTTCACGTTTTTCATGTAGTTTGTTATTACGTAAAATATTCATTTTACCAATATTTCGATACTATTTCATGTAGTATCACGATCTGTGATTTGTTCTTCATAGCTCAGAATTTCGCATAATATTGCATTTTAAGCAAGTTTTCTTCATTTTGTTTCGTACTAAAAATCACCGAATTTAGCAATATTTTGACATTTATCATCCCCTTTTCCCTTATGTGATTTAATCAAAATATTATCGAGTTAGGCAATATTTTGCAGTTTTTCCACGTTTTTGTGAATTTTCAGTTTATTAGTATTAATTCATTATATATATGACTAAAATCATGCAAACACATAATTGATTAGAAATTAACCTTAAATACCTCATTTTCAACCAACTATTTGTTTCTCGTTAAAATACTGATTAAGGTATTGAAAGGGGAGAAGTTCGGTTTTTATTGCATATATCGACGCTTCAGCGGGAATAGAGTGGTTATACGTGTACATCTTCCATTGGTAATATAAACGGAAAATCAGGAACATTTTAGTTAATTCTAATGAAAACACATTGATTTTTATCATTTGTATTGGAAACAACATTGTCATATGTCTTTTCTTGGATCTAAATAATACGAAACCTCGCTTTATGATTCGACGTTAAAATCCTCAAATTTGGTATAATAGTGACTTTTTTCACGTTCGTCATTTAGTTTGATATTACGTAAATATATTCATTTTTTTACCAATATATCGATACTATTTCATGTAGTATCACGATATGTGATTTAGCCTTCAAATATCAGAATTTCGCATAATATTCCATTTTAAGCCAGTTTTCTGGCGTTATGTTTCGTACGAAAAATCATCGAATTTAGCAATATTTCATGTTTATCATCCCCTTTTCCTTTATGTAATTTAAACAAAATATCATGGAATTAGGCAAGATTTTACCGTTTTTTAACGTTTTTGTGAATTTTCCGTTTATTGTTATTAATTCATTAAATATACGATAAAATGATACAAACATATGATTCATTACAAATTAACCTCAAATACTTCATTTTCAATCAACTATTTGTTTCTCGTTAAAATACTGATGTAAGATATTGGAAAGGGGAGAAGTCTATTTTTTTTGCATATATCGACGTTTCAGCCGGATTAGAGCGGTTTTACGTCTACATCTTCCATCGGTAATATAAACGGAAAATCAGGAACATTTTAGTTAATTCTAATGAAAACACATTGATTTTTATCATTTGTATTGGAAACAACATTGTCATATGTCTTTTCTTGGATCTAAATAATACGAAACCTCGCTTTATGATTCGACGTTAAAATCCTCAAATTTGGTATAATAGTGACTTTTTCACGTTCGTCATTTAGTTTGATATTACGTAAATATATTCATTTTTTTACCAATATATCGATACTATTTCACGTAGTATCACGATATGTGATTTAGCCTTCATATATCAGAATTTCGCATAATATTCCATTTTAAGCCAGTTTTCTGGCGTTATAATTTGTACGAAAAAATCATCGAATTTAGCAATATTTTCATGTTTATCATCCACTTTTCCTTTATGTAATTTAAACAAAATATCATGGAATTAGGCAAGATTTTACCGTTTTTTAACGTTTTTGTGAATTTTCCGTTTATTGTTATTAATTCATTAAATATACGATAAAAAATGATACAAACACATGATTCATTAGAAATTAACCTCAAATACTTCATTTTCAATCAACTATTTGTTTCTCGTTAAAATACTGTGTAAGATATTGGAAAGGGGAGAAGTTCTGTTTTTATTGCATATATCGACGTTTCAGCCGGATTAGAGCGGTTTTACGTCTACATCTTCCATCGGTAATATAAACGGAAAAATCAGGAACATTTTAGCTAATTCTAATGAAAACACTTGATTTTTATCATTTGTATTGGAAACAACATTGTCATATGTCTTTTCTTGGATCTAAATAATACGAAACCGCGCTTTATGATTCGACGTTAAAATCCTCAAATTTGGTATAATAGTGACTTTTTTCACGTTCGTCATTTAGTTTCATATTACGTAAATATATTCATTTTTTTACCAATATATCGATACTATTTCACGTAGTATCACGATATGTGATTTAGCCTTCATATATCAGAATTTCGCATAATATTCCATTTTAAGCCAGTTTTCTGGCGTTATAATTTGTACGAAAAATCATCGAATTTAGCAATATTTTCATGTTTATCATCCCCTTTTCCTTTATGTAATTTAAACAAAATATCATGGAATTAGGCAAGATTTTACCGTTTTTTAACGTTTTTGTGAATTTCCGTTTATTGTTATTAATTCATTTAATATACGATAAAAATGATACAAACACATGATTCATTAGAAATTAACCTCAAATACTTCATTTTCATTCAACTATTGTTTCTCGTTAAAATACTGTGTAAGATATTGGAAAGGGGAGAAGTTCTGTTTTTATTGCATATATCGACGTTTCAGCCGGATTAGAGCGGTTTTACGTCTACATCTTCCATCGGTAATATAAACGGAAAATCAGGAACATTTTAGCTAATTCTAATGAAAACACTTGATTTTTATCATTTGTATTGGAAACAACATTGTCATATGTCTTTTCTTGGATCTAAATAATACTAAACCTCGCTTTATGATTCGAAGTTAAAATCCTCAAATTTGGTATAATAGTGACTTTTTTTCACGTTTTTCATGTAGTTTCATATTACGTAAATATATTCATTTTTTTACCAATATTTCGATAATTTTCATGTAGTATCACGATATGTGATTTGGTCTTCATATCTCAGAATTTCGCATAATATTGCATTTTAATCAAGTTTTCTTGCATTTTGTTTCGTAGGAAAAATCATCGAATTTAGCAATATTTTGACGTTTATCATCCCCTTTTCCTTTATGTGATTTAAACCAAATATCATCGAATTAGGCAAGATTTTACCGTTTTTTCCACGGTTTTGTGAATTTTCCGTTTATTGTTATTAATTCATTATATATACGATAAAAATGATGCAAACACATAATTGATTAGAAATTAACATTAAATACTTCATTTTCAATCAACTATTTGTTTCTCGTTAAAATACTGAGTAAGATATTATAAAGGGGAGAGTTCTGTTTTTATTGCACATATCGACGTTTCAGCTGGATTAGAGCGGTTTTACGTGTACATCTTCCATCGGTAATATAAACAAAAAATCAGGAACATTTTAGTTAATTCTAATGAAAACACATTGATTTTTATCATTTGTATTGGAAACAACATTGTCATATGTCTTTTCTTGGATCTAAATAATAACGAAACCTCGCTTATGATTCGAGTTAAAATTCTCAAATTTGGTATAAAAGTGACTTTTTTCACGTTTTTCATGTAGTTTGATATTACGTAAATATATTCATTTTTACCAATATTTCGATACTATTTCATGTAGTGTCACGATATGTGATTTGGCCTTCATATCTCAGAATTTCTCATAATATTGCATTTTAAGCAAGTTTTCTTGCATTTTGTTTCGTACTAAAAATCATCGAATTTAGCAATATTTTGACGTTTATCATCCCCTTTTCCTTTATGTGATTTAAACAAAATATCATCGAATTGGCAAGATCTTACTGTTTTTCCACGGTTTTGTGAATTTTCCCTTTATTGTTATTAATTCATTATATATACGATAAAAATGATGCAAACACATAATTGATTAGAAATTAACCTTAAATACTTCATTTTCAATCAACTATTTGTTTCTCGTTAAAATACTGAGTAAGATATTATAAAGGGGAGAGTTCTGTTTTTATTGCACATATCGACGTTTCAGCTGGATTAGAGCGGTTTTACGTGTACATCTTCCATCGGTAATATAAACAAAAAATCAGGAACATTTTAGTTAATTCCAATGAAAACACATTGATTTTTATCATTTGTACTTGAATCAACATTGTCTTTTCTTGGATCTAAATAATACGAAACCTCGCTTTATGATTCGAAGTTAAAATCCTCAAATTTGGTATAATAGTGACTTTTTTCACGTTTTTCATGTAGTTTGATATTACGTAAATATATTCATTTTTACCAATATTTCGATACTATTTCATGTAGTGTCACGATATGTGATTTGGCCTTCATATATCAGAATTTCGCATAATATTCCATTTTAAGCCAGTTTTCTGGCGTTATAATTTGTACGAAAAATCATCGAATTTAGCAATATTTTCATGTTTATCATCCCCTTTTCCTTTATGTAATTTAAAACAAAATATCATGGAATTAGGCAAGATTTTACCGTTTTTTAACGTTTTGTGAATTTTCCGTTTATTGTTATTAATTCATTAATATACGATAAAAATGATACAAACACATGAATTGCATTAGAAATTAACCTCAAATACTTCATTTTCAATCAACTATTTGTTTCTCGTTAAAATACTGAGTAAGATATTGAAAGGGGAGAAGTTCTGTTTTTATTGCATTATCGACGTTTCAGCCGGATTAGAGCGGTTTTAACGTCTACATCTTCCATCGGTAATATAAACGGAAAAATCAGGAACATTTTAGCTAATTCTAATGAAAACACATTGATTTTTATCATTTGTATTGGAAACAACATTGTCATATGTCTTTTCTTGGATCTAAATAATACGAAACCTCGCTTTATGATTCGAAGTTAAAATCCTCAAATTTGGTATAATAGTGACTTTTTTCACGTTTTTCATGTAGTTTCATATTACGTAAAATATATTCATTTTTTACCAATATTTCGATAATATTTTCATGTAGTATCACGATATGTGATTTGGTCTTCATATCTCAGAATTTCGCATAATATTGCATTTTAAGCAAGTTTTCTTGCATTTTGTTTCGTACTAAAAATCATCGAATTTAGCAATATTTTGACGTTTATCATCCCCTTTTCCTTTATGTGATTTAAACAAAATATCATCGAATTGGGCAAGATCTTACTGTTTTTCCACGGTTTTGTGAATTTTCCCTTTATTGTTATTAATTCATTATATATACGATAAAAATGATGCAAACACATAATTGATTAGAAATTAACCTTAAATACTTCATTTTCAATCAACTATTTGTTTCTCGTTAAAATACTGAGTAAGATATTATAAAGGGGAGAGTTCTGTTTTTATTGCACATATCGACGTTTCAGCTGGATTAGAGCGGTTTTACGTGTACATCTTCCATCGGTAATATAAACAAAAAATCAGGAACATTTTAGTTAATTCCAATGAAAACACATTGATTTTTATCATTTGTACTTGAATCAACATTGTCTTTTCTTGGATCTAAATAATACGAAACCTCGCTTTATGATTCGAAGTTAAAATCCTCAAATTTGGTATAATAGTGACTTTTTTCACGTTTTTCATGTAGTTTGATATTACGTAAATATATTCATTTTACCAATATTTCGATACTATTTCATGTAGTGTCACGATATGTGATTTGGCCTTCATATATCAGAATTTCGCATAATATTCCATTTTAAGCCAGTTTTCTGGCGTTATAATTTGTACGAAAAATCATCGAATTTAGCAATATTTTCATGTTTATCATCCCCTTTTCCTTTATGTAATTTAAACAAAATATCATGGAATTAGGCAAGATTTTACCGTTTTTTAACGTTTTGTGAATTTTTCCGTTTATTGTTATTAATTACATTAATATACGATAAAAATGATACAAACACATGATTCATTAGAAATTAACCTCAAATACTTCATTTTCAATCAACTATTTGTTTCTCGTTAAAATACTGTGTAAGATATTGGAAAGGGGAGAAGTTCTGTTTTTATTGCATTTATCGACGTTTCAGCCGGATTAGAGCGGTTTTACGTCTACATCTTCCATCGGTAATATAAACGGAAAATCAGGAACATTTTAGCTAATTCTAATGAAAACACTTGATTTTTATCATTTGTATTGGAAACAACATTGTCATATGTCTTTTCTTGGATCTAAATAATACGAAACCTCGCTTTATGATTCGAAGTTAAAATCCTCAAATTTGGTATAATAGTGACTTTTTTCACGTTTTTCATGTAGTTTCATATTACGAAAATATATTCATTTTTTACCAATATTTCGATAATTTTTCATGTAGTATCACGATATGTGATTTGGTCTTCATATCTCAGAATTTCGCATAATATTGCATTTTAATCAAGTTTTCTTGCATTTTGTTTCGTAGGAAAAATCATCGAATTTAGCAATATTTTGACGTTTATCATCCCCTTTTCCTTTATGTGATTTAAACCAAATATCATCGAATTAGGCAAGATTTTACCGTTTTTCCACGGTTTTGTGAATTTTCCGTTTATTGTTATTAATTCATTATATATACGATAAAAATGATGCAAACACATAATTGATTAGAAATTAACCTTAAATACTTCATTTTCAATCAACTATTTGTTTCTCGTTAAAATACTGAGTAAGATATTATAAAGGGGAGAGTTCTGTTTTTATTGCACATATCGACGTTTCAGCCGGATTAGAGCGGTTTTACGTGTACATCTTCCATCGGTAATATAAACAAAAAATCAGGAACATTTTAGTTAATTCTAATGAAAACACATTGATTTTTATCATTTGTATTGGAAACAACATTGTCATAAGTCTTTTCTTGGATCTAAATAATACGAAACCTCGCTTTATGATTCGATGTTAAAATTCTCAAATTTGGTATAAAAGTGACCTTTTTCACGTTTTTCATGTAGTTTGATATTACGTAAATATATTCATTTTTACCAATATTTCGATACTATTTCATGTAGTGTCACGATATGTGATTTGGCCTTCATATCTCAGAATTTCTCATTATATTGCATTTTAAGCAAGTTTTCTTGCATTTTGTTTCGTACTAAAAATCATCGAATTTAGCAATATTTTGACGTTTATCATCCCCTTTTCCTTTATGTGATTTAATCAAAATATCATCGAATTAGGCAAGATCTTACTGTTTTTCCACGGTTTTGTGAATTTTCCCTTTATTGTTATTAATTCATTATATATACGATAAAAATGATGCAAACACATAATTGATTAGAAATTAACCTTAAATACTTCATTTTCAATCAACTATTTGTTTCTCGTTAAAATACTGAGTAAGATATTATAAAGGGGAGAGTTCTGTTTTTATTGCACATATCGACGTTTCAGCTGGATTAGAGCGGTTTTACGTGTACATCTTCCATCGGTAATATAAACAAAAAATCAGGAACATTTTAGTTAATTCCAATGAAAACACATTGATTTTTATCATTTGTACTTGAATCAACATTGTCTTTTCTTGGATCTAAATAATACGAAACCTCGCTTTATGATTCGAAGTTAAAATCCTCAAATTTGGTATAATAGTGACTTTTTTCACGTTTTCATGTAGTTTGATATTACGTAAATATATTCATTTATACCAATATTTCGATACTATTTCATGTAGTGTCACGATATGTGATTTGGCCTTCATATATCAGAATTTCGCATAATATTGCATTTTAAGCAAGTTTTCTTTCATTTTGTTTCGTACTAAAAATCATCGAATTTAGCAATATTTTGACGTTTATCATCCCCTTTTCCTTTATGTGATTTAATCAAAATATCATCGAATTAGGCAATATTTTGCCGTTTTTCCACGTTTTTGTGAATTTTCAGTTTATTGGTATTAATTCATTAAATATATGACAAAAGTCATGCAAACACATAATTGATTAGTAAATAACCTTAAATACCTCATTTTCAATCAACTATTTGTTTCTCGTTAAAATACTGATTAATGTATTGAAAAGGGGAGAAGTTCGTTTTTTTTGCATATATCGACGTTTCAGCCGGAATAGAGCGGTTATACGTGTACATCTTCCATTGGTTATAAACGGAAAATCAGGAACATTTTAGTTAATTCTAATGAAAACACATTGATTTTTATCATTTGTATTGGAAACAACATTGTCACATGTCTTTTCTTGGATCTAAATAATACGAAACCTCGCTTTATGATTCGACGTTAAAATCCTCAAATTTGGTATAATAGTGACTTTTTTCACGTTCGTCATTTAGTTTGATATTACGTAAATATATTCATTTTTTTACCAATATATCGATACTATTTCATGTAGCATCACGATATGTGATTTAGCCTTCAAATATCAGAATTTCGCATAATATTCCATTTTAAGCCAGTTTTCTGGCGTTATGTTTCGTACGAAAAATCATCGAATTTAGCAATATTTTCATGTTTATCATCCCCTTTTCCTTTATGTAATTTAAACAAAATATCATGGAATTAGGCAAGATTTTACCGTTTTTTAACGTTTTTGTGAATTTTCCGTTTATTGTTATTAATTCATTAAATATACGATAAAAATGATACAAACACATGATTCATTACAAATTAACCTCAAATACTTCATTTTCAATCAACTATTTGTTTCTCGTTAAAATACTGTGTAAGATATTGGAAAGGGGAGAAGTTCAATTTTTTTTGCATATATCGACGTTTCAGCCGGATTAGAGCGGTTTTACGTCTACATCTTCCATCGGTAATATAAACAAAAAATCAGGAACATTTTAGTTAATTCTAATGAAAACACATTGATTTTTATCATTTGTATTGGAAACAACATTGTCATATGTCTTTTCTTGGATCTAAATAATACGAAACCTCGCTTTATGATTCGAAGTTAAAATTCTCAAATTTGGTATAATAGTGACTTTTTTCACGTTTTTCATGTAGTTTGATATTACGTAAATATATTCATTTTTACCAATATTTCGATACTATTTCATGTAGTATCGCGATGTGTGATTTGGCCTTCAAATCTCAGAATTTCGCATAATATTGCATTTTAAGCAAGTTTTCTTGCATTTTGTTTCGTACTAAAAATCACCGAACTTAGCAATATTTTTAGCAATATCATCCCCTTTTCCCTTATGTGATTTAATCAAAATATCATAGAATTAGGCAATATTTTGCCGTTTTTCCACGTTTTTGTGAATTTTCAGTTTATTGGTATTAATTCATTAAATATATGACAAAAGTCATGCAAACACATAATTGATTAGTAATTAACCTTAAATACCTCATTTTCAATCAACTATTTGTTTCTCGTTAAAATACTGATTAGGGTATTGAAAAGAGAAGTTCGGTTTTTATTGCATATATCGACGTTTCAGCCGGAATAGAGCGGTTATACGTGTACATCTTCCATCGGTAATATAAACGGAAAATCAGGAAGATTTTAGGTAATTCTAATGAAAACACATTGATTTTTATCATTTGTATTGGAAACAACATTGTCATATGTCTTTTCTTGGATCGAAATAATACGAAACCTCGCTTTATGATTCGAAGTTAAAATCCTCAAATTTGGTATAATAGTGACTTTTTTCACGTTTTTCATGTAGTTTGATATTATGTGAATATATTCATTTTTACTAATATTTCGATACTATTTTATGTAGTATCACGATATGTGATTTGGCCTTCATATATCAGAATTTCGCATAATATTGCATTTTAAGCAAGTTTTCTTGCATTTTGTTTCGTACGAAAAATCATCTAATTTAGCAATATTTTGACGTTTATCATCCCCTTTTCCTTTATGTGATTTAAACAAAATATCATCGAATTAGGCAAGATTTTACCGTTTTTCCACGGTTTTGTGAATTTTCCGTTTATTGTTATTAATTCATTAAATATACGATAAAAATGATGCAAACACATAATTGATTAGAAATTAACCTTAAATACTTCAATTTCAATCAATTGTTTGTTTCTCGTTAAAATACTGAGTAAGATATTAAAAAGGGGAGAAGGTCTGTTTTTATTGCATATATCGACGTTTCAGCCGGATTAGAGCGGTTTTACGTGTACATCTTCCATCGGTAATATAAACGGAAAATCAGGAACATTTTAGCTAATTCTAATGAAAACACATTGATTTTTATCATTTGTATTGGAAACAACATTGTCATATGTCTTTTCTTCGATCTAAATAATACGAAACCTCGCTTTATGATTCGTATTTAAAATCCTCAAATTTGGTATAATAGTGACTTTTTTTACGTTTTTCATGTAGTTTGTTATTACGTAAAATATTCATTTTACCAATATTTCGATACTATTTCAAGTAGTATCACGATCTGTGATTTGGTCTTCATAGCTCAGAATTTCGCATAATATTGCATTTTAAGCAAGTTTTCTTGCATTTTGTTTCGTACTAAAAATCACAGAATTTAGCAATATTTTGACATTTATCATCCCCTTTTCCCTTATGTGATTTAATCAAAATATTATCGAGTTAGGCAATATTTTGCAGTTTTTCCACGTTTTTG
Source organism: Procambarus clarkii (assembly GCF_040958095.1). Taxonomy (NCBI): domain Eukaryota; kingdom Metazoa; phylum Arthropoda; class Malacostraca; order Decapoda; family Cambaridae; genus Procambarus; species Procambarus clarkii. Next base: position 20,978,418 of record NC_091236.1, read on the forward strand.
TGAATTTTCAGTTTATTAGTATTAATTCATTATATATATGACTAAAATCATGCAAACACATAATTGATTAGAAATTAACCTTAAATACCTCATTTTCAACCAACTATTTGTTTCTCGTTAAAATACTGATTAAGGTATTGTAAGGGGAGAAGTTCGGTTTTTATTGCATATATCGACGCTTCAGCGGGAATAGAGTGGTTATACGTGTACATCTTCCATTGGTAATATAAACGGAAAATCAGGAACATTTTAGTTAATTCTAATGAAAACACATTGATTTTTATCATTTGTATTGGAAACAACATTGTCATATGTCTTTTCTTGGATCTAAATAATACGAAACCTCGCTTTATGATTCGACGTTAAAATCCTCAAATTTGGTATAATAGTGACTTTTTTCACGTTCGTCATTTAGTTTGATATTACGTAAATATATTCATTTTTTTACCAATATATCGATACTATTTCATGTAGTATCACGATATGTGATTTAGCCTTCAAATATCAGAATTTCGCATAATATTCCATTTTAAGCCAGTTTTCTGGCGTTATGTTTCGTACGAAAAATCATCGAATTTAGCAATATTTTCATGTTTATCATCCCCTTTTCCTTTATGTAATTTAAACAAAATATCATGGAATTAGGCAAGATTTTACCGTTTTTTAACGTTTTTGTGAATTTTCCGTTTATTGTTATTAATTCATTAAATATACGATAAAAATGATACAAACACATGATTCATTACAAATTAACCTCAAATACTTCATTTTCAATCAACTATTTGTTTCTCGTTAAAATACTGTGTAAGATATTGGAAAGGGGAGAAGTTCTATTTTTTTTTTGCATATATCGACGTTTCAGCCGGATTAGAGCGGTTTTACGTCTACATCTTCCATCGGTAATATAAACGGAAAATCAGGAACATTTTAGCTAATACTAATGAAAAAACTTGATTTTTATCATTTGTATTGGAAACAACATTGTCATATGTCTTTTCTTGGATCTAAATAATACGAAACCTCGCTTTATGATTCGAAGATAAAATCCTCAAATTTGGTATAATAGTGACTTTTTTCACGTTTTTCATGTAGTTTCATATTACGTAAATATATTCATTTTTTACCAATATTTCGATAATTTTTCATGTAGTATCACGATATGTGATTTGGCCTTCATATATCAGAATTTCGCATAATATTGCATTTTAAGCAAGTTTTCTTGCATTTTGTTTCGTAGGAAAAATCATCGAATTTAGCAATATTTTGACGTTTATCATCCCCTTTTCCTTTATGTGATTTAAACAAAATATCATCGAATTAGGCAAGATCTTACTGTTTTTCCACGGTTTTGTGAATTTTCCCTTTATTGTTATTAATTCATTATATATACGATAAAAATGATGCAAACACATAATTGATTAGAAATTAACCTTAAATACTTCATTTTCAATCAACTATTTGTTTCTCGTTAAAATACTGAGTAAGATATTATAAAGGGGAGAGTTCTGTTTTTATTGCACATATCGACGTTTCAGCTGGATTAGAGCGGTTTTACGTGTACATCTTCCATCGGTAATATAAACAAAAAATCAGGAACATTTTAGTTAATTCCAATGAAAACACATTGATTTTTATCATTTGTACTTGAATCAACATTGTCTTTTCTTGGATCTAAATAATACGAGACCTCGCTTTATGATTCGAAGTTAAAATCCTCAAATTTGGTATAATAGTGACTTTTTTCACGTTTTTCATGTAGTTTGATATTACGTAAATATATTCATTTTTACCAATATTTCGATACTATTTCATGTAGTGTCACGATATGTGATTTGGCCTTCATATATCAGAATTTCGCATAATATTGCATTTTAAGCAAGTTTTCTTGCATTTTGTTTCGTACTAAAAATCATCGAATTTAGCAATATTTTGACGTTTATCATCCCCTTTTCCTTTATGTGATTTAATCAAAATATCATCGAATTAGGCAATATTTTGCCGTTTTTCCACGTTTTTGTGAATTTTCAGTTTATTGGTATTAATTCATTAAATATATGACAAAAGTCATGCAAACACATAATTGATTAGTAAATAACCTTAAATACCTCATTTTCAATCAACTATTTGTTTCTCGTTAAAATACTGATTAATGTATTGAAAAGGGGAGAAGTTCGTTTTTTTTGCATATATCGACGTTTCAGCCGGAATAGAGCGGTTATACGTGTACATCTTCCATTGGTTATAAACGGAAAATCAGGAACATTTTAGTTAATTCTAATGAAAACACATTGATTTTTATCATTTGTATTGGAAACAACATTGTCACATGTCTTTTCTTGGATCTAAATAATACGAAACCTCGCTTTATGATTCGACGTTAAAATCCTCAAATTTGGTATAATAGTGACTTTTTTCACGTTCGTCATTTAGTTTGATATTACGTAAATATATTCATTTTTTTACCAATATATCGATACTATTTCATGTAGCATCACGATATGTGATTTAGCCTTCAAATATCAGAATTTCGCATAATATTCCATTTTAAGCCAGTTTTCTGGCGTTATGTTTCGTACGAAAAATCATCGAATTTAGCAATATTTTCATGTTTATCATCCCCTTTTCCTTTATGTAATTTAAACAAAATATCATGGAATTAGGCAAGATTTTACCGTTTTTTAACGTTTTTGTGAATTTTCCGTTTATTGTTATTAATTCATTAAATATACGATAAAAATGATACAAACACATGATTCATTACAAATTAACCTCAAATACTTCATTTTCAATCAACTATTTGTTTCTCGTTAAAATACTGTGTAAGATATTGGAAAGGGGAGAAGTTCAATTTTTTTTGCATATATCGACGTTTCAGCCGGATTAGAGCGGTTTTACGTCTACATCTTCCATCGGTAATATAAACAAAAAATCAGGAACATTTTAGTTAATTCTAATGAAAACACATTGATTTTTATCATTTGTATTGGAAACAACATTGTCATATGTCTTTTCTTGGATCTAAATAATACGAAACCTCGCTTTATGATTCGAAGTTAAAATTCTCAAATTTGGTATAATAGTGACTTTTTTCACGTTTTTCATGTAGTTTGATATTACGTAAATATATTCATTTTTACCAATATTTCGATACTATTTCATGTAGTATCGCGATGTGTGATTTGGCCTTCAAATCTCAGAATTTCGCATAATATTGCATTTTAAGCAAGTTTTCTTGCATTTTGTTTCGTACTAAAAATCACCGAACTTAGCAATATTTTTAGCAATATCATCCCCTTTTCCCTTATGTGATTTAATCAAAATATCATAGAATTAGGCAATATTTTGCCGTTTTTCCACGTTTTTGTGAATTTTCAGTTTATTGGTATTAATTCATTAAATATATGACAAAAGTCATGCAAACACATAATTGATTAGTAATTAACCTTAAATACCTCATTTTCAATCAACTATTTGTTTCTCGTTAAAATACTGATTAGGGTATTGAAAAGAGAAGTTCGGTTTTTATTGCATATATCGACGTTTCAGCCGGAATAGAGCGGTTATACGTGTACATCTTCCATCGGTAATATAAACGGAAAATCAGGAAGATTTTAGGTAATTCTAATGAAAACACATTGATTTTTATCATTTGTATTGGAAACAACATTGTCATATGTCTTTTCTTGGATCGAAATAATACGAAACCTCGCTTTATGATTCGAAGTTAAAATCCTCAAATTTGGTATAATAGTGACTTTTTTCACGTTTTTCATGTAGTTTGATATTATGTGAATATATTCATTTTTACTAATATTTCGATACTATTTTATGTAGTATCACGATATGTGATTTGGCCTTCATATATCAGAATTTCGCATAATATTGCATTTTAAGCAAGTTTTCTTGCATTTTGTTTCGTACGAAAAATCATCTAATTTAGCAATATTTTGACGTTTATCATCCCCTTTTCCTTTATGTGATTTAAACAAAATATCATCGAATTAGGCAAGATTTTACCGTTTTTCCACGGTTTTGTGAATTTTCCGTTTATTGTTATTAATTCATTAAATATACGATAAAAATGATGCAAACACATAATTGATTAGAAATTAACCTTAAATACTTCAATTTCAATCAATTGTTTGTTTCTCGTTAAAATACTGAGTAAGATATTAAAAAGGGGAGAAGGTCTGTTTTTATTGCATATATCGACGTTTCAGCCGGATTAGAGCGGTTTTACGTGTACATCTTCCATCGGTAATATAAACGGAAAATCAGGAACATTTTAGCTAATTCTAATGAAAACACATTGATTTTTATCATTTGTATTGGAAACAACATTGTCATATGTCTTTTCTTCGATCTAAATAATACGAAACCTCGCTTTATGATTCGTATTTAAAATCCTCAAATTTGGTATAATAGTGACTTTTTTCACGTTTTTCATGTAGTTTGTTATTACGTAAAATATTCATTTTACCAATATTTCGATACTATTTCAAGTAGTATCACGATCTGTGATTTGGTCTTCATAGCTCAGAATTTCGCATAATATTGCATTTTAAGCAAGTTTTCTTGCATTTTGTTTCGTACTAAAAATCACAGAATTTAGCAATATTTTGACATTTATCATCCCCTTTTCCCTTATGTGATTTAATCAAAATATTATCGAGTTAGGCAATATTTTGCAGTTTTTCCACGTTTTTGTGAATTTTCAGTTTATTAGTATTAATTCATTATATATATGACTAAAATCATGCAAACACATAATTGATTAGAAATTAACCTTAAATACCTCATTTTCAACCAACTATTTGTTTCTCGTTAAAATACTGATTAAGGTATTGAAAGGGGAGAAGTTCGGTTTTTATTGCATATATCGACGCTTCAGCGGGAATAGAGTGGTTATACGTGTACATCTTCCATTGGTAATATAAACGGAAAATCAGGAACATTTTAGTTAATTCTAATGAAAACACATTGATTTTTATCATTTGTATTGGAAACAACATTGTCATATGTCTTTTCTTGGATCTAAATAATACGAAACCTCGCTTTATGATTCGACGTTAAAATCCTCAAATTTGGTATAATAGTGACTTTTTTCACGTTCGTCATTTAGTTTGATATTACGTAAATATATTCATTTTTTTACCAATATATCGATACTATTTCATGTAGTATCACGATATGTGATTTAGCCTTCAAATATCAGAATTTCGCATAATATTCCATTTTAAGCCAGTTTTCTGGCGTTATGTTTCGTAGGAAAAATCATCGAATTTAGCAATATTTTCATGTTTATCATCCCCTTTTCCTTTATGTAATTTAAACAAAATATCATGGAATTAGGCAAGATTTTACCGTTTTTTAACGTTTTTGTGAATTTTCCGTTTATTGTTATTAATTCATTAAATATACGATAAAAATGATACAAACACATGATTCATTACAAATTAACCTCAAATACTTCATTTTCAATCAACTATTTGTTTCTCGTTAAAATACTGTGTAAGATATTGGAAAGGGGAGAAGTTCTATTTTTTTTTGGCATATATCGACGTTTCAGCCGGATTAGAGCGGTTTTACGTCTACATCTTCCATCGGTAATATAAACGGAAAATCAGGAACATTTTAGCTAATACTAATGAAAAAACTTGATTTTTATCATTTGTATTGGAAACAACATTGTCATATGTCTTTTCTTGGATCTAAATAATACGAAACCTCGCTTTATGATTCGAAGATAAAATCCTCAAATTTGGTATAATAGTGACTTTTTTCACGTTTTTCATGTAGTTTCATATTACGTAAATATATTCATTTTTTACCAATATTTCGATAATTTTTCATGTAGTATCACGATATGTGATTTGGCCTTCATATATCAGAATTTCGCATAATATTGCATTTTAAGCAAGTTTTCTTGCATTTTGTTTCGTAGGAAAAATCATCGAATTTAGCAATATTTTGACGTTTATCATCCCCTTTTCCTTTATGTGATTTAAACAAAATATCATCGAATTAGGCAAGATCTTACTGTTTTTCCACGGTTTTGTGAATTTTCCCTTTATTGTTATTAATTCATTATATATACGATAAAAATGATGCAAACACATAATTGATTAGAAATTAACCTTAAATACTTCATTTTCAATCAACCATTTGTTTCTCGTTAAAATACTGAGTAAGATATTATAAAGGGGAGAGTTCTGTTTTTATTGCACATATCGACGTTTCAGCTGGATTAGAGCGGTTTTACGTGTACATCTTCCATCGGTAATATAAACAAAAAATCAGGAACATTTTAGTTAATTCCAATGAAAACACATTGATTTTTATCATTTGTACTTGAATCAACATTGTCTTTTCTTGGATCTAAATAATACGAAACCTCGCTTTATGATCCGAAGTTAAAATCCTCAAATTTGGTATAATAGTGACTTTTTTCACGTTTTTCATGTAGTTTGATATTACGTAAATATATTCATTTTTACCAATATTTCGATACTATTTCATGTAGTGTCACGATATGTGATTTGGCCTTCATATATCAGAATTTCGCATAATATTGCATTTTAAGCAAGTTTTCTTGCATTTTGTTTCGTACTAAAAATCATCGAATTTAGCAATATTTTGATGTTTATCATCCCCTTTTCCTTTATGTGATTTAATCAAAATATCATCGAATTAGGCAATATTTTGCCGTTTTTCCACGTTTTTGTGAATTTTCAGTTTATTGGTATTAATTCATTAAATATATGACAAAAGTCATGCAAACACATAATTGATTAGTAATTAACCTTAAATACCTCATTTTCAATCAACTATTTGTTTCTCGTTAAAATACTGATTAAGGTATTGAAAAGGGGAGAAGTTCGGTTTTTTTGCATATATCGACGTTTCAGCTGGAATAGAGCGGTTATACGTGTACATCTTCCATTGGTTATAAACGGAAAATCAGGAACATTTTAGTTAATTCTAATGAAAACACATTGATTTTTATCATTTGTATTGGAAACAACATTGTCACATGTCTTTACTTGGATCTAAATAATACGAAACCTCGCTTTATGATTCGACGTTAAAATCCTCAAATTTGGTATAATAGTGACTTTTTCACGTTCGTCATTTAGTTTGATATTACGTAAATATATTCATTTTTTTACCAATATATCGATACTATTTCATGTAGTATCACGATATGTGATTTAGCCTTCAAATATCAGAATTTCGCATAATATTCCATTTTAAGCCAGTTTTCTGGCGTTATGTTTCGTACGAAAAATCATCGAATTTAGCAATATTTTCATGTTTATCATCCCCTTTTCCTTTATGTAATTTAAACAAAATATCATGGAATTAGGCAAGATTTTACCGTTTTTTAACGTTTTTGTGAATTTTCCGTTTATTGTTATTAATTCATTAAATATACGATAAAAATGATACAAACACATGATTCATTACAAATTAACCTCAAATACTTCATTTTCAATCAACTATTTGTTTCTCGTTAAAATACTGTGTAAGATATTGGAAAGGGGAGAAGTTCAATTTTTTTTGCATATATCGACGTTTCAGCCGGATTAGAGCGGTTTTACGTCTACATCTTCCATCGGTAATATAAACAAAAAATCAGGAACATTTTAGTTAATTCTAATGAAAACACATTGATTTTTATCATTTGTATTGGAAACAACATTGTCATATGTCTTTTCTTGGATCTAAATAATACGAAACCTCGCTTTATGATTCGAAGTTAAAATTCTCAAATTTAGTATAATAGTGACTTTTTTCACGTTTTTCATGTAGTTTGATATTACGTAAATATATTCATTTTTACCAATATTTCGATACTATTTCATGTAGTATCGCGATGTGTGATTTGGCCTTCAAATCTCAGAATTTCGCATAATATTGCATTTTAAGCAAGTTTTCTTGCATTTTGTTTCGTACTAAAAATCACCGAACTTAGCAATATTTTTAGCAATATCATCCCCTTTTCCCTTATGTGATTTAATCAAAATATCATAGAATTAGGCAATATTTTGCCGTTTTTCCACGTTTTTGTGAATTTTCAGTTTATTGGTATTAATTCATTAAATATATGACAAAAGTCATGCAAACACATAATTGATTAGTAATTAACCTTAAATACCTCATTTTCAATCAACTATTTGTTTCTCGTTAAAATACTGATTAGGGTATTGAAAAGAGGAGAAGTTCGGTTTTTATTGCATATATCGACGTTTCAGCCGGAATAGAGCGGTTATACGTGTACATCTTCCATCGGTAATATAAACGGAAAATCAGGAAGATTTTAGGTAATTCTAATGAAAACACATTGATTTTTATCATTTGTATTGGAAACAACATTGTCATATGTCTTTTCTTGGATCGAAATAATACGAAACCTCGCTTTATGATTCGAAGTTAAAATCCTCAAATTTGGTATAATAGTGACTTTTTTCACGTTTTTCATGTAGTTTGATATTATGTGAATATATTCATTTTTACTAATATTTCGAAACTATTTTATGTAGTATCACGATATGTGATTTGGCCTTCATATATCAGAATTTCGCATAATATTGCATTTTAAGCAAGTTTTCTTGCATTTTGTTTCGTACGAAAAATCATCTAATTTAGCAATATTTTGACGTTTATCATCCCCTTTTCCTTTATGTGATTTAAACAAAATATCATCGAATTAGGCAAGATTTTACCGTTTTTCCACGGTTTTGTGAATTTTCCGTTTATTGTTATTAATTCATTAAATATACGATAAAAATGATACAAACACATGATTCATTACAAATTAACCTCAAATACTTCATTTTCAATCAACTATTTGTTTCTCGTTAAAATACTGTGTAAGATATTGGAAAGGGGAGAAGTTCTATTTTTTTTGCATATATCGACGTTTCAGCCGGATTTGAGCAGTTTTACGTCTACATCTTCCATCGGTAATATAAACGGAAAATCAGGAACATTTTAGCTAATTCTAATGAAAACACTTGATTTTTATCATTTGTATTGGAAACAACATTGTCATATGTCTTTTCTTGGATCTAAATAATACGAAACCTCGCTTTATGATTCGAAGATAAAATCCTCAAATTTGGTATAATAGTGACTTTTTTCACGTTTTTCATGTAGTTTCATATTACGTAAATATATTCATTTTTTACCAATATTTCGATAATTTTTCATGTAGTATCACGATATGTGATTTGGTCTTCATATCTCAGAATTTCGCATAATATTGCATTTTAATCAAGATTTCTTGCATTTTGTTTCGTAGGAAAAATCATCGAATTTAGCAATATTTTGACGTTTATCATCCCCTTTTCCTTTATGTGATTTAAACAAAATATCATCGAATTAGGCAAGATCTTACTGTTTTTCCACGGTTTTGTGAATTTTCCCTTTATTGTTATTAATTCATTATATATACGATAAAAATGATGCAAACACATAATTGATTAGAAATTAACCTTAAATACTTCATTTTCAATCAACTATTTGTTTCTCGTTAAAATACTGAGTAAGATATTATAAAGGGGAGAGTTCTGTTTTTATTGCACATATCGACGTTTCAGCTGGATTAGAGCGGTTTTACGTGTACATCTTCCATCGGTAATATAAACAAAAAATCAGGAACATTTTAGTTAATTCCAATGAAAACACATTGATTTTTATCATTTGTACTTGAATCAACATTGTCTTTTCTTGGATCTAAATAATACGAAACCTCGCTTTATGATTCGAAGTTAAAATCCTCAAATTTGGTATAATAGTGACTTTTTTCACGTTTTTCATGTAGTTTGATATTACGTAAATATATTAATTTTTACCAATATTTCGATACTATTTCATGTAGTGTCACGATATGTGATTTAGCCTTCATATATCAGAATTTCGCATAATATTGCATTTTAAGCAAGTTTTCTTGCATTTTGTTTCGTACTAAAAATCATCGAATTTAGCAATATTTTGACGTTTATCATCCCCTTTTCCTTTATGTGATTTAATCTAAATATCATCGAATTAGGCAATATTTTGCCGTTTTTCCACGTTTTTGTGAATTTTCAGTTTATTGGTATTTATTCATTAAATATATGACAAAAGTCATGCAAACACATAATTGATTAGTAATTAACCTTAAATACCTCATTTTCAATCAACTATTTGTTTCTCGTTAAAATACTGATTAAGGTATTGAAAGGGGAGAAGTTCGGTTTTTATTGCATATATCGACGCTTCAGCGGGAATAGAGTGGTTATACGTGTACATCTTCCATTGGTAATATAAACGGAAAATCAGGAACATTTTAGTTAATTCTAATGAAAACACATTGATTTTTATCATTTGTATTGGAAACAACATTGTCATATGTCTTTTCTTGGATCTAAATAATACGAAACCTCGCTTTATGATTCGACGTTAAAATCCTCAAATTTGGTAAAATAGTGACTTTTTTCACGTTCGTCATTTAGTTTGATATTACGTAAATATATTCATTTTTTTACCAATATATCGATACTATTTCATGTAGTATCACGATATGTGATTTAGCCTTCAAATATCAGAATTTCGCATAATATTCCATTTTAAGCCAGTTTTCTGGCGTTATGTTTCGTACGAAAAATCATCGAATTTAGCAATATTTTCATGTTCATCATCCCCTTTTCCTTTATGTAATTTAAACAAAATATCATGGAATTAGGCAAGATTTTACCGTTTTTTAACGTTTTTGTGAATTTTCCGTTTATTGTTATTAATTCATTAAATATACGACAAAAATGATACAAACACATGATTCATTACAAATTAACCTCAAATACTTCATTTTCAATCAACTATTTGTTTCTCGTTAAAATACTGTGTAAGATATTGGAAAGGGGAGAAGTTCTATTTTTTTTGCATATATCGACGTTTCAGCCGGATTAGAGCGGTTTTACGTCTACATCTTCCATCGGTAATATAAACGGAAAATCAGGAACATTTTAGCTAATTCTAATGAAAACACTTGATTTTTATCATTTGTATTGGAAACAACATTGTCATATGTCTTTTCTTGGATCTAAATAATACGAAACCTCGCTTTATGATTCGAAGATAAAATCCTCAAATTTGGTATAATAGTGACTTTTTTCACGTTTTTCATGTAGTTTCATATTACGTAAATATATTCATTTTTTACCAATATTTCGATAATTTTTCATGTAGTATCACGATATGTGATTTGGTCTTCATATCTCAGAATTTCGCATAATATTGCATTTTAATCAAGATTTCTTGCATTTTGTTTCGTAGGAAAAATCATCGAATTTAGCAATATTTTGACGTTTATCATCCCCTTTTCCTTTATGTGATTTAAACAAAATATCATCGAATTAGGCAAGATTTTACCGTTTTTCCACGGTTTTGTGAATTTTCCGTTTATTGTTATTAATTCATTATATATACGATAAAAATAATGCAAACACATAATTGATTAGAAATTAACCTTAAATACTTCATTTGCAATCAACTATTTGTTTCTCGTTAAAATACTGAGTAAGATATTATAAAGGAGAGAGTTCTGTTTTTATTGCACATATCGACGTTTCAGCTGGATTAGAGCGGTTTTACGTGTACATCTTCCATCGGTAATATAAACAAAAATTCAGGAACATTTTAGTTAATTCTAATGAAAACACATTGATTTTTATCATTTGTATTGGAAACAACATTGTCATATGTCTTTTCTTGGATCTAAATAATACGAAACCTCGCTTTATGATTCGAAGTTAAAATCCTCAAATTTGGTATAATAGTGACTTTTTTCACGTTTTTCATGTAGTTTGATATTACGTAAATATATTCATTTTTACCAATATTTCGATACTATTTCATGTAGTATCGCGATGTGTGATTTGGCCTTCAAATCTCAGAATTTCGCATAATATTGCATTTTAAGCAAGTTTTCTTGCATTTTGTTTCGTACTAAAAATCACCGAACTTAGCAATATTTTTAGCAATATCATCCCCTTTTCCCTTATGTGATTTAATCAAAATATCATAGAATTAGGCAATATTTTGCCGTTTTTCCACGTTTTTGTGAATTTTCAGTTTATTGGTATTAATTCATTAAATATATGACAAAAGTCATGCAAACACATAATTGATTAGTAATTAACCTTAAATACCTCATTTTCAATCAACTATTTGTTTCTCGTTAAAATACTGATTAGGGTATTGAAAAGAGGAGAAGTTCGGTTTTTATTGCATATATCGACGTTTCAGCCGGAATTGAGCGGTTATACGTGTACATCTTCCATCGGTAATATAAACGGAAAATCAGGAAGATTTTAGGTAATTCTAATGAAAACACATTCATTTTTATCATATGTATTGGAAACAACATTGTCATATGTCTTTTCTTGGATCGAAATAATACGAAACCTCGCTTTATGATTCGAAGTTAAAATCCTCAAATTTGGTATAATAGTGACTTTTTTCACGTTTTTCATGTAGTTTGATATTATGTGAATATATTAATTTTTACTAATATTTCGATACTATTTTATGTAGTATCACGATATGTGATTTGGCCTTCATATATCAGAATTTCGCATAATATTGCATTTTAAGCAAGTTTTCTTGCATTTTGTTTCGTACGAAAAATCATCTAATTTAGCAATATTTTGACGTTTATCATCCCCTTTTCCTTTATGTGATTTAAACAAAATATCATCGAATTAGGCAAGATTTTACCGTTTTTCCACGGTTTTGTGAATTTTCCGTTTATTGTTATTAATTCATTAAATATACGATAAAAATGATGCAAACACATAATTGATTAGAAATTAACCTTAAATACTTCAATTTCAATCAATTGTTTGTTTCTCGTTAAAATACTGAGTAAGATATTAAAAAGGGGAGAAGGTCTGTTTTTATTGCATATATCGACGTTTCAGCCGGATTAGAGCGGTTTTACGTGTACATCTTCCATCGGTAATATAAACGGAAAATCAGGAACATTTTAGCTAATTCTAATGAAAACACATTGATTTTTATCATTTGTATTGGAAACAACATTGTTATATGTCTTTTCTTCGATCTAAATAATACGAAACCTCGCTTTATGATTCGTATTTAAAATCCTCAAATTTGGTATAATAGTGACTTTTTTCACGTTTTTCATGTAGTTTGTTATTACGTAAAATATTCATTTTACCAATATTTCGATACTATTTCATGTAGTATCACGATCTGTGATTTGGTCTTCATAGCTCAGAATTTCGCATAATATTGCATTTTAAGCAAGTTTTCTTGCATTTTGTTTCGTACTAAAAATCACCGAATTTAGCAATATTTTGACATTTATCATCCCCTTTTCCCTTATGTGATTTAATCAAAATATTATCGAGTTAGGCAATATTTTGCAGTTTTTCCACGTTTTTGTGAATTTTCAGTTTATTAGTATTAATTCATTATATATATGACTAAAATCATGCAAACACATAATTGATTAGAAATTAAACTTAAATACCTCATTTTCAACCAACTATTTGTTTCTCGTTAAAATACTGATTAAGGTATTGAAAGGGGAGAAGTTCGGTTTTTATTGCATATATCGACGCTTCAGCGGGAATAGAGTGGTTATACGTGTACATCTTCCATTGGTAATATAAACGGAAAATCAGGAACATTTTAGTTAATTCTAATGAAAACACATTGATTTTTATCATTTGTATTGGAAACAACATTGTCATATGTCTTTTCTTGGATCTAAATAATACGAAACCTCGCTTTATGATTCGACGTTAAAATCCTCAAATTTGGTATAATAGTGACTTTTTTCACGTTCGTCATTTAGTTTGATATTACGTAAATATATTCATTTTTTTACCAATATATCGATACTATTTCATGTAGTATCACGATATGTGATTTAGCCTTCAAATATCAGAATTTCGCATAATATTCCATTTTAAGCCAGTTTTCTGGCGTTATGTTTCGTACGAAAAATCATCGAATTTAGCAATATTTTCATGTTTATCATCCCCTTTTCCTTTATGTAATTTAAACAAAATATCATGGAATTAGGCAAGATTTTACCGTTTTTTAACGTTTTTGTGAATTTTCCGTTTATTGTTATTAATTCATTAAATATACGATAAAAATGATACAAACACATGATTCATTACAAATTAACATCAAATACTTCATTTTCAATCAACTATTTGTTTCTCGTTAAAATACTGTGTAAGATATTGGAAAGGGAAGAAGTTCTATTTTTTTTGCATATATCGACGTTTCAGCCGGATTAGAGCGGTTTTACGTCTACATCTTCCATCGGTAATATAAACGGAAAATCAGGAACATTTTAGCTAATTGTAATGAAAACACTTGATTTTTATCATTTGTATTGGAAACAACATTGTCATATGTCTTTTCTTGGATCTAAATAATACGAAACCTCGCTTTATGATTCGAAGATAAAATCCTCAAATTTGGAATAATAGTGACTTTTTTCACGTTTTTCATGTAGTTTCATATTACGTAAATATATTCATTTTTTACCAATATTTCGATAATTTTTCATGTATTATCACGATATGTGATTTGGTCTTCATATCTCAGAATTTCGCATAATATTGCATTTTAATCAAGATTTCTTGTATTTTGTTTCGTAGGAAAAATCATCGAATTTAGCAATATTTTGACGTTTATCATCCCCTTTTCCTTTATGTGATTTAAACAAAATATCATCGAATTAGGCAAGATTTTACCGTTTTTCCACGGTTTTGTGAATTTTCCGTTTATTGTTATTAATTCATTATATATACGATAAAAATAATGCAAACACATAATTGATTAGAAATTAACCTTAAATACTTCATTTGCAATCAACTATTTGTTTCTCGTTAAAATACTGAGTAAGATATTATAAAGGAGAGAGTTCTGTTTTTATTGCACATATCGACGTTTCAGCTGGATTAGAGCGGTTTTACGTGTACATCTTCCATCGGTAATATAAACAAAAATCAGGAACATTTTAGTTAATTCTAATGAAAACACATTGATTTTTATCATTTGTATTGGAAACAACATTGTCATATGTCTTTTCTTGGATCTAAATAATACGAAACCTCGCTTTATGATTCGAAGTTAAAATCCTCAAATTTGGTATAATAGTGACTTTTTTCACGTTTTTCATGTAGTTTGATATTACGTAAATATATTCATTTTTACCAATATTTCGATACTATTTCATGTAGTATCGCGATGTGTGATTTGGCCTTCAAATCTCAGAATTTCGCATAATATTGCATTTTAAGCAAGTTTTCTTGCATTTTGTTTCGTACTAAAAATCACCGAACTTAGCAATATTTTTAGCAATATCATCCCCTTTTCCCTTATGTGATTTAATCAAAATATCATAGAATTAGGCAATATTTTGCCGTTTTTCCACGTTTTTGTGAATTTTCAGTTTATTGGTATTAATTCATTAAATATATGACAAAAGTCATGCAAACACATAATTGATTAGTAATTAACCTTAAATACCTCATTTTCAATCAACTATTTGTTTCTCGTTAAAATACTGATTAGGGTATTGAAAAGAGGAGAAGTTCGGTTTTTATTGCATATATCGACGTTTCAGCCGGAATAGAGCGGTTATACGTGTACATCTTCCATCGGTAATATAAACGGAAAATCAGGAAGATTTTAGGTAATTCTAATGAAAACACAATGATTTTTATCATTTGTATTGGAAACAACATTGTCATATGTCTTTTCTTGGATCGAAATAATACGAAACCTCGCTTTATGATTCGAAGTTAAAATCCTCAAATTTGGTATAATAGTGACTTTTTTCACGTTTTTCATGTAGTTTGATATTATGTGAATATATTCATTTTTACTAATATTTCGATACTATTTTATGTAGTATCACGATATGTGATTTGGCCTTCATATATCAGAATTTCGCATAATATTGCATTTTAAGCAAGTTTTCTTGCATTTTGTTTCGTACGAAAAATCATCTAATTTAGCAATATTTTGACGTTTATCATCCCCTTTTCCTTTATGTGATTTAAACAAAATATCATCGAATTAGGCAAGATTTTACCGTTTTTCCACGGTTTTGTGAATTTTCCGTTTATTGTTATTAATTCATTAAATATACGATAAAAATGATGCAAACACATAATTGATTAGAAATTAACCTTAAATACTTCAATTTCAATCAATTGTTTGTTTCTCGTTAAAATACTGAGTAAGATATTAAAAAGGGGAGAAGGTCTGTTTTTATTGCATATATCGACGTTTCAGCCGGATTAGAGCGGTTTTACGTGTACATCTTCCATCGGTAATATAAACGGAAAATCAGGAACATTTTAGCTAATTCTAATGAAAACACATTGATTTTTATCATTTGTATTGGAAACAACATTGTCATATGTCTTTTCTTCGATCTAAATAATACGAAACCTCGCTCTATGATTCGTATTTAAAATCCTCAAATTTGGTATAATAGTGACTTTTTTCACGTTTTTCATGTAGTTTGTTATTACGTAAAATATTCATTTTACCAATATTTCGATACTATTTCATGTAGTATCACGATCTGTGATTTGGTCTTCATAGCTCAGAATTTCGCATAATATTGCATTTTAAGCAAGTTTTCTTGCATTTTGTTTCGTACTAAAAATCACCGAATTTAGCAATATTTTGACATTTATCATCCCCTTTTCCCTTATGTGATTTAATCAAAATATTATCGAGTTAGGCAATATTTTGCAGTTTTTCCACGTTTTTGTGAATTTTCAGTTTATTAGTATTAATTCATTATATATATGACTAAAATCATGCAAACACATAATTGATTAGAAATTAACCTTAAATACCTCATTTTCAACCAACTATTTGTTTCTCGTTAAAATACTGATTAAGGTATTGAAAGGGGAGAAGTTCGGTTTTTATTGCATATATCGACGCTTCAGCGGGAATAGAGTGGTTATACGTGTACATCTTCCATTCGGTAATATAAACGGAAAATCAGGAACATTTTAGCTAATTCTAATGAAAACACATTGATTTTTATCATTTGTATTGGAAACAACATTGTCATATGTCTTTTCTTGGATCTAAATAATACGAAACCTCGCTTTATGATTCGACGTTAAAATCCTCAAATTTGGTATAATAGTGACTTTTTTCACGTTCGTCATTTAGTTTGATATTACGTAAATATATTCATTTTTTTTACCAATATATCGATACTATTTCATGTAGTATCACGATATGTGATTTAGCCTTCAAATATCAGAATTTCGCATAATATTCCATTTTAAGCCAGTTTTCTGGCGTTATGTTTCGTACGAAAAATCATCGAATTTAGCAATATTTTCATGTTTATCATCCCCTTTTCCTTTATGTAATTTAAACAAAATATCATGGAATTAGGCAAGATTTTACCGTTTTTTAACGTTTTTGTGAATTTTCCGTTTATTGTTATTAATTCATTAAATATACGATAAAAATGATACAAACACATGATTCATTACAAATTAACATCAAATACTTCATTTTCAATCAACTATTTGTTTCTCGTTAAAATACTGTGTAAGATATTGGAAAGGGAAGAAGTTCTATTTTTTTTGCATATATCGACGTTTCAGCCGGATTAGAGCGGTTTTACGTCTACATCTTCCATCGGTAATATAAACGGAAAATCAGGAACATTTTAGCTAATTGTAATGAAAACACTTGATTTTTATCATTTGTATTGGAAACAACATTGTCATATGTCTTTTCTTGGATCTAAATAATACGAAACCTCGCTTTATGATTCGAAGATAAAATCCTCAAATTTGGAATAATAGTGACTTTTTTCACGTTTTTCATGTAGTTTCATATTACGTAAATATATTCATTTTTTACCAATATTTCGATAATTTTTCATGTATTATCACGATATGTGATTTGGTCTTCATATCTCAGAATTTCGCATAATATTGCATTTTAATCAAGATTTCTTGTATTTTGTTTCGTAGGAAAAATCATCGAATTTAGCAATATTTTGACGTTTATCATCCCCTTTTCCTTTATGTGATTTAAACAAAATATCATCGAATTAGGCAAGATTTTACCGTTTTTCCACGGTTTTGTGAATTTTCCGTTTATTGTTATTAATTCATTATATATACGATAAAAAATAATGCAAACACATAATTGATTAGAAATTAACCTTAAATACTTCATTTGCAATCAACTATTTGTTTCTCGTTAAAATACTGAGTAAGATATTATAAAGGAGAGAGTTCTGTTTTTATTGCACATATCGACGTTTCAGCTGGATTAGAGCGGTTTTACGTGTACATCTTCCATCGGTAATATAAACAAAAAATCAGGAACATTTTAGTTAATTCTAATGAAAACACATTGATTTTTATCATTTGTATTGGAAACAACATTGTCATATGTCTTTTCTTGGATCTAAATAATACGAAACCTCGCTTTATGATTCGAAGTTAAAATCCTCAAATTTGGTATAATAGTGACTTTTTTCACGTTTTTCATGTAGTTTGATATTACGTAAATATATTCATTTTTACCAATATTTCGATACTATTTCATGTAGTATCGCGATGTGTGATTTGGCCTTCAAATCTCAGAATTTCGCATAATATTGCATTTTAAGCAAGTTTTCTTGCATTTTGTTTCGTACTAAAAATCACCGAACTTAGCAATATTTTTAGCAATATCATCCCCTTTTCCCTTATGTGATTTAATCAAAATATCATAGAATTAGGCAATATTTTGCCGTTTTTCCACGTTTTTGTGAATTTTCAGTTTATTGGTATTAATTCATTAAATATATGACAAAAGTCATGCAAACACATAATTGATTAGTAATTAACCTTAAATACCTCATTTTCAATCAACTATTTGTTTCTCGTTAAAATACTGATTAGGGTATTGAAAAGAGGAGAAGTTCGGTTTTTATTGCATATATCGACGTTTCAGCCGGAATAGAGCGGTTATACGTGTACATCTTCCATCGGTAATATAAACGGAAAATCAGGAAGATTTTAGGTAATTCTAATGAAAACACAATGATTTTTATCATTTGTATTGGAAACAACATTGTCATATGTCTTTTCTTGGATCGAAATAATACGAAACCTCGCTTTATGATTCGAAGTTAAAATCCTCAAATTTGGTATAATAGTGACTTTTTTCACGTTTTTCATGTAGTTTGATATTATGTGAATATATTCATTTTTACTAATATTTCGATACTATTTTATGTAGTATCACGATATGTGATTTGGCCTTCATATATCAGAATTTCGCATAATATTGCATTTTAAGCAAGTTTTCTTGCATTTTGTTTCGTACGAAAAATCATCTAATTTAGCAATATTTTGACGTTTATCATCCCCTTTTCCTTTATGTGATTTAAACAAAATATCATCGAATTAGGCAAGATTTTACCGTTTTTCCACGGTTTTGTGAATTTTCCGTTTATTGTTATTAATTCATTAAATATACGATAAAAATGATGCAAACACATAATTGATTAGAAATTAACCTTAAATACTTCAATTTCAATCAATTGTTTGTTTCTCGTTAAAATACTGAGTAAGATATTAAAAAGGGGAGAAGGTCTGTTTTTATTGCATATATCGACGTTTCAGCCGGATTAGAGCGGTTTTACGTGTACATCTTCCATCGGTAATATAAACGGAAAATCAGGAACATTTTAGCTAATTCTAATGAAAACACATTGATTTTTATCATTTGTATTGGAAACAACATTGTCATATGTCTTTTCTTCGATCTAAATAATACGAAACCTCGCTCTATGATTCGTATTTAAAATCCTCAAATTTGGTATAATAGTGACTTTTTTCACGTTTTTCATGTAGTTTGTTATTACGTAAAATATTCATTTTACCAATATTTCGATACTATTTCATGTAGTATCACGATCTGTGATTTGGTCTTCATAGCTCAGAATTTCGCATAATATTGCATTTTAAGCAAGTTTTCTTGCATTTTGTTTCGTACTAAAAATCACCGAATTTAGCAATATTTTGACATTTATCATCCCCTTTTCCCTTATGTGATTTAATCAAAATATTATCGAGTTAGGCAATATTTTGCAGTTTTTCCACGTTTTTGTGAATTTTCAGTTTATTAGTATTAATTCATTATATATATGACTAAAATCATGCAAACACATAATTGATTATAAATTAACCTTAAATACCTCATTTTCAACCAACTATTTGTTTCTCGTTAAAATACTGATTAAGGTATTGAAAGGGGAGAAGTTCGGTTTTTATTGCATATATCGACGCTTCAGCGGGAATAGAGTGGTTATACGTGTACATCTTCCATCGGTAATATAAACGGAAAATCAGGAACATTTTAGCTAATTCTAATGAAAACACATTGATTTTTATCATTTGTATTGGAAACAACATTGTCATATGTCTTTTCTTGGATCTAAATAATACGAAACCTCGCTTTATGATTCGACGTTAAAATCCTCAAATTTGGTATAATAGTGACTTTTTTCACGTTCGTCATTTAGTTTGATATTACGTAAATATATTCATTTTTTTACCAATATATCGATACTATTTCATGTAGTATCACGATATGTGATTTAGCCTTCAAATATCAGAATTTCGCATAATATTCCATTTTAAGCCAGTTTTCTGGCGTTATGTTTCGTACGAAAAATCATCGAATTTAGCAATATTTTCATGTTTATCATCCCCTTTTCCTTTATGTAATTTAAACAAAATATCATGGAATTAGGCAAGATTTTACCGTTTTTTAACGTTTTTGTGAATTTTCCGTTTATTGTTATTAATTCATTAAATATACGATAAAAATGATACAAACACATGATTCATTACAAATTAACCTCAAATACTTCATTTTCAATCAACTATTTGTTTCTCGTTAAAATACTGTGTAAGATATTGGAAAGGGGAGAAGTTCTATTTTTTTTGCATATATCGACGTTTCAGCCGGATTAGAGCGGTTTTACGTCTACATCTTCCATCGGTAATATAAACGGAAAATCAAGAACATTTTAGCTAATTCTAATGAAAACACTTGATTTTTATCATTTGTATTGGAAACAACATTGTCATATGTCTTTTCTTGGATCTAAATAATACGAAACCTCGCTTTATGATTCGAAGATAAAATCCTCAAATTTGGTATAATAGTGACTTTTTTCACGTTTTTCATGTAGTTTCATATTACGTAAATATATTCATTTTTTACCAATATTTCGATAATTTTTCATGTAGTATCACGATATGTGATTTGGTCTTCATATCTCAGAATTTCGCATAATATTGCATTTTAATCAAGATTTCTTGCATTTTGTTTCGTAGGAAAAATCATCGAATTTAGCAATATTTTGACGTTTATCATCCCCTTTTCCTTTATGTGATTTAAACAAAATATCATCGAATTAGGCAAGATTTTACCGTTTTTCCACGGTTTTGTGAATTTTCCGTTTATTATTATTAATTCATTATGTATACGAAAAAAATAATGCAAACACATAATTGATTAGAAATTAACCTTAAATACTTCATTTGCAATCAACTATTTGTTTCTCGTTAAAATACTGAGTAAGATATTATAAAGGAGAGAGTTCTGTTTTTATTGCACATATCGACGTTTCAGCTGGATTAGAGCGGTTTTACGTGTACATCTTCCATCGGTAATATAAACAAAAAATCAGGAACATTTTAGTTTATTCTAATGAAAACACATTGATTTTTATCATTTGTATTGGAAACAACATTGTCATATGTCTTTTCTTGGATCTAAATAATACGAAACCTCGCTTTATGATTCGAAGTTAAAATCCTCAAATTTGGTATAATAGTGACTTTTTTCACGTTTTTCATGTAGTTTGATATTACGTAAATATATTCATTTTTACCAATATTTCGATACTATTTCATGTAGTATCGCGATGTGTGATTTGGCCTTCAAATCTCAGAATTTCGCATAATATTGCATTTTAAGCAAGTTTTCTTGCATTTTGTTTCGTACTAAAAATCACCGAACTTAGCAATATTTTTAGCAATATCATCCCCTTTTCCCTTATGTGATTTAATCAAAATATCATAGAATTAGGCAATATTTTGCCGTTTTTCCACGTTTTTGTGAATTTTCAGTTTATTGGTATTAATTCATTAAATATATGACAAAAGTCATGCAAACACATAATTGATTAGTAATTAACCTTAAATACCTCATTTTCAATCAACTATTTGTTTCTCGTTAAAATACTGATTAGGGTATTGAAAAGAGGAGAAGTTCGGTTTTTATTGCATATATCGACGTTTCAGCCGGAATAGAGCGGTTATATGTGTACATCTTCCATCGGTAATATAAACGGAAAATCAGGAAGATTTTAGGTAATTCTAATGAAAACACATTGATTTTTATCATTTGTATTGGAAACAACATTGTCATATGTCTTTTCTTGGATCGAAATAATACGAAACCTCGCTTTATGATTCGAAGATAAAATCCTCAAATTTGGTATAATAGTGACTTTTTTCACGTTTTTCATGTAGTTTGATATTATGTGAATATATTCATTTTTACTAATATTTCGATACTATTTTATGTAGTATCACGATATGTGATTTGGCCTTCATATATCAGAATTTCGCATAATATTGCATTTTAAGCAAGTTTTCTTGCATTTTGTTTCGTACGAAAAATCATCTAATTTAGCAATATTTTGACGTTTATCATCCCCTTTTCCTTTATGTGATTTAAACAAAATATCATCGAATTAGGCAAGATTTTACCGTTTTTCCACGGTTTTGTGAATTTTCCGTTTATTGTTATTAATTCATTAAATATACGATAAAAATGATGCAAACACATAATTGATTAGAAATTAACCTTAAATACTTCAATTTCAATCAATTGTTTGTTTCTCGTTAAAATACTGAGTAAGATATTAAAAAGGGGAGAAGGTCTGTTTTTATTGCATATATCGACGTTTCAGCCGGATTAGAGCGGTTTTACGTGTACATCTTCCATCGGTAATATAAACGGAAAATCAGGAACATTTTAGCTAATTCTAATGAAAACACATTGATTTTTATCATTTGTATTGGAAACAACATTGTTATATGTCTTTTCTTCGATCTAAATAATACGAAACCTCGCTTTATGATTCGTATTTAAAATCCTCAAATTTGGTATAATAGTGACTTTTTTCACGTTTTTCATGTAGTTTGTTATTACGTAAAATATTCATTTTACCAATATTTCGATACTATTTCATGTAGTATCACGATCTGTGATTTGGTCTTCATAGCTCAGAATTTCGCATAATATTGCATTTTAAGCAAGTTTTCTTGCATTTTGTTTCGTACTAAAAATCACCGAATTTAGCAATATTTTGACATTTATCATCCCCTTTTCCCTTATGTGATTTAATCAAAATATTATCGAGTTAGGCAATATTTTGAAGTTTTTCCACGTTTTTGTGAATTTTCAGTTTATTAGTATTAATTCATTATATATATGACTAAAATCATGCAAACACATAATTGATTAGAAATTAAACTTAAATACCTCATTTTCAACCAACTATTTGTTTCTCGTTAAAATACTGATTAAGGTATTGAAAGGGGAGAAGTTCGGTTTTTATTGCATATATCGACGCTTCAGCGGGAATAGAGTGGTTATACGTGTACATCTTCCATTGGTAATATAAACGGAAAATCAGGAACATTTTAGTTAATTCTAATGAAAACACATTGATTTTTATCATTTGTATTGGAAACAACATTGTCATATGTCTTTTCTTGGATCTAAATAATACGAAACCTCGCTTTATGATTCGACGTTAAAATCCTCAAATTTGGTATAATAGTGACTTTTTTCACGTTCGTCATTTAGTTTGATATTACGTAAATATATTCATTTTTTTACCAATATATCGATACTATTTCATGTAGTATCACGATATGTGATTTAGCCTTCAAATATCAGAATTTCGCATAATATTCCATTTTAAGCCAGTTTTCTGGCGTTATGTTTCGTACGAAAAATCATCGAATTTAGCAATATTTTCATGTTTATCATCCCCTTTTCCTTTATGTAATTTAAACAAAATATCATGGAATTAGGCAAGATTTTACCGTTTTTTAACGTTTTTGTGAATTTTCCGTTTATTGTTATTAATTCATTAAATATACGATAAAAATGATACAAACACATGATTCATTACAAATTAACATCAAATACTTCATTTTCAATCAACTATTTGTTTCTCGTTAAAATACTGTGTAAGATATTGGAAAGGGAAGAAGTTCTATTTTTTTTGCATATATCGACGTTTCAGCCGGATTAGAGCGGTTTTACGTCTACATCTTCCATCGGTAATATAAACGGAAAATCAGGAACATTTTAGCTAATTGTAATGAAAACACTTGATTTTTATCATTTGTATTGGAAACAACATTGTCATATGTCTTTTCTTGGATCTAAATAATACGAAACCTCGCTTTATGATTCGAAGATAAAATCCTCAAATTTGGAATAATAGTGACTTTTTTCACGTTTTTCATGTAGTTTCATATTACGTAAATATATTCATTTTTTACCAATATTTCGATAATTTTTCATGTAGTATCACGATATGTGATTTGGTCTTCATATCTCAGAATTTCGCATAATATTGCATTTTAATCAAGATTTCTTGTATTTTGTTTCGTAGGAAAAATCATCGAATTTAGCAATATTTTGACGTTTATCATCCCCTTTTCCTTTATGTGATTTAAACAAAATATCATCGAATTAGGCAAGATTTTACCGTTTTTCCACGGTTTTGTGAATTTTCCGTTTATTGTTATTAATTCATTATATATACGATAAAAATAATGCAAACACATAATTGATTAGAAATTAACCTTAAATACTTCATTTGCAATCAACTATTTGTTTCTCGTTAAAATACTGAGTAAGATATTATAAAGGAGAGAGTTCTGTTTTTATTGCACATATCGACGTTTCAGCTGGATTAGAGCGGTTTTACGTGTACATCTTCCATCGGTAATATAAACAAAAAATCAGGAACATTTTAGTTAATTCTAATGAAAACACATTGATTTTTATCATTTGTATTGGAAACAACATTGTCATATGTCTTTTCTTGGATCTAAATAATACGAAACCTCGCTTTATGATTCGAAGTTAAAATCCTCAAATTTGGTATAATAGTGACTTTTTTCACGTTTTTCATGTAGTTTGATATTACGTAAATATATTCATTTTTACCAATATTTCGATACTATTTCATGTAGTATCGCGATGTGTGATTTGGCCTTCAAATCTCAGAATTTCGCATAATATTGCATTTTAAGCAAGTTTTCTTGCATTTTGTTTCGTACTAAAAATCACCGAATTTAGCAATATTTTTAGCAATATCATCCCCTTTTCCCTTATGTGATTTAATCAAAATATCATAGAATTAGGCAATATTTTGCCGTTTTTCCACGTTTTTGTGAATTTTCAGTTTATTGGTATTAATTCATTAAATATATGACAAAAGTCATGCAAACACATAATTGATTAGTAATTAACCTTAAATACCTCATTTTCAATCAACTATTTGTTTCTCGTTAAAATACTGATTAGGGTATTGAAAAGAGGAGAAGTTCGGTTTTTATTGCATATATCGACGTTTCAGCCGGAATAGAGCGGTTATACGTGTACATCTTCCATCGGTAATATAAACGGAAAATCAGGAAGATTTTAGGTAATTCTAATGAAAACACAATGATTTTTATCATTTGTATTGGAAACAACATTGTCATATGTCTTTTCTTGGATCTAAATAATACGAAACCTCGCTTTATGATTCGAAGTTAAAATCCTCAAATTTGGTATAATAGTGACTTTTTTCACGTTTTTCATGTAGTTTGATATTATGTGAATATATTCATTTTTACTAATATTTCGATACTATTTTATGTAGTATCACGATATGTGATTTGGCCTTCATATATCAGAATTTCGCATAATATTGCATTTTAAGCAAGTTTTCTTGCATTTTGTTTCGTACGAAAAATCATCTAATTTAGCAATATTTTGACGTTTATCATCCCCTTTTCCTTTATGTGATTTAAACAAAATATCATCGAATTAGGCAAGATTTTACCGTTTTTCCACGGTTTTGTGAATTTTCCGTTTATTGTTATTAATTCATTAAATATACGATAAAAATGATGCAAACACATAATTGATTAGAAATTAACCTTAAATACTTCAATTTCAATCAATTGTTTGTTTCTCGTTAAAATACTGAGTAAGATATTAAAAAGGGGAGAAGGTCTGTTTTTATTGCATATATCGACGTTTCAGCCGGATTAGAGCGGTTTTACGTGTACATCTTCCATCGGTAATATAAACGGAAAATCAGGAACATTTTAGCTAATTCTAATGAAAACACATTGATTTTTATCATTTGTATTGGAAACAACATTGTCATATGTCTTTTCTTCGATCTAAATAATACGAAACCTCGCTCTATGATTCGTATTTAAAATCCTCAAATTTGGTATAATAGTGACTTTTTTCACGTTTTTCATGTAGTTTGTTATTACGTAAAATATTCATTTTACCAATATTTCGATACTATTTCATGTAGTATCACGATCTGTGATTTGGTCTTCATAGCTCAGAATTTCGCATAATATTGCATTTTAAGCAAGTTTTCTTGCATTTTGTTTCGTACTAAAAATCACCGAATTTAGCAATATTTTGACATTTATCATCCCCTTTTCCCTTATGTGATTTAATCAAAATATTATCGAGTTAGGCAATATTTTGCAGTTTTTCCACGTTTTTGTGAATTTTCAGTTTATTAGTATTAATTCATTATATATATGACTAAAATCATGCAAACACATAATTGATTATAAATTAACCTTAAATACCTCATTTACAACCAACTATTTGTTTCTCGTTAAAATACTGATTAAGGTATTGAAAGGGGAGAAGTTCGGTTTTTATTGCATATATCGACGCTTCAGCGGGAATAGAGTGGTTATACGTGTACATCTTCCATTGGTAATATAAACGGAAAATCAGGAACATTTTAGTTAATTCTAATGAAAACACATTGATTTTTATCATTTGTATTGGAAACAACATTGTCATATGTCTTTTCTTGGATCTAAATAATACGAAACCTCGCTTTATGATTCGACGTTAAAATCCTCAAATTTGGTATAATAGTGACTTTTTTCACGTTCGTCATTTAGTTTGATATTACGTAAATATATTCATTTTTTTTACCAATATATCGATACTATTTCATGTAGTATCACGATATGTGATTTAGCCTTCAAATATCAGAATTTCGCATAATATTCCATTTTAAGCCAGTTTTCTGGCGTTATGTTTCGTACGAAAAATCATCGAATTTAGCAATATTTTCATGTTTATCATCCCCTTTTCCTTTATGTAATTTAAACAAAATATCATGGAATTAGGCAAGATTTTACCGTTTTTTAACGTTTTTGTGAATTTTCCGTTTATTGTTATTAATTCATTAAATATACGATAAAAATGATACAAACACATGATTCATTACAAATTAACCTCAAATACTTCATTTTCAATCAACTATTTGTTTCTCGTTAAAATACTGTGTAAGATATTGGAAAGGGGAGAAGTTCTATTTTTTTTGCATATATCGACGTTTCAGCCGGATTAGAGCGGTTTTACGTCTACATCTTCCATCGGTAATATAAACGGAAAATCAAGAACATTTTAGCTAATTCTAATGAAAACACTTGATTTTTATCATTTGTATTGGAAACAACATTGTCATATGTCTTTTCTTGGATCTAAATAATACGAAACCTCGCTTTATGATTCGAAGATAAAATCCTCAAATTTGGTATAATAGTGACTTTTTTCACGTTTTTCATGTAGTTTCATATTACGTAAATATATTCATTTTTTACCAATATTTCGATAATTTTTCATGTAGTATCACGATATGTGATTTGGTCTTCATATCTCAGAATTTCGCATAATATTGCATTTTAATCAAGATTTCTTGCATTTTGTTTCGTAGGAAAAATCATCGAATTTAGCAATATTTTGACGTTTATCATCCCCTTTTCCTTTATGTGATTTAAACAAAATATCATCGAATTAGGCAAGATTTTACCGTTTTTCCACGGTTTTGTGAATTTTCCGTTTATTATTATTAATTCATTATGTATACGATAAAAATAATGCAAACACATAATTGATTAGAAATTAACCTTAAATACTTCATTTGCAATCAACTATTTGTTTCTCGTTAAAATACTGAGTAAGATATTATAAAGGAGAGAGTTCTGTTTTTATTGCACATATCGACGTTTCAGCTGGATTAGAGCGGTTTTACGTGTACATCTTCCATCGGTAATATAAACAAAAAATCAGGAACATTTTAGTTTATTCTAATGAAAACACATTGATTTTTATCATTTGTATTGGAAACAACATTGTCATATGTCTTTTCTTGGATCTAAATAATACGAAACCTCGCTTTATGATTCGAAGTTAAAATCCTCAAATTTGGTATAATAGTGACTTTTTTCACGTTTTTCATGTAGTTTGATATTACGTAAATATATTCATTTTTACCAATATTTCGATACTATTTCATGTAGTATCGCGATGTGTGATTTGGCCTTCAAATCTCAGAATTTCGCATAATATTGCATTTTAAGCAAGTTTTCTTGCATTTTGTTTCGTACTAAAAATCACCGAACTTAGCAATATTTTTAGCAATATCATCCCCTTTTCCCTTATGTGATTTAATCAAAATATCATAGAATTAGGCAATATTTTGCCGTTTTTCCACGTTTTTGTGAATTTTCAGTTTATTGGTATTAATTCATTAAATATATGACAAAAGTCATGCAAACACATAATTGATTAGTAATTAACCTTAAATACCTCATTTTCAATCAACTATTTGTTTCTCGTTAAAATACTGATTAGGGTATTGAAAAGAGGAGAAGTTCGGTTTTTATTGCATATATCGACGTTTCAGCCGGAATAGAGCGGTTATATGTGTACATCTTCCATCGGTAATATAAACGGAAAATCAGGAAGATTTTAGGTAATTCTAATGAAAACACATTGATTTTTATCATTTGTATTGGAAACAACATTGTCATATGTCTTTTCTTGGATCGAAATAATACGAAACCTCGCTTTATGATTCGAAGATAAAATCCTCAAATTTGGTATAATAGTGACTTTTTTCACGTTTTTCATGTAGTTTGATATTATGTGAATATATTCATTTTTACTAATATTTCGATACTATTTTATGTAGTATCACGATATGTGATTTGGCCTTCATATATCAGAATTTCGCATAATATTGCATTTTAAGCAAGTTTTCTTGCATTTTGTTTCGTACGAAAAATCATCTAATTTAGCAATATTTTGACGTTTATCATCCCCTTTTCCTTTATGTGATTTAAACAAAATATCATCGAATTAGGCAAGATTTTACCGTTTTTCCACGGTTTTGTGAATTTTCCGTTTATTGTTATTAATTCATTAAATATACGATAAAAATGATGCAAACACATAATTGATTAGAAATTAACCTTAAATACTTCAATTTCAATCAATTGTTTGTTTCTCGTTAAAATACTGAGTAAGATATTAAAAAGGGGAGAAGGTCTGTTTTTATTGCATATATCGACGTTTCAGCCGGATTAGAGCGGTTTTACGTGTACATCTTCCATCGGTAATATAAACGGAAAATCAGGAACATTTTAGCTAATTCTAATGAAAACACATTGATTTTTATCATTTGTATTGGAAACAACATTGTTATATGTCTTTTCTTCGATCTAAATAATACGAAACCTCGCTTTATGATTCGTATTTAAAATCCTCAAATTTGGTATAATAGTGACTTTTTTCACGTTTTTCATGTAGTTTGTTATTACGTAAAATATTCATTTTACCAATATTTCGATACTATTTCATGTAGTATCACGATCTGTGATTTGGTCTTCATAGCTCAGAATTTCGCATAATATTGCATTTTAAGCAAGTTTTCTTGCATTTTGTTTCGTACTAAAAATCACCGAATTTAGCAATATTTTGACATTTATCATCCCCTTTTCCCTTATGTGATTTAATCAAAATATTATCGAGTTAGGCAATATTTTGAAGTTTTTCCACGTTTTTGTGAATTTTCAGTTTATTAGTATTAATTCATTATATATATGACTAAAATCATGCAAACACATAATTGATTAGAAATTAAACTTAAATACCTCATTTTCAACCAACTATTTGTTTCTCGTTAAAATACTGATTAAGGTATTGAAAGGGGAGAAGTTCGGTTTTTATTGCATATATCGACGCTTCAGCGGGAATAGAGTGGTTATACGTGTACATCTTCCATTGGTAATATAAACGGAAAATCAGGAACATTTTAGTTAATTCTAATGAAAACACATTGATTTTTATCATTTGTATTGGAAACAACATTGTCATATGTCTTTTCTTGGATCTAAATAATACGAAACCTCGCTTTATGATTCGACGTTAAAATCCTCAAATTTGGTATAATAGTGACTTTTTTCACGTTCGTCATTTAGTTTGATATTACGTAAATATATTCATTTTTTTACCAATATATCGATACTATTTCATGTAGTATCACGATATGTGATTTAGCCTTCAAATATCAGAATTTCGCATAATATTCCATTTTAAGCCAGTTTTCTGGCGTTATGTTTCGTACGAAAAATCATCGAATTTAGCAATATTTTCATGTTTATCATCCCCTTTTCCTTTATGTAATTTAAACAAAATATCATGGAATTAGGCAAGATTTTACCGTTTTTTAACGTTTTTGTGAATTTTCCGTTTATTGTTATTAATTCATTAAATATACGATAAAAATGATACAAACACATGATTCATTACAAATTAACATCAAATACTTCATTTTCAATCAACTATTTGTTTCTCGTTAAAATACTGTGTAAGATATTGGAAAGGGAAGAAGTTCTATTTTTTTTGCATATATCGACGTTTCAGCCGGATTAGAGCGGTTTTACGTCTACATCTTCCATCGGTAATATAAACGGAAAATCAGGAACATTTTAGCTAATTGTAATGAAAACACTTGATTTTTATCATTTGTATTGGAAACAACATTGTCATATGTCTTTTCTTGGATCTAAATAATACGAAACCTCGCTTTATGATTCGAAGATAAAATCCTCAAATTTGGAATAATAGTGACTTTTTTCACGTTTTTCATGTAGTTTCATATTACGTAAATATATTCATTTTTTACCAATATTTCGATAATTTTTCATGTAGTATCACGATATGTGATTTGGTCTTCATATCTCAGAATTTCGCATAATATTGCATTTTAATCAAGATTTCTTGTATTTTGTTTCGTAGGAAAAATCATCGAATTTAGCAATATTTTGACGTTTATCATCCCCTTTTCCTTTATGTGATTTAAACAAAATATCATCGAATTAGGCAAGATTTTACCGTTTTTCCACGGTTTTGTGAATTTTCCGTTTATTGTTATTAATTCATTATATATACGATAAAAATAATGCAAACACATAATTGATTAGAAATTAACCTTAAATACTTCATTTGCAATCAACTATTTGTTTCTCGTTAAAATACTGAGTAAGATATTATAAAGGAGAGAGTTCTGTTTTTATTGCACATATCGACGTTTCAGCTGGATTAGAGCGGTTTTACGTGTACATCTTCCATCGGTAATATAAACAAAAAATCAGGAACATTTTAGTTAATTCTAATGAAAACACATTGATTTTTATCATTTGTATTGGAAACAACATTGTCATATGTCTTTTCTTGGATCTAAATAATACGAAACCTCGCTTTATGATTCGAAGTTAAAATCCTCAAATTTGGTATAATAGTGACTTTTTTCACGTTTTTCATGTAGTTTGATATTACGTAAATATATTCATTTTTACCAATATTTCGATACTATTTCATGTAGTATCGCGATGTGTGATTTGGCCTTCAAATCTCAGAATTTCGCATAATATTGCATTTTAAGCAAGTTTTCTTGCATTTTGTTTCGTACTAAAAATCACCGAATTTAGCAATATTTTTAGCAATATCATCCCCTTTTCCCTTATGTGATTTAATCAAAATATCATAGAATTAGGCAATATTTTGCCGTTTTTCCACGTTTTTGTGAATTTTCAGTTTATTGGTATTAATTCATTAAATATATGACAAAAGTCATGCAAACACATAATTGATTAGTAATTAACCTTAAATACCTCATTTTCAATCAACTATTTGTTTCTCGTTAAAATACTGATTAGGGTATTGAAAAGAGGAGAAGTTCGGTTTTTATTGCATATATCGACGTTTCAGCCGGAATAGAGCGGTTATACGTGTACATCTTCCATCGGTAATATAAACGGAAAATCAGGAAGATTTTAGGTAATTCTAATGAAAACACAATGATTTTTATCATTTGTATTGGAAACAACATTGTCATATGTCTTTTCTTGGATCTAAATAATACGAAACCTCGCTTTATGATTCGAAGTTAAAATCCTCAAATTTGGTATAATAGTGACTTTTTTCACGTTTTTCATGTAGTTTGATATTATGTGAATATATTCATTTTTACTAATATTTCGATACTATTTTATGTAGTATCACGATATGTGATTTGGCCTTCATATATCAGAATTTCGCATAATATTGCATTTTAAGCAAGTTTTCTTGCATTTTGTTTCGTACGAAAAATCATCTAATTTAGCAATATTTTGACGTTTATCATCCCCTTTTCCTTTATGTGATTTAAACAAAATATCATCGAATTAGGCAAGATTTTACCGTTTTTCCACGGTTTTGTGAATTTTCCGTTTATTGTTATTAATTCATTAAATATACGATAAAAATGATGCAAACACATAATTGATTAGAAATTAACCTTAAATACTTCAATTTCAATCAATTGTTTGTTTCTCGTTAAAATACTGAGTAAGATATTAAAAAGGGGAGAAGGTCTGTTTTTATTGCATATATCGACGTTTCAGCCGGATTAGAGCGGTTTTACGTGTACATCTTCCATCGGTAATATAAACGGAAAATCAGGAACATTTTAGCTAATTCTAATGAAAACACATTGATTTTTATTATTTGTATTGGAAACAACATTGTCATATGTCTTTTCTTCGATCTAAATAATACGAAACCTCGCTCTATGATTCGTATTTAAAATCCTCAAATTTGGTATAATAGTGACTTTTTTCACGTTTTTCATGTAGTTTGTTATTACGTAAAATATTCATTTTACCAATATTTCGATACTATTTCATGTAGTATCACGATCTGTGATTTGGTCTTCATAGCTCAGAATTTCGCATAATATTGCATTTTAAGCAAGTTTTCTTGCATTTTGTTTCGTACTAAAAATCACCGAATTTAGCAATATTTTGACATTTATCATCCCCTTTTCCCTTATGTGATTTAATCAAAATATTATCGAGTTAGGCAATATTTTGCAGTTTTTCCACGTTTTTGTGAATTTTCAGTTTATTAGTATTAATTCATTATATATATGACTAAAATCATGCAAACACATAATTGATTATAAATTAACCTTAAATACCTCATTTACAACCAACTATTTGTTTCTCGTTAAAATACTGATTAAGGTATTGAAAGGGGAGAAGTTCGGTTTTTATTGCATATATCGACGCTTCAGCGGGAATAGAGTGGTTATACGTGTACATCTTCCATTGGTAATATAAACGGAAAATCAGGAACATTTTAGTTAATTCTAATGAAAACACATTGATTTTTATCATTTGTATTGGAAACAACATTGTCATATGTCTTTTCTTGGATCTAAATAATACGAAACCTCGCTTTATGATTCGACGTTAAAATCCTCAAATTTGGTATAATAGTGACTTTTTTCACGTTCGTCATTTAGTTTGATATTACGTAAATATATTCATTTTTTTTACCAATATATCGATACTATTTCATGTAGTATCACGATATGTGATTTAGCCTTCAAATATCAGAATTTCGCATAATATTCCATTTTAAGCCAGTTTTCTGGCGTTATGTTTCGTACGAAAAATCATCGAATTTAGCAATATTTTCATGTTTATCATCCCCTTTTCCTTTATGTAATTTAAACAAAATATCATGGAATTAGGCAAGATTTTACCGTTTTTTAACGTTTTTGTGAATTTTCCGTTTATTGTTATTAATTCATTAAATATACGATAAAAATGATACAAACACATGATTCATTACAAATTAACCTCAAATACTTCATTTTCAATCAACTATTTGTTTCTCGTTAAAATACTGTGTAAGATATTGGAAAGGGGAGAAGTTCTATTTTTTTTGCATATATCGACGTTTCAGCCGGATTAGAGCGGTTTTACGTCTACATCTTCCATCGGTAATATAAACGGAAAATCAAGAACATTTTAGCTAATTCTAATGAAAACACTTGATTTTTATCATTTGTATTGGAAACAACATTGTCATATGTCTTTTCTTGGATCTAAATAATACGAAACCTCGCTTTATGATTCGAAGATAAAATCCTCAAATTTGGTATAATAGTGACTTTTTTCACGTTTTTCATGTAGTTTCATATTACGTAAATATATTCATTTTTTACCAATATTTCGATAATTTTTCATGTAGTATCACGATATGTGATTTGGTCTTCATATCTCAGAATTTCGCATAATATTGCATTTTAATCAAGATTTCTTGCATTTTGTTTCGTAGGAAAAATCATCGAATTTAGCAATATTTTGACGTTTATCATCCCCTTTTCCTTTATGTGATTTAAACAAAATATCATCGAATTAGGCAAGATTTTACCGTTTTTCCACGGTTTTGTGAATTTTCCGTTTATTATTATTAATTCATTATGTATACGATAAAAATAATGCAAACACATAATTGATTAGAAATTAACCTTAAATACTTCATTTGCAATCAACTATTTGTTTCTCGTTAAAATACTGAGTAAGATATTATAAAGGAGAGAGTTCTGTTTTTATTGCACATATCGACGTTTCAGCTGGATTAGAGCGGTTTTACGTGTACATCTTCCATCGGTAATATAAACAAAAAATCAGGAACATTTTAGTTTATTCTAATGAAAACACATTGATTTTTATCATTTGTATTGGAAACAACATTGTCATATGTCTTTTCTTGTATCTAAATAATACGAAACCTCGCTTTATGATTCGAAGTTAAAATCCTCAAATTTGGTATAATAGTGACTTTTTTCACGTTTTTCATGTAGTTTGATATTACGTAAATATATTCATTTTTACCAATATTTCGATACTATTTCATGTAGTATCGCGATGTGTGATTTGGCCTTCAAATCTCAGAATTTCGCATAATATTGCATTTTAAGCAAGTTTTCTTGCATTTTGTTTCGTACTAAAAATCACCGAACTTAGCAATATTTTTAGCAATATCATCCCCTTTTCCCTTATGTGATTTAATCAAAATATCATAGAATTAGGCAATATTTTGCCGTTTTTCCACGTTTTTGTGAATTTTCAGTTTATTGGTATTAATTCATTAAATATATGACAAAAGTCATGCAAACACATAATTGATTAGTAATTAACCTTAAATACCTCATTTTCAATCAACTATTTGTTTCTCGTTAAAATACTGATTAGGGTATTGAAAAGAGGAGAAGTTCGGTTTTTATTGCATATATCGACGTTTCAGCCGGAATAGAGCGGTTATATGTGTACATCTTCCATCGGTAATATAAACGGAAAATCAGGAAGATTTTAGGTAATTCTAATGAAAACACATTGATTTTTATCATTTGTATTGGAAACAACATTGTCATATGTCTTTTCTTGGATCGAAATAATACGAAACCTCGCTTTATGATTCGAAGATAAAATCCTCAAATTTGGTATAATAGTGACTTTTTTCACGTTTTTCATGTAGTTTGATATTATGTGAATATATTCATTTTTACTAATATTTCGATACTATTTTATGTAGTATCACGATATGTGATTTGGCCTTCATATATCAGAATTTCGCATAATATTGCATTTTAAGCAAGTTTTCTTGCATTTTGTTTCGTACGAAAAATCATCTAATTTAGCAATATTTTGACGTTTATCATCCCCTTTTCCTTTATGTGATTTAAACAAAATATCATCGAATTAGGCAAGATTTTACCGTTTTTCCACGGTTTTGTGAATTTTCCGTTTATTGTTATTAATTCATTAAATATACGATAAAAATGATGCAAACACATAATTGATTAGAAATTAACCTTAAATACTTCAATTTCAATCAATTGTTTGTTTCTCGTTAAAATACTGAGTAAGATATTAAAAAGGGGAGAAGGTCTGTTTTTATTGCATATATCGACGTTTCAGCCGGATTAGAGCGGTTTTACGTGTACATCTTCCATCGGTAATATAAACGGAAAATCAGGAACATTTTAGCTAATTCTAATGAAAACACATTGATTTTTATCATTTGTATTGGAAACAACATTGTCATATGTCTTTTCTTCGATCTAAATAATACGAAACCTCGCTCTATGATTCGTATTTAAAATCCTCAAATTTGGTATAATAGTGACTTTTTTCACGTTTTTCATGTAGTTTGTTATTACGTAAAATATTCATTTTACCAATATTTCGATACTATTTCATGTAGTATCACGATCTGTGATTTGGTCTTCATAGCTCAGAATTTCGCATAATATTGCATTTTAAGCAAGTTTTCTTGCATTTTGTTTCGTACTAAAAATCACCGAATTTAGCAATATTTTGACATTTATCATCCCCTTTTCCCTTATGTGATTTAATCAAAATATTATCGAGTTAGGCAATATTTTGCAGTTTTTCCACGTTTTTGTGAATTTTCAGTTTATTAGTATTAATTCATTATATATATGACTAAAATCATGCAAACACATAATTGATTAGAAATTAACCTTAAATACCTCATTTTCAACCAACTATTTGTTTCTCGTTAAAATACTGATTAAGGTATTGAAAGGGGAGAAGTTCGGTTTTTATTGCATATATCGACGCTTCAGCGGGAATAGAGTGGTTATACGTGTACATCTTCCATTGGTAATATAAACGGAAAATCAGGAACATTTTAGTTAATTCTAATGAAAACACATTGATTTTTATCATTTGTATTGGAAACAACATTGTCATATGTCTTTTCTTGGATCTAAATAATACGAAACCTCGCTTTATGATTCGACGTTAAAATCCTCAAATTTGGTATAATAGTGACTTTTTTCACGTTCGTCATTTAGTTTGATATTACGTAAATATATTCATTTTTTTTACCAATATATCGATACTATTTCATGTAGTATCACGATATGTGATTTAGCCTTTAAATATCAGAATTTCGCATAATATTCCATTTTAAGCCAGTTTTCTGGCGTTATGTTTCGTACGAAAAATCATCGAATTTAGCAATATTTTCATGTTTATCATCCCCTTTTCCTTTATGTAATTTAAACAAAATATCATGGAATTAGGCAAGATTTTACCGTTTTTTAACGTTTTTGTGAATTTTCCGTTTATTGTTATTAATTCATTAAATATACGATAAAAATGATACAAACACATGATTCATTACAAATTAACCTCAAATACTTCATTTTCAATCAACTATTTGTTTCTCGTTAAAATACTGTGTAAGATATTGGAAAGGGGAGAAGTTCTATTTTTTTTGCATATATCGACGTTTCAGCCGGATTAGAGCGGTTTTACGTCTACATCTTCCATCGGTAATATAAACGGAAAATCAGGAACATTTTAGCTAATTCTAATGAAAACACTTGATTTTTATCATTTGTATTGGAAACAACATTGTCATATGTCTTTTCTTGGATCTAAATAATACGAAACCTCGCTTTATGATTCGAAGATAAAATCCTCAAATTTGGTATAATAGTGACTTTTTTCACGTTTTTCATGTAGTTTCATATTACGTAAATATATTCATTTTTTACCAATATTTCGATAATTTTTCATGTAGTATCACGATATGTGATTTGGTCTTCATATCTCAGAATTTCGCATAATATTGCATTTTAATCAAGATTTCTTGCATTTTGTTTCGTAGGAAAAATCATCGAATTTAGCAATATTTTGACGTTTATCATCCCCTTTTCCTTTATGTGATTTAAACAAAATATCATCGAATTAGGCAAGATTTTACCGTTTTTCCACGGTTTTGTGAATTTTCCGTTTATTGTTATTAATTCATTATGTATACGATAAAAATAATGCAAACACATAATTGATTAGAAATTAACCTTAAATACTTCATTTGCAATCAACTATTTGTTTCTCGTTAAAATACTGAGTAAGATATTATAAAGGAGAGAGTTCTGTTTTTATTGCACATATCGACGTTTCAGCTGGATTAGAGCGGTTTTACGTGTACATCTTCCATCGGTAATATAAACAAAAAATCAGGAACATTTTAGTTAATTCTAATGAAAACACATTGATTTTTATCATTTGTATTGGAAACAACATTGTCATATGTCTTTTCTTGGATCTAAATAATACGAAACCTCGCTTTATGATTCGAAGTTAAAATCCTCAAATTTGGTATAATAGTGACTTTTTTCACGTTTTTCATGTAGTTTGATATTACGTAAATATATTCATTTTTACCAATATTTCGATACTATTTCATGTAGTATCGCGATGTGTGATTTGGCCTTCAAATCTCAGAATTTCGCATAATATTGCATTTTAAGCAAGTTTTCTTGCATTTTGTTTCGTACTAAAAATCACCGAACTTAGCAATATTTTTAGCAATATCATCCCCTTTTCCCTTATGTGATTTAATCAAAATATCATAGAATTAGGCAATATTTTGCCGTTTTTCCACGTTTTTGTGAATTTTCAGTTTATTGGTATTAATTCATTAAATATATGACAAAAGTCATGCAAACACATAATTGATTAGTAATTAACCTTAAATACCTCATTTTCAATCAACTATTTGTTTCTCGTTAAAATACTGATTAGGGTATTGAAAAGAGGAGAAGTTCGGTTTTTATTGCATATATCGACGTTTCAGCCGGAATAGAGCGGTTATACGTGTACATCTTCCATCGGTAATATAAACGGAAAATCAGGAAGATTTTAGGTAATTCTAATGAAAACACATTGATTTTTATCATTTGTATTGGAAACAACATTGTCATATGTCTTTTCTTGGATCGAAATAATACGAAACCTCGCTTTATGATTCGAAGTTAAAATCCTCAAATTTGGTATAATAGTGACTTTTTTCACGTTTTTCATGTAGTTTGATATTATGTGAATATATTCATTTTTACTAATATTTCGATACTATTTTATGTAGTATCACGATATGTGATTTGGCCTTCATATATCAGAATTTCGCATAATATTGCATTTTAAGCAAGTTTTCTTGCATTTTGTTTCGTACGAAAAATCATCTAATTTAGCAATATTTTGACGTTTATCATACCCTTTTCCTTTATGTGATTTAAACAAAATATCATCGAATTAGGCAAGATTTTACCGTTTTTCCACGGTTTTGTGAATTTTCCGTTTATTGTTATTAATTCATTAAATATACGATAAAAATGATGCAAACACATAATTGATTAGAAATTAACCTTAAATACTTCAATTTCAATCAATTGTTTGTTTCTCGTTAAAATACTGAGTAAGATATTAAAAAGGGGAGAAGGTCTGTTTTTATTGCATATATCGACGTTTCAGCCGGATTAGAGCGGTTTTACGTGTACATCTTCCATCGGTAATATAAACGGAAAATCAGGAACATTTTAGCTAATTCTAATGAAAACACATTGATTTTTATCATTTGTATTGGAAACAACATTGTCATATGTCTTTTCTTCGATCTAAATAATACGAAACCTCGCTCTATGATTCGTATTTAAAATCCTCAAATTTGGTATAATAGTGACTTTTTTCACGTTTTTCATGTAGTTTGTTATTACGTAAAATATTCATTTTACCAATATTTCGATACTATTTCATGTAGTATCACGATCTGTGATTTGGTCTTCATAGCTCAGAATTTCGCATAATATTGCATTTTAAGCAAGTTTTCTTGCATTTTGTTTCGTACTAAAAATCACCGAATTTAGCAATATTTTGACATTTATCATCCCCTTTTCCCTTATGTGATTTAATCAAAATATTATCGAGTTAGGCAATATTTTGCAGTTTTTCCACGTTTTTGTGAATTTTCAGTTTATTAGTATTAATTCATTATATATATGACTAAAATCATGCAAACACATAATTGATTAGAAATTAACCTTAAATACCTCATTTTCAACGAACTATTTGTTTCTCGTTAAAATACTGATTAAGGTATTGAAAGGGGAGAAGTTCGGTTTTTATTGCATATATCGACGCTTCAGCGGGAATAGAGTGGTTATACGTGTACATCTTCCATTGGTAATATAAACGGAAAATCAGGAACATTTTAGTTAATTCTAATGAAAACACATTGATTTTTATCATTTGTATTGGAAACAACATTGTCATATGTCTTTTCTTGGATCTAAATAATACGAAACCTCGCTTTATGATTCGACGTTAAAATCCTCAAATTTGGTATAATAGTGACTTTTTTCACGTTCGTCATTTAGTTTGATATTACGTAAATATATTCATTTTTTTACCAATATATCGATACTATTTCATGTAGTATCACGATATGTGATTTAGCCTTCAAATATCAGAATTTCGCATAATATTCCATTTTAAGCCAGTTTTCTGGCGTTGTTTCGTACGAAAAATCATCGAATTTAGCAATATTTTCATGTTTATCATCCCCTTTTCCTTTATGTAATTTAAACAAAATATCATGGAATTAGGCAAGATTTTACCGTTTTTTAACGTTTTTGTGAATTTTCCGTTTATTGTTATTAATTCATTAAATATACGATAAAAATGATACAAACACATGATTCATTACAAATTAACCTCAAATACTTCATTTTCAATCAACTATTTGTTTCTCGTTAAAATACTGTGTAAGATATTGGAAAGGGGAGAAGTTCTATTTTTTTTGCATATATCGACGTTTCAGCCGGATTAGAGCGGTTTTACGTCTACATCTTCCATCGGTAATATAAACGGAAAATCAGGAACATTTTAGCTAATTCTAATGAAAACACTTGATTTTTATCATTTGTATTGGAAACAACATTGTCATATGTCTTTTCTTGGATCTAAATAATACGAAACCTCGCTTTATGATTCGAAGATAAAATCCTCAAATTTGGTATAATAGTGACTTTTTTCACGTTTTTCATGTAGTTTCATATTACGTAAATATATTCATTTTTTACCAATATTTCGATAATTTTTCATGTAGTATCACGATATGTGATTTGGTCTTCATATCTCAGAATTTCGCATAATATTGCATTTTAATCAAGATTTCTTGCATTTTGTTTCGTAGGAAAAATCATCGAATTTAGCAATATTTTGACATTTATCATCCCCTTTTCCTTTATGTGATTTAAACAAAATATCATCGAATTAGGCAAGATTTTACCGTTTTTCCACGGTTTTGTGAATTTTCCGTTTATTGTTATTAATTCATTATATATACGATAAAAATAATGCAAACACATAATTGATTAGAAATTAACCTTAAATACTTCATTTGCAATCAACTATTTGTTTCTCGTTAAAATACTGAGTAAGATATTATAAAGGAGAGAGTTCTGTTTTTATTGCACATATCGACGTTTCAGCTGGATTAGAGCGGTTTTACGTGTACATCTTCCATCGGTAATATAAACAAAAAATCAGGAACATTTTAGTTAATTCTAATGAAAACACATTGATTTTTATCATTTGTATTGGAAACAACATTGTCATATGTCTTTTCTTGGATCTAAATAATACGAAACCTCGCTTTATGATTCGAAGTTAAAATTCTCAAATTTGGTATAATAGTGACTTTTTTCACGTTTTTCATGAAGTTTGATATTACGTAAATATATTCATTTTTACCAATATTTCGATACTATTTCATGTAGTATCGCGATGTGTGATTTGGCCTTCAAATCTCAGAATTTCGCATAATATTGCATTTTAAGCAAGTTTTCTTGCATTTTGTTTCGTACTAAAAATCACCGAACTTAGCAATATTTTTAGCAATATCATCCCCTTTTCCCTTATGTGATTTAATCAAAATATCATAGAATTAGGCAATATTTTGCCGTTTTTCCACGTTTTTGTGAATTTTCAGTTTATTGGTATTAATTCATTAAATATATGACAAAAGACATGCAAACACATAATTGATTAGTAATTAACCTTAAATACCTCATTTTCAATCAACTATTTGTTTCTCGTTAAAATACTGATTAGGGTATTGAAAAGAGGAGAAGTTCGGTTTTTATTGCATATATCGACGTTTCAGCCGGAATAGAGCGGTTATACGTGTACATCTTCCATCGGTAATATAAACGGAAAATCAGGAAGATTTTAGGTAATTCTAATGAAAACACATTGATTTTTATCATTTGTATTGGAAACAACATTGTCATATGTCTTTTCTTGGATCGAAATAATACGAAACCTCGCTTTATGATTCGAAGTTAAAATCCTCAAATTTGGTATAATAGTGACTTTTTTCACGTTTTTCATGTAGTTTGATATTATGTGAATATATTCATTTTTACTAATATTTCGATACTATTTTATGTAGTATCACGATATGTGATTTGGCCTTCATATATCAGAATTTCGCATAATATTGCATTTTAAGCAAGTTTTCTTGCATTTTGTTTCGTACGAAAAATCATCTAATTTAGCAATATTTTGACGTTTATCATCCCCTTTTCCTTTATGTGATTTAAACAAAATATCATCGAATTAGGCAAGATTTTACCGTTTTTCCACGGTTTTGTGAATTTTCCGTTTATTGTTATTAATTCATTAAATATACGATAAAAATGATGCAAACACATAATTGATTAGAAATTAACCTTAAATACTTCAATTTCAATCAATTGTTTGTTTCTCGTTAAAATACTGAGTAAGATATTAAAAAGGGGAGAAGGTCTGTTTTTATTGCATATATCGACGTTTCAGCCGGATTAGAGCGGTTTTACGTGTACATCTTCCATCGGTAATATAAACGGAAAATCAGGAACATTTTAGTTAATTCTAATGAAAACACATTGATTTTTATCATTTGTATTGGAAACAACATTGTCATATGTCTTTTCTTGGATCTAAATAATACGAAACCTCGCTTTATGATTCGAAGTTAAAATCCTCAAATTTGGTATAATAGTGACTTTTTTCACGTTTTTCATGTAGTTTGATATTACGTAAATATATTCATTTTTACCAATATTTCGATACTATTTCATGTAGTATCGCGATGTGTGATTTGGCCTTCAAATCTCAGAATTTCGCAAATTATTGCATTTTAAGCAAGTTTTCTTGCATTTTGTTTCGTACTAAAAATCACCGAACTTAGCAATATTTTTAGCAATATCATCCCCTTTTCCCTTATGTGATTTAATCAAAATATCATAGAATTAGGCAATATTTTGCCGTTTTTCCACGTTTTTGTGAATTTTCAGTTTATTGGTATTAATTCATTAAATATATGACAAAAGTCATGCAAACACATAATTGATTAGTAATTAACCTTAAATACCTCATTTTCAATCAACTATTTGTTTCTCGTTAAAATACTGATTAGGGTATTGAAAAGAGGAGAAGTTCGGTTTTTATTGCATATATCGACGTTTCAGCCGGAATAGAGCGGTTATACGTGTACA
Organism: Procambarus clarkii; assembly: GCF_040958095.1. Classification (NCBI taxonomy): domain Eukaryota; kingdom Metazoa; phylum Arthropoda; class Malacostraca; order Decapoda; family Cambaridae; genus Procambarus; species Procambarus clarkii. The sequence goes on from NC_091236.1 coordinate 21,022,399, forward strand.
TCTTCCATCGGTAATATAAACGGAAAATCAGGAAGATTTTAGGTAATTCTAATGAAAACACATTGATTTTTATCATTTGTATTGGAAACAACATTGTCATATGTCTTTTCTTGGATCGAAATAATACGAAACCTCGCTTTATGATTCGAAGTTAAAATCCTCAAATTTGGTATAATAGTGACTTTTTTCACGTTTTTCATGTAGTTTGATATTATGTGAATATATTCATTTTTACTAATATTTCGATACTATTTTATGTAGTATCACGATATGTGATTTGGCCTTCATATATCAGAATTTCGCATAATATTGCATTTTAAGCAAGTTTTCTTGCATTTTGTTTCGTACGAAAAATCATCTAATTTAGCAATATTTTGACGTTTATCATCCCCTTTTCCTTTGTGTGATTTAAACAAAATATCATCGAATTAGGCAAGATTTTACCGTTTTTCCACGGTTTTGTGAATTTTCCGTTTATTGTTATTAATTCATTAAATATACGATAAAAATGATGCAAACACATAATTGATTAGAAATTAACCTTAAATACTTCAATTTCAATCAATTGTTTGTTTCTCGTTAAAATACTGAGTAAGATATTAAAAAGGGGAGAAGGTCTGTTTTTATTGCATATATCGACGTTTCAGCCGGATTAGAGCGGTTTTACGTGTACATCTTCCATCGGTAATATAAACGGAAAATCAGGAACATTTTAGTTAATTCTAATGAAAACACATTGATTTTTATCATTTGTATTGGAAACAACATTGTCATATGTCTTTTCTTGGATCTAAATAATACGAAACCTCGCTTTATGATTCGAAGTTAAAATCCTCAAATTTGGTATAATAGTGACTTTTTTCACGTTTTTCATGTAGTTTGATATTACGTAAATATATTCATTTTTACCAATATTTCGATACTATTTCATGTAGTATCGCGATGTGTGATTTGGCCTTCAAATCTCAGAATTTCGCAAATTATTGCATTTTAAGCAAGTTTTCTTGCATTTTGTTTCGTACTAAAAATCACCGAACTTAGCAATATTTTTAGCAATATCATCCCCTTTTCCCTTATGTGATTTAATCAAAATATCATAGAATTAGGCAATATTTTGCCGTTTTTCCACGTTTTTGTGAATTTTCAGTTTATTGGTATTAATTCATTAAATATATGACAAAAGTCATGCAAACACATAATTGATTAGTAATTAACCTTAAATACCTCATTTTCAATCAACTATTTGTTTCTCGTTAAAATACTGATTAGGGTATTGAAAAGAGGAGAAGTTCGGTTTTTATTGCATATATCGACGTTTCAGCCGGAATAGAGCGGTTATACGTGTACATCTTCCATCGGTAATATAAACGGAAAATCAGGAAGATTTTAGGTAATTCTAATGAAAACACATTGATTTTTATCATTTGTATTGGAAACAACATTGTCATATGTCTTTTCTTGGATCGAAATAATACGAAACCTCGCTTTATGATTCGAAGTTAAAATCCTCAAATTTGGTATAATAGTGACTTTTTTCACGTTTTTCATGTAGTTTGATATTATGTGAATATATTCATTTTTACTAATATTTCGATACTATTTTATGTAGTATCACGATATGTGATTTGGCCTTCATATATCAGAATTTCGCATAATATTGCATTTTAAGCAAGTTTTCTTGCATTTTGTTTCGTACGAAAAATCATCTAATTTAGCAATATTTTGACGTTTATCATCCCCTTTTCCTTTATGTGATTTAAACAAAATATCATCGAATTAGGCAAGATTTTACCGTTTTTCCACGGTTTTGTGAATTTTCCGTTTATTGTTATTAATTCATTAAATATACGATAAAAATGATGCAAACACATAATTGATTAGAAATTAACCTTAAATACTTCAATTTCAATCAATTGTTTGTTTCTCGTTAAAATACTGAGTAAGATATTAAAAAGGGGAGAAGGTCTGTTTTTATTGCATATATCGACGTTTCAGCCGGATTAGAGCGGTTTTACGTGTACATCTTCCATCGGTAATATAAACGGAAAATCAGGAACATTTTAGCTAATTCTAATGAAAACACATTGATTTTTATCATTTGTATTGGAAACAACATTGTCATATGTCTTTTCTTCGATCTAAATAATACGAAACCTCGCTCTATGATTCGTATTTAAAATCCTCAAATTTGGTATAATAGTGACTTTTTTCACGTTTTTCATGTAGTTTGTTATTACGTAAAATATTCATTTTACCAATATTTCGATACTATTTCATGTAGTATCACGATCTGTGATTTGGTCTTCATAGCTCAGAATTTCGCATAATATTGCATTTTAAGCAAGTTTTCTTGCATTTTGTTTCGTACTAAAAATCACCGAATTTAGCAATATTTTGACATTTATCATCCCCTTTTCCCTTATGTGATTTAATCAAAATATTATCGAGTTAGGCAATATTTTGCAGTTTTTCCACGTTTTTGTGAATTTTCAGTTTATTAGTATTAATTCATTATATATATGACTAAAATCATGCAAACACATAATTGATTAGAAATTAACCTTAAATACCTCATTTTCAACCAACTATTTGTTTCTCGTTAAAATACTGATTAAGGTATTGAAAGGGGAGAAGTTCGGTTTTTATTGCATATATCGACGCTTCAGCGGGAATAGAGTGGTTATACGTGTACATCTTCCATTGGTAATATAAACGGAAAATCAGGAACATTTTAGTTAATTCTAATGAAAACACATTGATTTTTATCATTTGTATTGGAAACAACATTGTCATATGTCTTTTCTTGGATCTAAATAATACGAAACCTCGCTTTATGATTCGACGTTAAAATCCTCAAATTTGGTATAATAGTGACTTTTTTCACGTTCGTCATTTAGTTTGATATTACGTAAATATATTCATTTTTTTACCAATATATCGATACTATTTCATGTAGTATCACGATATGTGATTTAGCCTTCAAATATCAGAATTTCGCATAATATTCCATTTTAAGCCAGTTTTCTGGCGTTGTTTCGTACGAAAAATCATCGAATTTAGCAATATTTTCATGTTTATCATCCCCTTTTCCTTTATGTAATTTAAACAAAATATCATGGAATTAGGCAAGATTTTACCGTTTTTTAACGTTTTTGTGAATTTTCCGTTTATTGTTATTAATTCATTAAATATACGATAAAAATGATACAAACACATGATTCATTACAAATTAACCTCAAATACTTCATTTTCAATCAACTATTTGTTTCTCGTTAAAATACTGTGTAAGATATTGGAAAGGGGAGAAGTTCTATTTTTTTTGCATATATCGACGTTTCAGCCGGATTAGAGCGGTTTTACGTCTACATCTTCCATCGGTAATATAAACGGAAAATCAGGAACATTTTAGCTAATTCTAATGAAAACACTTGATTTTTATCATTTGTATTGGAAACAACATTGTCATATGTCTTTTCTTGGATCTAAATAATACGAAACCTCGCTTTATGATTCGAAGATAAAATCCTCAAATTTGGTATAATAGTGACTTTTTTCACGTTTTTCATGTAGTTTCATATTACGTAAATATATTCATTTTTTACCAATATTTCGATAATTTTTCATGTAGTATCACGATATGTGATTTGGTCTTCATATCTCAGAATTTCGCATAATATTGCATTTTAATCAAGATTTCTTTCATTTTGTTTCCTAGGAAAAATCATCGAATTTAGCAATATTTTGACGTTTATCATCCCCTTTTCCTTTATGTGATTTAAACAAAATATCATCGAATTAGGCAAGATTTTACCGTTTTTCCACGGTTTTGTGAATTTTCCGTTTATTGTTATTAATTCATTAAATATACGATAAAAATGATACAAACACATGATTCATTAGAAATTAACCTCAAATACTTCATTTTCAATCAACTATTTGTTTCTCGTTAAAATACTGAGTAAGATATTATAAAGGGGAGAGTTCTGTTTTTATTGCACATATCGACGTTTCAGCTGGATTAGAGCGGTTTTACGTGTACATCTTCCATCGGTAATATAAACAAAAAATCAGGAACATTTTAGTTAATTCTAATGAAAACACATTGTTTTTTATCATTTGTATTGGAAACAACATTGTCATATGTCTTTTCTTGGATCTAAATAATACGAAACCTCGCTTTATGATTCGAAGTTAAAATCCTCAAATTTGGTATAATAGTGACTTTTTTCACGTTTTTCATGTAGTTTGATATTACGTAAATATATTCATTTTTACCAATATTTCGATACTATTTCATGTAGTGTCACGATATGTGATTTGGCCTTCATATCTCAGAATTTCACATAATATTGCATTTTAAGCAAGTTTTCTTGCATTTTGATTCGTACTAAAAATCATCGAATTTAGCAATATTTTGACGTTTATCATCCCCTTTTCCTTTATGTGATTTAATCAAAATATCATCGAATTAGGCAATATTTTGCCGTTTTTCCACGGTTTTGTGAATTTTCAGTTTATTGGTATTAATTCATTAAATATACGATAAAAATGATACAAACACATGATTCATTAGAAATTAACCTCAAATACTTCATTTTCAATCAACTATTTGTTTCTCGTTAAAATACTGTGTAAGATATTGGAAAGGGGAGAAGTTCTGTTTTTATTGTATTTATCGACGTTTCAGCCGGATTAGTGCGGTTTTACGTCTACATCTTCCATCGGTAATATAAACGGAAAATCAGGAACATTTTAGCTAATTCTAATGAAAACACTTGATTTTTATCATTTGTATTGGAAACAACATTGTCATATGTCTTTTCTTGGATCTAAATAATACGGAACCTCGCTTTATGATTCGAAGTTAAAATCCTCAAATTTGGTATAATAGTGACTTTTTTCACGTTTTTCATGTAGTTTCATATTAAGTAAATATATTCATTTTTTACCAATATTTCGATAATTTTTAATGTAGTATCACGATATGTGATTTGGTCTTCATATCTCAGAATTTCGCATAATATTGCATTTTAATCAAGTTTTCTTGCATTTTGTTTCGTAGGAAAAATCATCGAATTTAGCAATATTTTGACGTTTATCATCCCCTTTTCCTTTATGTGATTTAAACAAAATATCATCGAATTAGGCAAGATTTTACCGTTTTTCCACGGTTTTGTGAAATTTCCGTTTATTGTTATTAATTCATTATATATACGATAAAAATGATGCAAACACATAATTGATTAGAAATTAACCTTAAATACTTCATTTTCAATCAACTATTTGTTTCTCGTTAAAATACTGAGTAAGATATTATAAAGGGGAGAGTTCTGTTTTTATTGCACATATCGACGTTTCAGCTGGATTAGAGCGGTTTTACGTGTACATCTTCCATCGGTAATATAAACAAAAAATCAGGAACATTTTAGTTAATTCTAATGAAAACACATTGATTTTTATCATTTGTATTGGAAACAACATTGTCATATGTCTTTTCTTGGATCTAAATAATACGAAACCTCGCTTTATGATTCGAAGTTAAAATCCTCAAATTTGGTATAATAGTGACTTTTTTCACGTTTTTCATGTAGTTTGATATTACGTAAATATATTCATTTTTACCAATATTTCGATACTATTTCATGTAGAGTCACGATATGTGATTTGGCCTTCATATCTCAGAATTTCGTATAATATTGCATTTTAAGCAAGTTTTCTTGCATTTTGTTTCCTACTAAAAATCATCGAATTTAGCAATATTTTGACGTTTATCATCCCCTTTTCCTTTATGTGATTTAATCAAAATATCATCGAATTAGGCAATATTTTGCCGTTTTTCCACGTTTTTGTGAATTTTCAGTTTATTGGTATTAATTCATTAAATATATGACAAAAGTCATGCAAACACATAATTGATTAGTAATTAAACTTAAATACCTCATTTTCAATCAACTATTTGTTTCTCGTTAAAATACTGATTAAGATATTGAAAAGGGGAGAAGTTCTGTTTTTATTGCATATATCGACGTTTCAGCTGGATTAGAGCGGTTTTACGTCTACATCTTCCATCGGTAATATAAACGGAAAATCAGGAACATTTTAGCTAATTCTAATGAAAACACTTGATTTTTATCATTTGTATTGGAAACAACATTGTCATATATCTTTTCTTAGATCTAAATAATACGGAACCTTGCTTTATGATTCGAAGTTAAAATCCTCAAATTTGGTATAATAGTGACTTTTTTCACGTTTTTCATGTAGTTTCATATTACGTAAATATATTCATTTTTTACCAATATTTCGATAATTTTTCATGTAGTATCACGATATGTGATTTGGTCTTCATATCTCAGAATTTCGCATAATATTGCATTTTAATCAAGTTTTATTGCATTTTGTTTCGTAGGAAAAATCATCGAATTTAGCAATATTTTGACGTTTATCATTCCCTTTTCCTTTATGTGATTTAATCAAAATATCATCGAATTATGCAATATTTTGCAGTTTTTCAACGTTTTTGTGAATTTTCAGTTTATTAGTATTAATTCATTAAATATATGACAAAAATCATGCAAACACATAATTGATTAGAAATTAACCGTAAATACCTCATTTTCAATCAACTATTTGTTTCTCGTTAAAATACTGATTAAGGTATTGAAAGGGGAGAAGTTCGGTTATTATTGCATATATCGACGTTTAAGCGGGAATAGAGCGGTTATACGTGTACATCTACCATCGGTAATATAAACGGAAAATCAGGAACATTTTAGTTAATTCTAATGAAAACACATTGATTTTTATCATTTGTATTGGAAACAACATTGTCATATGTCTTTTCTTGGATCTAAATAATACGAAACCTCGCTTTATGATTCGAAGTTAAAATCCTCAAATTTGGTATAATAGTGACTTTTTTCACGTTTTTCATGTAGTTTGATATTACGTATATATATTCATTTTTACCAATATTTCGATACTATTTCATGTAGTATCGCGATGTGTGATTTGGCCTTCAAATCTCAGAATTTCGCATAATATTGCATTTTAAGCAAGTTTTCTTGCATTTTGTTTCCTACTAAAAATCATCGAATTTAGCAATATTTTGACGTTTATCATCCCCTTTTCCTTTATGTGATTTAATCAAAATATTATCGAGTTAGGCAATATTTTGCAGTTTTTCCACGTTTTTGTGAATTTTCAGTTTATTAGTATTAATTCATTATATATATGACTAAAATCATGCAAACACATAATTGATTAGAAATTAACCTTAAATACCTCATTTTCAACCAACTATTTGTTTCTCGTTAAAATACTGATTAAGGTATTGAAAGGGGAGAAGTTCGGTTTTTATTGCATATATCGACGCTTCAGCGGGAATAGAGTGGTTATACGTGTACATCTTCCATTGGTAATATAAACGGAAAATCAGGAACATTTTAGTTAATTCTAATGAAAACACATTGATTTTTATCATTTGTATTGGAAACAACATTGTCATATGTCTTTTCTTGGATCTAAATAATACGAAACCTCGCTTTATGATTCGACGTTAAAATCCTCAAATTTGGTATAATAGTGACTTTTTTCACGTTCGTCATTTAGTTTGATATTACGTAAATATATTCATTTTTTTACCAATATATCGATACTATTTCATGTAGTATCACGATATGTGATTTAGCCTTCAAATATCAGAATTTCGCATAATATTCCATTTTAAGCCAGTTTTCTGGCGTTATGTTTCGTACGAAAAATCATCGAATTTAGCAATATTTTGACGTTTATCATCCCCTTTTCCTTTATGTGATTTAAACAAAATATCATCGAATTAGGCAAGATTTTACCGTTTTTCCACGGTTTTGTGAATTTTCCGTTTATTGTTATTAATTCATTATATATACGATAAAAATAATGCAAACACATAATTGATTAGAAATTAACCTTAAATACTTCATTTGCAATCAACTATTTGTTTCTCGTTAAAATACTGAGTAAGATATTATAAAGGAGAGAGTTCTGTTTTTATTGCACATATCGACGTTTCAGCTGGATTAGAGCGGTTTTACGTGTACATCTTCCATTGGTAATATAAACAAAAAATCAGGAACATTTTAGTTAATTCTAATGAAAACACATTGATTTTTATCATTTGTATTGGAAACAACATTGTCATATGTCTTTTCTTGGATCTAAATAATACGAAACCTCGCTCTATGATTCGAAGTTAAAATCCTCAAATTTGGTATAATAGTGACTTTTTTCACGTTTTTCATGTAGTTTGATATTACGTAAATATATTCATTTTTACCAATATTTCGATACTATTTCATGTAGTATCGCGATGTGTGATTTGGCCTTCAAATCTCAGAATTTCGCATAATATTGCATTTTAAGCAAGTTTTCTTGCATTTTGTTTCGTACTAAAAATCACCGAATTTAGCAATATTTTTAGCAATATCATCCCCTTTTCCCTTATGTGATTTAATCAAAATATCATAGAATTAGGCAATATTTTGCCGTTTTTCCACGTTTTTGTGAATTTTCAGTTTATTGGTATTAATTCATTAAATATATGACAAAAGTCATGCAAACACATAATTGATTAGTAATTAACCTTAAATACCTCATTTTCAATCAACTGTTTGTTTCTCGTTAAAATACTGATTAGGGTATTGAAAAGGGGAGAAGTTCGGTTTTTATTGCATATATCGACGTTTCAGCCGGAATAGAGCGGTTATACGTGTAAATCTTCCATCGGTAATATAAGCGGAAAATCAGGAAGATTTTAGGTAATTATAATGAAAACACATTGATTTTTATCATTTGTATTGGAAACAACATTGTCATATGTCTTTTCTTGGATCGAAATAATACGAAACCTCGCTTTATGTTTCGAAGTTAAAATCCTCAAATTTGGTATAATAGTGACTTTTTTCACGTTTTTCATGTAGTTTGATATTATGTGAATATATTCATTTTTACTAATATTTCGATACTATTTCATGTAGTATCACGATATGTGATTTGGCCTTCATATATCAGAATTTCGCATAATATTGCATTTTAAGCAAGTTTTCTTGCATTTTGTTTCGTACGAAAAATCATCTAATTTAGCATTATTTTGACGTTTATCATCCCCTTTTCCTTTATGTGATTTAAACAAAATATCATCGAATTAGGCAAGATTTTACCGTTTTTCCACGGTTTTGTGAATTTTCCGTTTATTGTTATTAATTCATTAAATATACGATAAAAATGATGCAAACACATAATTGATTAGAAATTAACCTTAAATACTTCAATTTCAATCAATTGTTTGTTTCTCGTTAAAATACTGAGTAAGATATTAAAAAGGGGAGAAGGTCTGTTTTTATTGCATATATCGACGTTTCAGCCGGATTAGAGCGGTTTTACGTGTACATCTTCCATCGGTAATATAAACGGAAAATCAGGAACATTTTAGCTAATTCTAATGAAAACACATTGATTTTTATCATTTGTATTGGAAACAACATTGTCATATGTCTTTTCTTCGATCTAAATAATACGAAACCTCGCTTTATGATTCGTATTTAAAATCCTCAAATTTGGTATAATAGTGACTTTTTTCACGTTTTTCATGTAGTTTGTTATTACGTAAATATATTCATTTTTACCAATATTTCGATACTATTTCATGTAGTATCACGATCTGTGATTTGGTCTTCATAGCTCAGAATTTCGCATAATATTGCATTTTAAGCAAGTTTTCTTGCATTTTGTTTCGTACTAAAAATCACCGAATTTAGCAATATTTTGACATTTATCATCCCCTTTTTCCTTATGTGATTTAATCAAAATATTATCGAGTTAGGCAATATTTTGCAGTTTTTCCACGTTTTTGTGAATTTTCAGTTTATTAGTATTAATTCATTATATATATGACTAAAATCATGCAAACACATAATTGATTAGAAATTAACCTTAAATACCTCATTTTCAACCAACTATTTGTTTCTCGTTAAAATACTGATTAAGGTATTGAAAGGGGAGAAGTTCGGTTTTTATTGCAAATATCGACGCTTCAGCGGGAATAGAGTGGTTATACGTGTACATCTTCCATTGGTAATATAAACGGAAAATCAGGAACATTTTAGTTAATTCTAATGAAAACACATTGATTTTTATCATTTGTATTGGAAACAACATTGTCATATGTCTTTTCTTGGATCTAAATAATACGAAACCTCGCTTTATGATTCGACGTAAAAATCCTAAAATTTGGTATAATAGTGACTTTTTTCACGTTCGTCATTTAGTTTGATATTACGTAAATATATTCATTTTTTTACCAATATATCGATACTATTTCATGTTGTATCACGATATGTGATTTTGCCTTCAAATATCAGAATTTTGCATAATATTCCATTTTAAGCCAGTTTTCTGGCGTTATGTTTCGTACGAAAAATCATCGAATTTAGCAATATTTTCATGTTTATCATCCCCTTTTCCTTTATGTAATTTAAACAAAATATCATGGAATTAGGCAAGATTTTACCGTTTTTTAACGTTTTTGTGAATTTTCCGTTTATTGTTATTAATTCATTAAATATACGATAAAAATGATACAAACACATGATTCATTAGAAATTAACCTCAAATACTTCATTTTCAATCAACTATTTGTTTCTCGTTAAAATACTGAGTAAGATATTATAAAGGGGAGAGTTCTGTTTTTATTGCACATATCGACGTTTCAGCTGGATTAGAGCGGTTTTACGTGTACATCTTCCATCGGTAATATAAACAAAAAATCAGGAACATTTTAGTTAATTCTAATGAAAACACATTGTTTTTTATCATTTGTATTGGAAACAACATTGTCATATGTCTTTTCTTGGATCTAAATAATACGAAACCTCGCTTTATGATTCGAAGTTAAAATCCTCAAATTTGGTATAATAGTGACTTTTTTCACGTTTTTCATGTAGTTTGATATTACGTAAATATATTCATTTTTACCAATATTTCGATACTATTTCATGTAGTGTCACGATATGTGATTTGGCCTTCATATCTCAGAATTTCACATAATATTGCATTTTAAGCAAGTTTTCTTGCATTTTGATTCGTACTAAAAATCATCGAATTTAGCAATATTTTGACGTTTATCATCCCCTTTTCCTTTATGTGATTTAATCAAAATATCATCGAATTAGGCAATATTTTGCCGTTTTTCCACGGTTTTGTGAATTTTCAGTTTATTGGTATTAATTCATTAAATATACGATAAAAATGATACAAACACATGATTCATTAGAAATTAACCTCAAATACTTCATTTTCAATCAACTATTTGTTTCTCGTTAAAATACTGTGTAAGATATTGGAAAGGGGAGAAGTTCTGTTTTTATTGTATTTATCGACGTTTCAGCCGGATTAGTGCGGTTTTACGTCTACATCTTCCATCGGTAATATAAACGGAAAATCAGGAACATTTTAGCTAATTCTAATGAAAACACTTGATTTTTATCATTTGTATTGGAAACAACATTGTCATATGTCTTTTCTTGGATCTAAATAATACGGAACCTCGCTTTATGATTCGAAGTTAAAATCCTCAAATTTGGTATAATAGTGACTTTTTTCACGTTTTTCATGTAGTTTCATATTAAGTAAATATATTCATTTTTTACCAATATTTCGATAATTTTTAATGTAGTATCACGATATGTGATTTGGTCTTCATATCTCAGAATTTCGCATAATATTGCATTTTAATCAAGTTTTCTTGCATTTTGTTTCGTAGGAAAAATCATCGAATTTAGCAATATTTTGACGTTTATCATCCCCTTTTCCTTTATGTGATTTAAACAAAATATCATCGAATTAGGCAAGATTTTACCGTTTTTCCACGGTTTTGTGAAATTTCCGTTTATTGTTATTAATTCATTATATATACGATAAAAATGATGCAAACACATAATTGATTAGAAATTAACCTTAAATACTTCATTTTCAATCAACTATTTGTTTCTCGTTAAAATACTGAGTAAGATATTATAAAGGGGAGAGTTCTGTTTTTATTGCACATATCGACGTTTCAGCTGGATTAGAGCGGTTTTACGTGTACATCTTCCATCGGTAATATAAACAAAAAATCAGGAACATTTTAGTTAATTCTAATGAAAACACATTGATTTTTATCATTTGTATTGGAAACAACATTGTCATATGTCTTTTCTTGGATCTAAATAATACGAAACCTCGCTTTATGATTCGAAGTTAAAATCCTCAAATTTGGTATAATAGTGACTTTTTTCACGTTTTTCATGTAGTTTGATATTACGTAAATATATTCATTTTTACCAATATTTCGATACTATTTCATGTAGAGTCACGATATGTGATTTGGCCTTCATATCTCAGAATTTCGTATAATATTGCATTTTAAGCAAGTTTTCTTGCATTTTGTTTCCTACTAAAAATCATCGAATTTAGCAATATTTTGACGTTTATCATCCCCTTTTCCTTTATGTGATTTAATCAAAATATCATCGAATTAGGCAATATTTTGCCGTTTTTCCACGTTTTTGTGAATTTTCAGTTTATTGGTATTAATTCATTAAATATATGACAAAAGTCATGCAAACACATAATTGATTAGTAATTAAACTTAAATACCTCATTTTCAATCAACTATTTGTTTCTCGTTAAAATACTGATTAAGATATTGAAAAGGGGAGAAGTTCTGTTTTTATTGCATATATCGACGTTTCAGCTGGATTAGAGCGGTTTTACGTCTACATCTTCCATCGGTAATATAAACGGAAAATCAGGAACATTTTAGCTAATTCTAATGAAAACACTTGATTTTTATCATTTGTATTGGAAACAACATTGTCATATGTCTTTTCTTAGATCTAAATAATACGGAACCTTGCTTTATGATTCGAAGTTAAAATCCTCAAATTTGGTATAATAGTGACTTTTTTCACGTTTTTCATGTAGTTTCATATTACGTAAATATATTCATTTTTTACCAATATTTCGATAATTTTTCATGTAGTATCACGATATGTGATTTGGTCTTCATATCTCAGAATTTCGCATAATATTGCATTTTAATCAAGTTTTATTGCATTTTGTTTCGTAGGAAAAATCATCGAATTTAGCAATATTTTGACGTTTATCATTCCCTTTTCCTTTATGTGATTTAATCAAAATATCATCGAATTATGCAATATTTTGCAGTTTTTCAACGTTTTTGTGAATTTTCAGTTTATTAGTATTAATTCATTAAATATATGACAAAAATCATGCAAACACATAATTGATTAGAAATTAACCGTAAATACCTCATTTTCAATCAACTATTTGTTTCTCGTTAAAATACTGATTAAGGTATTGAAAGGGGAGAAGTTCGGTTATTATTGCATATATCGACGTTTAAGCGGGAATAGAGCGGTTATACGTGTACATCTACCATCGGTAATATAAACGGAAAATCAGGAACATTTTAGTTAATTCTAATGAAAACACATTGATTTTTTTCATTTGTATTGGAAACAACATTGTCATGTCTTTTCTTGGATCAAAATAATACGAAACCTCGCTTGATGATTCGAAGTTAAAATCCTCAAATTTGGTATAATAGTGACTTTTTTCACGTTTTTCATGTAGTTTCATATTACGTAAATATATTAATTTTTTACCAATATTTCGATACTTTTTCATGTAGTATCACGATATGTGATTTGGTCTTCATATCTCAGAATTTCGCATAATATTGCATTTTAATCAAGATTTCTTGCATTTTGTTTCGTAGGAAAAATCATCGAATTTAGCAATATTTTGACGTTTATCATCCCCTTTTCCTTTATGTGATTTAAACAAAATTTCATCGAATTAGGCAAGATTTTACCGTTTTTCCACGGTTTTGTGAATTTTCATTTTATTGTTATTAATTCATTAAATATATGATAAAAATGATGCAAACACATAATTGATTAGAAATTAACCTTAAACACTTCATTTTCAATCAAATATTTGTTTCTCGTTAAAGTACTGAGTAAGATATTTAAAAGGGGAGAAGTTCTGTATTTATTGCATATATCGACGTTTTAGCCGGATTAGAACGGTTTTACGTGTAAATCTTCCATCGGTAATACAAACGGAAAATCAGGAACATTTTAGTTAATTCCAATGAAAAAACATTGATTTTTATCATTTGTATTGGAAACAACATTGTCATGTCTTTTCTTGGATCTAAATAATTCGAATCCTCGCTTTATGATTTGAAGTTAAAATCTTCAAATATGGTAAAATAGTGACTTTTTTCACGTTTTTCATGTAGTGTGATTCGTTTTTACCAATATTTCGTTACTATTTCATGTAGTATCAGGATATGTGATTTGGCCTTCTAATCTCAGATTTTCGCATAATATTGCATTTTAAGCAAGTTTTCTTGCATTTTGTTCCGTAATAAAAATCATCGAATTCAGCAATATTTTGACTTTTATCATCCACTTTTCCTTTATGTGATATAAACAAAATATCATCGAATTAGGCAATATTTTGCTGTTTTTCCACTTTTTTTGTGAATTTTCAGTTTATTGTTATTAATTTATTAAATATACGATAGAAATGATGCAAACACATAATTGATTAGAAATTAACCTTAAACAGTTCATTTTCAATCAACTAGTTGTTTCTCGTTAAAGTACTGAGTAAGATATTTAAAAGGGGAGAAGTTCTGTTTTTATTGAATATATCGACGTTTTAGCCGGATTAGAACGGTTTTACGTGTAAATCTTCCATCGGTAATATAAACCGAAAATCAGGAACATTTTAGTTAATTTTAATGAAAACACATTGATTTTTATCATTTGTATTGGAAGCAACATCTTTATACGTCTTTTCTAGGGTCTAAAAAATACGAAACGTCGCTCTATAATTCGATGTTAAAATCCTCAAATTTGGTATAATAATGACTTTTTTCACGTTTATAATGTAGTTTGATATTACGTAAATATATTCGTTTTTACCAATATTTCGATACTATTTCATGGAGTATCACGATATGTGATTTGGCCTTCTAATCTCAGATTTTCGCATAATATTGCATTTTAAGCAAGTTTTCTTGCATTTTGTTCCATACTAAAAATCATCGAATTCAGCAATATTTTGACGTTTATCATCCCCTTTTCCTTTATGTGATATAAACAAAATATCATCGAATTAGGCAATATTTTATTGTTTTTCCACGTTTTTGTGAATTTTCAGTTTATTGTTATTAATTCATTAAATATACTACAAAAATGATGCAAACACATAATTGATTAGAAATTAACATTAAACACATCATTTTCAATCAACAATTTGTTTCTCGTTAAAATACTGAGTAAGATATTGAAAAGGGGAGAAATTCTGTTTTATTGCATATATCGACGTTTCAGACGGATTAGAGCGGTTTTCGTGTACATCTTCCATCGGTAATATAAACCGAAAATCAGGAACATTTAAGTTAGTTTTAATGAAAACACATTGATTTTTATCATTTGTATTGGAAGCAACATCTTTATACGTCTTTTCTAGGGTCTAAAAAATACGAAACGTCGCTCTATAATTCGAAGTTAAAATCCTCAAATTTGGTATAATAATGACTTTTTTCACGTTTTTCATGTAGTTTGATATTACGTAAATATATTCATTTTTACCAATATTTCGATACTATTTCATGTAGTATCACGATATGTGATTTGGCCTTCTAATCTCAGATTTTCGCATAATATTGCATTTCAAGCAAGTTTTCTTGCATTTTGTTCCGTACTAAAAATCATCGAATTCAGCAGCAATTTGACGTTTATCATCCCCTATTCCTTTATGTGATATAAACAAAATATCATCGAATTAGGCAATATTTTGCTGTTTTTCAACGTTTTTGTGAATTTTCATTTTATTGTTATTAATTCATTAAATATACGATAAAAATGATCCAAACACATAATTAATTAGAACATAACCTTTAACACTTCATTTTCAATCAATATCAATTTGTTTCTCGTTAAACTACTGAGTAAGATATTGAAAAGGGGAGAAGTTCTGTTTTATTGCATATATCGACGTTTCAGCCGGATTAGAGCGGTTTTACGTGTCACGTTCCATCGGTAATATAAATGGAAAATCAGGAGCATTCTAGTTAATTCTAATGAAAACACATTGATTTTTATCATTTGTATTGGAAACAACAATGTCATATGTCTTTTCTTAGATCTAAATAATACGAAATCTCGCTCTATGATTTGAAGTTAAAATCCTCAAATATGGTAATATAGAGACTTTTTTCACGTTTTTCATGTAGTGTGATTTTACGTAAAAATATTCGTTTTTACCAATATTTCGATACTATTTCATGTAGTATGCCTTCTAATCTCAGATTTTCGCATAATATTGCATTTTAAGCAAGTTTTCTTGCATTTTGTTCAATACTAAAAATCATCGAATTCAGCAATATTTTGACGTTTATCATCCCCTTTTCCTTTATGTGATATAAACAAAATATCATCGAATTAGGCAATATTTTGCTGTTTTTCCACGTTTTTGTGAATTTTCATTTTATTGTTAATAATTCATTATATATTCGATAAAAATGATGCAAACACATAATTGATTAGAAATAAACCTTAAACACTTCATTTTCAATCAACTATTTGTTTCTCGTTAAAATACTGAGTAAGATATTGAAAAGGGAAGAAGTTCTGTTTTATTGCATATATCGACGTTTCAGCCGGATTAGAGCAGTTTTACGTGTACATCTTCCATCGGTAATATAAACGGAAAATCAGGAACATATTAGTTAATTCTAATGAAAACACATTGATTTTTATCATTTGTATTGGAAACAACATTGTCATATGTCTTTTCTTAGATCTAAATAATACTAAACCTCGCTCTATGATTTGGAGTTAAAATCCTGAAATATGGTAATATAGTGACTTTTTTCACGTTATTCATGTAGTGTGATTTTACGTAAATATATTCGTTTTTACCGATATTTCGATACTACTTCATGTTTTCCTACGATATGTGATTTGGCCTTCAATTCACAGAATTTCGCAAATTTTGCATTTTTAAGCAAGTTTTCTTGCATTTTGTTTTGTACTAAAAATCATCGAATTTAGCAATATTTTGACCTTTATCATCCCCTTTTCCTTTTTGTGATATAAACAAAATATCATCGAATTAGGCAATATTTTGCGGTTTTTCCACGTTTTTGTAAATTTTCAGTTTATTGTTAATAATTCATTATATATACGATAAAAATGATGCAAACACATAATTGATTAGAAATAAACCTTAAACACTTCATTTTCAATCAACTATTTGTTTCTCGTTAAAATACTGAGTAAGATATTGAAAAGGGAAGAAGTTCTGTTTTATTGCATATATCGACGTTTCAGCCGGATTAGAGCAGTTTTACGTGTACATCTTCCATCGGTAATATAAACGGAAAATCAGGAACATATTAGTTAATTCTAATGAAAACACATTGATTTTTATCATTTGTATTGGAAACAACATTGTCATATGTCTTTTCTTAGATCTTAATAATACTAAACCTCGCTCTATGATTTGGAGTTAAAATCCTGAAATATGGTAATATAGTGACTTTTTTCACGTTATTCATGTAGTGTGATTTTACGTAAATATATTCGTTTTTACCGATATTTCGATACTACTTCATGTTTTCTTACGATATGTGATTTGGCCTTCAATTCACAGAATTTCGCAAATTTTGCATTTTTAAGCAAGTTTTCTTGCATTTTGTTTTGTACTAAAAATCATCGAATTTAGCAATATTTTGACCTTTATCATCCCCTTTTCCTTTATGTGATATAAACAAAATATCATCGAATTAGGCAATATTTTGCGGTTTTTCCACGTTTTTGTAAATTTTCAGTTTATTGTTATTAATTCATTATATATACGATAAAAATGATGCAAACACATAATTGATTAGAAATAAACCTTAAACACTTCATTTTCAATCAACTATTTGTTTTTCGTTAAAATACTGAGTAAGATATTGAAAAGGGGAGAAGTTCTGTTTTATTGCATATATCGATGTATCAGCCGGATTAGAGCGGTTTTACGTTTACATCTTCCATCGGAAATATAAACTGAAAATCAGGAACATTTTAGTTAATTCTAATGAAAACACATTGATTTTTATCATTTGTATTGGAAACAACATTGTCATATGTCTTTTCTTGGTTCTAAATAATACGAATCCTCTCTCTATGATTAGAAGTTAAAATCCTCAAATACGGTAAAATAGTGACTTTTCACGTTTTTCATGCAGTGTGATTTTACGTGAAAAGATTCGTTTTTACCAATATTTCGATACTATTTCATGTAGTATGCCTTCTTTTTTGCATAATATTGCATTTTAAGGAAGTTTTCTTGCATTTTGTTCCGTACGAAAAATCATCGAATTTAGCATTATTTTGACGTTTATCATCCCCTTCTCCTTTATGTGATTTAAACAAAATATCATCGAATTAGGCAATATTTTGCCGTTTTTCCACGTTTTTGTGAATTTTCAGTTTATGGGTATTAATTCATTATATATACGATAAAAATGATTCAAACACATAATTGATTAGATAATAACCTTAAATACTTCATTTTCAATCATCTATTTGTTTCTCGTTAAAATACTGAGTAAGATATTGAAAAGGGGAGAAGTTCGGTTTTTATTGCATATAGCGACGTTTCAGCTGGAAAGCGGTTTGCGTATACATCTTCCATCGGTAATATAAACGGAAAATCAGTAACATTTTAGTTAATTCTAATGAAAACACATTGATTTTTATCATTTGCATTGGAAACAACATTGTAATATGTCTTTTCTTGGATCTAAATAATACGAAACCTTGCTGTATGATTTGAAGTTAAAATCCTCAAATATGGTTAAATAGTGACTTTTTTCACGTTTTCATGTAGTTTGATATTACGTAAATATATTCATTTTTACCAATATTTCAAAACTATTTCATGTAGTATCACGATATGTGATTTGGCCTTCATATCTCAGATTTTCGCATAATATTGCATTTTAAACAAGTTTTCTGCCATTTTGTTCTGTACTAAAAATCATCGAATTCAGCAATATTTTGACGTTTATCATCCCCTTTTCCTTTATGTGATATAAACAAAATATCATCGAATTAGGCAATATTTTGCGGTTATTCCACGTTTTTGTAAATTTTCAGTTTATTGTTATTAATTCATTAAATATACGATAAAAATGATGCAAACACATAATTGATTAAAAATTAACCTTAAACACTTCATTTTCAATCAATTTCAATTTGTTTCTCATTAAAATACTGATTAAGATATTGAAAATGGGAGAAGTTCTGTTTTATTGCATATATCGACGTTTCAGCCGGATTAGAGCGGTTTTATGTGTACATCTTCCATCGGTAATACAAACGGAAAATCAGGAACATTTTAGTTAATTCTAATGAAAACACATTGATTTTTATCATTTGTATTGGAAACAACATTGTCATATGTCTTTTCTTGGATCTAAATAATACGAATCCTCGCTCTATGATTTGAAGTTAAAACTCTCATATATGGTAAAATAGTGACTTTTTTCACGTTTTTCTTGTAGTGTGATTTTACGTAAATATATTCGTGTTTACCAATATTTCGATTCTATTTCATGTAGTATCACGATATGTGATTTGGCCTTCTAATATCAGATTTTCGCATAATATTGCATTTTAAGCAAGTTTTCTTGCATTTTGTTTCGTACTAAAAATCATCGAATTCAGCAATATTTTGACGTTTATCATCCCCTTTTCCTTTATGTGATATAAACAAAATATTATCGAATTAGGCAATATTTTGCTGTTTTTCCACGTTTTTGTGAATTTTCATTTTATTGTTATTAATTCATTAAATATACGATAAAAATGATGCAAACACATAATTGATTAGAATTAACCTTAAACACTTCATTTTCAATCAACTATTTGTTTCTCGTTAAAATACTGAGTAAGATATTGAAAAGGGGGAGAAGTTCTGTTTTCTTTTTTGCATATATCAACGTTTCAGCCGGAATAGAGTGGTTTTACGCGTACATCTCCATCGGTAATATATACGGAAAATCAGGAACTAGTTAAAATATTAATTAGGTAATTCTAATGAAAACTCATTGATTTTTATCATTTGTATTGGAAACAACATTGTCATATGTCTTTTCTTGGATCTAAATAATACGAATTCTCGCTCTAAGATTTGAAGTTAAAATCCTCAAATATGGTAAAATAGTGACTTTTTTCACGTTTTTCATATAGTGTGATTTTACGTAAATATATTCGTTTTTACCAATATTTCGATTCTATTTCATGTAGTATCACGATATGTGATTTAGCCTTCTATTCTCAGATTTTCGCATAATATTGCATTTTAAGCAAGTTTTCTTGCATTTTGTTCCGTACTAAAAATCATCGAATTTAGCAATATTTTGACGTTTATCATCCCCTTTTCCTTTATGTGATATAAACAAAATATTATCGAATTAGGCAATATTTTGCTGTTTTTCCACGTTTTTGTGAATTTTCAGTTTATTGTTATTAATTCATTAAATATATGATAAAAATGATGCAAACACATAATTGATTAGAATTAACCTTAAACACTTCATTTTCAATCAACTATTTGTTTCTCGTTAAAATACTGAGTAAGATATTGAAAAGGGGGAGAAGTTCTCCTTTTTTTTGCATATATCGACGTTTCAGCCGGAATAGAGTGGTTTTACGTGTACATCTTCCATCGGTAATATAAACCGAAAATCAGGAACATTTTAGTTAATTCTAATGAAAACTCATTGATTTTTATCATTTGTATTGGAAACAACATTGTCATATGTCTTTTCTTGGATCTAAGTAATACAAATCCTCGCTCTATGATTTGAAGTTAAAATACTCATATATGGTTAAATAGTGATTTTTTCACGTTTTTCATATAGTGTGATTTTACGTAAATATATTCGTTTTTACCAATATTTCGATACTACTTCATTTTTTCTCACGATATGTGATTTGGCCTTCAAATCTCAGAATTTCGCATATTTTGCATTTTTAAGCAAGTTTTCTTGCATTTTGTTTTGTACTAAAAATCATCGAATTTAGCAATATTTTGACCTTTAACATCCCCTTTTTCCTTTATGTGATTTAAACAAAATATCATCGAATTAGGCAATATTTATCCGTTTTTCCACGTTTTTGAGAATTTTCAGTTTATTGTTAATTGTTCAGTAAATATACGATAAAAATGATGCAAACACATAATTGATTAGAAATTAACCTTAAACACTTCGTTTTCAATCATCTCAATCATCTATTTCTTTCTCATTAAAATACTGAGTAAGATATTGAAAAGGGGAGAAGTTCTGTTTTTATTGCATATATCGACGTTTCAGACGGATTAGAACAGTTTTACGTGTACATCTTCCATCGGTAATATAAACCGAAAATCAAGAACATTTTAGTTAGTTTTAATGAAAACACATTGATTTTTATCATTTGTATTAGAAGCAACATCTTTATACGTCTTTTCTAGGGTCTAAAAAATACGAAGCGTCGCTCTATGATTCGAAATTAAAATCCTCTTATTTGGTATAATAATGACTTTTTTCACGTTTTTCATGTAATTTGATATTACGTAAATATATTCATTTTTACCAATATTTCGATACTATTTCATGTAGTATCACTATATGAGATTTGGCCTTCTAATCTCAGATTTTCGCATAATATTGCATTTTAAGCAAGTTTTCTTCAATTTTGTTCCGTACTAAAAATCATCGAATTTAGCAATATTTTGACGTTTATCATCCTCTTTTTCCTTTATGTGATATAAACAAAATATCATCAAATTTGGCAATATTTTGCTGTTTTCCACGTTTTTGTGAATTTTCAATTTATTGTTATTAATTAATTAAATATACGATAAAAATGATGCAAACACATAATTGATAGAAATTAACCTTAAATACTTCATTTTCAATCATCTATTTGTTTCTCGTTAAAATACTGAGTTAGATATTGAAAAGGGGGGAGAAGTTCTGTTTTTTTATTGCATATATCGACGTTTCAGCCGGAATAGAGTGGTTTTACGCGTACATCTTCCATCGGTAATATAAACGGAAAATCAGGAACATTTTAGTTAATTCTAATGAAAACTCATTGATTTTTATCATTTGTATTGGAAACAACATTGTCATATGTCTTTTCTTGGATCTAAGTAATACAAATCCTCGCTCTTTGATTTGAAGTTAAAATACTCATATATGGTAAAATAGTGACTTTTTCACGTTTTTCATATAGTGTGATTTTACGTAAATATATTCGTTTTTACCAATATTTCGATACTACTTCATGTTTTCTCACGTTATGTGATTTGGCCTTCAAATCTCAGAATTTCGCAAATTTTGCATTTTTAAGCAAGTTTTCTTGCATTTTGTTTTGTACTAAAAATCATCGAATTTAGCAATATTTTGACCTTTATCATCCCCTTTTTCCTTTATGTGATTTAAACAAAATATCATCGAATTACGCAATATTTATCTGTTTTTCCAGGTTTTTGAGAATTTTCAGTTTATTGTTAATTATTCAGTAAATATACGATAAAAATGATGCAAACACATAATTGATTAGAAATTAACCTTAAACACTTCATTTTCAATCAATTTCAATTTGTTTCTCGTTGAAATACTGAGTAAGATATTGAAAATGGGAGAAGTTCTGTTTTATTGCATATATCGACGTTTCAGCCGGATTAGAGCGGCTTTACGTGTACATCTTCCATTGGTAATATAAACGGAAAATCAGGAACATTTTAGTTAATTCTAATGAAAACACATTGATTTTTATCATTTGTATTGGGAACAACATTGTCATATGTCTTTTCTTGGATCTAAATAATACGAATCCTCGCTCTATGATTTGAAGTTAAAATCTTCAAATATGGTAAAATAGTGACTTTTTTCACGTTTTTCATGTAGTGTGATTTTACGTAAATATATTCGTTTTTACCAATATTTCGATTCTATTTCATGTAGTATCACGATATGTGATTTGCCCTTCTAATCTCAGATTTTCGCATAATATTGCATTTTAAGCAAGTTTTCTTGCATTTTGTTCCGTACTAAAAATCATCGAATTCAGCAATATTTTGACGTTTATCATCCCCTTTTCCTTTACGTCATATAAACAAAATATCATCGAATTAGGCAATATTTTGCGGTTATTCCACGTTTTTGTAAATTTTCAGTTTATTGTTATTAATTCATTAAATATACGATAAAAATGATGCAAACACATAATTGATTAAAAATTAACCTTAAACACTTCCTTTTCAATCAATTTCAATTTTTTTCTCGTTAAAATACTGAGTAAGATATTGAAAATGGGAGAAGTTCTGTTTTATTGCGTATATCGACGTTTCAGCCGGATTAGAGCGGTTTTACGTGCACATCTTCCATTGGTAATATAAACGGAAAATCAGGAACATTTTAGTTAATTCTAATGAAAATACATTGATTTTTATCATTTGTATTGGAAACAACATTGTCATATGTCTTTTCTTGGATCTAAATAATACGAATCCTCGCTCTATGATTTGAAGTTAAAATCTTCAAATATGGTAAAATAGTGACCTTTTTCACGTTTTTCATGTAGTGTGATTTTACGTAAATATATTCGTTTTTACCAATATTTCGATTCTATTTCATGTAGTATCACGATTTGTGATTTGGCCTTCTAATCTCAGATTTTCGCATAATATTGCATTTTAAGCAAGTTTTCTTGCATTTTGTTCCGTACTAAAAATCATCGAATTCAGCAATATTTTGACGTTTATCATCCCCTTTTCCTTTATGTGATATAAACAAAATATCATCGAATTAGGCAATATTTTGCGGTTATTCCACGTTTTTGAAAATTTTCAGTTTATTGTTATTAATTCATTAAATATACGATAAAAATGATGCAAACACATAATTGATTAAAAATTAACCTTAAACACTTCATTTTCAATCAATTTCAATTTGTTTCTCGTTGAAATACTGAGTAAGATATTGAAAATGGGAGAAGTTCTGTTTTATTGCATATATCGACGTTTCAGCCGGATTAGAGCGGCTTTACGTGTACATCTTCCATTGGTAATATAAACGGAAAATCAGGAACATTTTAGTTAATTCTAATGAAAACACATTGATTTTTATCATTTGTATTGGGAACAACATTGTCATATGTCTTTTCTTGGATCTAAATAATACGAATCCTCGCTCTATGATTTGAAGTTAAAATCTTCAAATATGGTAAAATAGTGACTTTTTTCACGTTTTTCATGTAGTGTGATTTTACGTAAATATATTCGTTTTTACCAATATTTCGATTCTATTTCATGTAGTATCACGATATGTGATTTGGCCTTCTAATCTCAGATTTTCGCATAATATTGCATTTGAAGCAAGTTTTCTTGCATTTTGTTCCGTACTAAAAATCATCGAATTCAGCAATATTTTGACGTTTATCATCCCCTTTTTCCTTTATGTGATTTAAACAAAATATCATCGAATTACGCAATATTTATCCGTTTTTCCACGTTTTTGAGAATTTTCAGTTTATTGTTAATTATTCAGCAAATGTACGATAAAAATGATGCAAACACATAATTGATTAGAAATTAACCTTAAACACTTCATTTTCAATCATCTCAATCATCTATTTCTTTCTCATTAAAATACTGAGTAGTAGGCATCCTTCAGTCTCGGGAGACTATGGAGTTGCGCCCTAGTTGTCAATCCTGGTGCAGCGTCTGGTGTGACTGATGAGGCCAATCCGAGAGTGGCAGTCCATCCCACACCGAGCACAAACGAAGTCCGATTCTGGTCTGTCTTCCTGGTTACCGGCTTTCCTTCTCTGTCTCTTTGCCTCCGATTCCTTGGCAAGTGACTCCTCGAACTTGGAGAGACCTCGTTGAACAGACTGCCTCCAGGCTGAACGGTCTGCAGCCAGTGTCTCCCATATAGCAAGATCGACGTCCATGGCTTTCAGGTCCCTTTTGCATACGTCTTTGTACCGTAGCTGGGGCTTGCCTACTGGACGCTTTCCCTGCCTCAGCTCTCCATACAGGAGATCCTTGGGGATCCTGCCGTCGCCCATTCGCACAACGTGCCCGAGCCAGCGCATTCGTCTCTGTTTCAGCATTGTGTACATGCTGGTGATTCTTGCTCTCCCCAAGACGTTGTTGTTTGTCACCTTGTCCTGCCAGGTGATGTCCAAGATGTGTCGAAGGCAGCGCATGTGGTAGGCATTCAGCTATCTTTCCTGACGGGCGCGGAGTGTCCAAGACTCACTGCCACAAAGGAGAGTGCTCAGGACACAGGCTCTGTAAACCTGAATCTTAGTATACTCAGTTTGCCTATTGTTGGCCCACACTTTCTTTGTCGGTCTGGACATGGTAGTAGATGCCTTACCGATGCGTTTGTTTAGCTCCGTATCAAGAGAGAGGGAGTCAGAGATTGTGGAGCCCAGGTACACGAAGTCGTGAACAACTTCCAGTTTGGAATCAGAGATGCCGATGTCAGGTGGGGAGTCCACTCCTTGTCCCATGACTTGTGTTTTCTTCAGACTGATGGTGAGTCCGAAAGCCTGAGAGGCCTCGCTGAAGCGGGTTATGAGCCGTTGGAGGTCTTCAGCTGAGTGGGCAGTGACTGCTGCGTCGTCGGCAAAGAGGAAGTCGCGCAGACACCTCAGCCGAACCTTTGTCTTGGCTCTCAGCCTGGCGAGGTTACTGAGATATACTGAGTAAGATAATTGAAAATACTGAGTAAGATATTGAAAAGGGGAGAAGTTCTGTTTTTATTGCATATATCGACGTTTCAGCCGGATTAGAACAGTTTTACGTGTACATCTTCCATCGGTAATATAAACCGAAAATCAGGAACATTTTAGTTAGTTTTAATGAAAACACATTGATTTTTATCATTTGTATTAGAAGCAACATCTTTATACGTCTTTTCTAGGGTGTAAAAAATACGAAACGTCGCTCTATGATTCGAAGTTAAAATCCTCTTATTTGGTATAATAATGACTTTTTTCACGTTTTTCATGTAGTTTGATATTACGTAAATATATTCATTTTTACCAATATTTCGATACTATTTCATGTAGTATCACGATATGTGATTTGGCCTTCTAATCTCAGATTTTCGCATAATATTGCATTTTAAACAAGTTTTCTGCCATTTTGTTCTGTACTAAAAATCATCGAATTCAGCAATATTTTGACGTTTATCATCCCCTTTTCCTTTATGTGATATAAACAAAATATCATCGAATTAGGCAATATTTTGCGGTTTTTCCACGTTTTTGTAAATTTTCAGTATATTGTTATTAATTCATTAAATATACGATAAAAATGATGCAAACACATAATTGATTAAAAAATTAACCTTCAACACTTCATTTTCAATCAATTTCAATTTGTTTCTCATAAAAATACTGAGTAAGATATTGAAAATGGGAGAAGTTCTGTTTTATTGCATATATCGACGTTTCAGCCGGATTAGAGCGGTTTTATGTGTACATCTTCCATGGGTAATATAAATGGAAAATCAGGAACATTTTAGTTAATTCTAATGAAAACACATTGATTTTTATCATTTGTATTGGAAACAACATTGTCATATGTCTTTTCTTGGATCTAAATAATACGAATCCTCGCTCTATGATTTGAAGTTAAAATCTTCATATATGGTAAAATAGTGACTTTTTTCACGTTTTTCATGTAGTGTGATTTTACGTAAATATATTCGTTTTTACCAATATTTCGATTCTATTTCATGTAGTATCACGATATGTGATTTGGCCTTCTAATCTCAGATTTTCGCATAATATTGCATTTTAAGCAAGTTTTCTTGCATATTGTTCCGTACTAAAAATCATCGAATTCAGTAATATTTTGACGTTTATCATCCCCTTTTCCTTTATGTGATATAAACAAATATCATCGAATTAGGCAATATTTTGCGGTTATTCCACGTTTTTGAAAATTTTCAGTTTATTGTTATTAATTCATTAAATATACGATAAAAATGATGCAAACACATAATTGATTAAAAATTAACCTTAAACACTTCATTTTCAATCAATTTCAATTTGTTTCTCGTTGAAATACTGAGTAAGATATTGAAAATGGGAGAAGTTCTGTTTTATTGCATATATCGACGTTTCAGCCGGATTAGAGCGGCTTTACGTGTACATCTTCCATTGGTAATATAAACGGAAAATCAGGAACATTTTAGTTAATTCTAATGAAAACACATTGATTTTTATCATTTGTATTGGGAACAACATTGTCATATGTCTTTTCTTGGATCTAAATAATACGAATCCTCGCTCTATGATTTGAAGTTAAAATCTTCAAATATGGTAAAATAGTGACTTTTTTCACGTTTTTCATGTAGTGTGATTTTACGTAAATATATTCGTTTTTACCAATATTTCGATTCTATTTCATGTAGTATCACGATATGTGATTTGGCCTTCTAATCTCAGATTTTCGCATAATATTGCATTTGAAGCAAGTTTTCTTGCATTTTGTTCCGTACTAAAAATCATCGAATTCAGCAATATTTTGACGTTCATCATCCCCTTTTTCCTTTATGTGATTTAAACAAAATATCATCGAATTACGCAATATTTATCCGTTTTTCCACGTTTTTGAGAATTTTCAGTTTATTGTTAATTATTCAGCAAATATACGATAAAAATGATGCAAACACATAATTGATTAGAAATTAACCTTAAACACTTCATTTTCAATCATCTCAATCATCTATTTCTTTCTCATTAAAATACTGAGTAAGATATTGAAAAGGGGAGAAGTTCTGTTTTTATTGCATATATCGACGTTTCAGCCGGATTAGAACAGTTTTACGTGTACATCTTCCATCGGTAATATAAACCGAAAATCAGGAACATTTTAGTTAGTTTTAATGAAAACACATTGATTTTTATCATTTGTATTAGAAGCAACATCTTTATACGTCTTTTCTAGGGTGTAAAAAATACGAAACGTCGCTCTATGATTCGAAGTTAAAATCCTCTTATTTGGTATAATAATGACTTTTTTCACGTTTTTCATGTAGTTTGATATTACGTAAATATATTCATTTTTACCAATATTTCGATACTATTTCATGTAGTATCACGATATGTGATTTGGCCTTCTAATCTCAGATTTTCGCATAATATTGCATTTTAAACAAGTTTTCTGCCATTTTGTTCTGTACTAAAAATCATCGAATTCAGCAATATTTTGACGTTTATCATCCCCTTTTCCTTTATGTGATATAAACAAAATATCATCGAATTAGGCAATATTTTGCGGTTATTCCACGTTTTTGAAAATTTTCAGTTTATTGTTATTAATTCATTAAATATACGATAAAAATGATGCAAACACATAATTGATTAAAAATTAACCTTAAACACTTCATTTTCAATCAATTTCAATTTGTTTCTCGTTGAAATACTGAGTAAGATATTGAAAATGGGAGAAGTTCTGTTTTATTGCATATATCGACGTTTCAGCCGGATTAGAGCGGTTTTACGTGTACATCTTCCATTGGTAATATAAACGGAAAATCAGGAACATTTTAGTTAATTCTAATGAAAACACATTGATTTTTATCATTTGTATTGGGAACAACATTGTCATATGTCTTTTCTTGGATCTAAATAATACGAATCCTCGCTCTATGATTTGAAGTTAAAATCTTCAAATATGGTAAAATAGTGACTTTTTTCACGTTTTTCATGTAGTGTGATTTTACGTAAATATATTCGTTTTTACCAATATTTCGATTCTATTTCATGTAGTATCACGATATGTGATTTGGCCTTCTAATCTCAGATTTTCGCATAATATTGCATTTGAAGCAAGTTTTCTTGCATTTTGTTCCGTACTAAAAATCATCGAATTCAGCAATATTTTGACGTTTATCATCCCCTTTTTCCTTTATGTGATTTAAACAAAATATCATCGAATTACGCAATATTTATCCGTTTTTCCACGTTTTTGAGAATTTTCAGTTTATTGTTAATTATTCAGCAAATGTACGATAAAAATGATGCAAACACATAATTGATTAGAAATTAACCTTAAACACTTCATTTTCAATCATCTCAATCATCTATTTCTTTCTCATTAAAATACTGAGTAGTAGGCATCCTTCAGTCTCGGGAGACTATGGAGTTGCGCCCTAGTTGTCAATCCTGGTGCAGCGTCTGGTGTGACTGATGAGGCCAATCCGAGAGTGGCAGTCCATCCCACACCGAGCACAAACGAAGTCCGATTCTGGTCTGTCTTCCTGGTTACCGGCTTTCCTTCTCTGTCTCTTTGCCTCCGATTCCTTGGCAAGTGACTCCTCGAACTTGGAGAGACCTCGTTGAACAGACTGCCTCCAGGCTGAACGGTCTGCAGCCAGTGTCTCCCATATAGCAAGATCGACGTCCATGGCTTTCAGGTCCCTTTTGCATACGTCTTTGTACCGTAGCTGGGGCTTGCCTACTGGACGCTTTCCCTGCCTCAGCTCTCCATACAGGAGATCCTTGGGGATCCTGCCGTCGCCCATTCGCACAACGTGCCCGAGCCAGCGCATTCGTCTCTGTTTCAGCATTGTGTACATGCTGGTGATTCTTGCTCTCCCCAAGACGTTGTTGTTTGTCACCTTGTCCTGCCAGGTGATGTCCAAGATGTGTCGAAGGCAGCGCATGTGGTAGGCATTCAGCTATCTTTCCTGACGGGCGCGGAGTGTCCAAGACTCACTGCCACAAAGGAGAGTGCTCAGGACACAGGCTCTGTAAACCTGAATCTTAGTATACTCAGTTTGCCTATTGTTGGCCCACACTTTCTTTGTCGGTCTGGACATGGTAGTAGATGCCTTACCGATGCGTTTGTTTAGCTACGTATCAAGAGAGAGAGGGAGTCAGAGATTGTGGAGCCCAGGTACACGAAGTCGTGAACAACTTCCAGTTTGGAATCAGAGATGCCGATGTCAGGTGGGGAGTCCACTCCTTGTCCCATGACTTGTGTTTTCTTCAGACTGATGGTGAGTCCGAAAGCCTGAGAGGCCTCGCTGAAGCGGGTTATGAGCCGTTGGAGGTCTTCAGCTGAGTGGGCAGTGACTGCTGCGTCGTCGGCAAAGAGGAAGTTGCGCAGACACCTCAGCCGAACCTTTGTCTTGGCTCTCAGCCTGGCGAGGTTACTGAGATATACTGAGTAAGATAATTGAAAATACTGAGTAAGATATTGAAAAGGGGAGAAGTTCTGTTTTTATTGCATATATCGACGTTTCAGCCGGATTAGAACAGTTTTACGTGTACATCTTCCATCGGTAATATAAACCGAAAATCAGGAACATTTTAGTTAGTTTTAATGAAAACACATTGATTTTTATCATTTGTATTAGAAGCAACATCTTTATACGTCTTTTCTAGGGTGTAAAAAATACGAAACGTCGCTCTATGATTCGAAGTTAAAATCCTCTTATTTGGTATAATAATGACTTTTTTCACGTTTTTCATGTAGTTTGATATTACGTAAATATATTCATTTTTACCAATATTTCGATACTATTTCATGTAGTATCACGATATGTGATTTGGCCTTCTAATCTCAGATTTTCGCATAATATTGCATTTTAAACAAGTTTTCTGCCATTTTGTTCTGTACTAAAAATCATCGAATTCAGCAATATTTTAACGTTTATCATCCCCTTTTCCTTTATGTGATATAAACAAAATATCATCGAATTAGGCAATATTTTGCGGTTTTTCCACGTTTTTGTAAATTTTCAGTTTATTGTTATTAATTCATTAAATATACGATAAAAATGATGCAAACACATAATTGATTAAAAATTAACCTTAAACACTTCATTTTCAATCAATTTCAATTTGTTTCTCGTTGAAATACTGAGTAAGATATTGAAAATGGGAGAAGTTCTGTTTTATTGCATATATCGACGTTTCAGCCGGATTAGAGCGGTTTTACGTGTACATCTTCCATTGGTAATATAAACGGAAAATCAGGAACATTTTAGTTAATTCTAATGAAAACACATTGATTTTTATCATTTGTATTGGGAACAACATTGTCATATGTCTTTTCTTGGATCTAAATAATACGAATCCTCGCTCTATGATTTGAAGTTAAAATCTTCAAATATGGTAAAATAGTGACTTTTTTCACGTTTTTCATGTAGTGTGATTTTACGTAAATATATTCGTTTTTACCAATATTTCGATTCTATTTCATGTAGTATCACGATATGTGATTTGGCCTTCTAATCTCAGATTTTCGCATAATATTGCATTTGAAGCAAGTTTTCTTGCATTTTGTTCCGTACTAAAAATCATCGAATTCAGCAATATTTTGACGTTTATCATCCCCTTTTTCCTTTATGTGATTTAAACAAAATATCATCGAATTACGCAATATTTATCCGTTTTTCCACGTTTTTGAGAATTTTCAGTTTATTGTTAATTATTCAGCAAATGTACGATAAAAATGATGCAAACACATAATTGATTAGAAATTAACCTTAAACACTTCATTTTCAATCATCTCAATCATCTATTTCTTTCTCATTAAAATACTGAGTAGTAGGCATCCTTCAGTCTCGGGAGACTATGGAGTTGCGCCCTAGTTGTCAATCCTGGTGCAGCGTCTGGTGTGACTGATGAGGCCAATCCGAGAGTGGCAGTCCATCCCACACCGAGCACAAACGAAGTCCGATTCTGGTCTGTCTTCCTGGTTACCGGCTTTCCTTCTCTGTCTCTTTGCCTCCGATTCCTTGGCAAGTGACTCCTCGAACTTGGAGAGACCTCGTTGAACAGACTGCCTCCAGGCTGAACGGTCTGCAGCCAGTGTCTCCCATATAGCAAGATCGACGTCCATGGCTTTCAGGTCCCTTTTGCATACGTCTTTGTACCGTAGCTGGGGCTTGCCTACTGGACGCTTTCCCTGCCTCAGCTCTCCATACAGGAGATCCTTGGGGATCCTGCCGTCGCCCATTCGCACAACGTGCCCGAGCCAGCGCATTCGTCTCTGTTTCAGCATTGTGTACATGCTGGTGATTCTTGCTCTCCCCAAGACGTTGTTGTTTGTCACCTTGTCCTGCCAGGTGATGTCCAAGATGTGTCGAAGGCAGCGCATGTGGTAGGCATTCAGCTATCTTTCCTGACGGGCGCGGAGTGTCCAAGACTCACTGCCACAAAGGAGAGTGCTCAGGACACAGGCTCTGTAAACCTGAATCTTAGTATACTCAGTTTGCCTATTGTTGGCCCACACTTTCTTTGTCGGTCTGGACATGGTAGTAGATGCCTTACCGATGCGTTTGTTTAGCTCCGTATCAAGAGAGAGAGGGAGTCAGAGATTGTGGAGCCCAGGTACACGAAGTCGTGAACAACTTCCAGTTTGGAATCAGAGATGCCGATGTCAGGTGGGGAGTCCACTCCTTGTCCCATGACTTGTGTTTTCTTCAGACTGATGGTGAGTCCGAAAGCCTGAGAGGCCTCGCTGAAGCGGGTTATGAGCCGTTGGAGGTCTTCAGCTGAGTGGGCAGTGACTGCTGCGTCGTCGGCAAAGAGGAAGTTGCGCAGACACCTCAGCCGAACCTTTGTCTTGGCTCTCAGCCTGGCGAGGTTACTGAGATATACTGAGTAAGATAATTGAAAATACTGAGTAAGATATTGAAAAGGGGAGAAGTTCTGTTTTTATTGCATATATCGACGTTTCAGCCGGATTAGAACAGTTTTACGTGTACATCTTCCATCGGTAATATAAACCGAAAATCAGGAACATTTTAGTTAGTTTTAATGAAAACACATTGATTTTTATCATTTGTATTAGAAGCAACATCTTTATACGTCTTTTCTAGGGTGTAAAAAATACGAAACGTCGCTCTATGATTCGAAGTTAAAATCCTCTTATTTGGTATAATAATGACTTTTTTCACGTTTTTCATGTAGTTTGATATTACGTAAATATATTCATTTTTACCAATATTTCGATACTATTTCATGTAGTATCACGATATGTGATTTGGCCTTCTAATCTCAGATTTTCGCATAATATTGCATTTTAAACAAGTTTTCTGCCATTTTGTTCTGTACTAAAAATCATCGAATTCAGCAATATTTTAACGTTTATCATCCCCTTTTCCTTTATGTGATATAAACAAAATATCATCGAATTAGGCAATATTTTGCGGTTTTTCCACGTTTTTGTAAATTTTCAGTTTATTGTTATTAATTCATTAAATATACGATAAAAATGATGCAAACACATAATTGATTAAAAATTAACCTTAAACACTTCATTTTCAATCAATTTCAATTTGTTTCTCGTTGAAATACTGAGTAAGATATTGAAAATGGGAGAAGTTCTGTTTTATTGCATATATCGACGTTTCAGCCGGATTAGAGCGGTTTTACGTGTACATCTTCCATTGGTAATATAAACGGAAAATCAGGAACATTTTAGTTAATTCTAATGAAAACACATTGATTTTTATCATTTGTATTGGGAACAACATTGTCATATGTCTTTTCTTGGATCTAAATAATACGAATCCTCGCTCTATGATTTGAAGTTAAAATCTTCAAATATGGTAAAATAGTGACTTTTTTCACGTTTTTCATGTAGTGTGATTTTACGTAAATATATTCGTTTTTACCAATATTTCGATTCTATTTCATGTAGTATCACAATATGTGATTTGGCCTTCTAATCTCAGATTTTCGCATAATATTGCATTTGAAGCAAGTTTTCTTGCATTTTGTTCCGTACTAAAAATCATCGAATTCAGCAATATTTTGACGTTTATCATCCCCTTTTTCCTTCATGTGATTTAAACAAAATATCATCGAATTACGCAATATTTATCCGTTTTTCCACGTTTTTGAGAATTTTCAGTTTATTGTTAATTATTCAGCAAATGTACGATAAAAATGATGCAAACACATAATTGATTAG
This sequence comes from Procambarus clarkii, assembly GCF_040958095.1. NCBI lineage: Eukaryota > Metazoa > Arthropoda > Malacostraca > Decapoda > Cambaridae > Procambarus > Procambarus clarkii. The sequence continues at coordinate 21,056,521 of NC_091236.1, forward strand.
AAATTAACCTTAAACACTTCATTTTCAATCATCTCAATCATCTATTTCTTTCTCATTAAAATACTGAGTAGTAGGCATCCTTCAGTCTCGGGAGACTATGGAGTTGCGCCCTAGTTGTCAATCCTGGTGCAGCGTCTGGTGTGACTGATGAGGCCAATCCGAGAGTGGCAGTCCATCCCACACCGAGCACAAACGAAGTCCGATTCTGGTCTGTCTTCCTGGTTACCGGCTTTCCTTCTCTGTCTCTTTGCCTCCGATTCCTTGGCAAGTGACTCCTCGAACTTGGAGAGACCTCGTTGAACAGACTGCCTCCAGGCTGAACGGTCTGCAGCCAGTGTCTCCCATATAGCAAGATCGACGTCCATGGCTTTCAGGTCCCTTTTGCATACGTCTTTGTACCGTAGCTGGGGCTTGCCTACTGGACGCTTTCCCTGCCTCAGCTCTCCATACAGGAGATCCTTGGGGATCCTGCCGTCGCCCATTCGCACAACGTGCCCGAGCCAGCGCATTCGTCTCTGTTTCAGCATTGTGTACATGCTGGTGATTCTTGCTCTTCCCAAGACGTTGTTGTTTGTCACCTTGTCCTGCCAGGTGATGTCCAAGATGTGTCGAAGGCAGCGCATGTGGTAGGCATTCAGCTATCTTTCCTGACGGGCGCGGAGTGTCCAAGACTCACTGCCACAAAGGAGAGTGCTCAGGACACAGGCTCTGTAAACCTGAATCTTAGTATACTCAGTTTGCCTATTGTTGGCCCACACTTTCTTTGTCGGTCTGGACATGGTAGTAGATGCCTTACCGATGCGTTTGTTTAGCTCCGTATCAAGAGAGAGGGAGTCAGAGATTGTGGAGCCCAGGTACACGAAGTCGTGAACAACTTCCAGTTTGGAATCAGAGATGCCGATGTCAGGTGGGGAGTCCACTCCTTGTCCCATGACTTGTGTTTTCTTCAGACTGATGGTGAGTCCGAAAGCCTGAGAGGCCTCGCTGAAGCGGGTTATGAGCCGTTGGAGGTCTTCAGCTGAGTGGGCAGTGACTGCTGCGTCGTCGGCAAAGAGGAAGTTGCGCAGACACCTCAGCCGAACCTTTGTCTTGGCTCTCAGCCTGGCGAGGTTACTGAGATATACTGAGTAAGATAATTGAAAATACTGAGTAAGATATTGAAAAGGGGAGAAGTTCTGTTTTTATTGCATATATCGACGTTTCAGCCGGATTAGAACAGTTTTACGTGTACATCTTCCATCGGTAATATAAACCGAAAATCAGGAACATTTTAGTTAGTTTTAATGAAAACACATTGATTTTTATCATTTGTATTAGAAGCAACATCTTTATACGTCTTTTCTAGGGTGTAAAAAATACGAAACGTCGCTCTATGATTCGAAGTTAAAATCCTCTTATTTGGTATAATAATGACTTTTTTCACGTTTTTCATGTAGTTTGATATTACGTAAATATATTCATTTTTACCAATATTTCGATACTATTTCATGTAGTATCACGATATGTGATTTGGCCTTCTAATCTCAGATTTTCGCATAATATTGCATTTTAAACAAGTTTTCTGCCATTTTGTTCTGTACTAAAAATCATCGAATTCAGCAATATTTTAACGTTTATCATCCCCTTTTCCTTTATGTGATATAAACAAAATATCATCGAAGTAGGCAATATTTTGCGGTTTTTCCACGTTTTTGTAAATTTTCAGTTTATTGTTATTAATTCATTAAATATACGATAAAAATGATGCAAACACATAATTGATTAAAAATTAACCTTAAACACTTCATTTTCAATCAATTTCAATTTGTTTCTCGTTGAAATACTGAGTAAGATATTGAAAATGGGAGAAGTTCTGTTTTATTACATATATCGACGTTTCAGCCGGATTAGAGCGGTTTTACGTGTACATCTTCCATTGGTAATATAAACGGAAAATCAGGAACATTTTAGTTAATTCTAATGAAAACACATTGATTTTTATCATTTGTATTGGGAACAACATTGTCATATGTCTTTTCTTGGATCTAAATAATACGAATCCTCGCTCTATGATTTGAAGTTAAAATCTTCAAATATGGTAAAATAGTGACTTTTTTCACGTTTTTCATGTAGTGTGATTTTACGTAAATATATTCGTTTTTACCAATATTTCGATTCTATTTCATGTAGTATCACGATATGTGATTTGGCCTTCTAATCTCAGATTTTCGCATAATATTGCATTTGAAGCAAGTTTTCTTGCATTTTGTTCCGTACTAAAAATCATCGAATTCAGCAATATTTTGACGTTTATCATCCCCTTTTTCCTTTATGTGATTTAAACAAAATATCATCGAATTACGCAATATTTATCCGTTTTTCCACGTTTTTGAGAATTTTCAGTTTATTGTTAATTATTCAGCAAATGTACGATAAAAATGATGCAAACACATAATTGATTAGAAATTAACCTTAAACACTTCATTTTCAATCATCTCAATCATCTATTTCTTTCTCATTAAAATACTGAGTAGTAGGCATCCTTCAGTCTCGGGAGACTATGGAGTTGCGCCCTAGTTGTCAATCCTGGTGCAGCGTCTGGTGTGACTGATGAGGCCAATCCGAGAGTGGCAGTCCATCCCACACCGAGCACAAACGAAGTCCGATTCTGGTCTGTCTTCCTGGTTACCGGCTTTCCTTCTCTGTCTCTTTGCCTCCGATTCCTTGGCAAGTGACTCCTCGAACTTGGAGAGACCTCGTTGAACAGACTGCCTCCAGGCTGTACGGTCTGCAGCCAGTGTCTCCCATATAGCAAGATCGACGTCCATGGCTTTCAGGTCCCTTTTGCATACGTCTTTGTACCGTAGCTGGGGCTTGCCTACTGGACGCTTTCCCTGCCTCAGCTCTCCATACAGGAGATCCTTGGGGATCCTGCCGTCGCCCATTCGCACAACGTGCCCGAGCCAGCGCATTCGTCTCTGTTTCAGCATTGTGTACATGCTGGTGATTCTTGCTCTCCCCAAGACGTTGTTGTTTGTCACCTTGTCCTGCCAGGTGATGTCCAAGATGTGTCGAAGGCAGCGCATGTGGTAGGCATTCAGCTATCTTTCCTGACGGGCGCGGAGTGTCCAAGGCTCACTGCCACAAAGGAGAGTGCTCAGGACACAGGCTCTGTAAACCTGAATCTTAGTATACTCAGTTTGCCTATTGTTGGCCCACACTTTCTTTGTCGGTCTGGACATGGTAGTAGATGCCTTACCGATGCGTTTGTTTAGCTCCGTATCAAGAGAGAGGGAGTCAGAGATTGTGGAGCCCAGGTACACGAAGTCGTGAACAACTTCCAGTTTGGAATCAGAGATGCCGATGTCAGGTGGGGAGTCCACTCCTTGTCCCATGACTTGTGTTTTCTTCAGACTGATGGTGAGTCCGAAAGCCTGAGAGGCCTCGCTGAAGCGGGTTATGAGCCGTTGGAGGTCTTCAGCTGAGTGGGCAGTGACTGCTGCGTCGTCGGCAAAGAGGAAGTCGCGCAGACACCTCAGCCGAACCTTTGTCTTGGCTCTCAGCCTGGCGAGGTTACTGAGATATACTGAGTAAGATAATTGAAAATACTGAGTAAGATATTGGAAAGGGGAGAAGTTCTGTTTTTATTGCATATATCGACGTTTCAGCCGGATTAGAACAGTTTTACGTGTACATCTTCCATCGGTAATATAAACCGAAAATCAGGAACATTTTAGTTAGTTTTAATGAAAACACATTGATTTTTATCATTTGTATTAGAAGCAACATCTTTATACGTCTTTTCTAGGGTGTAAAAAATACGAAACGTCGCTCTATGATTCGAAGTTAAAATCCTCTTATCTGGTATAATAATGACTTTTTTCACGTTTTTCATGTAGTTTGATATTACGTAAATATATTCATTTTTACCAATATTTCGATACTATTTCATGTAGTATCACGATATGTGATTTGGCCTTCTAATCTCAGATTTTCGCATAATATTGCATTTTAAACAAGTTTTCTGCCATTTTGTTCTGTACTAAAAATCATCGAATTCAGCAATATTTTAACGTTTATCATCCCCTTTTCCTTTATGTGATATAAACAAAATATCATCGAATTAGGCAATATTTTGCGGTTTTTCCACGTTTTTGTAAATTTTCAGTTTATTGTTATTAATTCATTAAATATACGATAAAAATGATGCAAACGCATAATTGATTATAAAATTAACCTTCAACACTTCATTTTCAATCAATTTCAATTTGTTTCTCATTAAAATACTGAGTAAGATATTGAAAATGGGAGAAGTTCTGTTTTATTGCATATATCGACGTTTCAGCCGGATTAGAGCGGTTTTATGTGTACATCTTCCATGGGTAATATAAATGGAAAATCAGGAACATTTTAGTTAATTCTAATGAAAACACATTGATTTTTATCATTTGTATTGGAAACAACATTGTCATATGTCTTTTCTTGGATCTAAATAATACGAATTCTCGCTCTATGATTTGAAGTTAAAATCTTCATATATGGTAAAATAGTGACTTTTTTCACGTTTTTCATGTAGTGTGATTTTACGTAAATATATTCGTTTTTACCAATATTTCGATTCTATTTCATGTAGTATCACGATATGTGATTTGGCCTTCTAATCTCAGATTTTCGCATAATATTGCATTTTAAGCAAGTTTTCTTGCATTTTGTTCCGTACTAAAAATCATCGAATTCAGCAATATTTTGACGTTTATCATCCCCTTTTCCTTTATGTGATATAAACAAAAAATCATCGAATTAGGCAATATTTTGCGGTTATTCCACGTTTTTGTAAATTTTCAGTTTATTGTTATTAATTCATTAAATATACGATAAAAATAATGCAAACACATAATTGATTAGAAATTAACTTTAAACACTTCATTTTCAATCAACTATATGTGTCTCGTTAAAATACTGAGTAAGATATTGAAAAGGGGAGAAGTTCTGTTTTTATTGCATATATCGAAGTTTCAGCCGGATTAGAACGGTTTAACGTGTACATCTTCCATCGGCAATATAAACCGAAAATCAGGAACATTTTAGTTAATTCTAATGAAAACACATTGATATCATTTGTATTGGAAACAACATTGTTATATGTCTTTTCTTGGATCTAAATAATACGAAACCTCGCTCTATGATTTGAAGTTAAAATCCTCAAATATGGTAATATAGTGACTTTTTTCACGTTAATAATGTAGTGTGATTTTACGTAAATATATTCGTTTTTACCAATATTTCGATACTACTTCATGTTTTCTTACGATATGTAATTTTGCCTTCAAATCTCAGAATTTCGCAAGTTTTGCATTTCTAAGCAAGTTTTCTTGCATTATGTTTTGTACTAAAAATCATCGAATTTAGCAATATTTTGACCTTTATCATCCCTCTTTTCCTTTTTTGTGATTTAAACAAAATATCATCGAATTAGGCAATATTTTGCCGTTTTTCCACGTTTTTGTGAATTTTCAGTTTATTGTTATTAATTCATTAAATATACGATAAAAATGATGCAAACACATAATTGATCAGAAAATAACCTTGAATACTTAATTTTCAATCATCTATTTCTTTCTCATTAAAAATACTGAGTAAGATATTAAAAAAGGGAGTAGTTCTGTTTTTATTGCATATATCGACGCTTCAGCTGGATTAGAACAGTTTTACATGTACATCTTCCATCGGTAATACAAACGGAAAATCAGGAACATTTTAGTTAATTCTAATGAAAACACATTGATTTTTATCATTTGTATTGGAAACAACATTGTCATATGTCTTTTCTTGGATCTTAATAATACGAAACTCGCTCTATGATTTGAAGTTAAAGTCCTCAAATATGGTAATATAGTGACTTTTTTCACGTTATTCATGTAAGGTGATTTTACGGAAATATATTCGCTTTTTACCAATATTTCGATACTACTTCATTTTTTTCACGATATGTGATTTAGCCTTCAAACCTCAGAATTTCGCAAATTTTGCATTTTTATACAAGTTTTCTTGCATATTGTTTTGTACTAAAAATCATCGAATTTAGCAATATTTTGACGTTTATCATCCCTTTTTCCTTTATGTGATATAAACAAAATATCATCGAATTAGGCAATATTTTGCTGTTTTTTCACGTTTTTGTGAATTTTCAGTATATTGTTATTAATTCATAAAATATACGATAAAAATTATGCAAACACATAATTGATTAGAAATTAACTTTAAACACTTCATTTTGAATCAACTATTTGTTTCTCGTTAAAATACTGAGTAAGATATTGAAAAGGGGAGAAGTTCTGTTTTTATTGCATATATCGACGTTTCAGCCGGATTAGAACGGTTTTACGTGTACATCTTCCATCGGTAATATAAACCAAAAATCAGGAACATTTTAGTTAATTCTAATGAAAACACATTGATTTTTATCATTTGTATTGGAAGCAACATCTTTATACGTCTTTTCTAGAGTCTAAAAAATACAAAACGTCGCTCTATGATTCGATGTTAAAATCCTCAAATTTGGTATAATAATGATTTTTTCACGTTTTTCATGTAGTTTGATATTACGTAAATATATTCGTTTTTACCAATATTTCGATACTATTTCATGTAGTATCACGATATGTGATTTGGCCTTCTAATCTCAAATTTTTACATAATATTGCATTTTAAGCAAGTTTTCTTGCATTTTGTTCCTTACTAAAAATCATCAAATTCAGCAATAATTTTACGTTTATCATCCCCTTTTCCTTTATGTGATATAAACAAAATATCATCGAATTTGTCAACATTTTTGCTGTTTTTTCACGTTTTTGTCAATTTTCAGTTTATTGTTATTAATTCATTAAATATACGATAAAAATGATGCAAACACATAATTGATTAGAAATAAACCTAAACACTTCATTTTCAATTTACTATTTGTTTCTCGTTAAAATACTGAGTAAGATATTGAAAAGGGGAGAAGTTCTGTTTTATTGCATATATCGACGTTTCAGCCGGATTAGAGCGGTTTTACGTGTATATCTTCCATCGGTAATATAAACGGAAAATCTGGAACATTTTAGTTAATTCTAATGAAAACACATTGATATCATTTGTATTGGAAACAACATTGTTATATGTCTTTTCTTGGATCAAAATAATACGAAACCTCGCTCTATGATTTGAAGTTAAAATCCTCAAATATGGTAATATAGTGACTTTTTTCACGTTAATAATGTAGTGTGATTTTACGTAAATATATTAGTTTTTACCAATATTTCGATACTACTTCATGTTTTCTTACGATATGTGATTTGGCCTTCAAATCTCAGAATTTCGTAAGTTTTGCATTTCTAAGCAAGTTTTCTTGCATTTTGTTTTGTACTAAAAATATTCGAATTTAGCAATAATTTGATCTTTATCATCCCTCTTTTCCTTTATGTGATTTAAACAAAATATCAACGAATTAGGCAATATTTTGCCGTTTTTCCACGTTTTGGTGAATTTTCAGTTTATTGTTATTAATTCATTAAATATACGATAAAAATGATGCAAACACTTAATTGATCAGAAAATTACCTTAAATACTTAATTTTCTATCATCTATTTCTTTCTCATTAAAAATACTGAGTAAGATATTGAAAAGGGGGAGAAGTTCTGTTTTTATTGCATATATCGACGCTTCTGCCGGATTAGAACAGTTTTACATGTACATCTTCCATCGGTAATATAAACCGAAAATCAGGAACATTTTAGTTAATTTTAATGAAAACACATTGATTTTTATCATTTGTATTAGAAGCAACATCTTTATACGTCTTTTCTAGGGTCTAAAAAATACGAAACGTCGCACTATGATTCGAAGGTAAAATCCTCTTATTTGGTATAATAATGACTTTTTTCACGTTTTTCATGTAGTTTGATATTACGTAAATATATTCATTTTTACCAATATTTCGATACTTTTCATGTAGTATCACGATATGTGATTTGGCCTTCATATCTCAGATTTTCGCATAATATTGCATTTTAAGCAAGTTTTCTTGCATTTTGTTCCGTACTAAAAATCATCGAATTCAGCAATATTTTAACGTTTATCATCCCCTTTTCCTTTATGTGATATAAACAAAATATCATCGAATTAGGCAATATTTTGCGGTTTTTCCACGTTTTTGTAAATTTTCAGTTTATTGTTATTAATTCATTAAATATACGATAAAAATGATGCAAACACATAATTGATTAAAAATTAACCTTAAACACTTCATTTTCAATCAATTTCAGTTTGTTTCTCGTTAAATTACTGAGTAAGATATTGAAAATGGGAGAAGTTCTGTTTTATTGCATATATCGACGTTTCAGCCGGATTAGAGCGGTTTTACGTGTACATCTTCCATCGATAATATAAACGGAAAATCAGGAACATTTTAGTTAATTCTAATGAAAACACATTGATTTTTATCATTTGTATTGGAAACAACATTGTCATATGTCTTTTCTTGGATCTAAATAATACGAATCCTCGCTCTATAATTTGAAGTTAAAATCCTCAAATATGATAAAATAGTGACTTTTTCACGTTTTTCATGTAGTGTGATTTTACGTAAATATATTCGTTTTTACCAATATTTCGATTCTATTTCATGTAGTATCACGATATGTGATTTGGCCTTCTAAACTCAGATTTTCGCATAATATTGCATTTTAAGCAAGTTTTCTTCCATTTTGCTCCGTACTAAAAATCATCGAATTCAGCAATATTTTGACGTTTATCATCCCCTTTTCCTTAATGTGATATAAACAAAATATCATCGAATTAGGCAATATTTAGCTGTTTTTCCACGTTTTTGTGAATTTTCAGTTTATTGTTATTAATTCATTAAATATACGATAAAAAAGATGCAAACACATAATTGATTAGAATTAACCTTAACACTTCATTTTCAATCAACTATTTCTTTCTCGTTAAAATACTGAGTAAGATATTGAAAAGGGGGAGAAGTTCTGTTTTTTTTTTGCATATATCGACGTTTCAGCCGGAATAGAGTGGTTTTACGCGTACATCTTCCATCGGTAATATAAACGGAAAATCAGGAACATTTTAGTTAATTCTAATGAAAACACATTGATATCATTTGTATTGGAAACAACATTGTTATATGTCTTTTCTTGGATCTAAATAATACGAAACCTCGCTCTATGATTTGAAGTTAAAATCCTCAAATATGGTAATATAGTGACTTTTTTCACGTTAATAATGTAGTGTGATTTTACGTAAATATATTCGTTTTTACCAATATTTCGATACTACTTCATGTTTTCTTACGATATGTGATTTGGCCTTCAAATCTCAGAATTTCGCAAGTTTTGCATTTCTAAGCAAGTTTTCTTGCATTTTGTTTTGTACTAAAAATAATCGAATTTAGCAATATTTTGACCTTTATCATCCCCCTTTTCCTTCATGTGATTTAAACAAAATGTCATCGAATTAGGCAATATTTTGCCGTTTTTCCACGTTTTTGTGAATTTTCAGTTTATTGTTATTAATTCATTAAATATACGATAAAAATGATGCAAACACATAATTGATCAGAAAATAACCTTAAATACTTAATTTTCTATCATCTATTTCTTTCTCATTAAAAATACTGAGTAAGATATTGAAAAGGGGAGAAGTTCTGTTTTTATTGCATATATCGACGCTTCTGCCGGATTAGAACAGTTTTACATGTACATCTTGCATTGGTAATATAAACCGAAAATCAGGAACATTTTAGTTAATTTTAATGAAAACACATTGATTTTTATCATTTGTATTAGAAGCAACATCTTTATACGTCTTTTCTAGGGTCTAAAAAATACGAAACGTCGCACTATGATTCGAAGGTAAAATCCTCTTGTTTGGTATAATAATGACTTTTTTCACGTTTTTCATGTAGTTTGATATTACGTAAATATATTCATTTTTACCAATATTTCGATACTATTTCATGTAGTATCACGATATGTGATTTGGCCTTCATATCTCAGATTTTCGCATAATATTGCATTTTAAGCAAGTTTTCTTGCATTTTGTTCCGTACTAAAAATCATCGAATTCAGCAATATTTTAACGTTTATCATCCCCTTTTCCTTTATGTGATATAAACAAAATATCATCGAATTAGGCAATATTTTGCGGTTTTTCCACGTTTTTGTAAATTTTCAGTTTATTGTTATTAATTCATTAAATATACGATAAAAATGATGCAAACACATAATTGATTAAAAATTAACCTTAAACACTTCATTTTCAATCAATTACAATTTGTTTCTCGTTAAATAACTGAGTAAAATATTGAAAATGGGAGAAGTTCTGTTTTATTGCATATTTCGATTCTATTTCATGTAGTATCACGATATGTGATTTGGCCTTCTAAACTCAGATTTTCGCATAATATTGCATTTTTAGCAAGTTTTCTTCCATTTTGCTCCGTACTAAAACTCATCGAATTCAGCAACATTTTGACGTTTATCATCCCCTTTTCCTTAATGTGATATAAACAAAATATCATCGAATTAGTCAATATTTAGCTGTTTTTCGACGTTTTTGTGAATTTTCAGTTTATTGTTATTAATTCATTAAATATACGATAAAAAAGATGCAAACACATAATTGATTAGAATTAACCTTAAACACTTGATTTTCAATCAACTATTTCTTTCTCGTTAAAATACTGAGTAAGATATTGAAAAGGGGGAGAAGTTCTGTTTTTTTTGCATATATCGACGTTTCAGCCGGAATAGAGTGGTTTTACACGTACATCTTCCATCGGTAATATAAACGGAAAATCAGGAACATTTTAGTTAATTCTAATGAAAACACATTGATATCATTTGTATTGGAAACAACAGTGTTATATGTCTTTTCTTGGATCTAAATAATACGAAACCTCGCTCTATGATTTGAAGTTAAAATCCTCAAATATGGTAATATAGTGACTTTTTTCACTTTAATAATGTAGTGTGATTTTATGTAAATATATTCGTTTTTACCAATATTTCGATACTACTTCTTGTTTTCTTACGATTTGTGATTTGGCCTTCAAATCTCAGAATTTCGCAAGTTTTGCATTTCTAAGCAAGTTTTCTTGCATTTTGTTTTGTACTAAAAAATCATCGAATTTAGCAATATTTTGACCTTTATCATCCCCCTTTTCCTTTATGTGATTTAAACAAAATATCATCGAGTTAGGCAATATTTTGTCGTTTTTCCACGTTTTTGTGAATTTTCAGTTTATTGTTATTAATTCATTAAATATACGATAAAAATGATGCAAACACATAATTGATCAGAAAATAACCTTGAATACTTAATTTTCAATCATCTATTTCTTTCTCATTAAAAATACTGAGTAAGATATTAAAAAAGGGAGAAGTTCTGTTTTTATTGCATATATTGACGCTTCAGCCGGATTAGAACAGTTTTACATGTATATCTTCCATCGGTAATATAAACCGAAAATCAATAACATTTTAGTTAATTTTAATGAAAACACATTGATTTTTATCATTTATATTAGAAGCAACATCTTTATACGTCTTTTCTAGGGTCTAGCGATACGAAACGTCGCACTATGATTCGAAGGTAAAATCCTCTTATTTGGTATAATAATGACATTTTCACGTTTTTCATGTAGTTTGATATTACGTAAATATATTCATTTTTACCAATATTTCGATACTATTTCATGTAGTATTACGATATGTGATTTGGCCTTCATATCTCAGATTTTCGCATAATATTGCATTTTAAGCAAGTTTTCTTGCATTTTGTTCCGTACTAAAAATCATCGAATTCAGCAATATTTTAACGTTTATCATCCCCTTTTCCTTTATGTGATATAAACAAAATATCATCGAATTAGGCAATATTTTGCGGTTTTTCCACGTTTTTGTAAATTTTCAGTTTATTGTTATTAATTCATTAAATATACGATAAAAATGATGCAAACACATAATTGATTAAAAATTAACCTTAAACACTTCATTTTCAATCAATTTCAGTTTGTTTCTCGTTAAATTACTGAGTAAGATATTGAAAATGGGAGAAGTTCTGTTTTATTGCATATATCGACGTTTCAGCCGGATTAGAGCGGTTTTACGTGTACATCTTCCATCGATAATATAAACGGAAAATCAGGAACATTTTAGTTAATTCTAATGAAAACACATTGATTTTTATCATTTGTATTGGAAACAACATTGTCATATGTCTTTTCTTGGATCTAAATAATACGAATCCTCGCTCTATAATTTGAAGTTAAAATCCTCAAATATGATAAAATAGTGACTTTTTCACGTTTTTCATGTAGTGTGATTTTACGTAAATATATTCGTTTTTACCAATATTTCGATTCTATTTCATGTAGTATCACGATATGTGATTTGGCATTCTAAACTCAGATTTTCGCATAATATTGCATTTTAAGCAAGTTTTCTTCCATTTTGCTCCGTACTAAAAATCATCGAATTCAGCAATATTTTGACGTTTATCATCCCCTTTTCCTTAATGTGATATAAACAAAATATCATCGCATTAGGCAATATTTAGCTGTTTTTCCACGTTTTTGTGAATTTTCAGTTTATTGTTATTAATTCATTAAATATACGATAAAAAAGATGCAAACACATAATTGATTAGAATTAACCTTAACACTTCATTTTCAATCAACTATTTTTTTCTCGTTAAAATACTGAGTAAGATATTGAAAAGGGGGAGAAGTTCTGTTTTTTTTTTGCATATATCGACGTTTCAGCCGGAATAGAGTGGTTTTACGCGTACATCTTCCATCGGTAATATAAACGGAAAATCAGGAACATTTTAGTTAATTCTAATGAAAACACATTGATATCATTTGTATTGGAAACAACATTGTTATATGTCTTTTCTTGGATCTAAATAATACGAAACCTCGCTCTATGATTTGAAGTTAAAATCCTCAAATATGGTAATATAGTGACTTTTTTCACGTTAATAATGTAGTGTGATTTTACGTAAATATATTCGTTTTTACCAATATTTCGATACTACTTCATGTTTTCTTACGATATGTGATTTGGCCTTCAAATCTCAGAATTTCGCAAGTTTTGCATTTCTAAGCAAGTTTTCTTGCATTTTGTTTTGTACTAAAAATAATCGAATTTAGCAATATTTTGACCTTTATCATCCCCCTTTTCCTTCATGTGATTTAAACAAAATGTCATCGAATTAGGCAATATTTTGCCGTTTTTCCACATTTTTGTGAATTTTCAGTTTATTGTTATTAATTCATTAAATATACGATAAAAATGATGCAAACACATAATTGATCAGAAAATAACCTTAAATACTTAATTTTCTATCATCTATTTCTTTCTCATTAAAAATACTGAGTAAGATATTGAAAAAGGGAGAAGTTCTGTTTTTATTGCATATATCGACGCTTCTGCCGGATTAGAACAGTTTTACATGTACATCTTCCATTGGTAATATAAACCGAAAATCAGGAACATTTTAGTTAATTTTAATGAAAACACATTGATTTTTATCATTTGTATTAGAAGCAACATCTTTATACGTCTTTTCTAGGGTCTAAAAAATACGAAACGTCGCACTATGATTCGAAGGTAAAATCCTCTTGTTTGGTATAATAATGACTTTTTTCACGTTTTTCATGTAGTTTGATATTACGTAAATATATTCATTTTTACCAATATTTCGATACTATTTCATGTAGTATCACGATATGTGATTTGGCCTTCATATCTCAGATTTTCGCATAATATTGCATTTTAAGCAAGTTTTCTTGCATTTTGTTCCGTACTAAAAATCATCGAATTCAGCAATAATTTTACGTTTATCATCCCCTTTTTCTTAATGTGATATAAACAAAATATCATCGAATTAGGCAATATTTAGCTGTTTTTCTACGTTTTTGTGAATTTTCAGTTTATTGTTAATTATTCATTAAATATACGATAAAAAAAATGCAAACACATAATTGATTAGAATTAACCTTAAACACTTCATTTTCAATCAACTATTTCTTTCTCGTTAAAATACTGAGTAAAATATTGAAAAGGGGGAGAAGTTCTGTTTTTTTTGCATATATCGACGTTTCAGCCGGAATAGAGTGGTTTTATGCATACATCTTCAATCGGTAATATAAACGGAAAATCAGGAACATTTTAGTTAATTCCAATGAAAACACATTGATATCATTTATATTGGAAACAACATTGTTATATGTCTTTTATTGGATCTAAATAATACGAAACCTCGCTCTATGATTTGAAGTTAAAATCCTCAAATATGGTAATATAGTGACTTTTTCACGTTAATAATGTAGTGTGATTTTGCGTAAATATATTCGTTTTTACCAATATTTCGATACTACTTTATGTTTTCTTACGATATGTGATTTGGCCTTCAAATCTCAGAATTTCCAAAGTTTTGCATTTCTAAGCAAGTTTTCTTGCATTTGTTTTGTACTAAAAATCATCGAATTTAGCAATATTTTGACCTTTATCATCCCCCTTTTCCTTCATGTGATTTAAACAAAATATCATCGAATTAGGCAATATTTTGCCGTTTTTCCACGTTTTTGTGAATTTTCAGTTTATTGTTATTAATTCATTAAATATACGATAAAAATGATGCAAACACATAATTGATCAGAAAATAACCTTAAATACTTAATTTTCTATCATCTATTTCTTTCTCAATAAAAATACTGAGTAAGATATTGAAAAGGGGAGAAGTTCTGTTTTTATTGCATATCGACGTTTCAGCCAGATTAGAACAGTTTTACATGTACATCTTCCATCGGTAATATAAACCGAAAATCAGGAACATTTTAGTTAATTTTAATGAAAACACATTGATTTTTATCATTTGTATTAGAAGCAACATCTTTATACATACTTTCTAGGGTCTAAAAAATACGAAACGTCGCACTATGATTCGAAAGTAAAATCCTCTTATTTGGTATAATAATGACATTTTTCACGTTTTTCATGTAGTTTGATATTACGTAAATATATTCATTTTTACCAATATTTCGATACTATTTCATGTAGTATCACGATATGTGATTTGGCCTTCATATCTCAGATTTTCGCATAATATTGCATTTTAAGCAAGTTTTCTTGCATTTTGTTCCGTACTAAAAATCATCGAATTCAGCAATATTTTAACGTTTATCATCCCCTTTTCCTTTATGTGATATAAACAAAATATCATCGAATTAGGCAATATTTTGCGGTTTTTCCACGTTTTTGTAAATTTTCAGTTTATTGTTATTAATTCATTAAATATACGATAAAAATGATGCAAACACATAATTGATTAAAAATTAACTTTAAACACTTCATTTTCAATCAATTACAATTTGTTTCTCGTTAAATAACTGAGTAAAATATTGAAAATGGGAGAAGTTCTGTTTTATTGCATATTTCGATTCTATTTCATGTAGTATCACGATATGTGATTTGGCCTTCTAAACTCAGATTTTCGCATAATATTGCATCTTAAGCAAGTTTTCTTCCATTTTGCTCCGTACTAAAAATCATCGAATTCAGCAACATTTTGACGTTTATCATCCCCTTTTCCTTAATGTGATATAAACAAAATATCATCGAATTAGGCAATATTTAGCTGTTTTTCGACGTTTTTGTGAATTGTTATTAATTCATTAAATATACGATAAAAAAGATGCAAACACATAATTGATTAGAATTAACCTTAAACACTTGATTTTCAATCAACTATTTCTTTCTCGTTAAAATACTGAGTAAGATATTGAAAAGGGGGAGAAGTTCTGTTTTTTTTGCATATATCGACGTTTCAGCCGGAATAGAGTGGTTTTACACGTACATCTTCCATCGGTAATATAAACGGAAAATCAGGAACATTTTAGTTAATTCTAATGAAAACACATTGATATCATTTGTATTGGAAACAACAGTGTTATATGTCTTTTCTTGGATCTAAATAATACGAAACCTCGCTCTATGATTTGAAGTTAAAATCCTCAAATATGGTAATATAGTGACTTTTTTCACGTTAATAATGTAGTGTGATTTTATGTAAATATATTCGTTTTTACCAATATTTCGATACTACTTCTTGTTTTCTTACGATATGTGATTTGGCCTTCAAATCTCAGAATTTCGCAAGGTTTGCATTTCTAAGCAAGTTTTCTTGCATTTTGTTTTGTACTAAAAAATCATCGAATTTAGCAATATTTTGACCTTTATCATCCCCCTTTTCCTTTATGTGATTTAAACAAAATATCATCGAATTAGGCAATATTTTGTCGTTTTTCCACGTTTTTGTGAATTTTCAGTTTATTGTTATTAATTCATTAAATATACGATAAAAATGATGCAAACACATAATTGATCAGAAAATAACCTTGAATACTTAATTTTCAATCATCTATTTCTTTCTCATTAAAAATACTGAGTAAGATATTAAAAAAGGGAGAAGTTCTGTTTTTATTGCATATATTGACGCTTCAGCCGGATTAGAACAGTTTTACATGTATATCTTCCATCGGTAATATAAACCGAAAATCAATAACATTTTAGTTAATTTTAATGAAAACACATTGATTTTTATCATTTATATTAGAAGCAACATCTTTATACGTCTTTTCTAGGGTCTAAAAGATACGAAACGTCGCACTATGATTCGAAGGTAAAATCCTCTTATTTGGTATAATAATGACATTTTCACGTTTTTCATGTAGTTTGATTTTACGTAAATATATTCATTTTTACCAATATTTCGATACTATTTCATGTAGTATCACGATATGTGATTTGGCCTTCATATCTCAGATTTTCGCATAATATTGCATTTTAAGCAAGTTTTCTTGCATTTTGTTCCGTACTAAAAATCATCGAATTCAGCAATATTTTAACGTTTATCATCCCCTTTTCCTTTATGTGATATAAACAAAATATCATCGAATTAGGCAATATTTTGCGGTTTTTCCACGTTTTTGTAAATTTTCAGTTTATTGTTATTAATTCATTAAATATACGATAAAAATGATGCAAACACATAATTGATTAAAAATTAACCTTAAACACTTCATTTTCAATCAATTTCAGTTTGTTTCTCGTTAAATTACTGAGTAAGATATTGAAAATGGGAGAAATTCTGTTTTATTGCATATATCGACGTTTCAGCCGGATTAGAGCGGTTTTACGTGTACATCTTCCATCGATAATATAAACGGAAAATCAGGAACATTTTAGTTAATTCTAATGAAAACACATTGATTTTTATCATTTGTATTGGAAACAACATTGTCATATGTCTTTTCTTGGATCTAAATAATACGAATCCTCGCTCTATAATTTGAAGTTAAAATCCTCAAATATGATAAAATAGTGACTTTTTCACGTTTTTCATGTAGTGTGATTTTACGTAAATATATTCGTTTTTACCAATATTTCGATTCTATTTCATGTAGTATCACGATATGTGATTTGGCCTTCTAAACTCAGATTTTCGCATAATATTGCATTTTAAGCAAGTTTTCTTCCATTTTGCTCCGTACTAAAAATCATCGAATTCAGCAATATTTTGACGTTTATCATCCCCTTTTCCTTAATGTGATATAAACAAAATATCATCGCATTAGGCAATATTTAGCTGTTTTTCCACGTTTTTGTGAATTTTCAGTTTATTGTTATTAATTCATTAAATATACGATAAAAAAGATGCAAACACATAATTGATTAGAATTAACCTTAACACTTCATTTTCAATCAACTATTTCTTTCTCGTTAAAATACTGAGTAAAATATTGAAAAGGGGGAGAAGTTCTGTATTTTTTTTGCATATATCGACGTTTCAGCCGGAATAGAGTGGTTTTACGCGTACATCTTCCATCGGTAATATAAACGGAAAATCAGGAACATTTTAGTTAATTCTAATGAAAACACATTGATATCATTTGTATTGGAAACAACATTGTTATATGTCTTTTCTTGGATCTAAATAATACGAAACCTCGCTCTATGATTTGAAGTTAAAATCCTCAAATATGGTAATATAGTGACTTTTTTCACGTTAATAATGTAGTGTGATTTTACGTAAATATATTCGTTTTTACCAATATTTCGATACTACTTCATGTTTTCTTACGATATGTGATTTGGCCTTCAAATCTCAGAATTTCGCCAGTTTTGCATTTCTAAGCACGTTTTCTTGCATTTTGTTTTGTACTAAAAATATTCGAATTTAGCAATATTTTGACCTTTATCATCCCCCTTTTCCTTCATGTGATTTAAACAAAATATCATCGAATTAGGCAATATTTTGCCGTTTTTCCACGTTTTTGTGAATTTTCAGTTTATTGTTATTAATTCATTAAATATACGATAAAAATGATGCAAACACATAATTGATCAGAAAATAACCTTAAATACTTAATTTTCTATCATCTATTTCTTTCTCATTAAAAATACTGAGTAAGATATTGAAAAGGGGAGAAGTTCTGTTTTTATTGCATATATCGACGCTTCTGCCGGATTAGAACAGTTTTACATGTACATCTTCCATCGGTAATATAAACCGAAAATCAGGAACATTTTAGTTAATTTTAATGAAAACACATTGATTTTTATCATTTGTATTAGAAGCAACATCTTTATACGTCTTTTCTAGGGTCTAAAAAATACGAAACGTCGCACTATGATTCGAAGGTAAAATCCTCTTGTTTGGTATAATAATGACTTTTTTCACGTTTTTCATGTAGTTTGATATTAGGTAAATTTATTCATTTTTACCAAAATTTCGATACTATTTCATGTAGTATCACGATATGTGATTTGGCCTTCATATCTCAGATTTTCGCATAATATTGCATTTTAAGCAAGTTTTCTTGCATTTTGTTCCGTACTAAAAATCATCGAATTCAGCAATAATTTTACGTTTATCATCCCCTTTTCCTTTATGTGATATAAACAAAATATCATCGAATTTGGCAACATTTTTGCTGTTTTTTCACGTTTTTGTGAATTTTCAGTTTATTGTTATTAATTCATTAAATATACGATAAAAATGATGCAAACACATAATTGATTAGAAATAAACCTTAAACACTTCATTTTCAATCTACTATTTGTTTCTCGTTAAAATACTGAGTAAGATATTGAAAAGGGGAGAAGTTCTGTTTTATTGCATATATCGACGTTTCAGCCGGATTAGAGCGGTTTTACGTGTATATCTTCCATCGGTAATATAAACGGAAAATCTGGAACATTTTAGTTAATTCTAATGAAAACACATTGATATCATTTGTATTGGAAACAACATTGTTATATGTCTTTTCTTGGATCTAAATAATACGAAACCTCGCTCTATGATTTGAAGTTAAAATCCACAAATATGGTAATATAGTGACTTTTTTCACGTTAATAATGTAGTGTGATTTAACGTAAATATATTAGTTTTTACCAATATTTCGATACTACTTCATGTTTTCTTACGATATGTGATTTGCCCTTCAAATCTCAGAATTTCGTAAGTTTTGCATTTCTAAACAAGTTTTCTTGCATTTTGTTTTGTACTAAAAGAATTCGAATTTAGCAATAATTTGACCTTTATCATCCCTCTTTTCCTTTATGTGATTTAAACAAAATATCATCGAATTAGGCAATATTTTGCCGTTTTTCCACGTTTTTGTGAATTTTCAGTTTATTGTTATTAATTCATTAAATATACGATAAAAATGATGCAAACACTTAATTGATCAGAAAATAACCTTAAATACTTAATTTTCTATCATCTATTTCTTTCTCATTAAAAATACTGAGTAAGATATTGAAAAGGGGAGAAGTTCTGTTTTTATTGCATATATCGACGCTTCTGCCGGATTAGAACAGTTTTACATGTACATCTTCCATCGGTAATATAAACCGAAAATCAGGAACATTTTAGTTAATTTTAATGAAAACACATTGATTTTTATCATTTGTATTAGAAGCAACATCTTTATACGTCTTTTCTAGGGTCTAAAAAATACGAAACGTCGCACTATGATTCGAAGGTAAAATCCTCTTATTTGGTATAATAATGACTTTTTTCACGTTTTTCATGTTGTTTGATATTACGTAAATATATTCATTTTTACCAATATTTCGATACTTTTCATGTAGTATCACGATATGTTATTTGGCCTTCATATCTCAGATTTTCGCATAATATTGCATTTTAAGCAAGTTTTCTTGCATTTTGTTCCGTACTAAAAATCATCGAATTCAGCAATATTTTGACGTTTATCATCCCCTTTTCCTTTATGTGATATATACAAAATATCATCGAATTAGGCAATATTTTGCGGTTTTTCCACGTTTTTTGTAAATTTTCAGTTTATTGTTATTAATTCATTAAATATACGATAAAAATGATGCAAACACATAATTGATTAAAAATTAACCTTAAACACTTCATTTTCAATCAATTTCAATTTGTTTCTCTTTAAAATACTGAGTAAGATATTGAAAATGGGAGAAGTTCTGTTTTATTGCATATATCGACGTTTCAGCCGGATTAGAGCGGTTTTACGTCTTCATCTTCCATCGATAATATAAACGGAAAATCAAGAACATTTAAGTTAATTCTAATGAAAACACATTGATTTTTATCAATGCAAATTTTAGTTAACAACAATGTTGTTAACAACAAACAACAATGTTATTGTTGTTAACAACAAACAACAATAACAACAAACAACAATGTTGTTTCCAATGTATTGGAAACAACATTGTCATATGTCTTTTCTTGGATCTAAATAATACGAATCCTCGCTCTATGATTTGAAGTTAAAAACCTCAAATATGGTAAAATAGTGACTTTTTCACGTTTTTCCTGTAGTGTGATTTTACGTAAATATATTCGTTTTTACCAATATTTCGATTCTATTGCATGTAGTATCACGATATGTGATTTGGGCTTCTAATCTCAGATTTTCGCATAATATTGCATTTTAAGCAAGATTTCTTGCCTTTTTCTCCGTACTAAAAATCATCGAATTCAGCAACATTTTGACGTTTATCATCCCCTTTTTCTTAATGTGATATAAACAAAATATCATCGAATTAGGCAATATTTAGCTGTTTTTCTACGTTTTTGTGAATTTTCAGTTTATTGTTAATTATTCATTAAATATACGATAAAAAAGATGCAAACACATAATTTATTAGAATTAACCTTAAACACTTCATTTTCAATCAACTATTTCTTTCTCGTTAAAATACTGAGTAAAATATTGAAAAGGGGGAGAAGTTCTGTTTTTTTTGCATATATCGACGTTTCAGCCGGAATAGAGTGGTTTTATGCATACATCTTCAATCGGTAATATAAACGGAAAATCAGGAACATTTTAGTTAATTCCAATGAAAACACATTGATATCATTTATATTGGAAACAACATTGTTATATGTCTTTTCTTGGATCTAAATAATACGAAACCTCGCTCTATGATTTGAAGATAAAATCCTCAAATATGGTAATATAGTGACTTTTTTCACGTTAATAATGTAGTGTGATTTTGCGTAAATATATTTGTTTTTACCAATATTTCGATACTACTTTATGTTTTCTTACGATATGTGATTTGGCCTTCAAATCTCAGAATTTCCAAAGTTTTGCATTTCTAAGCAAGTTTTCTTGCATTTTGTTTTGTACTAAAAATCATCGAATTTAGCAATATTTTGACCTTTATCATCCCCCTTTTCCTTCATGTGATTTAAACAAAATATCATCGAATTAGGCAATATTTTGCCGTTTTTCCACGTTTTTGTGAATTTTCAGTTTATTGTTATTAATTCATTAAATATACGATAAAAATGATGCAAACACATAATTGATCAGAAAATAACCTTAAATACTTAATTTTCTATCATCTATTTCTTTTTCATTAAAAATACTGAGTAAGATATTGAAAAGGGGAGAAGTTCTGTTTTTATTGCATATCGACGTTTCAGCCAGATTAGAACAGTTTTACATGTACATCTTCCATCGGTAATATAAACCGAAAATCAGGAACATTTTAGTTAATTTTAATGAAAACACATTGATTTTTATCATTTGTATTAGAAGCAACATCTTTATACGTCTTTTCTAGGGTCTAAAAAATACGAAACGTCGCACTATGCTTCGAAAGTAAAATCCTCTAATTTGGTATAATAATGACATTTTTCACGTTTTTCATGTAGTTTGATATTACGTAAATATATTCATTTTTACCAATATTTCGATATTATTTCATGTAGTATCACGATATGTGATTTGGCCTTCATATCCCAGATTTTCGCATAATATTGCATTTTAAACAAGTTTTCTGCCATTTTGTTCTGTACTAAAAATCATCGAATTCAGCAATATTTTGACGTTTATCATCCCCTTTTCCTTTATGTGATATAAACAAAATATCATCGAATTAGGCAATATTTTACGGTTATTCCACGTTTTTGAAAATTTTAAGTTTATTGTTATTAATTCATTAAATATACGATAAAAATGATGCAAACACATAATTGATTAAAAATTAACCTTAAACACTTCATTTTCAATCAATTTTAATTTGTTTCTCGTTAAAATGCTGAGTAAGATATTGAAAATGGGAGAAGTTCTGTTTTATTGCATATATCGACGTTTCAGCCGGATTAGAGCGGTTTTATGTGTACATTTTCCATCGGTAATATAAACGGAAAATCAGGAACATTTTAGTTAATTCTAATGAAAACACATTGATTTTTATCATTTGTATTGCAAACAACATTGTCATATGTCTTTTCTTGGATCTAAATAATACGAATCCTCGCTCTATGATTTGAAGTTAAAATCTTCAAATATGGTAAAATAGTGACTTTTTTCACGTTTTTCATGTAGTGTGATTTTACGTAAATATATTCGTTTTTACCAATATTTCGATTCTATTTCATGTAGTATCACGATATGTGATTTGCCCTTCTAATCTCAGATTTTCGCATAATATTGCATTTTAAGCAAGTTTTCTTGCATTTTGTTCCGTACTAAAAATCATCGAATTCAGCAATATTTTGACGTTTATCATCCCCTTTTCCTTTACGTGATATAAACAAAATATCATCTAATTAGGCAATATTTTGCGGTTATTCCACGTTTTTGTAAATTTTCAGTTTATTGTTATTA
The DNA here is from genome assembly GCF_040958095.1 of Procambarus clarkii. NCBI lineage: Eukaryota > Metazoa > Arthropoda > Malacostraca > Decapoda > Cambaridae > Procambarus > Procambarus clarkii. The sequence goes on from NC_091236.1 coordinate 21,079,740, forward strand.
AATCATTAAATATACGATAAAAATGATGCAAACACATAATTGATTAAAAATTAACCTTAAACACTTCATTTTCAATCAATTTCAATTTGTTTCTCGTTAAATTACTGAGTAAAATATTGAAAATGGGAGAAGTTCTGTTCTATTGCATATTTCGATTCTGTTTCATGTAGTATCACGATATGTGATTTGGCCTTCTAAACTCAGATTTTCGCATAATATTGCATTTTAAGCAAGTTTTCTTCCATTTTGCTCCGTACTAAAAATCATCGAATTCAGCAACATTTTGACGTTTATCATCCCCTTTTCCTTAATGTGATATAAACAAAATATCATCGAATTAGGCAATATTTAGCTGTTTTTCGACGTTTTTGTGAATTTTCAGTTTATTGTTATTAATTCATTAAATATACGATAAAAAAGATGCAAACACATAATTGATTAGAATTAACCTTAAACACTTGATTTTCAATCAACTATTTCTTTCTCGTTAAAATACTGAGTAAGATATTGAAAAGGGGGAGAAGTTCTGTTTTTTTTGCATATATCGACGTTTCAGCCGGAATAGAGTGGTTTTACACGTACATCTTCCATCGGTAATATAAACGGAAAATCAGGAACATTTTAGTTAATTCTAATGAAAACACGTTGATATCATTTGTATTGGAAACAACAGTGTTATATGTCTTTTCTTGGATCTAAATAATACGAAACCTCGCTCTATGATTTGAAGTTAAAATCCTCAAATATGGTAATATAGTGACTTTTTTCACGTTAATAATGTAGTGTGATTTTATGTAAATATATTCGTTTTTACCAATATTTCGATACTACTTCTTGTTTTCTTACGATATGTGATTTGGCCTTCAAATCTCAGAATTTCGCAAGTTTTGCATTTCTAAGCAAGTTTTCTTGCATTTTATTTTGTACTAAAAATCATCGAATTTAGCAATATTTTGACCTTTATCATCCCCCTTTTCCTTTATGTGATTTAAACAAAATATCATCGAATTAGGCAATATTTTGTCGTTTTTCCACGTTTTTGTGAATTTTCAGTTTATTGTTATTAATTCATTAAATATGCGATAAAAATGATGCAAACACATAATTGATCAGAAAATAACCTTGAATACTTAATTTTCAATCATCTATTTCTTTCTCATTAAAAATACTGAGTAAGATATTAAAAAAGGGAGAAGTTCTGTTTTTATTGCATATATCGACGCTTCAGCCGGATTAGAACAGTTTTACATGTATATCTTCCATCGGTAATATAAACCGAAAATCAATAACATTTTAGTTAATTTTAATGAAAACACATTGATTTTTATCATTTATATTTGAAGCTACATCTTTATACGTCTTTTCTAGGGTCTAAAAGATACGAAACGTCGCACTATGATTCGAAGGTAAAATCCTCTTATTTGGTATAATAATGACATTTTCACGTTTTTCATGTAGTTTGATATTACGTAAATATATTCATTTTTACCAATATTTCGATACTATTTCATGTAGTATCACGATATGTGATTTGGCCTTCATATCTCAGATTTTCGCATAATATTGCATTTTAAGCAAGTTTTCTTGCATTTTGTTCGTACTAAAAATCATCGAATTCAGCAATATTTTAACGTTTATCATCCCCTTTTCCTTTATGTGATATAAACAAAATATCATCGAATTAGGCAATATTTTGCGGTTTTTCCACGTTTTTGTAAATTTTCAGTTTATTGTTATTAATTCAAGCAACTTCTTTATACGTCTTTTCTAGGGTGTAAAAAATACGAATCGTCGCTCTATGATTCGAAGTTCAAATCCTCTTATTTGGTATAATAATGACTTTTTTCACGTTTTTCATGTAGTTTGATATTACGTAAATATATTCATTTTTACCAATATTTCGATATTATTTCATGTAGTATCACGATATGTGATTTGGCATTCATATCCCAGATTTTCGCATAATATTGCATTTTAAACAAGTTTTCTGCCATTTTGTTCTGTACTAAAAATCATCGAATTCAGCAATATTTTGACGTTTATCATCCCCTTTTCCTTTATGTGATATAAACAAAATATCATCGAATTAGGCAATATTTTACGGTTATTCCACGTTTTTGAAAATTTTAAGTTTATTGTTATTAATTCATTAAATATACGATAAAAATGATGCAAACACATAATTGATTAAAAATTAACCTTAAACACTTCATTTTCAATCAATTTCAATTTGTTTCTCGTTAAATTACTGAGTAAAATATTGAAAATGGGAGAAGTTCTGTTCTATTGCATATTTCGATTCTGTTTCATGTAGTATCACGATATGTGATTTGGCCTTCTAAACTCAGATTTTCGCATAATATTGCATTTTAAGCAAGTTTTCTTCCATTTTGCTCCGTACTAAAAATCATCGAATTCAGCAACATTTTGACGTTTATCATCCCCTTTTCCTTAATGTGATATAAACAAAATATCATCGAATTAGGCAATATTTAGCTGTTTTTCGACGTTTTTGTGAATTTTCAGTTTATTGTTATTAATTCATTAAATATACGATAAAAAAGATGCAAACACATAATTGATTAGAATTAACCTTAAACACTTGATTTTCAATCAACTATTTCTTTCTCGTTAAAATACTGAGTAAGATATTGAAAAGGGGGAGAAGTTCTGTTTTTTTTGCATATATCGACGTTTCAGCCGGAATAGAGTGGTTTTACACGTACATCTTCCATCGGTAATATAAACGGAAAATCAGGAACATTTTAGTTAATTCTAATGAAAACACGTTGATATCATTTGTATTGGAAACAACAGTGTTATATGTCTTTTCTTGGATCTAAATAATACGAAACCTCGCTCTATGATTTGAAGTTAAAATCCTCAAATATGGTAATATAGTGACTTTTTTCACGTTAATAATGTAGTGTGATTTTATGTAAATATATTCGTTTTTACCAATATTTCGATACTACTTCTTGTTTTCTTACGATATGTGATTTGGCCTTCAAATCTCAGAATTTCGCAAGTTTTGCATTTCTAAGCAAGTTTTCTTGCATTTTATTTTGTACTAAAAATCATCGAATTTAGCAATATTTTGACCTTTATCATCCCCCTTTTCCTTTATGTGATTTAAACAAAATATCATCGAATTAGGCAATATTTTGTCGTTTTTCCACGTTTTTGTGAATTTTCAGTTTATTGTTATTAATTCATTAAATATGCGATAAAAATGATGCAAACACATAATTGATCAGAAAATAACCTTGAATACTTAATTTTCAATCATCTATTTCTTTCTCATTAAAAATACTGAGTAAGATATTAAAAAAGGGAGAAGTTCTGTTTTTATTGCATATATCGACGCTTCAGCCGGATTAGAACAGTTTTACATGTATATCTTCCATCGGTAATATAAACCGAAAATCAATAACATTTTAGTTAATTTTAATGAAAACACATTGATTTTTATCATTTATATTTGAAGCTACATCTTTATACGTCTTTTCTAGGGTCTAAAAGATACGAAACGTCGCACTATGATTCGAAGGTAAAATCCTCTTATTTGGTATAATAATGACATTTTCACGTTTTTCATGTAGTTTGATATTACGTAAATATATTCATTTTTACCAATATTTCGATACTATTTCATGTAGTATCACGATATGTGATTTGGCCTTCATATCTCAGATTTTCGCATAATATTGCATTTTAAGCAAGTTTTCTTGCATTTTGTTCGTACTAAAAATCATCGAATTCAGCAATATTTTAACGTTTATCATCCCCTTTTCCTTTATGTGATATAAACAAAATATCATCGAATTAGGCAATATTTTGCGGTTTTTCCACGTTTTTGTAAATTTTCAGTTTATTGTTATTAATTCAAGCAACTTCTTTATACGTCTTTTCTAGGGTGTAAAAAATACGAATCGTCGCTCTATGATTCGAAGTTCAAATCCTCTTATTTGGTATAATAATGACTTTTTTCACGTTTTTCATGTAGTTTGATATTACGTAAATATATTCATTTTTACCAATATTTCGATATTATTTCATGTAGTATCACGATATGTGATTTGGCATTCATATCCCAGATTTTCGCATAATATTGCATTTTAAACAAGTTTTCTGCCATTTTGTTCTGTACTAAAAATCATCGAATTCAGCAATATTTTGACGTTTATCATCCCCTTTTCCTTTATGTGATATAAACAAAATATCATCGAATTAGGCAATATTTTACGGTTATTCCACGTTTTTGAAAATTTTAAGTTTATTGTTATTAATTCATTAAATATACGATAAAAATGATGCAAACACATAATTGATTAAAAATTAACCTTAAACACTTCATTTTCAATCAATTTTAATTTGTTTCTCGTTAAAATGCTGAGTAAGATATTGAAAATGGGAGAAGTTCTGTTTTATTGCATATATCGACGTTTCAGCCGGATTAGAGCGGTTTTATGTGTACATTTTCCATCGGTAATATAAACGGAAAATCAGGAACATTTTAGTTAATTCTAATGAAAACACATTGATTTTTATCATTTTTATTGGAAACAACATTGTCATATGTCTTTTCTTGGATCTAAATAATACGAATCCTCGCTCTATGATTTGAAGTTAAAATCTTCAAATATGGTAAAATAGTGAATTTTTTCACGTTTTTCATGTAGTGTGATTTTACGTAAATATATTCGTTTTTACCAATATTTCGATTCTATTTCATGTAGTATCACGATATGTGATTTGCCCTTCTAATCTCAGATTTTCGCATAATATTGCATTTTAAGCAAGTTTTCTTGCATTTTGTTCCGTACTAAAAATCATCGAATTCAGCAATATTTTGACGTTTATCATCCCCTTTTCCTTTACGTGATATAAACAAAATATCATCGAATTAGGCAATATTTTGCGGTTATTCCACGTTTTTGTAAATTTTCAGTTTATTGTTATTAAATCATTAAATATACGATAAAAATGATGCAAACACATAATTGATTAAAAATTAACCTTAAACACTTCATTTTCAATCAATTTCAATTTGTTTCTCGTTAAATTACTGAGTAAAATATTGAAAATGGGAGAAGTTCTGTTCTATTGCATATTTCGATTCTGTTTCATGTAGTATCACGATATGTGATTTGGCCTTCTAAACTCAGATTTTCGCATAATATTGCATTTTAAGCAAGTTTTCTTCCATTTTGTTCCGTACTAAAAATCATCGAATTCAGCAACATTTTGACGTTTATCATCCCCTTTTCCTTAATGTGATATAAACAAAATATCATCGAATTAGGCAATATTTAGCTGTTTTTCGACGTTTTTGTGAATTTTCAGTTTATTGTTATTAATTCATTAAATATACGATAAAAAAGATGCAAACACATAATTGATTAGAATTAACCTTAAACACTTGATTTTCAATCAACTATTTCTTTCTCGTTAAAATACTGAGTAAGATATTGAAAAGGGGGAGAAGTTCTGTTTTTTTTGCATATATCGACGTTTCAGCCGGAATAGCGTACATCTTACGTACATCTTTTACACGTACATCTTCCATCGGTAATATAAACGGAAAATCAGGAACATTTTAGTTAATTCTAATGAAAACACATTGATATCATTTGTATTGGAAACAACAGAGTTATATGTCTTTTCTTGGATCTAAATAATACGAAACCTCGCTCTATGATTTGAAGTTAAAATCCTCAAATATGGTAATATAGTGACTTTTTTCACTTTAATAATGTAGTGTGATTTTATGTAAATATATTCGTTTTTACCAATATTTTGATACTACTTCTTGTTTTCTTACGATATGTGATTTGGACTTCAAATCTCAGAATTTCGCAAGTTTTGCATTTCTAAGCAAGTTTTCTTGCATTTTATTTTGTACTAAAAATCATCGAATTTAGCAATATTTTGACCTTTATCATCCCCCTTTTCCTTTATGTGATTTAAACAAAATATCATCGAATTAGGCAATATTTTGTCGTTTTTCCACGTTTTTGTGAATTTTCAGTTTATTGTTATTAATTCATTAAATATACGATAAAAATGATGCAAACACATAATTGATCAGAAAATAACCTTGAATACTTAATTTTCAATCATCTATTTCTTTCTCATTAAAAATACTGAGTAAGATATTAAAAAAGGGAGAAGTTCTGTTTTTATTGCATATATCGACGCTTCAGCCGGATTAGAACAGTTTTACATGTATATCTTCCATCGGTAATATAAACCGAAAATCAATAACATTTTAGTTAATTTTAATGAAAACACATTGATTTTTATCATTTATATTAGAAGCAACATCTTTATACGTCTTTTCTAGGGTCTAAAAGATACGAAACGTCGCACTATGATTCGAAGGTAAAATCCTCTTATTTGGTATAATAATGACATTTTCACGTTTTTCATGTAGTTTGATATTTCGTAAATATATTCATTTTTACCAATATTTCGATACTATTTCATGAAGTATCACGATATGTGATTTGGCCTTCATATCTCAGATGTTCGCATAATATTGTATTTTAAGCAAGTTTTCTTGCATTTTGTTCCGTACTAAAAATCATCGAATTCAGCAATATTTTGACGTTTATCATCCCCTTTTCCTTTATGTGATATAAACAAAATATCATCGAATTAGGCAATATTTTGCGGTTTTTCCACTTTTTTGTAAATTTTCAGTTTATTGTTATTAGATCATTAAATATACGATAAAAATGATGCAAACACATAATTGATTAAAAATTAACCTTAAACACTTCATTTTCAATCAATTTCAATTTGTTTCTCGTTAAAATACTGAGTAAAATATTGAAAATGGGAGAAGTTCTGTTTTATTGCATATATCGAGGTTTCAGCCGGATAAGAGCGGTTTTACGTGTACATCTTCCATCGATAATATAAACGGAAAATCAGGAACATTCTAGTTAATTCTAATGAAAACACATTGATTTTTATCATTTGTATTGGAAACAACATTGTCATATGTCTTTTCTTGGATCTAAATAATACGAATCCTCGCTCTATAATTTGAAGTTAAAATCATCAAATATGGTAAAATAGTGACTTTTTCACGTTTTTCATGTAGTGTGATTTTACGTAAATATATTCGTTTTTACCAATATTTCGATTCTATTTCATGTAGTATCACGATATGTGATTTGGCCTTCTAAACTCAGATTTTCGCAAAATATTCCATTTTAAGCAAGTTTTCTTCCATTTTGCTCTGTACTAAAAATCATCGAATTCAGCAATATTTTGACGTTTATCATCCCCTTTTCCTTAATGTGATATAAACAAAATATCATCGAATTAGGCAATATTTAGCTGTTTTTCACCGTTTTTGTGAATTTTCAGTTTATTGTTATTAATTGATTAAATATACGATAAAAAAGATGCAAACACATAATTGATTAGAATTAACCTTAAGCACTTCATTTTCAATCAACTATTTCTTTCTCGTTAAAATACTGAGTAAGATATTGAAAAGGGGGAGAAGTTCTGTTTTTTTTTTGCATATATCGACGTTTCAGCCGGAATAGAGTGGTTTTACGCGTACATCTTCCATAGGTAATATAAACGGAAAATCAGGAACATTTTAGTTAATTCTAATGAAAACACATTGATATCATTTGTATTGGAAACAATATTGTTATATGTCTTTTCTTGGATCTAAATAATACGAATCCTCGCTCTATGATTTGAAGTTAAAATCCTCAAATATGGTAATATAGTGACTTTTTCACGTTAATAATGTAGTGTGATTTTACGTAAATATATTCGTTTTTACCAATATTTCGATACTACTTCATGTTTTCTTACGATATGTGATTTGGCCTTCAAATCTCAGAATTTCGCAAGTTTTGCATTTCTAAGCAAGTTTTCTTGCATTTTGTTTTTCTTGCATTTTCAATATTTTACTCAGTATTTTCACGAGAAACAAATAGTTGATTGAAAATGAAGTGTTTAAGGTTAATTCTAATCAATTATGTGTTTGCATCATTTTTATCGTATATTTAATGAATTATTAACAATAAACTGAAAATACACAAAAACGTGGAAAAACAGCAAAATATTGCCTAATTTGATGATATTTTGTTTATATCACATAAAGGAAAAGGGGATGATAAAGGTCAAAATATTGCTAAATTCGATGATTTTTTAGTACAAAACAAAATGCAAGAAAACTTGCTTAAAAATGCAAAATTTGCGAAATTCTGAGATTTGAAGGACAAATCACATATCGTGAGAAAACATGAAGTAGTATCGAAATATTGGTAAAACGAATATATTGACGTAAAATCACACTACATGAAAAACGTGAAAAAAGTCACTATTTTACCATATATGAGGATTTTAACTTCAAATCATAGAGCGAGGATTCGTATTATTTAGATCCAAGAAAAGACATATGACAATGTTGTTTCCAATACAAATCATAAAAATCAATGTGTTTTCATTAGAATTAACTAAAATGTTCCTGATTTTCCGTTTATATTACCGATGGAAGATGTTCACGTAAAACCACTCTATTCCGGCTGAAACGTCGATATATGCAAAAAAAAAAAAAACAGAACTTCTCCCCTTTTCAATGTCTTCCTCAGTATTTTAACGAGAAACAAATAGAAGATTGAAAATGAAGTGTTTATGGTTAATTTCTAAACATATATGTGTTTGCATCATTTTTATCGTATATTTAATGAATTAATAACAATAAACTGAAAATTTACAAAAAAGTTGAAAAACCGCAAAATATTGCCTAATTTAATGATATTTTGTTTATATCACATAAAGGAAAAGGGGATGATAAACGTCAAAATATTGCTGAATTCGATGATTTTTAGTACGGAACAAAATGCAAGAAAACTTGCCTAAAATGCAATATTATGCGAAAATCTGAGATTAGAAGGCCAATCTGAGATTAGAAATCTGAGATTAGAAGGCCAAATCACATATCGTGATACTACATGAAATAGTATCGAAATATTGGTAAAAATGAATATATTTACGTAATATCAAACTACATGAAAAACGTGAAAAAAGTCATTATTATACCAAATAAGAGGATTTTAACAACGAATCATAGAGTGACGTTTGGTATTTTTTAGACCCTAGAAAAGACGTATAAAGATGTTGCTTCTAATACAAATGATAAAAATCAATGTGTTTTCATTAAAACTAACTAAAATGTTCCTGATTTTCCGTTTATATTACCGATGGAAGATATTCACGTAAAACCACTCTATTCCGGCTGAAACGTCGATATATGCAAAAAAAAAAAAAACAGAACTTCTCCCCTTTTGAATATCTTACTCAGTATTTTAACGAGAAACAAATAGAAAATTGAAAATAAAGTGTTTAAGGTGAATTTCTAATCAATTATGTGTTTGCATCATTTTTATCGTATATTTAATGAATTAATAACAATAAACTGAAAATTTACAAAAACGTGGGAAAACCGCAAAATATTGCCTAATTCAATGATATTTTGTTTATATCACATAAAGGAAAAGGGGATGATAAACGTCAAAATATTGCTGAATTCGATGATTTTTAGTACGGAACAAAATGCAAGAAAACTTCCTTAAAATGCAATATTATGCGAAAATTTGAGATTAGAAGGCCAAATCACATATCGTGATACTACATGAAATAGTATCGAAATATTGGTAAAAACGAATATATTTACGTAAAATCACACTACATGAAAAACGTGAAAAAAGTCACTATTCTACCAAATTTGAGGATTTTAACTTCGAATCATAGAGCGACGTTTCGTATTTTTTAGGCCCTAGAAAAGACGTATAAAGATGTTGCTTCCAATACAAATGATAAAAATCAATGTGTTTTTATTAGAATTAACTAAAATGTTCCTGATTTTCCGTTTATATTACCGATGGAAGATGTACACGTGAAACCGCTCTAATCCGGCTGAAACGTCGATATATGCAATAAAACAGAACTTCTCCCCTTTTCAATATCTTACTCAGTATTTTTACGAGAAAGAAATAGTTGATTGAAAATGAAGTGTTTAAGGTTAATTTCTAATCAATTATGTGTTTGCATCATTTTTATCGTATATTTAATGAATTAATAACAATAAACTGAAAATTTACAAAAACGTGGAAAAACCGCAAAATACTGCCTAATTCGATGATATTTTGTTTATATCACATAAAGGAAAAGGGGATGATAAACGTCAAAATATTGCTGAATTCGATGATTTTTAGTACCAAACAAAATGCAAGAAAACTTGCTTAAAATGCAATATTAGGCAAAAATCTGAGATATGAAGGATAGATCACATATCGTGATACTACATGAAATTGGATCGAAATATTGATTAAAATGAATATATTTACGTAATATCAAACTACATGAAAAACGAAAAAATTCATTATTATACCAAATTTGAGGATTTTAACTTCGAATCATAGAGCGACGTTTCGTATTTTTTAGACCCAAGAAAAGATGTATAAAGATGTTGCTTCCAATACAAATGATAAAAATCAATGTGTTTTCATTAGAATTAACTAAAATGTTCCTGATTTTCCGTTTATATTACCAATGGAAGATGTAAACGTAAAACCGCTCTAATCCTGCTTAAACGTCGATATATACGAAGGGGCCTTGTAGCCTGGTGGATAGCGTGCAGGACCCGTAATTTTGTGGCGCGGGTTCGATTCCTGCACGAGGCAGAAACAAATGGGCAAAGTTTCTTTCATCCTGAATGCCACTGTTACCTAGCAGTAAATAGGTACCTAGGAGTTAAGTCAGCTGCTTCCTGGGGGTGGAGGCCTGGTCGAGAACCGGGCCGCGGGGACACTAAAGCCACGAAATCATCTCAAGATAACCTCAAGATATGCAATAAAACAGAACTTCTCCCCTTTTAAATATCTTACTCAGTATTTTAACGAGAAACAAATAGTTGATTGAAAAGGAAGTGTTTAAGGTTAATTTCTAATCAATTATGTGTTTGCATAATTTTTATCGTATATATAATGAAATAATAACAATAAACAGAAAATTCACAAAAACGTGGAAAAACGGCAAAATATTGCCTAATTCGATGATATTTTGTTTATATCACATAAAGGAAAAGGGCATAATAAACGTCAAAATATTGCTGAATTCGATGATTTTTAGTACGGAACAAAATGCAAGAAAACTTGCTTAAAATGCAATATTATGCGAAAATCTGAGATTAGAAGGCCAAATCACATATCGTGATACTACATGAAATAGTATCGAAATATTGGTAAAAACGAATATATTTATGTAAAATCACACTACATGAAAAACGTGAAAAAGTCACTATTTTACCATATTTGAGGATTTTAACTTCAAATCATAGAGCGAGGATTCGTATTATTTAGAACCAAGAAAAGACATATGACAATGTTGTTTCCAATACAAATGATAAAAATCAATGTGTTTTCATTAGAATTAACTAAAATGTTCCTGATTTTCCGTTTATATTACCATTGAAGATGTAAACGTAAAACCGCTCTAATCCGGCTAAAACGTCGATATATGCAATAAAACAGAACTTCTCCCCTTTTAATATCTTACTCAGTATTTGAACGAGAAACAAATAGTTGATTGAAAATGAAGTGTTTATGGTTAATTCTAATCAATTATGTGTTTGCATCATTTTTATCGTATATTTAATGAATTAATAACAATAAACTGAAAATTCACCAAAACGTGGAAAAACAGCAAAATATTGCCTAATTCGATGATTTTTTGTTTATTTCACATAAAGGAAAAGGGGATGCTAAACGTCAAAATATTGCTGAATTCGATAATTTTTAGTACGGATCAAAATGCAAGAAAACCTAATTAAAATGCAATATTATGCAGAAAATTTGAGATTAGAAGGCCAAATCACATATCGTGATACTACATGAAATAGTATCGAAATACTGATAAAAATGAATATATTTACGTAATATCAAACTACATGAAAAACGTGAAAAAAGTCATTATTATACCAAATTTGAGGATTTTAACTTCGAATCATAGAGCGACGTTTCGTATTTTTTAGACCCTAGAAAAGACGTATAAAAATGTTGCTTCTAATACAAATGATAAAAATCAATGTGTTTTCATTAAAACTAACTAAAATTTTCCTGATTTTCCGTTTATATTACCGATGGAAGATGTACACGTGAAACCGCTCTAATCTGGCCGAAACGTCGATATATGCAATAAAACAGAACTTCTCCCCTTTTCAATATCTTACTCAGTATTTTAACGAGAAACAAATTGAAATTGATTGAAAATGAAGTGTTTAAGGTTAATTTCTAATCAATTATGTGTTTGCATCATTTTTATCGTATATTTAATGAATTATGTGATAATGATAATTATGTGTTTGCATCATTTTTATCGTATATTTAATGAATTAATAACAATAAACTGAAAATTTCAAAAACGTGGAAAAACCGCAAAATATTGCCTAATTCGATGATATTTTGTTTATATCACATAAAGGAAAAGGGGATGATAAACGTCAAAATATTGCTGAATTCGATGATTTTTAGTACGGAACAAAATGCAAGAAAACTTGCTTAAAATGCGTATTATGCGAAAATCTGAGATTAGAAGGCCAAATCACATATCGTGATACTACATGAAATAGTATCGAAATATTGGTAAAAACGAATATATTTACGTAAAATCACACTACATGAAAAACGTGAAAAATGTCACTATTCTACCATATTTGAGGATTTAACTTCAAATCATAGAGCGAGGATTCGTATTATTTAGATCTAAGAAAAGACATATGACAATGTTGTTTCCAATACAAATGATAAAATTCAATGTGTTTTCATTAGAATTAACTAAAATGTTCCTGATTTTCCGTTTATATTACCGATGGAAGATGTACACGTGAAACCGCTCTAATCTGGCCGAAACGTCGATATATGCAATAAAACAGAACTTCTCCCCTTTTCAATATCTTACTCAGTATTTTAACGAGAAAGAAATTGAAATTGATTGAAAATGAAGTGTTTAAGGTTAATTTCTAATCAATTATGTGTTTGCATCATTTTTATCGTATATTTAATGAATTATGCGATAATGATAATTATGTGTTTGCATCATTTTTATCGTATATTTAATGAATTAATAACAATAAACTGAAAATTTACAAAAACGTGGAAAAACCGCAAAATATTGCCTAATTCGATGATATTTTGTTTATATCACATAAAGGAAAAGGGGATGATTAACGTCAAAATATTGCTGAATTCGATGATTTTTAGTACGGAACAAAATGCAAGAAAACTTGCTTAAAATGCAATATTATGCGAAAATCTGAGATATGAAGGCCAAATCACATATCGTGATACTACATGAAATAGTATCGAAATACTGATAAAAATGAATATATTTACGTAATATCAAACTACATGAAAAACGTGAAAAAAGTCATTATTATACCAAATTTGAGGATTTTATCTTCGAATCATAGAGCGACGTTTCGTATTTTTTAGGCCCTAGAAAAGACGTATAAAGATGTTGCTTCCAATACAAATGATAAAAATCAATGTGTTTTTATTAGAATTAACTAAAATGTTCCTGATTTTCCGTTTATATTACCGATTAAAGATGTACACGTAAAACCGCTCTAATCCGGCTGAAACGTCGATATATGCAATAAAACAGAACTTCTCCCCTTTTCAATATCTTACTCAGTATTTTAACGAGAAACAAATTGAAATTGATTGAAAATGAAGTGTTTAAGGTTAATTTTTAATCAATTATGTGTTTGCATCATTTTTATCGTATATTTAATGAATTAATAACAATAAACTGAAAATTTACAAAAACGTGGAAAAACCGCAAAATATTGCCTAATTCGATGATATTTTGTTTATATCACATAAATGAAAAGGGGATGATAAACGTCAAAATATTGCTGAATTCGATGATTTTTAGTACGGAACAAAATGCAAGAAAACTTGCTTAAAATGCAATATTATGCGAAAATCTGGGATATGAAGGCCAAATCACATATCGGTATACTACATGAAATAGTATCGAAATACTGATAAAAATGAATATATTTACGTAATATCAAACTACATGAAAAACGTGAAAAAAGTCATTATTATACCAAATTTGAGGATTTTAACTTCGAATCATAGAGCGACGTTTCGTATTTTTTAGACCCTAGAAAAGACGTATAAAAATGTTGCTTCTAATACAAATGATAAAAATCAATGTGTTTTCATTAAAACTAACTAAAATTTTCCTGATTTTCCGTTTATATTACCGATGGAAGATGTACACGTGAAACCGCTCTAATCTGGCCGAAACGTCGATATATGCAATAAAACAGAACTTCTCCCCTTTTCAATATCTTACTCAGTATTTTAACGAGAAACAAATTGAAATTGATTGAAAATGAAGTGTTTAAGGTTAATTTCTAATCAATTATGTGTTTGCATCATTTTTATCGTATATTTAATGAATTATGTGATAATGATAATTATGTGTTTGCATCATTTTTTTCGTATATTTAATGAATTAATAACAATAAACTGAAAATTTACAAAAACGTGGAAAAACCGCAAAATATTGCCTAATTCGATGATTTTTTGTTTATATCACATAAAGGAAAAGGGGATGATAAACGTCAAAATATTGCTGAATTCGATGATTTTTAGTACGGAACAAAATGCAAGAAAACTTGCTTAAAATGCGTTATTATGCGAAAATCTGAGATTAGAAGGCCAAATCACATATCGTGATACTATATGAAATAGTATCGAAATATTGGTAAAAATGAATATATTTACGTAACATCAAACTACATGAAAAACGTGAAAAAAGTCATTATTATACCAAATATGAGGATTTTAACTTCGAATCATAGAGCGACGTTTCGTACTTTTTAGACCCTAGAAAGACGTATAAAGATGTTGCTTCTAATACAAATGATAAAAATCAATGTGTTTTCATTAAAACTAACTAAAATGTTCCTGATTTTCGGTTTATATTACCGATGGAAGATGTACAGTAAAACTGTTCTAATCCGGCTGAAACGTCGATATATGCAAAAAAACAGAACTTCTCCCCTTTTCAATATCTTACTCAGTATTTTAACGAAAAACAAATAGTTTATTGAAAATGAAGTGTTTAAGGTTAATTCTAATCAATTATGTGTTTGCATCATTTTTATCGTATATTTAATGAATTAATAACAATAAACTGAAAATTCACAAAAACGTGGAAAAACAGCAAAATATTGCCTAACTCGATGATTTTTTGTTTATTTCACATAAAGAAAAAGGGGATGCTAAACGTCAAAATATTGCTGAATTCGATAATTTTTAGTACGGATCAAAATGCAAGAAAACCTAATTAAAATGCAATATTATGCAGAAAATTTGAGATTAGAAGGCCAAATCACATATCGTGATACTACATGAAATAGTATCGAAATATTGGTAAAAACGAATATATTTACGTAAAATCACACTACATGAAAAACGTGAAAAATGTCACTATTCTACCATATTTGAGGATTTAACTTCAAATCATAGAGCGAGGATTCGTATTATTTAGATCCAAGAAAAGACATATGACAATGTTGTTTCCAATACAAATGATAAAATTCAATGTGTTTTCATTAGAATTAACTAAAATGTTCCTGATTTTCCGTTTATATTACCGATGGAAGATGTACACGTGAAACCGCTCTAATCTGGCCGAAACGTCGATATATGCAATAAAACAGAACTTCTCCCCTTTTCAATATCTTACTCAGTATTTTAACGAGAAAGAAATTGAAATTGATTGAAAATGAAGTGTTTAAGGTTAATTTCTAATCAATTATGTGTTTGCATCATTTTTATCGTATATTTAATGAATTATGTGATAATGATAATTATGTGTTTGCATCATTTTTATCGTATATTTAATGAATTAATAACAATAAACTGAAAATTTACAAAAACGTGGAAAAACCGCAAAATATTGCCTAATTCGATGATATTTTGTTTATATCACATAAAGGAAAAGGGGATGATAAACGTCAAAATATTGCTGAATTCGATGATTTTTAGTACGGAACAAAATGCAAGAAAACTTGCTTAAAATGCAATATTATGCGGAAATCTGAGATATGAAGGCCAAATCACATATCGTGATACTACATGAAATAGTATCGAAATACTGATAAAAATGAATATATTTACGTAATATCAAACTACATGAAAAACGTGAAAAAAGTCATTATTATACCAAATTTGAGGATTTTAACTTCGAATCATAGAGCGACGTTTCGTATTTTTTAGGCCCTAGAAAAGACGTATAAAGATGTTGCTTCCAATACAAATGATAAAAATCAATGTGTTTTTATTAGAATTAACTAAAATGTTCCTGATTTTCCGTTTATATTACCGATTAAAGATGTACACGTAAAACCGCTCTAATCCGGCTGAAACGTCGATATATGCAATAAAACAGAACTTCTCCCCTTTTCAATATCTTACTCAGTATTTTAACGAGAAACAAATTGAAATTGATTGAAAATGAAGTGTTTAAGGTTAATTTTTAATCAATTATGTGTTTGCATCATTTTTATCGTATATTTAATGAATTAATAACAATAAACTGAAAATTTACAAAAACGTGGAAAAACCGCAAAATATTGCCTAATTCGATGATATTTTGTTTATATCACATAAATGAAAAGGGGATGATAAACGTCAAAATATTGCTGAATTCGATGATTTTTAGTACGGAACAAAATGCAAGAAAACTTGCTTAAAATGCAATATTATGCGAAAATCTGGGATATGAAGGCCAAATCACATATCGGTATACTACATGAAATAGTATCGAAATACTGATAAAAATGAATATATTTACGTAATATCAAACTACATGAAAAACGTGAAAAAAGTCATTATTATACCAAATTTGAGGATTTTAACTTCGAATCATAGAGCGACGTTTCGTATTTTTTAGACCCTAGAAAAGACGTATAAAAATGTTGCTTCTAATACAAATGATAAAAATCAATGTGTTTTCATTAAAACTAACTAAAATTTTCCTGATTTTCCGTTTATATTACCGATGGAAGATGTACACGTGAAACCGCTCTAATCTGGCCGAAACGTCGATATATGCAATAAAACAGAACTTCTCCCCTTTTCAATATCTTACTCAGTATTTTAACGAGAAACAAATTGAAATTGATTGAAAATGAAGTGTTTAAGGTTAATTTCTAATCAATTATGTGTTTGCATCATTTTTATCGTATATTTAATGAATTATGTGATAATGATAATTATGTGTTTGCATCATTTTTATCGTATATTTAATGAATTAATAACAATAAACTGAAAATTTACAAAAACGTGGAAAAACCGCAAAATATTGCCTAATTCGATGATATTTTGTTTATATCACATAAAGGAAAAGGGGATGATAAACGTCAAAATATTGCTGAATTCGATGATTTTTAGTACGGAACAAAATGCAAGAAAACTTGCTTAAAATGCGTTATTATGCGAAAATCTGAGATTAGAAGGCCAAATCACATATCGTGATACTATATGAAATAGTATCGAAATATTGGTAAAAATGAATATATTTACGTAACATCAAACTACATGAAAAACGTGAAAAAAGTCATTATTATACCAAATATGAGGATTTTAACTTCGAATCATAGAGCGACGTTTCGTATTTTTTAGACCCTAGAAAGACGTATAAAGATGTTGCTTCTAATACAAATGATAAAAATCAATGTGTTTTCATTAAACTTACTAAAATGTTCCTGATTTTCGGTTTATATTACCGATGGAAGATGTACAGTAAAACTGTTCTAATCCGGCTGAAACGTCGATATATGCAAAAAAACAGAACTTCTCCCCTTTTCATTATCTTACTCAGTATTTTAACGAAAAACAAATAGTTTATTGAAAATGAAGTGTTTAAGGTTAATTCTAATCAATTATGTGTTTGCATCATTTTAATCGTATATTTAATGAATTAATAACAATAAACTGAAAATTCACAAAAACGTGGAAAAACAGCAAAATATTGCCTAACTCGATGATTTTTTGTTTATTTCACATAAAGGAAAAGGGGATGCTAAACGTCAAAATATTGCTGAATTCGATAATTTTTAGTACGGATCAAAATGCAAGAAAACCTAATTAAAATGCAATATTATGCAGAAAATTTGAGATTAGAAGGCCAAATCACATATCGTGATACTACATGAAATAGTATCGAAATATTGGTAAAAACGAATATATTTACGTAAAATCACACTACATGAAAAACGTGAAAAATGTCACTATTCTACCATATTTGAGGATTTAACTTCAAATCATAGAGCGAGGATTCGTATTATTTAGATCCAAGAAAAGACATATGACAATGTTGTTTCCAATACAAATGATAAAATTCAATGTGTTTTCATTACAATTAACTAAAATGTTCCTGATTTTCCGTTTATATTACCGATGGAAGATGTACACGTGAAACCGCTCTAATCTGGCCGAAACGTCGATATATGCAATAAAACAGAACTTCTCCCCTTTTCAATATCTTACTCAGTATTTTAACGAGAAAGAAATTGAAATTGATTGAAAATGAAGTGTTTAAGGTTAATTTCTAATCAATTATGTGTTTGCATCATTTTTATCGTATATTTAATGAATTAATAACAATAAACTGAAAATTTACAATAACGTGGAAAAACCGCAAAATACTGCCTAATTCGATGATATTTTGTTTATATCACATAAAGGAAAAGGGGATAATAAACGTCAAAATATTGCTGAATTCGATGATTTTTAGTACGGAACAAAATGCAAGAAAACTTGCTTAAAATGCAATATTATGCGAAAATCTGAGATATGAAGGCCAGATCACATATCGTGATACTACATGAAATTGGATCGAAATATTGATTAAAATGAATATATTTACGTAATATCAAACTACATGAAAAACGTGATAAAATTCATTATTATTCCAAATTTGAGGATTTTAACTTCGAATCATAGAGCGACGTTTCGTATTTTTCAGACCCAAGAAAAGATGTATAAAGATGTTGCTTCCAATACAAATGATAAAAATCAATGTGTTTTCATTAGAATTAACTAAAATGTTCCTGATTTTCCGTTTATATTACCGATGGAAGATGTAAACGTAAAACCGCTCTAATCCGGCTTAAACGTCGATATATACGAGGGGGCCTTGTAGCCTGGTGGATAGCGTGCAGGACCCGTAATTTTGTGGCGCGGGTTCGATTCCTGCACGAGGCAGAAACAAATGGGCAAAGTTTCTTTCATCCTGAATGCCACTGTTACCTAGCAGTAAATAGGTACCTGGGCGTTAAGTCAGCTGCTTCCTGGGGGTGGAGGCCTGGTCGAGAACCGGGCAGCGGGGACACTAAAGCCCCGAAATCATCTCAAGATAACCTCAAGATATGCAATAAAACAGAACTTCTTCCCTTTTAAATATCTTACTCAGTATTTTAACGAGAAACAAATAGTTGATTGAAAAGGAAGTGTTTAAGGTTAATTTCTAATCAATTATGTGTTTGCATAATTTTTATCGTATATATAATGAAATAATAACAATAAACTGAAAATTCACAAAAACATGGAAAAACGGCAAAATATTGCCTAATTCGATGATATTTTGTTTATATCACATAAAGGAAAAGGGGATGATAAACGTCAAAATATTGCTGAATTCGATGATTTTTAGTACGGAACAAAATGCAAGAAAACTTGCTTAAAATGCAATATTATGCGAAAATCTGAGATTAGAAGGCCAAATCACATATCGTGATACTACATGAAATAGTATCGAAATATTGGTAAAAACGAATATATTTATGTAAAATCACACTACATGAAAAACGTGAAAAAGTCACTATTTTACCATATTTGAGGATTTTAACTTCAAATCATAGAGCGAGGATTCGTATTATTTAGAACCAAGAAAAGACATATGACAATGTTGTTTCCAATACAAATGATAAAAACCAATGTGTTTTCATTAGAATTAACTAAAATGTTCCTGATTTTCCGTTTATATTACCGATGGAAGATGTAAACGTAAAACCGCTCTAATCCGGCTAAAACGTCGATATATGCAATAAAACAGAACTTCTCCCCTTGCAATATTTTACTCAGTATTTGAACGAGAAACAACTAGTTGATTGAAAATTAAGTGTTTAAGGTTAATTCTAATCAATTATGTGTTTGCATCATTTTTATCGTATATTTAATGAATTAATAACAATAAACTGAAAATTCACAAAAACGTGGAAAAACAGCAAAATATTGCCTAATTCGATGATTTTTTGTTTATTTCACATAAAGGAAAAGGGGGTGCTAAACGTCAAAATATTGCTGAATTCGATAACTTTTAGTACGGATCAAAATGCAAGAAAACCTAATTAAAATGCAATATTATGCAGAAAATTTGAGATTAGAAGGCCAAATCACATATCGTGTTACTACATGAAATAGTATCGAAATATTGGTAAAAACGAATATATTTACATAAAATCACACTACATGAAAAACGTGAAAAATGTCACTATTCTACCATATTTGAGGATTATAACTTCAAATCATAGAGCGAGGATTCGTATTATTTAGATCCAAGAAAAGACATATGACAATGTTGTTTCCAATACAAATGATAAAATTCAATGTGTTTTCATTAGAATTAACTAAAATGTTCCTGATTTTCCGTTTATATTACCGATGGAAGATGTACACGTGAAACCGCTCTAATCTGGCCGAAACGTCGATATATGCAATAAAACAGAACTTCTCCCCTTTTCAATATCTTACTCAGTATTTTAACGAGAAAGAAATTGAAATTGATTAAAAATGAAGTGTTTAAGGTTAATTTCTAATCAATTATGTGTTTGCATCATTTTTATCGTATATTTAATGAATTATGTGATAATGATAATTATGTGTTTGCATCATTTTTATCGTATATTTAATGAATTAATAACAATAAACTGAAAATTTACAAAAACGTTGAAAAACTGCAAAACATTGCCTAATTCGATGATATTTTGTTTATATCACATAAAGGAAAAGGGGATGATAAACGTCAAAATATTGCTGAATTCGATGATTTTTAGTACGGAACAAAATGCAAGAAAACTTGCTTAAAATGCAATATTATGCGAAAATCTGAGATATGAAGGCCAAATCACATATCGTGATACTACATGAAATAGTATCGAAATACTGATAAAATGAATATATTTACGTAATATCAAACTACATGAAAAACGTGAAAAAAGTCATTATTATACCAAATTTGAGGATTTTATCTTCGAATCATAGAGCGACGTTTCGTATTTTTTAGACCCTAGAAAAGACGTATAAAGATGTTGCTTCCAATACAAATGATAAAAATCAATGTGTTTTCATTAGAATTAACTAAAATATTCTTGATTTTCCGTTTATATTACCGATTAAAGATGTACACGTAAAACCGCTCTAATCCGGCTGAAACGTCGATATATGCAATAAAACAGAACTTCTCCCCTTTTCAATATCTTACTCAGTATTTTAACGAGAAACAAATTGAAATTGATTGAAAATGAAGTGTTTAAGGTTAATTTTTAATCAATTATGTGTTTGCATCATTTTTATCGTATATTTAATGAATTAATAACAATAAACTGAAAATTTACAAAAACGTGGAAAAACCGCAAAATATTGCCTAATTCGATGATATTTTGTTTATATCATATAAATGAAAAGGGGATGATAAACGTCAAAATATTGCTGAATTCGATGATTTTTAGTACGGAACAAAATGCAAGAAAACTTGCTTAAAATGCAATATTATGCGAAAATCTGGGATATGAAGGCCAAATCACATATCGGTATACTACATGAAATAGTATCGAAATACTGATAAAAATGAATATATTTACGTAATATCAAACTACATGAAAAACGTGAAAAAAGTCATTATTATACCAAATTTGAGGATTTTAACTTCGAATCATAGAGCGACGTTTCGTATTTTTTAGACCCTAGAAAGACGTATAAAGATGTTGCTTCTAATACAAATGATAAAAATCAATGTGTTTTCATTAAGACTAACTAAAATGTTCCTGATTTTCGGTTTATATTACCGATGGAAGATGTACAGTAAAACTGTTCTAATCCGGCTGAAACGTCGATATATGCAAAAAAACAGAACTTCTCCCCTTTTCAATATCTTACTCAGTATTTTAACGAAAAACAAATAGTTTATTGAAAATGAAGTGTTTAAGGTTAATTCTAATCAATTAAGTGTTTGCATCATTTTTATCGTATATATAATGAATTAATAACAATAAACTGAAAATTCACAAAAACGTGGAAAAACAGCAAAATATTGCCTAACTCTATGATTTTTTGTTTATTTCACATAAAGGAAAAGGGGATGCTAAACGTCAAAATATTGCTGTATTCGATAATTTTTAGTACGGATCAAAATGCAAGAAAACCTAATTAAAATGCAATATTATGCAGAAAATTTGAGATTAGAAGGCCAAATCACATATCGTGATACTACATGAAATAGTATCGAAATATTGGTAAAAACGAATATATTTACGTAAAATCACACTTCATGAAAAACGTGAAAAATGTCACTATTCTACCATATTTGAGGATTTTAACTTCAAATCATAGAGCGAGGATTCGTATTATTTAGATCCAAGAAAAGACATATGACAATGTTGTTTCCAATACAAATGATAAAATTCAATGTGTTTTCATTAGAATTAACTAAAATGTTCCTGATTTTCCGTTTATATTACCAATGGAAGATGTACACGTGAAACCGCTCTAATCTGGCCGAAACGTCGATATATGCAATAAAACAGAACTTCTCCCCTTTTCAATATCTTACTCAGTATTTTAACGAGAAAGAAATTGAAATTGATTGAAAATGAAGTGTTTAAGGTTAATTTCTAATCAATTATGTGTTTGCATCATTTTTATCGTATATTTAATGAATTATGTGATAATGATAATTATGTGTTTGCATCATTTTTATCGTATATTTAATGAATTAATAACAATAAACTGAAAATTTACAAAAACGTAGAAAAACCGCAAAATATTGCCTAATTCGATGATATTTTGTTTATATCACATAAAGGAAAAGGGGATGATAAACGTCAAAATATTGCTGAATTCGATGATTTTTAGTACGGAACAAAATGCAAGAAAACTTGCTTAAAATGCAATATTATGCGAAAATCTGAGATATGAAGGCCAAATCACATATCGTGATACTACATGAAATAGTATCGAAATACTGATAAAAATGAATATATTTACGTAATATCAAACTACATGAAAAACGTGAAAAAAGTCATTATTATACCAAATTTGAGGATTTTAACTTCGAATAATAGAGCGACGTTTCGTATTTTTTAGGCCCTAGAAAAGACGTATAAAGATGTTGCTTCCAATACAAATGATAAAAATCAATGTGTTTTTATTAGAATTAACTAAAATGTTCCTGATTTTCCGTTTATATTACCGATGGAAGATGTACACGTGAAACCGCTCTAATCCGGCTGAAACGTCGATATATGCAATAAAACAGAACTTCTCCCCTTTTCAATATCTTACTCAGCATTTTAACGAGAAAAAAATTGAAATTGATTGAAAATGAAGTGTTTAAGGTTAATTTCTAATCAATTATGTGTTTGCATCATTTTTATCGTATATTTAATGAATTAATAACAATAAACTGAAAATTTACAAAAACGTGGAAAAACCGCAAAATACTGCCTAATTCGATGATATTTTGTTTATATCACATAAAGGAAAAGGGGATAATAAACGTCAACATATTGCTGAATTCGATTATTTTTAGTACGGAACAAAATGCAAGAAAACTTGCTTAAAATGCAATATTATGCGAAAATCTGGGATATGAAGGCCAAATCACATATCGTTATACTACATGAAATAGTATCGAAATACTGATAAAAATGAATATATTTACGTAATATCAAACTACATGAAAAACGTGAAAAAAGTCATTATTATACCAAATTTGAGGATTTTAACTTCGAATCATAGAGCGACGTTTCGTATTTTTTAGACCCTAGAAAAGACGTATAAAGATGTTGTTTCCAATACAAATGATATCAATGTGTTTTCATTAGAATTAACTAAAATGTTTCTGATTTTCCGTTCATATTACCGATTAAAGATGTACACGTAAAACAGCTCTAATCCGGCTGAAACGTCGATATATGCAATAAAACAGAACTTCTCCCCTTTTTAATATCTTACTCAGTATTTTAACGAGAAACAAATTGAAATTGATTGAAAATGAAGTGTTTAAGGTTAATTTTTAATCAATTATGTGTTTGCATCATTTTTATCGTATATTTAATGAATTAATAACAATAAACTGAAAATTTACAAAAACGTTGAAAAACCGCAAAATATTGCTGAATTCGATGATTTTTAGTACGGAACAAAATGCAAGAAAACTTGCTTAAAATGCATTATTATGCGAAAATCTGAGATTAGAAGGCCAAATCACATATCGTGATACTATATGAAATAGTATCGAAATATTGGTAAAAATGAATATATTTACGTAACATCAAACTACATGAAAAACGTGAAAAAGTCATTATTATACCAAATTTGAGGATTTTAACTTCGAATCATAGAGCGACGTTTCGTATTTTTTAGACCCAAGAAAAGATGTATAAAGATGTTGCTTCCAATACAAATGATAAAAATCAATGTGTTTTCATTAGAATTAACTAAAATGTTCCTGATTTTCCGTTTATATTACCGAGTAAAGATGTACACGTAAAACCGCTCTAATCCGGCTGAAACGTCGATATATGCAATAAAACAGAACTTCTCCCCTTTTCAATATCTTACTCAGTATTTTAACGAGAAACAAATTGAAATTGATTGAAAATGAAGTGTTTAAGGTTAATTTTTAATCAATTATGTGTTTGCATCATTTTTATCGTATATTTAATGAATTAATAACAATAAACTGAAAATTTACAAAAACGTGGAAAAACCGCAAAATATTGCCTAATTCGATGATATTTTGTTTATATCACATAAATGAAAAGGGGATGATAAACGTCAAAATATTGCTGAATTCGATGATTTTTAGTACGGAACAAAATGCAAGAAAACTTGCTTAAAATGCAATATTGTGCGAAAATCTGGGATATGAAGGCCAAATCACATATCGTTATACTACATGAAATAGTATCGAAATACTGATAAAAATGAATATATTTACGTAATATCAAACTACATGAAAAACGTGAAAAAAGTCATTATTATACCAAATTTGAGGATTTTAACTTCGAATCATAGAGCGACGTTTCGTATTTTTTAGACCCTAGAAAAGACGTATAAAGATGTTGTTTCCAATACAAATGATATCAATGTGTTTTCATTAGAATTAACTAAAATGTTTCTGATTTTCCGTTCATATTACCGATTAAAGATGTACACGTAAAACAGCTCTAATCCGGCTGAAACGTCGATATATGCAATAAAACAGAACTTCTCCCCTTTTTAATATCTTACTCAGTATTTTAACGAGAAACAAATTGAAATTGATTGAAAATGAAGTGTTTAAGGTTAATTTTTAATCAATTATGTGTTTGCATCATTTTTATCGTATATTTAATGAATTAATAACAATAAACTGAAAATTTACAAAAACGTTGAAAAACCGCAAAATATTGCTGAATTCGATGATTTTTAGTACGGAACAAAATGCAAGAAAACTTGCTTAAAATGCATTATTATGCGAAAATCTGAGATTAGAAGGCCAAATCACATATCGGGATACTATATGAAATAGTATCGAAATATTGGTAAAAATGAATATATTTACGTAACATCAAACTACATGAAAAACGTGAAAAAAGTCATTATTATACCAAATATGAGGATTTTAACTTCGAATCATAGAGCGACGTTTCGTATTTTTTAGACCCTAGAAAAGACGTATAAAGATGTTGCTTCTAATACAAATGATAAAAATCAATGTGTTTTCATTAAAACTAACTAAAATGTTCCTGATTTTCGGTTTATATTACCGATGGAAGATGTACAGTACAACTGTTCTAATCCGGCTGAAACGTCGATATATGCAATAAAAAACAGAACTTCTCCCCTTTTCAATATCTTACTCAGCATTTTAATGAGAAAGAAAAAGATGTTCGAAAATTAAGTGTTTAAGGTTATTTTCTGATCAATTATGTGTTTGCATCATTTTTATTGTATATTAATGTATTAATAACAATAAACTGAAAATTCTCAAAAACGTGGAAAAACGGATAAATATTGCCTAATTCGATGATATTTTGTTTAAATCACATAAAGGAAAAGGGGATGATAAAGGTCCAAATATTGCTAAATTCGATGATTTTTAATACAAAACAAAATGCAAGAAAACTTGCTTAGAAATGCAAAATTTGCGAAATTCTGAGATTTGAACGCCAAATCACATATCGCGAGAAAACATGAAGTAGTATCGAAATATTGGTAAAAACGAATATATTTACGTAAAATCACACTACATGAAAAACTTGAATAAAGTCACTATTTTACCATATATGAAGATTTTAACTTCAAATCATAGAGCGAGGATTCATATTATTTAGATCCAAGAAAAGACATATGACAATGTTGTTTCCAATACAAATGATAAAAATCAATGTGTTTTCATTAGAATTAACTAAAATGTTCCTGATTTTCCGTTTATATTACCGATGGAAAATGTACGCGTAAAACCCCTCCATTCCGGCTGAAACGCTGAAACTTCTCCCCTTTTCAATATCTTACTCAGTATTTTAACGAGAAACAAATTGAAATTGATTGAAAATGAAGTGTTTAAGGTTAATTTTTAATCAATTATGTGTTTGCATCATTTTTATCGTATATTTAATGAATTAATAACAATAAACTGAAAATTTACAAAAACGTTGAAAAACCGCAAAACATTGCCTAATTCGATGATATTTTGTTTATATCATATAAAGGAAAAGGGGATGATAAACGTCAAAATATTGCTGAATTCGATGATTTTTAGTACGGAACAAAATGCAAGAAAACTTGCTTAAAATGCATTATTATGCGAAAATCTGAGATTAGAAGGCCAAATCACATATCGTGATACTATATGAAATAGTATCGAAATATTGGTAAAAATGAATATATTTACGTAACATCAAACTACATGAAAAACGTGAAAAAGTCATTATTATACCAAATATGAGGATTTTAACTTCGAATCATAGAGCGACGTTTCGTATTTTTTAGACCCTAGAAAAGACGTATAAAGATGTTGTTTCCAATACAAATGATATCAATGTGTTTTCATTAGAATTAACTAAAATGTTTCTGATTTTCCGTTCATATTACCGATTAAAGATGTACACGTAAAACAGCTCTAATCCGGCTGAAACGTCGATATATGCAATAAAACAGAACTTCTCCCCTTTTTAATATCTTACTCAGTATTTTAACGAGAAACAAATTGAAATTGATTGAAAATGAAGTGTTTAAGGTTAATTTTTAATCAATTATGTGTTTGCATCATTTTTATCGTATATTTAATGAATTAATAACAATAAACTGAAAATTTACAAAAACGTTGAAAAACCGCAAAATATTGCTGAATTCGATGATTTTTAGTACGGAACAAAATGCAAGAAAACTTGCTTAAAATGCATTATTATGCGAAAATCTGAGATTAGAAGGCCAAATCACATATCGTGATACTATATGAAATAGTATCGAAATATTGGTAAAAATGAATATATTTACGTAACATCAAACTACATGAAAAACGTGAAAAAGTCATTATTATACCAAATATGAGGATTTTAACTTCGAATCATAGAGCGACGTTTCGTATTTTTTAGACCCTAGAAAAGACGTATAAAGATGTTGCTTCTAATTCAAATGATAAAAATCAATGTGTTTTCATTAAAATTAACTAAAATGTTCCTGATTTTCGGTTTATATTACCGATGGAAGATGTACAGTAAAACTGTTCTAATCCGGCTGAAACGTCGATATATGCAATAAAAAACAGAACTTCTCCCCTTTTCAATATCTTACTCAGTATTTTAATGAGAAAGAAATAGATGTTCGAAAATTAAGTGTTTAAGGTTATTTTCTGATCAATTATGTGTTTGCATCATTTTTATTGTATATTAATGTATTAATACCAATAAACTGAAAATTCTCAAAAACGTGGAAAAACGGATAAATATTGCCTAATTCGATGATATTTTGTTTAAATCACATAATGGAAAAGGGGATGATAAAGGTCCAAATATTGCTAAATTCGATGATTTTTAATACAAAACAAAATGCAAGAAAACTTGCTTAGAAATGCAAAATTTGCGAAATTCAGAGATTTGAAGGCCAAATCACATATCGCGAGAAAACATGAAGTAGTATCGAAATATTGGTAAAAACGAATATATTTACGTAAAATCACACTACATGAAAAACTTGAAAAAAGTCACTATTTTACCATATATGAAGATTTTAACTTCAAATCATAGAGCGAGGATTCATATTATTTAGATCCAAGAAAAGACATATGACAATGTTGTTTCCAATACAAATGATAAAAATCAATGTGTTTTCATTAGAATTAACTAAAATGTTCCTGATTTTCCGTTTATATTACCGATTAAAGATGTACACGTAAAACCGCTCTAATCCGGCTGAAACGTCGATATATGCAATAAAAACAGAACTTCTCCCCTTTTCAATATCTTACTAAGTATTTTAACGAGAAACAAATTGAAATTGATTGAAAATGAAGTGTTTAAGGTTAATTTTTAATCAATTATGTGTTTGCATCATTTTTATCGTATATTTAATGAATTAATAACAATAAACTGAAAATTTACAAAAACGTTGAAAAACTGCAAAACATTGCCTAATTCGATGATATTTTGTTTATATCACATAAAGGAAAAGGGGATGATAAACGTCAAAATATTGCTGAATTCGATGATTTTTAGTACGGAACAAAATGCAAGAAAACTTGCTTAAAATGCATTATTATGCGAAAATCTGAGATTAGAAGGCCAAATCACATATCGTGATACTATATGAAATAGTATCGAAATATTGGTAAAAATGAATATATTTACGTAACATCAAACTACATGAAAAACGTGAAAAAAGTCATTATTATACCAAATATGAGGATTTTAACTTCGAATCATAGAGCGACGTTTCGTATTTTTTAGACCCTAGAAAAGACGTATAAAGATGTTGCTTCTAATACAAATGATAAAAATCAATGTGTTTTCATTAAAACTAACTAAAATGTTCCTGATTTTCGGTTTATATTACCGATGGAAGATGTACAGTAAAACTGTTCTAATCCGGCTGAAACGTCGATATATGCAATAAAAAACAGAACTTCTCCCCTTTTCAATATCTTACTCAGTATTTTAATGAGAAAGAAATAGATGTTCGAAAATTAAGTGTTTAAGGTTATTTTCTGATCAATTATGTGTTTGCATCATTTTTATTGTATATTAATGTATTAATAACAATAAACTGAAAATTCTCAAAAACGTGGAAAAACGGATAAATATTGCCTAATTCGATGATATTTTGTTTACATCACATAAAGGAAAAGGGGATGATAAAGGTCCAAATATTGCTAAATTCGATGATTTTTAATACAAAACAAAATGCAAGAAAACTTGCTTAGAAATGCAAAATTTGCGAAATTCTGAGATTTGAACGCCAAATCACATATCGCGAGAAAACATGAAGTAGTATCGAAATATTGGTAAAAACGAATATATTTACGTAAAATCACACTACATGAGAAACTTGAAAAAAGTCACTATTTTACCATATATGAAGATTTTAACTTCAAATCATAGAGCGAGGATTCATATTATTTAGATCCAAGAAAAGACATATGACAATGTTGTTTCCAATACAAATGATAAAAATCAATGTGTTTTCATTAGAATTAACTAAAATGTTCCTGATTTTCCGTTTATATTACCGATGGATAATGTACGCGTAAAACCCCTCCATTCCGGCTGAAACGCTGAAACTTCTCCCCTTTTCAATATCTTACTCAGTATTTTAACGAGAAACAAATTGAAATTGATTGAAAATGAAGTGTTTAAGGTTAATTTTTAATCAATTATGTGTTTGCATCATTTTTATCGTATATTTAATGAATTAATAAAAATAAACTGAAAATTTACAAAAACGTTGAAAAACCGCAAAACATTGCCTAATTCGATGATATTTTGTTTATATCATATAAAGGAAAAGGGGATGATAAACGTCAAAATATTGCTGAATTCGATGATTTTTAGTACGGAACAAAATGCAAGAAAACTTGCTTAAAATGCATTATTATGCGAAAATCTGAGATTAGAAGGCCAATTCACATATCGTGATACTATATGAAATAGTATCGAAATATTGGTAAAAATGAATATATTTACGTAACATCAAACTACATGAAAAACGTGAAAAAGTCATTATTATACCAAATATGAGGATTTTAACTTCGAATCATAGAGCGACGTTTCGTATTTTTTAGACCCTAGAAAAGACGTATAAAGATGTTGCTTCTAATACAAATGATAAAAATCAATGTGTTTTCATTAAAACTAACTAAAATGTTCCTGATTTTCGGTTTATATTACCGATGGAAGATGTACAGTAAAACTGTTCTAATCCGGCTGAAACGTCGATATATGCAATAAAAAACAGAACTTCTCCCCTTTTCAATATCTTACTCAGTATTTTAATGAGAAAGAAATAGATGTTCGAAAATTAAGTGTTTAAGGTTATTTTCTGATCAATTATGTGTTTGCATCATTTTTATTGTATATTAATGTATTAATAACAATAAACTGAAAATTCTCAAAAACGTGGAAAAACGGATAAATATTGCCTAATTCGATGATATTTTGTTTAAATCACATAAAGGAAAAGGGGATGATAAAGGTCCAAATATTGCTAAATTCGATTATTTTTAATACAAAACAAAATGCAAGAAAACTTGCTTAGAAATGCAAAATTTGCGAAATTCTGAGATTTGAAGGCCAAATCACATATCGCGAGAAAACATGAAGTAGTATCGAAATATTGGTAAAAACGAATATATTTACGTAAAATCACACTACATGAAAAACTTTAAAAAAGTCACTATTTTACCATATATGAAAATTTTAACTTCAAATCATAGAGCGAGGATTCATATTATTTAGATCCAAGAAAAGACATATGACAATGTTGTTTCCAATACAAATGATAAAAATCAATGTGTTTTCATTAGAATTAACTAAAATGTTCCTGATTTTCCGTTTATATTACCGATTAAAGATGTACACGTAAAACCGCTCTAATCCGGCTGAAACGTCGATATATGCAATAAAAACAGAACTTCTCCCCTTTTCAATATCTTACTAAGTATTTTAACGAGAAACAAATTGAAATTGATTGAAAATGAAGTGTTTAAGGTTAATTTTTAATCAATTATGTGTTTGCATCATTTTTATCGTATATTTAATGAATTAATAACAATAAACTGAAAATTTACAAAAACGTTGAAAAACTGCAAAACATTGCCTAATTCGATGATATTTTGTTTATATCACATAAAGGAAAAGGGGATGATAAACGTGAAAATATTGCTGAATTCGATGATTTTTAGTACGGAACAAAATGCAAGAAAACTTGCTTAAAATGCATTATTATGCGAAAATCTGAGATTAGAAGGCCAAATCACATATCGTGATACTATATGAAATAGTATCGAAATATTGGTAAAAATGAATATATTTACGTAACATCAAACTACATGAAAAACGTGAAAAAAGTCATTATTATACCAAATATGAGGATTTTAACTTCGAATCATAGAGCGACGTTTCGTATTTTTTAGACCCTAGAAAAGACGTATAAAGATGTTGCTTCTAATACAAATGATAAAAATCAATGTGTTTTCATTAAAACTAACTAAAATGTTCCTGATTTTCGGTTTATATTACCGATGGAAGATGTACAGTAAAACTGTTCTAATCCGGCTGAAACGTCGATATATGCAATAAAAAACAGAACTTCTCCCCTTTTCAATATCTTACTCAGTATTTTAATGAGAAAGAAATAGATGTTCGAAAATTAAGTGTTTAAGGTTATTTTCTGATCAATTATGTGTTTGCATCATTTTTATTGTATATTAATGTATTAATAACAATAAACTGAAAATTCTCAAAAACGTGGAAAACGGATAAATATTGACTAATTCGATGATATTTTGTTTAAATCACATAAAGGAAAAGGGGATGATAAAGGTCCAAATATTGCTAAATTCGATGATTTTTAATACAAAACAAAATGCAAGAAAACTTGCTTAGAAATGCAAAATTTGCGAAATTCTGAGATTTGAACGCCAAATCACATATCGCGAGAAAACATGAAGTAGTATCGAAATATTGGTAAAAACGAATATATTTACGTAAAATCACACTACATGAAAAACTTGAAAAAAGTCACTATTTTACCATATATGAAGATTTTAACTTCAAATCATAGAGCGAGGATTCATATTATTTAGATCCAAGAAAAGACATATGACAATGTTGTTTCCAATACAAATGATAAAAATCAATGTGTTTTCATTAGAATTAACTAAAATGTTCCTGATTTTCCGTTTATATTACCGATGGAAAATGTACGCGTAAAACCCCTCCATTCCGGCTGAAACGCTGAAACTTCTCCCCTTTTCAATATCTTACTCAGTATTTTAACGAGAAACAAATTGAAATTGATTGAAAATGAAGTGTTTAAGGTTAATTTTTAATCAATTATGTGTTTGCATCATTTTTATCGTATATTTAATGAATTAATAACAATAAACTGAAAATTTACAAAAACGTTGAAAAACCGCAAAACATTGCCTAATTCGATGATATTTTGTTTATATCATATAAAGGAAAAGGGGATGATAAACGTCAAAATATTGCTTAATTCGATGATTTTTAGTACGGAACAAAATGCAAGAAAACTTGCTTAAAATGCATTATTATGCGAAAATCTGAGATTAGAAGGCCAAATCACATATCGTGATACTATATGAAATAGTATCGAAATATTGGTAAAAATGAATATATTTACGTAACATCAAACTACATGAAAAACGTGAAAAAGTCATTATTATACCAAATATGAGGATTTTAACTTCGAATCATAGAGCGACGTTTCGTATTTTTTAGACCCTAGAAAAGACGTATAAAGATGTTGCTTCTAATACAAATGATAAAAATCAATGTGTTTTCATTAAAACTAACTAAAATGTTCCTGATTTTCGGTTTATATTACCGATGGAAGATGTACAGTAAAACTGTTCTAATCCGGCTGAAACGTCGATATATGCAATAAAAAACAGAACTTCTCCCCTTTTCAATATCTTACTCAGTATTTTAATGAGAAAGAAATAGATGTTCGAAAATTAAGTGTTTAAGGTTATTTTCTGATCAATTATGTGTTTGCATCATTTTTATTGTATATTAATGTATTAATAACAATAAACTGAAAATTCTCAAAAACGTGGAAAACGGATAAATATTGACTAATTCGATGATATTTTGTTTAAATCACATAAAGGAAAAGGGGATGATAAAGGTCCAAATATTGCTAAATTCGATGATTTTTAATACAAAACAAAATGCAAGAAAACTTGCTTAGAAATGCAAAATTTGCGAAATTCTGAGATTTGAAGGCCAAATCACATATCGCGAGAAAACATGAAGTAGTATCGAAATATTGGTAAAAACGAATATATTTACGTAAAATCACACTACATGAAAAACTTTAAAAAAGTCACTATTTTACCATATATGAAGATTTTAACTTCAAATCATAGAGCGAGGATTCATATTATTTAGATCCAAGAAAAGACATATGACAATGTTGTTTCCAATACAAATGATAAAAATCAATGTGTTTTCATTAGAATTAACTAAAATGTTCCTGATTTTCCGTTTATATTACCGATTAAAGATGTACACGTAAAACCGCTCTAATCCGGCTGAAACGTCGATATATGCAATAAAAACAGAACTTCTCCCCTTTTCAATATCTTACTAAGTATTTTAACGAGAAACAAATTGAAATTGATTGAAAATGAAGTGTTTAAGGTTAATTTTTAATCAATTATGTGTTTGCATCATTTTTATCGTATATTTAATGAATTAATAACAATAAACTGAAAATTTACAAAAACGTTGAAAAACTGCAAAACATTGCCTAATTCGATGATATTTTGTTTATATCACATAAAGGAAAAGGGGATGATAAACGTCAAAATATTGCTGAATTCGATGATTTTTAGTACGGAACAAAATGCAAGAAAACTTGCTTAAAATGCATTATTATGCGAAAATCTGAGATTAGAAGGCCAAATCACATATCGTGATACTATATGAAATAGTATCGAAATATTGGTAAAAATGAATATATTTACGTAACATCAAACTACATGAAAAACGTGAAAAAAGTCATTATTATACCAAATATGAGGATTTTAACTTCGAATCATAGAGCGACGTTTCGTATTTTTTAGACCCTAGAAAAGACGTATAAAGATGTTGCTTCTAATACAAATGATAAAAATCAATGTGTTTTCATTAAAACTAACTAAAATGTTCCTGATTTCCGGTTTATATTACCGATGGAAGATGTACAGTAAAACTGTTCTAATCCGGCTGAAACGTCGATATATGCAATAAAAAACAGAACTTCTCCCCTTTTCAATATCTTACTCAGTATTTTAATGAGAAAGAAATAGATGTTCGAAAATTAAGTGTTTAAGGTTATTTTCTGATCAATTATGTGTTTGCATCATTTTTATTGTATATTAATGTATTAATAACAATAAACTGAAAATTCTCAAAAACGTGGAAAACGGATAAATATTGACTAATTCGATGATATTTTGTTTAAATCACATAAAGGAAAAGGGGATGATAAAGGTCCAAATATTGCTAAATTCGATGATTTTTAATACAAAACAAAATGCAAGAAAACTTGCTTAGAAATGCAAAATTTGCGAAATTCTGAGATTTGAACGCCAAATCACATATCGCGAGAAAACATGAAGTAGTATCGAAATATTGGTAAAAACGAATATATTTACGTAAAATCACACTACATGAAAAACTTGAAAAAAGTCACTATTTTACCATATATGAAGATTTTAACTTCAAATCATAGAGCGAGGATTCATATTATTTAGATCCAAGAAAAGACATATGACAATGTTGTTTCCAATACAAATGATAAAAATCAATGTGTTTTCATTAGAATTAACTAAAATGTTCCTGATTTTCCGTTTATATTACCGATGGAAAATGTACGCGTAAAACCCCTCCATTCCGGCTGAAACGCTGAAACTTCTCCCCTTTTCAATATCTTACTCAGTATTTTAACGAGAAACAAATTGAAATTGATTGAAAATGAAGTGTTTAAGGTTAATTTTTAATCAATTATGTGTTTGCATCATTTTTATCGTATATTTAATGAATTAATAACAATAAACTGAAAATTTACAAAAACGTTGAAAAACCGCAAAACATTGCCTAATTCGATGATATTTTGTTTATATCATATAAAGGAAAAGGGGATGATAAACGTCAAAATATTGCTGAATTCGATGATTTTTAGTACGGAACAAAATGCAAGAAAACTTGCTTAAAATGCATTATTATGCGAAAATCTGAGATTAGAAGGCCAAATCACATATCGTGATACTATATGAAATAGTATCGAAATATTGGTAAAAATGAATATATTTACGTAACATCAAACTACATGAAAAAGCGAAAAAGTCATTATTATACCAAATATGAGGATTTTAACTTCGAATCATAGAGCGACGTTTCGTATTTTTTAGACCCTAGAAAAGACGTATAAAGATGTTGCTTCTAATACAAATGATAAAAATCAATGTGTTTTCATTAAAACTAACTAAAATGTTCCTGATTTTCGGTTTATATTACCGATGGAAGATGTACAGTAAAACTGTTCTAATCCGGCTGAAACGTCGATATATGCAATAAAAAACAGAACTTCTCCCCTTTTCAATATCTTACTCAGTATTTTAATGAGAAAGAAATAGATGTTCGAAAATTAAGTGTTTAAGGTTATTTTCTGATCAATTATGTGTTTGCATCATTTTTATTGTATATTAATGTATTAATAACAATAAACTGAAAATTCTCAAAAACGTGGAAAAACGGATAAATATTGCCTAATTCGATGATATTTTGTTTAAATCACATAAAGGAAAAGGGGATGATAAAGGTCCAAATATTGCTAAATTCGATGATTTTTAATACAAAACAAAATGCAAGAAAACTTGCTTAGAAATGCAAAATTTGCGAAATTCTGAGATTTGAACGCCAAATCACATATCGCGAGAAAACATGAAGTAGTATCGAAATATTGGTAAAAACGAATATATTTACGTAAAATCACACTACATGAAAAACTTGAAAAAAGTCACTATTTTACCATATATGAAGATTTTAACTTCAAATCATAGAGCGAGGATTCATATTATTTAGATCCAAGAAAAGACATATGACAATGTTGTTAACAATACAAATGATAAAAATCAATGTGTTTTCATTTGAATTAACTAAAATGTTCCTGATTTTGCGTTTATATTACCGATTAAAGATGTACACGTAAAACCGCTCTAATCCGGGTGAAACGTCGATATATGCAATAAAAACAGAACTTCTCCCCTTTTCAATATCTTACTCAGTATTTTAACGAGAAACAAATTGAAATTGATTGAAAATGAAGTGTTTAAGGTTAATTTTTAATCAATTATGTGTTTGCATCATTTTTATCGTATATTTAATGAATTAATAAACTGAATATTTACAAAAACGTTGAAAAACTGCAAAACATTGAATAATTCGATGATATTTTGTTTATATCACATAAAGGAAAAGGGGATGATAAACGTCAAAATATTGCTGAATTCGATGATATTTAGTACGGAACAAAATGCAAGAAAACTTGCTTAAAATGCATTATTATGCGAAAATCTGAGATTAGAAGGCCAAATCACATATCGTGATACTATATGAAATAGTATCGAAATATTGGTAAAAATGAATATATTTACGTAACATCAAACTACATGAAAAACGTGAAAAAAGTCATTATTATACCAAATATGAGGATTTTAACTTCGAATCATAGAGCGACGTTTCGTATTTTTTAGACCCTAGAAAAGACGTATAAAGATGTTGCTTCTAATACAAATGATAAAAATCAATGTGTTTTCATTAAAACTAACTAAAATGTTCCTGATTTTCCGTTTATATTACCGATGGAAGATGTACAGTAAAACTGTTCTAATCCGGCTGAAACGTCGATATATGCAATAAAAAACAGAACTTCTCCCCTTTTCAATATCTTACTCAGTATTTTAATGAGAAAGAAATAGATGTTCGAAAGTTAAGTGTTTAAGGTTATTTTCTGATCAATTATGTGTTTGCATCATTTTTATTGTATATTAATGTATTAATAACAATAAACTGAAAATTCTCAAAAACGTGGAAAAACGGATAAATATTGCCTAATTCGATGATATTTTGTTTAAATCACATAAAGGAAAAGGGGATGATAAAGGTTCTTGCATTTTGTTTTGTATTAAAAATCATCGAATTTAGCAATATTTGGACCTTTATTTATTTGTTTTCTCACATATCGTGAGAAAACATGAAGTAGTATCGAAATATTGGTAAAAACGAATATATTTACGTAAAATCACACTACATGAAAAACGTGAAAAAAGTCACTATTTTACCATATATGAAGATTTTAACTTCAAATCATAGAGCGAGGATTCATATTATTTAGATCCAAGACAAGACATATGACAATGTTGTTTCCAATACAAATGATAAAAATCAATGTGTTTTCATTAGAATTAACTAAAATGTTCCTGATTTACGGTTTATATTACCGATGGAAGATGTACTCGTAAAACCCCTCCATTCCGGCTGAAACGTCGATATATGCAAGAGAAACAGAACTTCTCCCCCTTTTCAATATCTTACTCAGTATTTTAACGAAGAACAAATAGTTTATTGAAAATGAAGTGTTTAAGGTTAATACTAATCAATTATGTGTTTGCATCATTTTTATCGTATATTTAATGAATTAATAACAATAAACTGAAAATTCACAAAAACGTGGAAAAACAGCAAAATATTACCTAATTCGAAGATTTTTTGTTTATTTCACATAAAGGAAAAGGGGATGATAAACGTCAAAATATTGCTGAATTCGATGATTTTTAGTACGGAACAAAATGCAAGAAAACTTCCTTAAAATGCAATATTATGCGAAAATTTGATATTAGAAGGCCAAATCACATATCGTGATACTACATGAAATAGTATCGAAATATTGGTAAAAACGAATATATTTACGTAAAATCACATTACATGAAAAACGTGAAAAAAGTCACTATTCTACCAAATTTGAGGATTTTAACTTCGAATCATAGAGCAATGTTTCGTTTTTTTAGACCCTAGAAAAGACGTATAAAGATGTTGCTTCCAATACAAATGATAAAAATCGATGTGTTTTCAGGAATTAACTAAAATGTTCCTGATTTTCCGTTTATATTACCGATGGAAGATGTACACGTGAAACCGCTCTAATCCGGCTGAAACGTCGATATATGCAATAAAACAGAACTTCTCCCCTTTTCAATATCTTACTCAGCATTTTAACGAGAAACAAATTGCAATTGATTGAAAATGAAGTGTTTAAGGTTAATTTCTAATCAATTATGTGTTTGCATCATTTTTATCGTATATTTATTGAATTAATAACAATAAACTGAAAATTTACAAAAACGTGGAAAAACCGCAAAATATTGCCTAATTCGATGATATTTTGTTTATATCACATAAAGGAAAAGGGGATGATAAACGTCAAAATATTGCCGAATTCGATGATTTTTAGTACGGAACAAAATGCAAGAACACTTCCTTAAAATGCATTATTATGCGAAAATCTGAGATTAGAAGGCCAAATCACATATCGTGATACTACATGAAATAGTATCGAAATATTGGTAAAAATGAATATATTTACGTAATATCAAACTACATGAAAAACGTGAAAAAAGTCATTATTATACCAAATATGAGGATTTTAACTACGAATCATAGAGCGATGTTTCGTATTTTTTAGACCCTAGAAAAGACGTATAAAGATGTTGCTTCTAATACAAATGATAAAAATCAATGTGTTTTCATTAAAACTAACTAAAATGTTCCTGATTTTCGGTTTATATTACCGATGGGAGATGTAGAGTAAAACTGTTCTAATCCGGCTGAGACGTCGATATATGCAATAAAAACAGAACTTCTCCCCTTTTCAATATCTTACTCAGTATTTTAATGAGAAAGAAATAGATGTTCGAAAATTAAGTGTTTAAGGATATTTTCTGATCAATTATGTGTTTGCATCATTTTTATTGTATATTTAATGTATTAATAACAATAAACTGAAAATTCTCAAATACGTGGAAAAACGGATAAATATTGCCAAATTCAATGATATTTTGTTTAAATCACATAAAGGAAAAGGGGATGATAAACGTCCAAATATTGCTAAATTCGATGATTTTTAGTACGGAACAAAATGCAAGAAAACTTGCTTAAAAATGCAAAATTTGCTAAATTCTGAGATTTGAAGGCCAAATCACATATCGTGAGAAAACATGAAGTAGTATCGAAATATTGGTAAAAACGAATATATTTACGTAAAATCACACTACATGAAAAAAATGAAAAAAGTCACTATTCTACCATATATGAAGATTTTAACTTCAAATCATAGAGCGAGGATTCGTATTATTTAGATCCATGAAAAGACATATGACAATGTTGTTTCCAATACAAATGATAAAAATCAATGTGTTTTCATTAGAATTAACTAAAATGTTCCTGATTTTCCGTTTATATTACCGATGGAAGATGTACACGTAAAACCGTCTAATCCGGCTGAAACGTCGATATATGGAATAAAACAGAACTTCTCCCGTTTTCAATATCTTACTCAGTATTTTAACGAGAAACAAATAGATGTTTGATATTTAAATACTTAAATAGAAGTATTTAAGGTTATTATCAAATCAATTATGTGTTTGCATCATTTTTATCGTATATATATGAATTAATACCCATAGACTGAAAATTCACAAAAACGTGAAAAACGGCAAAATATTGCCTAATTCGATGATATTTTGTTTAAATCACATAAAGGAAAAGAGGATGATAAACGTCAAAATATTGCTAAATTCGATGATTTTTCGTACGAAACAAAATGCAAGAAAACTCTCTTAAAATGCAATATTATGCGAAATTCTGAGATTTGAAGGCCAAATCACATATCGTAATACTACATGGAATAGTATCGAAATTTTGATAAAATGAATATATTTACGTAATATCAAACTACATGATTAACGTGAAAAAGTCACTATTTTACCAAATTTGAGGATTTTAACTTCAAATCATTGAGCGAGGTTTCGTATTATTTAGATCCAAGAAAAGACATATGACAATGTTGTTTCCAATACAAATGATAAAAAAACAATGTGTTTTCATTAGAATTAACTAAAATGTTCTTGATTTTCCGTTTATATTACCGAGGAAAGATGTACACGTAAAACCGCTCTAATCCGGCTGAAACGTCGATATATGCAATAAAAACCGAACTTCTCCCCTTTTCAATATCTTACCCAGTATTTTAACGAGAACCAAATAGATGATTGAAAATGAAGTATTTAAGGTTATCATCTAATCAATTATGTGTTTGCCTTTTTTTTATCGTATATATAATGAATTAATACCCAAAGTTGAAAATTCACAATAACGTGGAAAAACGGCAAAATATTGCCTAATTCGATGATATTTTGTTTAAATCACATAAAGAAAAAGGGGATGATAAACGTCAAAATATTGCTAAATTCGATGATTTTTCGTACGAAACAAAATGCAAGAAAACTTGCTTAAAATGCAATATTATGCGAAATTCTGTGATTTGAAGGCCAAATCACGTATCGTGATACTACATGAAATAGTATCGAAATATTGGTAAAAATGAATATATTTACGTAATATCAAACTACATGATTAACGTGAATAAGTCACTATTTTACCAAATTTGAGGATTTTAACTTCAAATCATTGAGCGAGGTTTCGTATTATTTAGATCCAAGAAAAGACATATGACAATGTTGTTTCCAATACAAATGATAAAAAAACAATGTATTTTCATTAGAATTAATTAAAATGTTCTTGATTTTTAGTTTATATTACGGAGGGAAGATGTACACGTAAAACCGCTCTAATCCGGGTGAAACGTCGATATATGCAATAAAAACCGAACTTCTCCCCTTTTCAATATCTTTCTCAGTATTTTAACGAGAAACAAATAGATGATTGAAAATGAAGTATT
The DNA here is from genome assembly GCF_040958095.1 of Procambarus clarkii. Lineage (NCBI taxonomy): Eukaryota > Metazoa > Arthropoda > Malacostraca > Decapoda > Cambaridae > Procambarus > Procambarus clarkii. The sequence continues at coordinate 21,121,370 of NC_091236.1, forward strand.
TAAGGTTATTATCTAATCAATTATGTGTTTGCATTACTTTTATCGTATATATATGAATTATTACCCATAGACTGAAAATTCACAAAAACGTGGAAAACGGCAAAATATTGCCTAATTCGATGATATTTTGATTAAATCACATAAAGCAAAAGGGGATGATAAACGTCAAAATATTGCTAAATTCGATGATTTTTCGTACTAAACAAAATGCAAGAAAACTTGCTTAAAATGCAATATTATGCGAAATTCTGAGATATGAAGGTCAAATCACATATCGTAATACTACAAGAAATAGTATCGAAATATTGGTAAAAATGAGTATATTTAAGTAATATCAAACTACATGATTAACGTGAAAAAGTCACTATTTTACCATGTTTGAGGATTTTAACTTCAAATCATTGAGCGAGGTTTCTTATTATTTAGATCCAAGAAAAGACATGACAATGTTGTTTCCAATACAAATGATAAAAAAACAATGTGTTTTCATTAGAATTAACTAAAATGTTCTTGATTTTCCGTTTATATTACGGAGGGAAAATATACATAAATGTAAGGTTATTATCTAATCAATTATGTGTTTGCATCATTTTTATCGTATATATAATGAATTAATACCCATAGACTGAAAATTCACAAAAACGTGGAAAAACGGCAAAATATTGCCTAATTCGATGATATTTTGTTTAAATCACATAAAGGAAAAGGGGATGATAAACGTCAAAATATTGCTAAATTCGATGATTTTTCGTACGAAACAAAATGCAAGAAAACTTGCTTAAATTGCAATATTATGCGAAATTCTGTGATTTGAAGGCCAAATCACGTATCGTGATACTACATGAAATAGTATCGAAATATTGGTAAAAATGAATATATTTACGTAATATCAAACTACATGATTAACGTGAAAAGTCACTATTTTACCAAATTTGAGGATTTTAACTTCAAATCATTGAGCGAGGTTTCGTATTATTTAGATCCAAGAAAAGACATATGACAATGTTGTTTCCAATACAAATGATAAAAAAACAATGTGTTTTCATAAGAATTGCCTAAAATGTTCTTGATTTTCCGTTTATATTACTGAGGGAAGATGTACACGTCAAACCGCTCTAATCCGGCTGAAACGTCGATATATGCAATATAATCAGAACTTCTCCCACTTTCAATATCTTATTCAGTATTTTAACGAGAAAGAAATAGTTGATTTTAAATGAAGTATTTAAGGTTATTATCTAATCAATTATGTGTTTGCATCATTTTTATCGTATATATAATTAATTAATGCCCATAAACTAAAAATTCACAAAAACGTGGAAAAACGGCAAAATGTTGCCTAATTCGATGATATTTTGTTTAAATCACATAAAGGAAAAAGGGATGATAAACGTCAAAATATTGCTAAATTCGATGATTTTTCGTACGAAACAAAATGCAAGAAAACTTGCTTTAAATGCGAAATTCTGAGATTCGAAGGCCAAATCACATATCGTGATACTACATGAAATAGTATCGAAATATTGGTAAAAATGAATATATTTGCGTAATATCAAACTACATGATTAACGTGAAAAAGTCACTATTTTACCATATTTGAGGATTTTACCTTCAAATCATAGAACGAGGTTTCGTATTATTTAGATCCAAGAAAAGACATATGACAATGTTGTTTCCAATACAAATGATAAAAAGCAATGTGTTTTCATTAGAATTTACTAAAATGTTTTTGATTTTCCGTTTATATTACCGGGGGAAGATGTACACGTAAACCGCTCTAATCCGGCTGAAACGTCGATATATGCAATAAAAACCGAACTTCTCCCCTTTTCAATATCTTACTCAGTATTTTAACGAGAAACAAATAGATGATTGAAAATGAAGTATTTAAGGTTATCATCTAATCAATTATGTGTTTGCATCATTTTTATCGTATATATATGAATTAATACCAATAGACTGAAAATTCACAAAAACGTGGAAAACGGCAAAATATTGCCTAATTCGATGATATTCTGTTTAAATCACATAAAGGAAAAGGGGATGATAAACGTCAAAATATTGCTAAATTCGATGATTTTTCGTACGACACAAAATGCAAGAAAACTTGCTTAAAATGCAATATTATGCGAAATTCTGAGATTTGAAGGCCAAATCACATATCGTAATACTACATGAAATAGTATCAAAATATTGGTAAAAATGAATATATTTACGTAATATCAAACTACATGATTAACGTGTAAAAAAGTCACTATTTTACCATATTTTAGGATTTTAACTTCAAATCATTGAGCGAGGTTTCGTATTATTTAGATCCAAGAAAAGACATATGACAATGTTGTTTCCAATACAAATGATAAAAAAAACAATGTGTTTTCATTAGAATTAACTAAAATGTTCCTGATTTTCCGTTTATATTACCGATGGAAAATGTACGCGTAAAACCCCTCCATTCCGGCTGAAACGCTGAAACTTCTCCCCTTTTCAATATCTTACTCAGTATTTTAACGAGAAACAAATTGAAATTGATTGAAAATGAAGTGTTTAAGGTTAATTTTTAATCAATTATGTGTTTGCATCATTTTTATCGTATATTTAATGAATTAATAACAATAAACTGAAAATTTACAAAAACGTTGAAAAACCGCAAAACATTGCCTAATTCGATGATATTTTGTTTATATCATATAAAGGAAAAGGGGATGATAAACGTCAAAATATTGCTGAATTCGATGATTTTTAGTACGGAACAAAATGCAAGAAAACTTGCTTAAAATGCATTATTATGCGAAAATCTGAGATTAGAAGGCCAAATCACATATCGTGATACTATATGAAATAGTATCGAAATATTGGTAAAAATGAATATATTTACGTAACATCAAACTACATGAAAAACGTGAAAAAGTCATTATTATACCAAATATGAGGATTTTAACTTCGAATCATAGAGCGACGTTTCGTATTTTTTAGACCCTAGAAAAGACGTATAAAGATGTTGCTTCTAATACAAATGATAAAAATCAATGTGTTTTCATTAAAACTAACTAAAATGTTCCTGATTTTCGGTTTATATTACCGATGGAAGATGTACAGTAAAACTGTTCTAATCCGGCTGAAACGTCGATATATGCAATAAAAAACAGAACTTCTCCCCTTTTCAATATCTTACTCAGTATTTTAATGAGAAAGAAATAGATGTTCGAAAATTAAGTGTTTAAGGTTATTTTCTGATCAATTATGTGTTTGCATCATTTTTATTGTATATTAATGTATTAATAACAATAAACTGAAAATTCTCAAAAACGTGGAAAAACGGATAAATATTGCCTAATTCGATGATATTTTGTTTAAATCACATAAAGGAAAAGGGGATGATAAAGGTCCAAATATTGCTAAATTCGATGATTTTTAATACAAAACAAAATGCAAGAAAACTTGCTTAGAAATGCAAAATTTGCGAAATTCTGAGATTTGAACGCCAAATCACATATCGCGAGAAAACATGAAGTAGTATCGAAATATTGGTAAAAACGAATATATTTACGTAAAATCACACTACATGAAAAACTTGAAAAAAGTCACTATTTTACCATATATGAAGATTTTAACTTCAAATCATAGAGCGAGGATTCATATTATTTAGATCCAAGAAAAGACATATGACAATGTTGTTTCCAATACAAATGATAAAAATCAATGTGTTTTCATTAGAATTAACTAAAATGTTCCTGATTTTCCGTTTATATTACCGATTAAAGATGTACACGTAAAACCGCTCTAATCCGGCTGAAACGTCGATATATGCAATAAAAACAGAACTTCTCCCCTTTTCAATATCTTACTCAGTATTTTAACGAGAAACAAATTGAAATTGATTGAAAATGAAGTGTTTAAGGTTAATTTTTAATCGATTATGTGTTTGCATCATTTTTATCGTATATTTAATGAATTAATAAACTGAATATTTACAAAAACGTTGAAAAACTGCAAAACATTGAATAATTCGATGATATTTTGTTTATATCACATAAAGGAAAAGGGGATGATAAACGTCAAAATATTGCTGAATTCGATGATATTTAGTACGGAACAAAATGCAAGAAAACTTGCTAAAAATGCATTATTATGCGAAAATCTGAGATTAGAAGGCCAAATCACATATCGTGATACTATATGAAATAGTATCGAAATATTGGTAAAAATGAATATATTTACGTAACATCAAACTACATGAAAAACGTGAAAAAAGTCATTATTATACCAAATATGAGGATTTTAACTTCGAATCATAGAGCGACGTTTCGTATTTTTTAGACCCTAGAAAAGACGTATAAAGATGTTGCTTCTAATACAAATGATAAAAATCAATGTGTTTTCATTAAAACTAACTAAAATGTTCCTGATTTTCCGTTTATATTACCGATGGAAGATGTACAGTAAAACTGTTCTAATCCGGCTGAAACGTCGATATATGCAATAAAAAACAGAACTTCTCCCCTTTTCAATATCTTACTCAGTATTTTAATGAGAAAGAAATAGATGTTCGAAAGTTAAGTGTTTAAGGTTATTTTCTGATCAATTATGTGTTTGCATCATTTTTATTGTGTATTAATGTATTAATAACAATAAACTGAAAATTCTCAAAAACGTGGAAAAACGGATAAATATTGCCTAATTCGATGATATTTTGTTTAAATCACATAAAGGAAAAGGGGATGATAAAGGTTCTTGCATTTTGTTTTGTATTAAAAATCATCGAATTTAGCAATATTTGGACCTTTATTTATTTGTTTTCTCACATATCGTGAGAAAACATGAAGTAGTATCGAAATATTGGTAAAAACGAATATATTTACGTAAAATCACACTACATGAAAAACGTGAAAAAAGTCACTATTTTACCATATATGAAGATTTTAACTTCAAATCATAGAGCGAGGATTCATATTATTTAGATCCAAGACAAGACATATGACAATGTTGTTTCCAATACAAATGATAAAAATCAATGTGTTTTCATTAGAATTAACTAAAATGTTCCTGATTTACCGTTTATATTACCGATGGAAGATGTACTCGTAAAACCCCTCCATTCCGGCTGAAACGTCGATATATGCAAGAGAAACAGAACTTCTCCCCCTTTTCAATATCTTACTCAGTATTTTAACGAAGAACAAATAGTTTATTGAAAATGAAGTGTTTAAGGTTAATTCTAATCAATTATGTGTTTGCATCATTTTTATCGTATATTTAATGAATTAATAACAATAAACTGAAAATTCACAAAAACGTGGAAAAACAGCAAAATATTGCCTAATTCGAAGATTTTTTGTTTATTTCACATAAAGGAAAAGGGGATGATAAACGTCAAAATATTGCTGAATTCGATGATTTTTAGTACGGAACAAAATGCAAGAAAACTTCCTTAAAATGCAATATTATGCGAAAATTTGAGATTAGAAGGCCAAATCACATATCGTGATACAACATGAAATAGTATCGAAATATTGGTAAAAACGAATATATTTACGTAAAATCACATTACATGAAAAACGTGAAAAAAGTCACTATTCTACCAAATTTGAGGATTTTAACTTCGAATCATAGAGCAATGTTTCGTTTTTTTAGACCCTAGAAAAGACGTATAAAGATGTTGCTTCCAATACAAATGATAAAAATCGATGTGTTTTCAGGAATTAACTAAAATGTTCCTGATTTTCCGTTTATATTACCGATGGAAGATGTACACGTGAAACCGCTCTAATCCGGCTGAAACGTCGATATATGCAATAAAACAGAACTTCTCCCCTTTTCAATATCTTACTCAGTATTTTAACGAGAAACAAATTGCAATTGATTGAAAATGAAGTGTTTAAGGTTAATTTCTAATCAATTATGTGTTTGCATCATTTTTATCGTATATTTATTGAATTAATAACAATAAACTGAAAATTTACAAAAACGTGGAAAAACCGCAAAATATTGCCTAATTCGATGATATTTTGTTTATATCACATAAAGGAAAAGGGGATGATAAACGTCAAAATATTGCCGAATTCGATGATTTTTAGTACGGAACAAAATGCAAGAACACTTCCTTAAAATGCATTATTATGCGAAAATCTGAGATTAGAAGGCCAAATCACATATCGTGATACTACATGAAATAGTATCGAAATATTGGTAAAAATGAATATATTTACGTAATATCAAACTACATGAAAAACGTGAAAAAAGTCATTATTATACCAAATATGAGGATTTTAACTACGAATCATAGAGCGATGTTTCGTATTTTTTAGACCCTAGAAAAGACGTATAAAGATGTTGCTTCTAATACAAATGATAAAAATCAATGTGTTTTCATTAAAACTAACTAAAATGTTCCTGATTTTCGGTTTATATTACCGATGGGAGATGTAGAGTAAAACTGTTCTAATCCGGCTGAGACGTCGATATATGCAATAAAAACCGAACTTCTCCCCTTTTCAATATCTTACTCAGTATTTTAATGAGGAAGAAATAGATGTTCGAAAATTAAGTGTTTAAGGATATTTTCTGATCAATTATGTGTTTGCATCATTTTTATTGTATATTTAATGTATTAATAACAATAAACTGAAAATTCTCAAATACGTGGAAAAACGGATAAATATTGCCAAATTCAATGATATTTTGTTTAAATCACATAAAGGAAAAGGGGATGATAAAGGTCCAAATATTGCTAAATTCGATGATTTTTAGTACGGAACAAAATGCAAGAAAACTTGCTTAAAAATGCAAAATTTGCTAAATTCTGAGATTTGAAGGCCAAATCACATATCGTGAGAAAACATGAAGTAGTATCGAAATATTGGTAAAAACGAATATATTTACGTAAAATCACACTACATGAAAAAAATGAAAAAAGTCACTATTCTACCATATATGAAGATTTTAACTTCAAATCATAGAGCGAGGATTCGTATTATTTAGATCCATGAAAAGACATATGACAATGTTGTTTCCAATACAAATGATAAAAATCAATGTGTTTTCATTAGAATTAACTAAAATGTTCCTGATTTTCCGTTTATATTACCGATGGAAGCTGTACACGTAAAACCGTCTAATCCGGCTGAAACGTCGATATATGGAATAAAACAGAACTTCTCCCGTTTTCAATATCTTACTCAGTATTTTAACGAGAAACAAATAGATGTTTGATATTTAAATACTTAAATAGAAGTATTTAAGGTTATTATCAAATCAATTATGTGTTTGCATCATTTTTATCGTATATATATGAATTAATACCCATAGACTGAAAATTCACAAAAACGTGAAAAACGGCAAAATATTGCCTAATTCGATGATATTTTGTTTAAATCACATAAAGGAAAAGAGGATGATAAACGTCAAAATATTGCTAAATTCGATGATTTTTCGTACGAAACAAAATGCAAGAAAACTCTCTTAAAATGCAATATTATGCGAAATTCTGAGATTTGAAGGCCAAATCACATATCGTAATACTACATGGAATAGTATCGAAATTTTGATAAAATGAATATATTTACGTAATACCAAACTACATGATTAACGTGAAAAAGTCACTATTTTACCAAATTTGAGGATTTTAACTTCAAATCATTGAGCGAGGTTTCGTATTATTTAGATCCAAGAAAAGACATATGACAATGTTGTTTCCAATACAAATGATAAAAAAACAATGTGTTTTCATTAGAATTAACTAAAATGTTCTTGATTTTCCGTTTATATTACCGAGGAAAGATGTACACGTAAAACCGCTCTAATCCGGCTGAAACGTCGATATATGCAATAAAAACCGAACTTCTCCCCTTTTCAATATCTTACTCAGTATTTTAACGAGAACCAAATAGATGATTGAAAATGAAGTATTTAAGGTTATCATCTAATCAATTATGTGTTTGCCTTTTTTTTATCGTATATATAATGAATTAATACCCAAAAATTGAAAATTCACAATAACGTGGAAAAACGGCAAAATATTGCCTAATTCGATGATATTTTGTTTAAATCACATAAAGAAAAAGGGGATGATAAACGTCAAAATATTGCTAAATTCGATGATTTTTCGTACGAAACAAAATGCAAGAAAACTTGCTTAAAATGCAATATTATGCGAAATTCTGTGATTTGAAGGCCAAATCACGCATCGTGATACTACATGAAATAGTATCGAAATATTGGTAAAAATGAATATATTTACGTAATATCAAACTACATGATTAACGTGAATAAGTCACTATTTTACCAAATTTGAGGATTTTAACTTCAAATCATTGAGCGAGGTTTCGTATTATTTAGATCCAAGAAAAGACATATGACAATGTTGTTTCCAATACAAATGATAAAAAAACAATGTATTTTCATTAGAATTAACTAAAATGTTCATGATTTTCCGTTTATATTACGGAGGGAAGATGTACACGTAAAACCGCTCTAATCCGGCTGAAACGTCGATATATGCAATAAAAACCGAACTTCTCCCCTTTTCAATATCTTACTCAGTATTTTAACGAGAAACAAATACATGATTGAAAATGAAGAATTTAAGGTTATCATCTCATCAATTATGTGTTTGCATCATTTTTATCGTATATATAATGAATTAATACCCATAAACTGAAAATTCACAAAAACGTGGAAAAACGGCAAAATATTGCCTAGTTCGATGATATTTTGTTTAAATCACATAAAGGAAAAGGGGATGATAAGCGTCAAAATATTGCTAAATTCGATGATTTTTCGTACGAAACAAAATGCAAGAAAACTTGCTTAAAATGCAATATTATGCGAAATTCTGAGATTTGAAGGCCAAATCACATATCGTAATACTACATGAAATAGAATCGAAATATTGGTAAAAATGAATATATTTACGTAATATCAAACTACATGATTAACGTGAAAAAGTCACTATTTTACCAAATTTGAGGATTTAAACTTCAAACATTGAGCGAGGTTTCGTATTATTTAGATCCAAGAAAAGACATATGACAATGTTGTTTCCAATACAAATGATAAAAAAACAATGTGTTTTCATTAGAATTAACTAAAATGTTTTTGATTTTCCGTTTATATTACAGAGGAAAGATGTACACGTAAAACCGCTCTAATCCGGCTGAAACGTCGATATATGCAATAAAAACCGAACTTCTCCCCTTTTCAATATATTACTCAGTATTTTAACGAGAACCAAATAGATGATTGAAAATGAAGTATTTAAGGTTATCATCTAATCAATTATGTGTTGCATTTTTTTTATCGTATATATAATGAATTAATACCCAAAAATTGAAAATTCACAATAACGTGGAAAAACGGCAAAATATTGCCTAATGCGATGATATTTTGTTTAAATCACATAAAGAAATAGGGGATGATAAACGTCAAAATATTGCTAAATTCGATGATTTTTCGTACGAAACAAAATGCAAGAAAACTTGCTTAAAATGCAATATTATGCGAAATTCTGAGATTTGAAGGCCAAATCACATATCGTAATACTACATGAAATAGTATCGAAATATTGGTAAAAATTAATATATTTACGTAATATCAAACTACATGATTAACGTGTAAAAAAGTCACTATTTTACCATATTTGAGGATTTTAACTTCAAATCATTGAGCGAGGTTTCTTATTATTTAGATCCAAGAAAAGACATGACAATGTTGTTTCCAATACAAATGATAAAAAAACAATGTGTTTTCATTAGAATTAACTAAAATGTTCTTGATTTTCCGTTTATATTACGGAGGGAAAATATACATAAATGTAAGGTTATTATCTAATCAATTATGTGTTTGCATCATTTTTATCGTATATATAATGAATTAATACCCATAGACTGAAAATTCACAAAAACGTGGAAAAACGGCAAAATATTGCCTAATTCGATGATATTTTGTTTAAATCACATAAAGGAAAAGGGGATGATAAACGTCAAAATATTGCTAAATTCGATGATTTTTCGTACGAAACAAAATGCAAGAAAACTTGCTTAAATTGCAATATTATGCGAAATTCTGTGATTTGAAGGCCAAATCACGTATCGTGATACTACATGAAATAGTATCGAAATATTGGTAAAAATGAATATATTTACGTAATATCAAACTACATGATTAACGTGAAAAGTCACTATTTTACCAAATTTGAGGATTTTAACTTCAAATCATTGAGCGAGGTTTCGTATTATTTAGATCCAAGAAAAGACATATGACAATGTTGTTTCCAATACAAATGATAAAAAAACAATGTGTTTTCATAAGAATTGCCTAAAATGTTCTTGATTTTCCGTTTATATTACTGAGGGAAGATGTACACGTCAAACCGCTCTAATCCGGCTGAAACGTCGATATATGCAATATAATCAGAACTTCTCCCACTTTCAATATCTTATTCAGTATTTTAACGAGAAAGAAATAGTTGATTTTAAATGAAGTATTTAAGGTTATTATCTAATCAATTATGTGTTTGCATCATTTTTATCGTATATATAATTAATTAATTCCCATAAACTAAAAATTCACAAAAACGTGGAAAAACGGCAAAATGTTGCCTAATTCGATGATATTTTGTTTAAATCACATAAAGGAAAAAGGGATGATAAACGTCAAAATATTGCTAAATTCGATGATTTTTCGTACGAAACAAAATGCAAGAAAACTTGCTTTAAATGCGAAATTCTGAGATTCGAAGGCCAAATCACATATCGTGATACTACATGAAATAGTATCGAAATATTGGTAAAAATGAATATATTTGCGTAATATCAAACTACATGATTAACGTGAAAAAGTCACTATTTTACCATATTTGAGGATTTTACCTTCAAATCATAGAGCGAGGTTTCGTATTATTTAGATCCAAGAAAAGACATATGACAATGTTGTTTCCAATACAAATGATAAAAAGCAATGTGTTTTCATTAGAATTTACTAAAATGTTTTTGATTTTCCGTTTATATTACCGGGGGAAGATGTACACGTAAACCGCTCTAATCCGGCTGAAACGTCGATATATGCAATAAAAACCGAACTTCTCCCCTTTTCAATATCTTACTCAGTATTTTAACGAGAAACAAATAGATGATTGAAAATGAAGTATTTAAGGTTATCATCTAATCAATTATGTGTTTGCATCATTTTTATCGTATATATATGAATTAATACCAATAGACTGAAAATTCATAAAAACGTGGAAAACGGCAAAATATTGCCTAATTCGATGATATTCTGTTTAAATCACATAAAGGAAAAGGGGATGATAAACGTCAAAATATTGCTAAATTCGATGATTTTTCGTACGACACAAAATGCAAGAAAACTTGCTTAAAATGCAATATTATGCGAAATTCTGAGATTTGAAGGCCAAATCACATATCGTAATACTACATGAAATAGTATCAAAATATTGGTAAAAATGAATATATTTACGTAATATCAAACTACATGATTAACGTGTAAAAAAGTCACTATTTTACCATATTTTAGGATTTTAACTTCAAATCATTGAGCGAGGTTTCGTATTATTTAGATCCAAGAAAAGACATATGACAATGTTGTTTCCAATACAAATGATAAAAAAACAATGTATTTTCATTAGAATTAACTAAAATGTTCTTGATTTTTAGTTTATATTACGGAGGGAAGATGTACACGTAAAACCGCTCTAATCCGGTTAGATTAGTTCTCTAATCCGGTAATCTAAACCTCATACAGCAAGGTTTCGTATTATTTAGATCCAAGAAAAGACATATGACAATGTTGTTTCCAATACAAATGATAAAAAAACAATGTGTTTTCATTAGAATTAACTAAAATGTTCTTGATTTTCCGTATATATTACGGAGGGAAAATATACATAAATGTAAGGTTATTATCTAATCAATTATGTGTTTGCATCATTTTTATCGTATATATAATGAATTAATACCCATAGACTGAAAATTCACAAAAACGTGGAAAAACGGCAAAATATTGCCTAATTCGATGATATTTTGTTTAAATCACATAAAGGAAAAGGGGATGATAAACGTCAAAATATTGCTAAATTCGATGATTTTTCGTACGAAACAAAATGCAAGAAAACTTGCTTAAAATGCAATATTATGCGAAATTCTGTGATATGAAGGCCAAATCACGTATCGTGATACTACATGAAATAGTATCGAAATATTGGTAAAAATGAATATATTTACGTAATATCAAACTACATCATTAACGTGAAAAGTCACTATTTTACCAAATTTGAGGATTTTAACTTCAAATCATTGAGCGAGGTTTCGTATTATTTAGATCCAAGAAAAGACATATGACAATGTTGTTTCCAATACAAATGATAAAAAAACAATGTGTTTTCATAAGAATTGACTAAAATGTTCTTGATTTTCCGTTTATATTACTGAGGGAAGATGTACACGTAAAACCGCTCTAATCCGGCTGAAACGTCGATATATGCAATAAAAACCGAACTTCTCCCCTTTTCAATATCTTACTCAGTATTTTAACGAGAAACAAATAGATGATTGAAAATGAAGTATTTAAGGTTATCATCTAATCAATTATGTGTTTGCATCATTTTTATCGTATATATATGAATAAATACCAATAGACTGAAAATTCACAAAAACGTGGAAAACGGCAAAATATTGCCTAATTCGATGATATTCTGTTTAAATCACATAAAGGAAAAGGGGATGATAAACGTCAAAATATTGCTAAATTCGATGATTTTTCGTACGACACAAAATGCAAGAAAACTTGCTTAAAATGCAATATTATGCGAAATTCTGAGATTTGAAGGCCAAATCACATATCGTAATACTACATGAAATAGTATCAAAATATTGGTAAAAATGAATATATTTACGTAACATCAAACTACATGATTAACGTGTAAAAAAGTCACTATTTTACCATATTTTAGGATTTTAACTTCAAATCATTGAGCGAGGTTTCGTATTATTTAGATCCAAGAAAAGACATATGACAATGTTGTTTCCAATACAAATGATAAAAAAACAATGTATTTTCATTAGAATTAACTAAAATGTTCTTGATTTTTAGTTTATATTACGGAGGGAAGATGTACACGTAAAACCGCTCTAATCCGGGTGAAACGTCGATATATGCAATAAAAACCGAACTTCTCCCCTTTTCAATATCTTTCTCAGTATTTTAACGAGAAACAAATAGATGATTGAAAATGAAGTATTTAAGGTTATTATCTAATCAATTATGTGTTTGCATCACTTTTATCGTATATATATGAATTATTACCCATAGACTGAAAATTCACAAAAACGTGGAAAACGGCAAAATATTGCCTAATTCGATGATATTTTGATTAAATCACATAAAGCAAAAGGGGATGATAAACGTCAAAATATTGCTAAATTCGATGATTTTTCGTACTAAACAAAATGCAAGAAAACTTGCTTAAAATGCAATATTATGCGAAATTCTGAGATATGAAGGTCAAATCACATATCGTAATACTACAAGAAATAGTATCGAAATATTGGTAAAAATGAGTATATTTACGTAATATCAAACTACATGATTTACGTGAAAAAGTCACTATTTTACCATGTTTGAGGATTTTAACTTCAAATCATTGAGCGAGGTTTCGTATTATTTAGATCCAAGAAAAGACATGACAATGTTGTTTCCAATACAAATGATAAAAAAACAATGTGTTTTCATTAGAATTGCCTAAAATGTTCTTGATTTTCCGTTTATATTACTGAGGGAAGATGTACACGTGAAATCAATTATGTGTTTGCATCATTTTTATCGTATATATAATTAATTAGTGCCCATAAACTAAAAATTCACAAAAACGTGGAAAAACGGCAAAATGTTGCCTAATTCGATGATATTTTGTTTAAATCACATAAAGGAAAAAGGGATGATAAACGTCAAAATATTGCTAAATTCGATGATTTTTCGTACGAAACAAAATGCAAGAAAACTTGCTTAAAATGCGAAATTCTGAGATTCGAAGGCCAAATCACATATCGTGATACTACATGAAATAGTATCGAAATATTGGTAAAAATGAATATATTTGCGTAATATCAAACTACATGATTAACGTGAAAAAGTCACTATTTTACCATATTTGAGGATTTTACCTTCAAATCATAGAGCGAGGTTTCGTATTATTTAGATCCAAGAAAAGACATATGACAATGTTGTTTCCAATACAAATGATAAAAAAACAATGTGTTTTCATAAGAATTGACTAAAATGTCCTTGATTTTCCGTTTATATTACTGAGGGAAGATGTACACGTAAAACCGCTCTAATCCGGCTGAAACGTCGATATATGCAATAAAAACCGAACTTCTCCCCTTTTCAATATCTTACTCAGTATTTTAACGAGAAACAAATAGATGATTGAAAATGAAGTATTTAAGGTTATCATCTAATCAATTATGTGTTTGCATCATTTTTATCGTATATATATGAATAAATACCAATAGACTGAAAATTCACAAAAACGTGGAAAACGGCAAAATATTGCCTAATTCGATGATATTCTGTTTAAATCACATAAAGGAAAAGGGGATGATAAACGTCAAAATATTGCTAAATTCGATGATTTTTCGTACGACACAAAATGCAAGAAAACTTGCTTAAAATGCAATATTATGCGAAATTCTGAGATTTGAAGGCCAAATCACATATCGTAATACTACATGAAATAGTATCAAAATATTGGTAAAAATGAATATATTTACGTAATATCAAACTACATGATTAACGTGTAAAAAAGTCACTATTTTACCATATTTTAGGATTTTAACTTCAAATCATTGAGCGAGGTTTCGTATTATTTAGATCCAAGAAAAGACATATGACAATGTTGTTTCCAATACAAATGATAAAAAAAACAATGTATTTTCATTAGAATTAACTAAAATGTTCTTGATTTTTAGTTTATATTACGGAGGGAAGATGTACACGTAAAACCGCTCTAATCCGGGTGAAACGTCGATATATGCAATAAAAACCGAACTTCTCCCCTTTTCAATATCTTTCTCAGTATTTTAACGAGAAACAAATAGATGATTGAAAATGAAGTATTTAAGGTTATTATCTAATCAATTATGTGTTTGCATCACTTTTATCGTATATATATGAATTATTACCCATAGACTGAAAATTCACAAAAACGTGGAAAACGGCAAAATATTGCCTAATTCGATGATATTTTGATTAAATCACATAAAGCAAAAGGGGATGATAAACGTCAAAATATTGCTAAATTCGATGATTTTTCGTACTAAACAAAATGCAAGAAAACTTGCTTAAAATGCAATATTATGCGAAATTCTGAGATATGAAGGTCAAATCACATATCGTAATACTACAAGAAATAGTATCGAAATATTGGTAAAAATGAGTATATTTACGTAATATCAAACTACATGATTAACGTGAAAAAGTCACTATTTTACCATGTTTGAGGATTTTAACTTCAAATCATTGAGCGAGGTTTCGTATTATTTAGATCCAAGAAAAGACATGACAATGTTGTTTCCAATACAAATGATAAAAAAACAATGTGTTTTCATTAGAATTAACTAAAATGTTCTTGATTTTCCGTTTATATTACGGAGGGAAAATATACATAAATGTAAGGTTATTATCTAATCAATTATGTGTTTGCATCATTTTTATCGTATATATAATGAATTAATACCCATAGACTGAAAATTCACAAAAACGTGGAAAAACGGCAAAATATTGCCTAATTCGATGATATTTTGTTTAAATCACATAAAGGAAAAGGGGATGATAAACGTCAAAATATTGCTAAATTCGATGATTTTTCGTACGAAACAAAATGCAAGAAAACTTGCTTAAAATGCAATATTATGCGAAATTCTGTGATTTGAAGGCCAAATCACGTATCGTGATACTACATGAAATAGTATCGAAATATTGGTAAAAATGAGTATATTTACGTAATATCAAACTACATGATTAACGTGAAAAGTCACTATTTTACCAAATTTGAGGATTTTAACTTCAAATCATTGAGCGAGGTTTCGTATTATTTAGATCCAAGAAAAGACATATGACAATGTTGTTTCCAAAACAAATGATAAAAAAACAATGTGTTTTCATAAGAATTGCCTAAAATGTTCTTGATTTTCCGTTTATATTACTGAGGGAAGATGTACACGTCAAACCGCTCTAATCCGGCTGAAACGTCGATATATGCAATATAATCAGAACTTCTCCCACTTTCAATATCTTATTCAGTATTTTAACGAGAAAGAAATAGTTGATTTTAAATGAAGTATTTAAGGTTATTATCTAATCAATTATGTGTTTGCATGATTTTTATCGTATATATAATTAATTAATGCCCATAAACTAAAAATTCACAAAAACGTGGAAAAACGGCAAAATGTTGCCTAATTCGATGATATTTTGTTTAAATCACATAAAGGAAAAAGGGATGATAAACGTCAAAATATTGCTAAATTCGATGATTTTTCGTACGAAACAAAATGCAAGAAAACTTGCTTAAAATGCGAAATTCTGAGATTCGAAGGCCAAATCACATATCGTGATACTACATGAAATAGTATCGAAATATTGGTAAAAATGAATATATTTGCGTAATATCAAACTACATGATTAACGTGAAAAAGTCACTATTTTACCATATTTGAGGATTTTACCTTCAAATCATAGAGCGAGGTTTCGTATTATTTAGATCCAAGAAAAGACATATGACAATGTTGTTTCCAATACAAATGATAAAAAGCAATGTGTTTTCATTAGAATTTACTAAAATGTTTTTGATTTTCCGTTTATATTACCGGGGGAAGATGTACACGTAAACCGCTCTAATCCGGCTGAAACGTCGATATATGCAATAAAAACCGAACTTCTCCCCTTTTCAATATCTTACTCAGTATTTTAACGAGAAACAAATAGATGATTGAAAATGAAGTATTTAAGGTTATCATCTAATCAATTATGTGTTTGCATCATTTTTATCGTATATATATGAATTAATACCAATAGACTGAAAATTAACAAAAACGTGGAAAACGGCAAAATATTGCCTAATTCGATGATATTCTGTTTAAATCACATAAAGGAAAAGGGGATGATAAACGTCAAAATATTGCTAAATTCGATGATTTTTCGTACGACACAAAATGCAAGAAAACTTGCTTAAAATGCAATATTATGCGAAATTCTGAGATTTGAAGGCCAAATCACATATCGTAATACTACATGAAATAGTATCAAAATATTGGTAAAAATGAATATATTTACGTAATATCAAACTACATGATTAACGTGTAAAAAAGTCACTATTTTACCATATTTTAGGATTTTAACTTCAAATCATTGAGCGAGGTTTCGTATTATTTAGATCCAAGAAAAGACATATGACAATGTTGTTTCCAATACAAATGATAAAAAAAACAATGTATTTTCATTAGAATTAACTAAAATGTTCTTGATTTTTAGTTTATATTACGGAGGGAAGATGTACACGTAAAACCGCTCTAATCCGGGTGAAACGTCGATATATGCAATAAAAACCGAACTTCTCCCCTTTTCAATATCTTTCTCAGTATTTTAACGAGAAACAAATAGATGATTGAAAATGAAGTATTTAAGGTTATTATCTAATCAATTATGTGTTTGCATCACTTTTATCGTATATATATGAATTATTACCCATAGACTGAAAATTCACAAAAACGTGGAAAACGGCAAAATATTGCCTAATTCGATGATATTTTGATTAAATCACATAAAGCAAAAGGGGATGATAAACGTCAAAATATTGCTAAATTCGATGATTTTTCGTACTAAACAAAATGCAAGAAAACTTGCTTAAAATGCAATATTATGCGAAATTCTGAGATATGAAGGTCAAATCACATATCGTAATACTACAAGAAATAGTATCGAAAAATTGGTAAAAATGAGTATATTTACGTAATATCAAACTACATGATTAACGTGAAAAAGTCACTATTTTACCATGTTTGAGGATTTTAACTTCAAATCATTGAGCGAGGTTTCGTATTATTTAGATCCAAGAAAAGACATGACAATGTTGTTTCCAATACAAATGATAAAAAAACAATGTGTTTTCATTAGAATTAACTAAAATGTTCTTGATTTTCCGTTTATATTACGGAGGGAAAATATACATAAATGTAAGGTTATTATCTAATCAATTATGTGTTTGCATCATTTTTATCGTATATATAATGAATTAATACCCATAGACTGAAAATTCACAAAAACGTGGAAAAACGGCAAAATATTGCCTAATTCGATGATATTTTGTTTAAATCACATAAAGGAAAAGGGGATGATAAACGTCAAAATATTGCTAAATTCGATGATTTTTCGTACGAAACAAAATGCAAGAAAACTTGCTTAAAATGCAATATTATGCGAAATTCTGTGATTTGAAGGCCAAATCACGTATCGTGATACTACATGAAATAGTATCGAAATATTGGTAAAAATGAATATATTTACGTAATATCAAACTACATGATTAACGTGAAAAGTCACTATTTTACCAAATTTGAGGATTTTAACTTCAAATCATTGAGCGAGGTTTCGTATTATTTAGATCCAAGAAAAGACATATGACAATGTTGTTTCCAAAACAAATGATAAAAAAACAATGTGTTTTCATAAGAATTGCCTAAAATGTTCTTGATTTTCCGTTTATATTACTGAGGGAAGATGTACACGTCAAACCGCTCTAATCCGGCTGAAACGTCGATATATGCAATATAATCAGAACTTCTCCCACTTTCAATATCTTATTCAGTATTTTAACGAGAAAGAAATAGTTGATTTTAAATGAAGTATTTAAGGTTATTATCTAATCAATTATGTGTTTGCATGATTTTTATCGTATATATAATTAATTAATGCCCATAAACTAAAAATTCACAAAAACGTGGAAAAACGGCAAAATGTTGCCTAATTCGATGATATTTTGTTTAAATCACATAAAGGAAAAAGGGATGATAAACGTCAAAATATTGCTAAATTCGATGATTTTTCGTACGAAACAAAATGCAAGAAAACTTGCTTAAAATGCGAAATTCTGAGATTCGAAGGCCAAATCACATATCGTGATACTACATGAAATAGTATCGAAATATTGGTAAAAATGAATATATTTGCGTAATATCAAACTACATGATTAACGTGAAAAAGTCACTATTTTACCATATTTGAGGATTTTACCTTCAAATCATAGAGCGAGGTTTCGTATTATTTAGATCCAAGAAAAGACATATGACAATGTTGTTTCCAATACAAATGATAAAAAGCAATGTGTTTTCATTAGAATTTACTAAAATGTTTTTGATTTTCCGTTTATATTACCGGGGGAAGATGTACACGTAAACCGCTCTAATCCGGCTGAAACGTCGATATATGCAATAAAAACCGAACTTCTCCCCTTTTCAATATCTTACTCAGTATTTTAACGAGAAACAAATAGATGATTGAAAATGAAGTATTTAAGGTTATCATCTAATCAATTATGTGTTTGCATCATTTTTATCGTATATATATGAATTAATACCAATAGACTGAAAATTAACAAAAACGTGGAAAACGGCAAAATATTGCCTAATTCGATGATATTCTGTTTAAATCACATAAAGGAAAAGGGGATGATAAACGTCAAAATATTGCTAAATTCGATGATTTTTCGTACGACACAAAATGCAAGAAAACTTGCTTAAAATGCAATATTATGCGAAATTCTGAGATTTGAAGGCCAAATCACATATCGTAATACTACATGAAATAGTATCAAAATATTGGTAAAAATGAATATATTTACGTAATATCAAACTACATGATTAACGTGTAAAAAAGTCACTATTTTACCATATTTTAGGATTTTAACTTCAAATCATTGAGCGAGGTTTCGTATTATTTAGATCCAAGAAAAGACATATGACAATGTTGTTTCCAATACAAATGATAAAAAAAACAATGTATTTTCATTAGAATTAACTAAAATGTTCTTGATTTTTAGTTTATATTACGGAGGGAAGATGTACACGTAAAACCGCTCTAATCCGGGTGAAACGTCGATATATGCAATAAAAACCGAACTTCTCCCCTTTTCAATATCTTTCTCAGTATTTTAACGAGAAACAAATAGATGATTGAAAATGAAGTATTTAAGGTTATTATCTAATCAATTATGTGTTTGCATCACTTTTATCGTATATATATGAATTATTACCCATAGACTGAAAATTCACAAAAACGTGGAAAACGGCAAAATATTGCCTAATTCGATGATATTTTGATTAAATCACATAAAGCAAAAGGGGATGATAAACGTCAAAATATTGCTAAATTCGATGATTTTTCGTACTAAACAAAATGCAAGAAAACTTGCTTAAAATGCAATATTATGCGAAATTCTGAGATATGAAGGTCAAATCACATATCGTAATACTACAAGAAATAGTATCGAAAAATTGGTAAAAATGAGTATATTTACGTAATATCAAACTACATGATTAACGTGAAAAAGTCACTATTTTACCATGTTTGAGGATTTTAACTTCAAATCATTGAGCGAGGTTTCGTATTATTTAGATCCAAGAAAAGACATGACAATGTTGTTTCCAATACAAATGATAAAAAAACAATGTGTTTTCATTAGAATTAACTAAAATGTTCTTGATTTTCCGTTTATATTACGGAGGGAAAATATACATAAATGTAAGGTTATTATCTAATCAATTATGTGTTTGCATCATTTTTATCGTATATATAATGAATTAATACCCATAGACTGAAAATTCACAAAAACGTGGAAAAACGGCAAAATATTGCCTAATTCGATGATATTTTGTTTAAATCACATAAAGGAAAAGGGGATGATAAACGTCAAAATATTGCTAAATTCGATGATTTTTCGTACGAAACAAAATGCAAGAAAACTTGCTTAAAATGCAATATTATGCGAAATTCTGTGATTTGAAGGCCAAATCACGTATCGTGATACTACATGAAATAGTATCGAAATATTGGTAAAAATGAATATATTTACGTAATATCAAACTACATGATTAACGTGAAAAGTCACTATTTTACCAAATTTGAGGATTTTAACTTCAAATCATTGAGCGAGGTTTCGTATTATTTAGATCCAAGAAAAGACATATGACAATGTTGTTTCCAAAACAAATGATAAAAAAACAATGTGTTTTCATAAGAATTGCCTAAAATGTTCTTGATTTTCCGTTTATATTACTGAGGGAAGATGTACACGTCAAACCGCTCTAATCCGGCTGAAACGTCGATATATGCAATATAATCAGAACTTCTCCCACTTTCAATATCTTATTCAGTATTTTAACGAGAAAGAAATAGTTGATTTTAAATGAAGTATTTAAGGTTATTATCTAATCAATTATGTGTTTGCATCATTTTTATCGTATATATAATTAATTAATGCCCATAAACTAAAAATTCACAAAAACGTGGAAAAACGGCAAAATGTTGCCTAATTCGATGATATTTTGTTTAAATCACATAAAGGAAAAAGGGATGATAAACGTCAAAATATTGCTAAATTCGATGATTTTTCGTACGAAACAAAATGCAAGAAAACTTGCTTAAAATGCGAAATTCTGAGATTCGAAGGCCAAATCACATATCGTGATACTACATGAAATAGTATCGAAATATTGGTAAAAATGAATATATTTGCGTAATATCAAACTACATGATTAACGTGAAAAAGTCACTATTTTACCATATTTGAGGATTTTACCTTCAAATCATAGAGCGAGGTTTCGTATTATTTAGATCCAAGAAAAGACATATGACAATGTTGTTTCCAATACAAATGATAAAAAGCAATGTGTTTTCATTAGAATTTACTAAAATGTTTTTGATTTTCCGTTTATATTACCGGGGGAAGATGTACACGTAAACCGCTCTAATCCGGCTGAAACGTCGATATATGCAATAAAAACCGAACTTCTCCCCTTTTCAATATCTTACTCAGTATTTTAACGAGAAACAAATAGATGATTGAAAATGAAGTATTTAAGGTTATCATCTAATCAATTATGTGTTTGCATCATTTTTATCGTATATATATGAATTAATACCAATAGACTGAAAATTAACAAAAACGTGGAAAACGGCAAAATATTGCCTAATTCGATGATATTCTGTTTAAATCACATAAAGGAAAAGGGGATGATAAACGTCAAAATATTGCTAAATTCGATGATTTTTCGTACGACACAAAATGCAAGAAAACTTGCTTAAAATGCAATATTATGCGAAATTCTGAGATTTGAAGGCCAAATCACATATCGTAATACTACATGAAATAGTATCAAAATATTGGTAAAAATGAATATATTTACGTAATATCAAACTACATGATTAACGTGTAAAAAAGTCACTATTTTACCATATTTTAGGATTTTAACTTCAAATCATTGAGCGAGGTTTCGTATTATTTAGATCCAAGAAAAGACATATGACAATGTTGTTTCCAATACAAATGATAAAAAAACAATGTATTTTCATTAGAATTAACTAAAATGTTCTTGATTTTTAGTTTATATTACGGAGGGAAGATGTACACGTAAAACCGCTCTAATCCGGTTAGATTAGTTCTCTAATCCGGTAATCTAAACCTCATACAGCAAGGTTTCGTATTATTTAGATCCAAGAAAAGACATATGACAATGTTGTTTCCAATACAAATGATAAAAAAACAATGTGTTTTCATTAGAATTAACTAAAATGTTCTTGATTTTCCGTATATATTACGGAGGGAAAATATACATAAATGTAAGGTTATTATCTAATCAATTATGTGTTTGCATCATTTTTATCGTATATATAATGAATTAATACCCATAGACTGAAAATTCACAAAAACGTGGAAAAACGGCAAAATATTGCCTAATTCGATGATATTTTGTTTAAATCACATAAAGGAAAAGGGGATGATAAACGTCAAAATATTGCTAAATTCGATGATTTTTCGTACGAAACAAAATGCAAGAAAACTTGCTTAAAATGCAATATTATGCGAAATTCTGTGATATGAAGGCCAAATCACGTATCGTGATACTACATGAAATAGTATCGAAATATTGGTAAAAATGAATATATTTACGTAATATCAAACTACATGATTAACGTGAAAAGTCACTATTTTACCAAATTTGAGGATTTTAACTTCAAATCATTGAGCGAGGTTTCGTATTATTTAGATCCAAGAAAAGACATATGACAATGTTGTTTCCAATACAAATGATAAAAAAACAATGTGTTTTCATAAGAATTGACTAAAATGTTCTTGATTTTCCGTTTTTATTACTGAGGGAAGATGTACACGTAAAACCGCTCTAATCCGGCTGAAACGTCGATATATGCAATAAAAACCGAACTTCTCCCCTTTTCAATATCTTACTCAGTATTTTAACGAGAAACAAATAGATGATTGAAAATGAAGTATTTAAGGTTAT
Source organism: Procambarus clarkii (assembly GCF_040958095.1). Classification (NCBI taxonomy): domain Eukaryota; kingdom Metazoa; phylum Arthropoda; class Malacostraca; order Decapoda; family Cambaridae; genus Procambarus; species Procambarus clarkii. Next base: position 21,144,961 of record NC_091236.1, read on the forward strand.
CATCTAATCAATTATGTGTTTGCATCATTTTTATCGTATATATATGAATTAATACCAATAGACTGAAAATTCACAAAAACGTGGAAAACGGCAAAATATTGCCTAATTCGATGATATTCTGTTTAAATCACATAAAGGAAAAGGGGATGATAAACGTCAAAATATTGCTAAATTCGATGATTTTTCGTACGACACAAAATGCAAGAAAACTTGCTTAAAATGCAATATTATGCGAAATTCTGAGATTTGAAGGCCAAATCACATATCGTAATACTACATGAAATAGTATCAAAATATTGGTAAAAATGAATATATTTACGTAATATCAAACTACATGATTAACGTGTAAAAAAGTCACTATTTTACCATATTTGAGGATTTTAACTTCAAATCATTGAGCGAGGTTTCGTATTATTTAGATCCAAGAAAACACATATGACAATGTTGTTTCCAATACAAATGATAAAAAAACAATGTATTTTCATTAGAATTAACTAAAATGTTCTTGAATTTTAGTTTATATTACGGAGGGAAGATGTACACGTAAAACCGCTCTAATCCGGTTAGATTAGTTCTCTAATCCGGTAATCTAAACCTCATACAGCAAGGTTTCGTATTATTTAGATCCAAGAAAAGACATATTACAATGTTGTTTCCAATGCAAATGATAAAAATCAATGTGTTTTCATTAGAATTAACTAAAATGTTACTGATTTTCCGTTTATATTACCGATGGAAGATGTATACGCAAACCGCTTTCCAGCTGAAACGTCGATATATGCAATAAAAACCGAACTTCTCCCCTTTTCAATATCTTCCTCAGTATTTTAACGAGAAACAAATAGATGATTGAAAATGAAGTATTTAAGGTTATCATCTAATCAATTATGTGTTTGCATCATTTTTATCGTATATATATGAATTAATACCAATAGACTGAAAATTCACAAAAACGTGGAAAACGGCAAAATATTGCCTAATTCGATGATATTTTGTTTAAATCACATAAAGGAAAAGGGGATGATAAACGTCAAAATAGTGCTAAATTCGATGATTTTTCGTACGAAACAAAATGCAAGAAAACTTGCTTAAAATGCAATATTATGCGAAATTCTGTGATTTGAAGCCCAAATCACATATCGTGATACTACATGAAATAGTATCGAAATATTGGTAAAAATGAATATATTTACGTAATATCAAACTACATGAAAACGTGAAAAAAGTCACTATTTAACCATATTTGAGGATTTTAACTTCAAATCATACAGGAAGGTTTCGTATTATTTAGATCCAAGAAAAGACATATTACAATGTTGTTTCCAATGCAAATGATAAAAATCAATGTGTTTTCATTAGAATTAACTAAAATGTTACTGATTTTCCGTTTATATTACCGATGGAAGATGTATACGCAAACCGCTTTCCAGCTGAAACGTCGCTATATGCAATAAAAACCGAACTTCTCCCCTTTTCAATATCTTACTCAGTATTTTAACGAGAAACAAATAGATGATTGAAAATGAAGTATTTAAGGTTATTATCTAATCAATTATGTGTTTGCATCATTTTTATCGTATATATAATGAATTAATACCCATAAACTGAAAATTCACAAAAACGTGGAAAAACGGCAAAATATTGCCTAATTCGATGATATTTTGTTTAAATCACATAAAGGAGAAGGGGATGATAAACGTCAAAATAATGCTAAATTCGATGATTTTTCGTACGAAACAAAATGCAAGAAAACTTGCTTAAAATGCAATATTATGCGAAATTCTGAGATTTGAAGGCCAAATCACATATCGTAATACAACATGGAATAGTATCGAAATATTGATAAAATGAATATATTTACGTAATATCAAACTACATGATTAACGTGAAAAAGTCACTATTTTACCATGTTTGAGGATTTTAACTTCAAATCATTGAGCGAGGTTTCGTATTATTTAGATCCAAGAAAAGACATATGACAATGTTGTTTCCAATACAAATGATAAAAATCAATGTGTTTTCATTAGAATTAACTAAAATGTTCCTGATTTTTAGTGTATATTACCGATGGAAGATGTACACGAAAACCGCTCTATTCCGGCTGAAACGTCGATATATGCAATATAATCAGAACTTCTCCCACTTTCAATATCTTACTCAGTATTTTAACGAGAAAGAAATTGTTGATTTTAAATGAAGTATTTAAGGTTATTATCTAATCAATTATGTGTTTGCATCATTTTTATCGTATATATAATTAATTAATGCCCATAAACTAAAAATTCACAAAAACGTGGAAAAACGGCAAAATGTTGCCTAATTCGATGATATTTTGTTTAAATCACATAAAGGAAAAGGGGATGATAAACCTCAAAATATTGCTAAATTCGATGATTTTTCGTACGAAACAAAATGCAAGAAAACTTGCTTAAAATGCGAAATTCTGAGATTTGAAGGCCAAATCACATATCGTAATACTACATGGAATAGTATCGAAATATTGATAAAATGAATATATTTACGTAATATCAAACTACATGATTAACGTGAAAAAGTCACTATTTTACCAAATTTGAGGATTTTAACTTCAAATCATTGAGCGAGGTTTCGTATTATTTAGATCCAAGAAAAGACATATGACAATGTTGTTTCCAATACAAATGATAAAAAAACAATGTATTTTCAGTAGAATTAACTAAAATGTTCTTGATTTTCCGTTTATATTTCGGAGGGAAGATGTACACGTAAAACCGCTCTAATCCGGCTGAAACGTCGATATATGCAATAAAAACCGAACATCTCCCCTTTTCAATATCTTACTCAGTATTTTAACGAGAAACAAATAGATGATTGAAAATGAAGAATTTAAGGTTATCATCTAATCAATTATGTGTTTGCATCATTTTTATCGTATATATAATGAATTAATACCCATAAACTGAAAATTCACAAAAACGTGGAAAACGGCAAAATATTGCCTAATTCGATGATATTTTGTTTAAATCACATAAAGGAAAAGGGGATGATAAACGTCAAAATATTGCTAAATTCGATGATTTTTCGTACGAAACCAAATGCAAGAAAACTTGCTTAAAATGCGAAATTCTGAGATTTGAAGGCCAAATCACATATCGTAATACTACATGAAATAGTATCGAAATATTGGTAAAAATTAATATATTTACGTAATATCAAACTACATGATTAACGTGTAAAAAAGTCACTATTTTACCATATTTGAGGATTTTTAACTTCAAATCATTGAGCGAGGTTTCGTATTATTTAGATCCAAGAAAAGACATATGACAATGTTGTTTCCAATACAAATGATAAAAAAACAATGTATTTTCATTAGAATTAACTAAAATGTTCTTGATTTTTAGTTTATATTACGGAGGGAAGATGTACACGTAAAACCGCTCTAATCCGGCTGAAACGTCGATATATGCAATAAAAACCGAACTTCTCCCCTTTTCAATATCTTTCTCAGTATTTTAACGAGAAACAAATAGATGATTGAAAATGAAGTATTTAAGGTTATTATCTAATCAATTATGTGTTTGCATCACTTTTATCGTATATATATGAATTAATACCCATAGACTGAAAATTCACAAAAACGTGGAAAACGGCAAAATATTGCCTAATTCGATGATATTTTGATTAAATCACATAAAGCAAAAGGGGATGATAAACGTCAAAATATTGCTAAATTCGATGATTTTTCGTACGAAACAAAATGCAAGAAAACTTGCTTAAAATGCAATATTATGCGAAATTCTGAGATTTGAAGGTCAAATCACATATCGTAATACTACATGAAATAGAATCGAAATATTGGTAAAAATGAATATATTTACGTAATATCAAACTACATGATTAACGTGAAAAAGTCACTATTTTACCAAATTTGTGAATTTTAACTTCAAACATTGAGCGAGGTTTCGTATTATTTAGATCCAAAAAAAGACATATGACAATGTTGTTTCCAATACAAATGATAAAAAAACAATGTGTTTTCATTAGAATTAACTAAAATGTTCTTGATTTTCCGTTTATATTACCGAGGAAAGATGTACACGTAAAACCGCTCTAATCCGGGTGAAACGTCGATATATGCAATAAAAACCGAACTTCTCCCCTTTTCAATATCTTACTCAGTATTTTAACGAGAACCAAATAGATGATTGAAAATGAAGTATTTAAGGTTATCATCTAATCAATTATGTGTTTTCATTTTTTTTATCGTATATATAATGAATTAATACCCAAAAATTGAAAATTCACAATAACGTGGAAAAACGGCAAAATATTGCCTAATTCGATGATATTTTGTTTAAATCACATAAAGAAAAAGGGGATGATAAACGTCAAAATATTGCTAAATTCGATGATTTTTCGTACGAAACAAAATGCAAGAAAACTTGCTTAAAATGCAATATTATGCGAAATTCTGTGATTTGAAGGCCAAATCACGTATCGTGTTACTACATGAAATAGTATCGAAATATTGGTAAAAATGAATATATTTACGTAATATCAAACTACATGATTAACGTGAATAAGTCACTATTTTACCAAATTTGAGGATTTTAACTTCAAATCATTGAGCGATGTTTCGTATTATTTAGATCCAAGAAAAGACATATGACAATGTTGTTTCCAATACAAATGATAAAAGAACAATGTATTTTCATTAGAATTAACTAAAATGTTCTTGATTTTCCGTTTATATTACGGAGGGAAGATGTACACGTAAAACCGCTCTAATCCGGCTGAAACGTCGATATATGCAATAAAAACCGAACTTCTCCCCTTTTCAATATCTTCCTCAGTATTTTAACGAGAAACAAATAGATGATTGAAAATGAAGAATTTAAGGTTATCATCTAATCAATTATGTGTTTGCATCATTTTTATCGTATATATAATGAATTAATACCCATAAACTGAAAATTCACAAAAACGTGGAAAAACGGCAAAATATTGCCTAATTCGATGACATTTTGTTTAAATCACATAAAGGAAAAGGGGATGATAAGCGTCAAAATATTGCTAAATTCGATGATTTTTCGTACGAAACAAAATGCAAGAAAACTTGCTTAAAATGCAATATTATGCGAAATTCTGAGATTTGAAGGCCAAATCACATATCGTAATACTACATGAAATAGAATCGAAATATTGGTAAAAATGAATATATTTACGTAATATCAAACTACATGATTAACGTGAAAAAGTCACTATTTTACCAAATTTGAGGATTTAAACTTCAAACATTGAGCGAGGTTTCGTATTATTTAGATCCAAGAAAAGACATATGACAATGTTGTTTCCAATACAAATGATAAAAAACCAATGTGTTTTCATTAGAATTAACTAAAATGTTCTTGATTTTCCGTTTATATTACCGAGGAAAGATGTACACGTAAAACCGCTCTAATCCGGCTGAAACGTCGATATATGCAATAAAAACCGAACTTCTCCCCTTTTCAATATCTTACTCAGTATTTTAACGAGAACCAAATAGATGATTGAAAATGAAGTATTTAAGGTTATCATCTAATCAATTATGTGTTTGCATTTTTTTTATCGTATATATAATGAATTAATACCCAAAAATTGAAAATTCACAATAACGTGGAAAAACGGCAAAATATTGCCTAATTCGATGATATTTTGTTTAAATCACATAAAGAAATAGGGGATGATAAACGTCAAAATATTGCTAAATTCGATGATTTTTCGTACGAAACAAAATGCAAGAAAACTTGCTTAAAATGCAATATTATGCGAAATTCTGTGATTTGAAGGCCAAATCACGTATCGTGATACTACATGAAATAGTATCGAAATATTGGTAAAAATGAATACATTTACGTAATATCAAACTACATGATTAACGTGAATTTTATCAAATTTGAGGATTTTAACTTCAAATCATTGAGCGAGGTTTCGTATTATTTAGATCCAAGAAAAGACATATGACAATGTTGTTTCCAATACAAATGATAAAAAAACAATGTATTTTCATTAGAATTAACTAAAATGTTCTTGATTTTTAGTTTATATTACGGAGGGAAGATGTACACGTAAAACCGCTCTAATCCGGCTGAAACGTCGATATATGCAATAAAAACCGAACTTCTCCCCTTTTCAATATCTTTCTCAGTATTTTAACGAGAAACAAATAGATGATTGAAAATGAAGTATTTAAGGTTATTATCTAATCAATTATGTGTTTGCATCACTTTTATCGTATATATATGAATTAATACCCATAGACTGAAAATTCACAAAAACGTGGAAAACGGCAAAATATTGCCTAATTCGATGATATTTTGATTAAATCACATAAAGCAAAAGGGGATGATAAACGTCAAAATATTGCTAAATTCGATGATTTTTCGTACGAAACAAAATGCAAGAAAACTTGCTTAAAATGCAATATTATGCGAAATTCTGAGATTTGAAGGCCAAATCACTTATCGTAATACTACATGAAATAGTATCAAAATATTGGTAAAAATAAATATATTTTCGTAATATCAAACTACATGATTAACGTGTAAAAAAGTCACTATTTTACCATATTTGAGGATTTTAACTTCAAATCATTGAGCGAGGTTTCGTATTATTTAGATCCAAGAAAACACATATGACAATGTTGTTTCCAATACAAATGATAAAAAAACAATGTATTTTCATTAGAATTAACTAAAATGTTCTTGAATTTTAGTTTATATTACGGAGGGAAGATGTACACGTAAAACCGCTCTAATCCGGTTAGATTAGTTCTCTAATCCGGTAATCTAAACCTCATACAGCAAGGTTTCGTATTATTTAGATCCAAGAAAAGACATATTACAATGTTGTTTCCAATGCAAATGATAAAAATCAATGTGTTTTCATTAGAATTAACTAAAATGTTACTGATTTTCCGTTTATATTACCGATGGAAGATGTATACGCAAACCGCTTTCCAGCTGAAACGTCGATATATGCAATAAAAACCGAACTTCTCCCCTTTTCAATATCTTCCTCAGTATTTTAACGAGAAACAAATAGATGATTGAAAATGAAGTATTTAAGGTTATCATCTAATCAATTATGTGTTTGCATCATTTTTATCGTATATATATGAATTAATACCAATAGACTGAAAATTCACAAAAACGTGGAAAACGGCAAAATATTGCCTAATTCGATGATATTTTGTTTAAATCACATAAAGGAAAAGGGGATGATAAACGTCAAAATAGTGCTAAATTCGATGATTTTTCGTACGAAACAAAATGCAAGAAAACTTGCTTAAAATGCAATATTATGCGAAATTCTGTGATTTGAAGCCCAAATCACATATCGTGATACTACATGAAATAGTATCGAAATATTGGTAAAAATGAATATATTTACGTAATATCAAACTACATGAAAACGTGAAAAAAGTCACTATTTAACCATATTTGAGGATTTTAACTTCAAATCATACAGCAAGGTTTCGTATTATTTAGATCCAAGAAAAGACATATTACAATGTTGTTTCCAATGCAAATGATAAAAATCAATGTGTTTTCATTAGAATTAACTAAAATGTTACTGATTTTCCGTTTATATTACCGATGGAAGATGTATACGCAAACCGCTTTCCAGCTGAAACGTCGCTATATGCAATAAAAACCGAACTTCTCCCCTTTTCAATATCTTACTCAGTATTTTAACGAGAAACAAATAGATGATTGAAAATGAAGTATTTAAGGTTATTATCTAATCAATTATGTGTTTGCATCATTTTTATCGTATATATAATGAATTAATACCCATAAACTGAAAATTCACAAAAACGTGGAAAAACGGCAAAATATTGCCTAATTCGATGATATTTTGTTTAAATCACATAAAGGAGAAGGGGATGATAAACGTCAAAATAATGCTAAATTCGATGATTTTTCGTACGAAACAAAATGCAAGAAAACTTGCTTAAAATGCAATATTATGCGAAATTCTGAGATTTGAAGGCCAAATCACATATCGTAATACAACATGGAATAGTATCGAAATATTGATAAAATGAATATATTTACGTAATATCAAACTACATGATTAACGTGAAAAAGTCACTATTTTACCATGTTTGAGGATTTTAACTTCAAATCATTGAGCGAGGTTTCGTATTATTTAGATCCAAGAAAAGACATATGACAATGTTGTTTCCAATACAAATGATAAAAATCAATGTGTTTTCATTAGAATTAACTAAAATGTTCCTGATTTTTAGTGTATATTACCGATGGAAGATGTACACGAAAACCGCTCTATTCCGGCTGAAACGTCGATATATGCAATATAATCAGAACTTCTCCCACTTTCAATATCTTACTCAGTATTTTTTACGAGAAAGAAATTGTTGATTTTAAATGAAGTATTTAAGGTTATTATCTAATCAATTATGTGTTTGCATCATTTTTATCGTATATATAATTAATTAATGCCCATAAACTAAAAATTCACAAAAACGTGGAAAAACGGCAAAATGTTGCCTAATTCGATGATATTTTGTTTAAATCACATAAAGGAAAAGGGGATGATAAACCTCAAAATATTGCTAAATTCGATGATTTTTCGTACGAAACAAAATGCAAGAAAACTTGCTTAAAATGCGAAATTCTGAGATTTGAAGGCCAAATCACATATCGTAATACTACATGGAATAGTATCGAAATATTGATAAAATGAATATATTTACGTAATATCAAACTACATGATTAACGTGAAAAAGTCACTATTTTACCAAATTTGAGGATTTTAACTTCAAATCATTGAGCGAGGTTTCGTATTATTTAGATCCAAGAAAAGACATATGACAATGTTGTTTCCAATACAAATGATAAAAAAACAATGTATTTTCAGTAGAATTAACTAAAATGTTCTTGATTTTCCGTTTATATTTCGGAGGGAAGATGTACACGTAAAACCGCTCTAATCCGGCTGAAACGTCGATATATGCAATAAAAACCGAACATCTCCCCTTTTCAATATCTTACTCAGTATTTTAACGAGAAACAAATAGATGATTGAAAATGAAGAATTTAAGGTTATCATCTAATCAATTATGTGTTTGCATCATTTTTATCGTATATATAATGAATTAATACCCATAAACTGAAAATTCACAAAAACGTGGAAAACGGCAAAATATTGCCTAATTCGATGATATTTTGTTTAAATCACATAAAGGAAAAGGGGATGATAAACGTCAAAATATTGCTAAATTCGATGATTTTTCGTACGAAACCAAATGCAAGAAAACTTGCTTAAAATGCGAAATTCTGAGATTTGAAGGCCAAATCACATATCGTAATACTACATGAAATAGTATCGAAATATTGGTAAAAATTAATATATTTACGTAATATCAAACTACATGATTAACGTGTAAAAAAGTCACTATTTTACCATATTTGAGGATTTTTAACTTCAAATCATTGAGCGAGGTTTCGTATTATTTAGATCCAAGAAAAGACATATGACAATGTTGTTTCCAATACAAATGATAAAAAAACAATGTATTTTCATTAGAATTAACTAAAATGTTCTTGATTTTTAGTTTATATTACGGAGGGAAGATGTACACGTAAAACCGCTCTAATCCGGCTGAAACGTCGATATATGCAATAAAAACCGAACTTCTCCCCTTTTCAATATCTTTCTCAGTATTTTAACGAGAAACAAATAGATGATTGAAAATTAAGTATTTAAGGTTATTATCTAATCAATTATGTGTTTGCATCACTTTTATCGTATATATATGAATTAATACCCATAGACTGAAAATTCACAAAAACGTGGAAAACGGCAAAATATTGCCTAATTCGATGATATTTTGATTAAATCACATAAAGCAAAAGGGGATGATAAACGTCAATATATTGCTAAATTCGATGATTTTTCGTACGAAACAAAATGCAAGAAAACTTGCTTAAAATGCAATATTATGCGAAATTCTGAGATTTGAAGGTCAAATCACATATCGTAATACTACATGAAAAAGAATCGAAATATTGGTAAAAATGAATATATTTACGTAATATCAAACTACATGATTAACGTGAAAAAGTCACTATTTTACCAAATTTGTGGATTTTAACTTCAAACATTGAGCGAGGTTTCGTATTATTTAAATCCAAAAAAAGACATATGACAATGTTGTTTCCAATACAAATGATAAAAAAACAATGTGTTTTCATTAGAATTAACTAAAATGTTCTTGATTTTCCGTTTATATTACCGAGGAAAGATGTACACGTAAAACCGGTCTAATCCGGCTGAAACGTCGATATATGCAATAAAAACCGAACTTCTCCCCTTTTCAATATATTCCTCAGTATTTTAACGAGAAACAAATAGATGATTGAAAATGAAGAATTTAAGGTTATCATCTAATCAATTATGTGTTTGCATCATTTTTATCGTATATATAATGAATTAATACCCATAAACTGAAAATTTACAAAAACGTGGAAAAACGGCAAAATATTGCCTAATTCGATGATATTTTGTTTAAATCACATAAAGGAAAAGGGGATGATAAGCGTCAAAATATTGCTAAATTCGATGATTTTTCGTACGAAACAAAATGCAAGAAAACTTGCTTAAAATGCAATATTATGCGAAATTCTGAGATTTGAAGGCCAAATCACATATCGTAATACTACATGAAATAGAATCGAAATATTGGTAAAAATGAATATATATACGTAATATCAAACTACAAGATTAACGTGAAAAGTCACTATTTTACCAAATTTGAGGATTTTAACTACAAACATTGAGCGAGGTTTCGTATTATTTAGATCCAAGAAAAGACATATGACAATGTTGTTTCCAATACAAATGATAAAAAAACAATGTGTTTTCATTAGAATTAACTAAAATGTTCTTGATTTTCCGTTTATATTACCGAGGAAAGATGTACACGTAAAACCGCTCTAATCCGGCTGAAACGTCGATATATGCAATAAAAACCGAACTTCTCCCCTTTTCAATATCTTACTCAGTATTTTAACGAGAACCAAATAGATGATTGAAAATGAAGTATTTAAGGTTATCATCTAATCAATTATGTGTTTGCATTTTTTTTATCGTATATATAATGAATTAATACCCAAAAATTGAAAATTCACAATAACGTGGAAAAACGGCAAAATATTGCCTAATTCGATGATATTTTGTTTAAATCACGTAAAGAAATAGTGGATGATAAACGTCAAAATATTGCTAAATTCGATGATTTTTCGTACGAAACAAAATGCAAGAAAACTTGCTTAAAATGCAATATTATGCGAAATTCTGTGATTTGAAGGCCAAATCACGTATCGTGATACTACATGAAATAGTATCGAAATATTGGTAAAAATGAATATATTTACGTAATATCAAACTACATGATTAACGTGAATTTTATCAAATTTGAGGATTTTAACTTCAAATCATTGAGCGAGGTTTCGTATTATTTAGATCCAAGAAAAGACATATGACAATGTTGTTTCCAATACAAATGATAAAAAAACAATGTATTTTCATTAGAATTAACTAAAATGTTCTTGATTTTTAGTTTATATTACGGAGGGAAGATGTACACGTAAAACCGCTCTAATCCGGCTGAAACGTCGATATATGCAATAAAAACCGAACTTCTCCCCTTTTCAATATCTTTCTCAGTATTTTAACGAGAAACAAATAGATGATTGAAAATGAAGTATTTAAGGTTATTATCTAATCAATTATGTGTTTGCATCACTTTTATCGTATATATATGAATTAATACCCATAGACTGAAAATTCACAAAAACGTGGAAAACGGCAAAATATTGCCTAATTCGATGATATTTTGATTAAATCACATAAAGCAAAAGGGGATGATAAACGTCAAAATATTGCTAAATTCGATGATTTTTCGTACGAAACAAAATGCAAGAAAACTTGCTTAAAATGCAATATTATGCGAAATTCTGAGATTTGAAGGTCAAATCACATATCGTAATACTACATGAAATAGAATCGAAATATTGGTAAAAATGAATATATTTACGTAATATCAAACTACATGATTAACGTGAAAAAGTCACTATTTTACCAAATTTGTGAATTTTAACTTCAAACATTGAGCGAGGTTTCGTATTATTTAGATCCAAAAAAAGACATATGACAATGTTGTTTCCAATACAAATGATAAAAAAACAATGTGTTTTCATTAGAATTAACTAAAATGTTCTTGATTTTCCGTTTATATTACCGAGGAAAGATGTACACGTAAAACCGCTCTAATCCGGGTGAAACGTCGATATATGCAATAAAAACCGAACTTCTCCCCTTTTCAATATCTTACTCAGTATTTTAACGAGAACCAAATAGATGATTGAAAATGAAGTATTTAAGGTTATCATCTAATCAATTATGTGTTTTCATTTTTTTTATCGTATATATAATGAATTAATACCCAAAAATTGAAAATTCACAATTACGTGGAAAAACTGCAAAATATTGCCTAATTCGATGATATTTTGTTTAAATCACATAAAGAAAAAGGGGATGATAAACGTCAAAATATTGCTAAATTCGATGATTTTTCGTACGAAACAAAATGCAAGAAAACTTGCTTAAAATGCAATATTATGCGAAATTCTGTGATTTGAAGGCCAAATCACGTATCGTGTTACTACATGAAATAGTATCGAAATATTGGTAAAAATGAATATATTTACGTAATATCAAACTACATGATTAACGTGAATAAGTCACTATTTTACCAAATTTGAGGATTTTAACTTCAAATCATTGAGCGAGGTTTCGTATTATTTAGATCCAAGAAAAGACATATGACAATGTTGTTTCCAATACAAATGATAAAAGAACAATGTATTTTCATTAGAATTAACTAAAATGTTCTTGATTTTCCGTTTATATTACGGAGGAAAGATGTACACGTAAAACCGGTCTAATCCGGCTGAAACGTCGATATATGCAATAAAAACCGAACTTCTCCCCTTTTCAATATATTCCTCAGTATTTTAACGAGAAACAAATAGATGATTGAAAATGAAGAATTTAAGGTTATCATCTAATCAATTATGTGTTTGCATCATTTTTATCGTATATATAATGAATTAATACCCATAAACTGAAAATTCACAAAAACGTGGAAAAACGGCAAAATATTGCCTAATTCGATGATATTTTGTTTAAATCACATAAAGGAAAAGGGGATGATAAGCGTCAAAATATTGCTAAATTCGATGATTTTTCGTACGAAACAAAATGCAAGAAAACTTGCTTAAAATGCAATATTATGCGAAATTCTGAGATTTGAAGGCCAAATCACATATCGTAATACTACATGAAATAGAATCGAAATATTGGTAAAAATGAATATATATACGTAATATCAAACTACAAGATTAACGTGAAAAGTCACTATTTTACCAAATTTGAGGATTTTAACTACAAACATTGAGCGAGGTTTCGTATTATTTAGATCCAAGAAAAGACATATGACAATGTTGTTTCCAATACAAATGATAAAAAAACAATGTGTTTTCATTAGAATTAACTAAAATGTTCTTGATTTTCCGTTTATATTACCGAGGAAAGATGTACACGTAAAACCGCTCTAATCCGGCTGAAACGTCGATATATGCAATAAAAACCGAACTTCTCCCCTTTTCAATATCTTACTCAGTATTTTAACGAGAACCAAATAGATGATTGAAAATGAAGTATTTAAGGTTATCATCTAATCAATTATGTGTTTGCATTTTTTTTATCGTATATATAATGAATTAATACCCAAAAATTGAAAATTCACAATAACGTGGAAAAACGGCAAAATATTGCCTAATTCGATGATATTTTGTTTAAATCACGTAAAGAAATAGTGGATGATAAACGTCAAAATATTGCTAAATTCGATGATTTTTCGTACGAAACAAAATGCAAGAAAACTTGCTTAAAATGCAATATTATGCGAAATTCTGTGATTTGAAGGCCAAATCACGTATCGTGATACTACATGAAATAGTATCGAAATATTGGTAAAAATGAATATATTTACGTAATATCAAACTACATGATTAACGTGAATTTTATCAAATTTGAGGATTTTAACTTCAAATCATTGAGCGAGGTTTCGTATTATTTAGATCCAAGAAAAGACATATGACAATGTTGTTTCCAATACAAATGATAAAAAAACAATGTATTTTCATTAGAATTAACTAAAATGTTCTTGATTTTTAGTTTATATTACGGAGGGAAGATGTACACGTAAAACCGCTCTAATCCGGCTGAAACGTCGATATATGCAATAAAAACCGAACTTCTCCCCTTTTCAATATCTTTCTCAGTATTTTAACGAGAAACAAATAGATGATTGAAAATGAAGTATTTAAGGTTATTATCTAATCAATTATGTGTTTGCATCACTTTTATCGTATATATATGAATTAATACCCATAGACTGAAAATTCACAAAAACGTGGAAAACGGCAAAATATTGCCTAATTCGATGATATTTTGATTAAATCACATAAAGCAAAAGGGGATGATAAACGTCAAAATATTGCTAAATTCGATGATTTTTCGTACGAAACAAAATGCAAGAAAACTTGCTTAAAATGCAATATTATGCGAAATTCTGAGATTTGAAGGTCAAATCACATATCGTAATACTACATGAAATAGAATCGAAATATTGGTAAAAATAAATATATTTACGTAATATCAAACTACATGATTAACGTGAAAAAGTCACTATTTTACCAAATTTGTGAATTTTAACTTCAAACATTGAGCGAGGTTTCGTATTATTTAGATCCAAAAAAAGACATATGACAATGTTGTTTCCAATACAAATGATAAAAAAACAATGTGTTTTCATTAGAATTAACTAAAATGTTCTTGATTTTCCGTTTATATTACCGAGGAAAGATGTACACGTAAAACCGCTCTAATCCGGGTGAAACGTCGATATATGCAATAAAAACCGAACTTCTCCCCTTTTCAATATCTTACTCAGTATTTTAACGAGAACCAAATAGATGATTGAAAATGAAGTATTTAAGGTTATCATCTAATCAATTATGTGTTTTCATTTTTTTTATCGTATATATAATGAATTAATACCCAAAAATTGAAAATTCACAATTACGTGGAAAAACGGCAAAATATTGCCTAATTCGATGATATTTTGTTTAAATCACATAAAGAAAAAGGGGATGATAAACGTCAAAATATTGCTAAATTCGATGATTTTTCGTACGAAACAAAATGCAAGAAAACTTGCTTAAAATGCAATATTATGCGAAATTCTGTGATTTGAAGGCCAAATCACGTATCGTGTTACTACATGAAATAGTATCGAAATATTGGTAAAAATGAATATATTTACGTAATATCAAACTACATGATTAACGTGAATAAGTCACTATTTTACCAAATTTGAGGATTTTAACTTCAAATCATTGAGCGAGGTTTCGTATTATTTAGATCCAAGAAAAGACATATGACAATGTTGTTTCCAATACAAATGATAAAAGAACAATGTATTTTCATTAGAATTAACTAAAATGTTCTTGATTTTCCGTTTATATTACGGAGGGAAGATGTACACGTAAAACCGCTCTAATCCGGCTGAAACGTCGATATATGCAATAAAAACCGAACTTCTCCCCTTTTCAATATCTTCCTCAGTATTTTAACGAGAAACAAATAGATGATTGAAAATGAAGAATTTAAGGTTATCATCTAATCAATTATGTGTTTGCATCATTTTTATCGTATATATAATGAATTAATACCCATAAACTGAAAATTCACAAAAACGTGGAAAAACGGCAAAATATTGCCTAATTCGATGATATTTTGTTTAAATCACATAAAGGAAAAGGGGATGATAAGCGTCAAAATATTGCTAAATTCGATGATTTTTCGTACGAAACAAAATGCAAGAAAACTTGCTTAAAATGCAATATTATGCGAAATTCTGAGATTTGAAGGCCAAATCACATATCGTAATACTACATGAAATAGAATCGAAATATTGGTAAAAATGAATATATATACGTAATATCAAACTACAAGATTAACGTGAAAAGTCACTATTTTACCAAATTTGAGGATTTTAACTACAAACATTGAGCGAGGTTTCGTATTATTTAGATCCAAGAAAAGACATATGACAATGTTGTTTCCAATACAAATGATAAAAAACCAATGTGTTTTCATTAGAATTAACTAAAATGTTCTTGATTTTCCGTTTATATTACCGAGGAAAGATGTACACGTAAAACCGCTCTAATCCGGCTGAAACGTCGATATATGCAATAAAAACCGAACTTCTCCCCTTTTCAATATCTTACTCAGTATTTTAACGAGAACCAAATAGATGATTGAAAATGAAGTATTTAAGGTTATCATCTAATCAATTATGTGTTTGCATTTTTTTTATCGTATATATAATGAATTAATACCCAAAAATTGAAAATTCACAATAACGTGGAAAAACGGCAAAATATTGCCTAATTCGATGATATTTTGTTTAAATCACATAAAGAAATAGGGGATGATAAACGTCAAAATATTGCTAAATTCGATGATTTTTCGTACGAAACAAAATGCAAGAAAACTTGCTTAAAATGCAATATTATGCGAAATTCTGTGATTTGAAGGCCAAATCACGTATCGTGATACTACATGAAATAGTATCGAAATATTGGTAAAAATGAATACATTTACGTAATATCAAACTACATGATTAACGTGAATTTTATCAAATTTGAGGATTTTAACTTCAAATCATTGAGCGAGGTTTCGTATTATTTAGATCCAAGAAAAGACATATGACAATGTTGTTTCCAATACAAATGATAAAAAAACAATGTATTTTCATTAGAATTAACTAAAATGTTCTTGATTTTTAGTTTATATTACGGAGGGAAGATGTACACGTAAAACCGCTCTAATCCGGCTGAAACGTCGATATATGCAATAAAAACCGAACTTCTCCCCTTTTCAATATCTTTCTCAGTATTTTAACGAGAAACAAATAGATGATTGAAAATGAAGTATTTAAGGTTATTATCTAATCAATTATGTGTTTGCATCACTTTTATCGTATATATATGAATTAATACCCATAGACTGAAAATTCACAAAAACGTGGAAAACGGCAAAATATTGCCTAATTCGATGATATTTTGATTAAATCACATAAAGCAAAAGGGGATGATAAACGTCAAAATATTGCTAAATTCGATGATTTCTCGTACGAAACAAAATGCAAGAAAACTTGCTTAAAATGCAATATTATGCGAAATTCTGAGATTTGAAGGTCAAATTACATATCGTAATACTACATGAAATAGAATCGAAATATTGGTAAAAATGAATATATTTACGTAATATCAAACTACATGATTAACGTGAAAAAGTCACTATTTTACCAAATTTGTGGATTTTAACTTCAAACTCTGAGCGAGGTTTCGTATTATTTAGATGCAAAAAAAGACATATGACAATGTTGTTTCCAATACAAATGATAAAAAAACAATGTGTTTTCATTAGAATTAACTAAAATGTTCTTGATTTTCCGTTTATATTACCGAGGAAAGATGTACACGTAAAACAGCTCTAATCCGGCTGAAACGTCGATGTATGCAATAAAAACCGAACTTCTCCCCTTTTCAATATCTTACTCAGTATTTTAACGAGAACCAAATAGATGATTGAAAATGAAGTATTTAAGGTTATCATCTAATCAATTATGTGTTTGCATTTTTTTTATCGTATATATAATGAATTAATACCCAAAAATTGAAAATTCACAATAACGTGGAAAAACGGCAAAATATTGCCTAATTCGATGATATTTTGTTTAAATCACGTAAAGAAATAGTGGATGATAAACGTCAAAATATTGCTAAATTCGATGATTTTTCGTACGAAACAAAATGCAAGAAAACTTGCTTAAAATGCAATATTATGCGAAATTCTGTGATTTGAAGGCCAAATCACGTATCGTGATACTACATGAAATAGTATCGAAATATTGGTAAAAATGAATATATTTACGTAATATCAAACTACATGATTAACGTGAATTTTATCAAATTTGAGGATTTTAACTTCAAATCATTGAGCGAGGTTTCGTATTATTTAGATCCAAGAAAAGACATATGACAATGTTGTTTCCAATACAAATGATAAAAAAACAATGTATTTTCATTAGAATTAACTAAAATGTTCTTGATTTTTAGTTTATATTACGGAGGGAAGATGTACACGTAAAACCGCTCTAATCCGGCTGAAACGTCGATATATGCAATAAAAACCGAACTTCTCCCCTTTTCAATATCTTTCTCAGTATTTTAACGAGAAACAAATAGATGATTGAAAATGAAGTATTTAAGGTTATTATCTAATCAATTATGTGTTTGCATCACTTTTATCGTATATATATGAATTAATACCCATAGACTGAAAATTCACAAAAACGTGGAAAACGGCAAAATATTGCCTAATTCGATGATATTTTGATTAAATCACATAAAGCAAAAGGGGATGATAAACGTCAAAATATTGCTAAAGTCGATGATTTTTCGTACGAAACAAAATGCAAGAAAACTTGCTTAAAATGCAATATTATGCGAAATTCTGAGATTTGAAGGTCAAATCACATATCGTAATACTACATGAAATAGAATCGAAATATTGGTAAAAATGAATATATTTACGTAATATCAAACTACATGATTAACGTGAAAAAGTCACTATTTTACCAAATTTGTGAATTTTAACTTCAAACATTGAGCGAGGTTTCGTATTATTTAGATCCAAAAAAAGACATATGACAATGTTGTTTCCAATACAAATGATAAAAAAACAATGTGTTTTCATTAGAATTAACTAAAATGTTCTTGATTTTCCGTTTATATTACCGAGGAAAGATGTACACGTAAAACCGCTCTAATCCGGGTGAAACGTCGATATATGCAATAAAAACCGAACTTCTCCCCTTTTCAATATCTTACTCAGTATTTTAACGAGAACCAAATAGATGATTGAAAATGAAGTATTTAAGGTTATCATCTAATCAATTATGTGTTTTCATTTTTTTTATCGTATATATAATGAATTAATACCCAAAAATTGAAAATTCACAATAACGTGGAAAAACGGCAAAATATTGCCTAATTCGATGATATTTTGTTTAAATCACATAAAGAAAAAGGGGATGATAAACGTCAAAATATTGCTAAATTCGATGATTTTTCGTACGAAACAAAATGCAAGAAAACTTGCTTAAAATGCAATATTATGCGAAATTCTGTGATTTGAAGGCCAAATCACGTATCGTGTTACTACATGAAATAGTATCGAAATATTGGTAAAAATGAATATATTTACGTAATATCAAACTACATGATTAACGTGAATAAGTCACTATTTTACCAAATTTGAGGATTTTAACTTCAAATCATTGAGCGAGGTTTCGTATTATTTAGATCCAAGAAAAGACATATGACAATGTTGTTTCCAATACAAATGATAAAAGAACAATGTATTTTCATTAGAATTAACTAAAATGTTCTTGATTTTCCGTTTATATTACGGAGGGAAGATGTACACGTAAAACCGCTCTAATCCGGCTGAAACGTCGATATATGCAATAAAAACCGAACTTCTCCCCTTTTCAATATCTTCCTCAGTATTTTAACGAGAAACAAATAGATGATTGAAAATGAAGAATTTAAGGTTATCATCTAATCAATTATGTGTTTGCATCATTTTTATCGTATATATAATGAATTAATACCCATAAACTGAAAATTCACAAAAACGTGGAAAAACGGCAAAATATTGCCTAATTCGATGACATTTTGTTTAAATCACATAAAGGAAAAGGGGATGATAAGCGTCAAAATATTGCTAAATTCGATGATTTTTCGTACGAAACAAAATGCAAGAAAACTTGCTTAAAATGCAATATTATGCGAAATTCTGAGATTTGAAGGCCAAATCACATATCGTAATACTACATGAAATAGAATCGAAATATTGGTAAAAATGAATATATATACGTAATATCAAACTACAAGATTAACGTGAAAAGTCACTATTTTACCAAATTTGAGGATTTTAACTACAAACATTGAGCGAGGTTTCGTATTATTTAGATCCAAGAAAAGACATATGACAATGTTGTTTCCAATACAAATGATAAAAAACCAATGTGTTTTCATTAGAATTAACTAAAATGTTCTTGATTTTCCGTTTATATTACCGAGGAAAGATGTACACGTAAAACCGCTCTAATCCGGCTGAAACGTCGATATATGCAATAAAAACCGAACTTCTCCCCTTTTCAATATCTTACTCAGTATTTTAACGAGAACCAAATAGATGATTGAAAATGAAGTATTTAAGGTTATCATCTAATCAATTATGTGTTTGCATTTTTTTTATCGTATATATAATGAATTAATACCCAAAAATTGAAAATTCACAATAACGTGGAAAAACGGCAAAATATTGCCTAATTCGATGATATTTTGTTTAAATCACATAAAGAAATAGGGGATGATAAACGTCAAAATATTGCTAAATTCGATGATTTTTCGTACGAAACAAAATGCAAGAAAACTTGCTTAAAATGCAATATTATGCGAAATTCTGTGATTTGAAGGCCAAATCACGTATCGTGATACTACATGAAATAGTATCGAAATATTGGTAAAAATGAATACATTTACGTAATATCAAACTACATGATTAACGTGAATTTTATCAAATTTGAGGATTTTAACTTCAAATCATTGAGCGAGGTTTCGTATTATTTAGATCCAAGAAAAGACATATGACAATGTTGTTTCCAATACAAATGATAAAAAAACAATGTATTTTCATTAGAATTAACTAAAATGTTCTTGATTTTTAGTTTATATTACGGAGGGAAGATGTACACGTAAAACCGCTCTAATCCGGCTGAAACGTCGATATATGCAATAAAAACCGAACTTCTCCCCTTTTCAATATCTTTCTCAGTATTTTAACGAGAAACAAATAGATGATTGAAAATGAAGTATTTAAGGTTATTATCTAATCAATTATGTGTTTGCATCACTTTTATCGTATATATATGAATTAATACCCATAGACTGAAAATTCACAAAAACGTGGAAAACGGCAAAATATTGCCTAATTCGATGATATTTTGATTAAATCACATAAAGCAAAAGGGGATGATAAACGTCAAAATATTGCTAAATTCGATGATTTCTCGTACGAAACAAAATGCAAGAAAACTTGCTTAAAATGCAATATTATGCGAAATTCTGAGATTTGAAGGTCAAATTACATATCGTAATACTACATGAAATAGAATCGAAATATTGGTAAAAATGAATATATTTACGTAATATCAAACTACATGATTAACGTGAAAAAGTCACTATTTTACCAAATTTGTGGATTTTAACTTCAAACTCTGAGCGAGGTTTCGTATTATTTAGATGCAAAAAAAGACATATGACAATGTTGTTTCCAATACAAATGATAAAAAAACAATGTGTTTTCATTAGAATTAACTAAAATGTTCTTGATTTTCCGTTTATATTACCGAGGAAAGATGTACACGTAAAACAGCTCTAATCCGGCTGAAACGTCGATATATGCAATAAAAACCGAACTTCTCCCCTTTTCAATATCTTACTCAGTATTTTAACGAGAACCAAATAGATGATTGAAAATGAAGTATTTAAGGTTATCATCTAATCAATTATGTGTTTGCATTGTTTTTATCGTATATATAATGAATTAATACCCAAAAATTGAAAATTCACAATAACGTGGAAAAACGGCAAAATATTGCCTAATTCGATGATATTTTGTTTAAATCACATAAAGAAAAAGGGGATGATAAACGTCAAAATATTGCTAAATTCGATGATTTTTCGAACGAAACAAAATGCAAGAAAACTTGCTTAAAATGCAATATTATGCGAAATTCTGAGATTTGAAGGCCAAATCACGTATCGTGATACTACATGAAATAGTATCGAAACATTGGTAAAAATAAATATATTTACGTAATATCAAACTACATGATTAACGTGAATAAGTAACTATTTTACCAAATTTGAGGATTTTAACTTCAAATCATAGAGCGAGGTTTCGTATTATTTAGATCCAAGAAAAGACATATGACAATGTTGTTTCCAATACAAATGATAAAAAAACAATGTGTTTTCATTAGAATTGACTAAAATGTTCTTGATTTTCCGTTTATATTACTGAGGGAAGATGTACACGTCAAACCGCTCTAATCCGGCTGAAACGTCGATATATGCAATAAAAACCGAAATTCTCCCCTTTTCAATATCTTACTCAGTATTTTAACGAGAAACAAATAGATGATTGAAATTGAAGTATTTAAGGTTATCATCTAATCAATTATGTGTTTGCATCATTTTTATCGTATATATATGAATTAATACCAATAGACTGAAAATTCACAAAAACGTGGAAAACGGCAAAATATTGCCTAATTCGATGATATTTTGTTTAAATCACATAAAGGAAAAGGGGATGATAAACGTCAAAATATTGCTAAATTCGATGATTTTTCGTACGAAACAAAATGCAAGAAAACTTGCTTAAAATGCGAAATTCTGAGATTTGAAGGCCAAATCACATATCGTAATACTACATGAAATAGTATCGAAATATTGGTAAAAATTAATATATTTACGTAATATCAAACTACATGATTAACGTGTAAAAAAGTCACTATTTTACCATATTTGAGGATTTTAACTTCAAATCATTGAGCGAGGTTTCGTATTATTTAGATTCAAGAAAAGACATATGACAATGTTGTTTCCAATACAAATGATAAAAAAAACAATGTATTTTAGTAGAATTAACTAAAATGTTCTTGATTTTTCGTTTATATTACGGAGGGAAGATGTACACGTAAAACCGCTCTAATCCGGCTGAAACGTCGATATATGCAATAAAAACCGAACTTCTCCCCCTTTCAATATCTTACTCAGTATTTTAACGAGAAACAAATAGATGATTGAAAATGAAGTATTTAAGGTTATCTTCTAATCAATTATGTGTTTGCATCATTTTTATCGTATATATAATGAATTAATACCCATAGACTGAAAATTCACAAAAAAGCGGAAAAACGGCAAAATATTGCCTAATTCGATGATATTTTGTTTAAATCACAAAAAGGAGAAGGGGATGATAAACGTCAAAATATTGCTAAATTCGATGATTTTTCGTACGAAACAAAATTCAAGAAAACTTGCTTAAAATGCAATATTATGCGAAATTCTGAGATTTGAAGGCCAAATCACATATCGTAATACTACATGGAATAGTATCGAAATATTGATAAAATGAATATATTTACGTAATATCAAACTACATGATTAACGTGAAAAAGTCACTATTTTACCATGTTTGAGGATTTTAACTTCAAATCATTGAGCGAGGTTTCGTATTATTTAGATCCAAGAAAAGACATATGACAATGTTGTTTCCAATACAAATGATAAAAATCAATGTGTTTTCATTAGAATTAACTAAAATGTTCCTGATTTTTAGTGTATATTACCGATGGAAGATGTACACGAAAACCGCTCTATTCCGGCTGAAACGTCGATATATGCAATAAAATCAGAACTTCTCCCACTTTCAATATCTTACTCAGTATTTTAACGAGAAAGAAATAGTTGATTTTAAATGAAGTATTCAAGTTTATTATCTAATCAATTATGTGTTTGCATCATTTTTATCGTATATATAATTAATTAATACCCATAAACTAAAAATTCACAAAAACGTGGAAAAACGGCAAAATATTGCCTAATTCGATGATATTTTGTTTAAATCACATAAAGGAAAAGAGGATGATAAACGTCAAAATATTGCTAAATTCGATGATTTTTCGTACGAAACAAAATGCAAGAAAACTTGCTTAAAATGCAATATTATGCGAAATTCTGAGATTCGAAGGCCAAATCACATATCGTGATACTACATGAAATAGTATCGAATTATTGGTAAAAATGAATATATTTGCGTAATATCAAACTACATGATTAACGTGAAAAAGTCACTATTTTACCATATTTGAGGATTTTACCTTCAAATCATAGAGCGAGGTTTCGTATTATTTAGACCCAAGAAAAGACATATGACAATGTTGTTTCCAATACAAATGATAAAAAAACAATGTGTTTTCATTAGAATTTACTAAAATGTTTTTGATTTTCCGTTTATACTACCGAGGAAAGATGTACACGTAAAACCGCTCTAATCCGGCTGAAACGTCGATATATGCAATAAAAACCGAACTTCTTCCCTTTTCAATATCTTACTCAGTATTTTAACGAAAACCAAATAGATGATTGAAAATGAAGTATTTAAGGTTATCATCTAATCAATCATGTGTTTGCATTTTTTAATCATATATATATGAATTAATACCCATAGACTGAAAATTCACAAAAACGTGAAAAACGGCAAAATATTGCCTAATTCGATGATATTTTGTTTAAATCACATAGAGGAAAAGGGGATGATAAACGTCAAAATATTGCTAAATTCGATGATTTTTCGGACGAAACAAAATGTAAGAAAACTTGCTTAAAATGCAATATTATGCGAAATTCTGAGATTTGAAGGCCAAATCACATATCGTAATACTACATGGAATAGTATCGAAATATTGATAAAATGAATATATTTACGTAATATCAAACTACATGATTAACGTGAAAAAGTCACTATTTTACCAAATTTGAGGATTTTAGCTTCAAATCATTGAGCGAGGTTTCGTATTATTTAGATCCAAGAAAAGACATATGACAATGTTGTTTCCAATACAAATGATAAAAAAACAATGTATTTTCATTAGAATTAACTAAAATGTTCTTGATTTTCCGTTTATATTACGGAGGGAAGATGTACACGTAAAACCGCTCTAATCCGGCTGAAACGTCGATATATGCAATAAAAACCGAACTTCTCCCCTTTTCAATATCTTACTCAGTATTTTAACGAGAACCAAATAGATGATTGAAAATGAAGTATTTAAGGTTATCATCTAATCAATTATGTGTTTGCATTTTTTTTATCGTATATATAATGAATTAATACCCAAAAATTGAAAATTCACAATAACGTGGAAAAACGGCAAAATATTGCCTAATTCGTTGATATTTTGTTTAAATCACATAAAGAAAAAGGGGATGATAAACGTCAAAATATTGCTAAATTCGATGATTTTTCGTACGAAACAAAATGCAAGAAAACTTGCTTAAAATGCAATATTATGCGAAATTCTGTGATTTGAAGGCCAAATCACGTATCGTGATACTACATGAAATAGTATCGAAATATTGGTAAAAATTAATATATTTACGTAATATCAAACTACATGATTAACGTGAATAAGTCACTATTTTACCAAATTTGAGGATTTTAACTTCAAATCATTGAGCGAGGTTTCGTATTATTTAGATCCAAGAAAAGACATATGACAATGTTGTTTCCAATACAAATGATAAAAAAACAATATGTTTTCATTAGAATTGACTAAAATGTTCTTGATTTTCCGTTTATATTACTGAGGGAAGATGTACACGTCAAACCGCTCTAATCCGGCTGAAACGTCGATATATGCAATAAAAACCGAACTTCTCCCCTTTTCAATATCTTACTCAGTATTTTAACGAGAAACAAATAGATGATTGAAATTGAAGTATTTAAGGTTATCATCTAATCAATTATGTGTTTGCATCATTTTTATCGTATATATATGAATTAATACCAATAGACTGAAAATTCACAAAAACGTGGAAAACGGCAAAATATTGCCTAATTCGATGATATTTTGTTTAAATCACATAAAGGAAAAGGGGATGATAAACGTCAAAATATTGCTAAATTCGATGATTTTTCGTACGAAACAAAATGCAAGAAAACTTGCTTAAAATGCGAAATTCTGAGATTTGAAGGCCAAATCACATATCGTAATACTACATGAAATAGTATCGAAATATTGGTAAAAATTAATATATTTACGTAATATCAAACTACATGATTAACGTGTAAAAAAGTCACTATTTTACCATATTTGAGGATTTTAACTTCAAATCATTGAGCGAGGTTTCGTATTATTTAGATCCAAGAAAAGACATATGACAATGTTGTTTCCAATACAAATGATAAAAAAACAATGTATTTTCAGTAGAATTAACTAAAATGTTCTTGATTTTTCGTTTATATTACGGAGGGAAGATGTACACGTAAAACCGCTCTAATCCGGCTGAAACGTCGATATATGCAATAAAAACCGAACTTCTCCCCCTTTCAATATCTTACTCAGTATTTTAACGAGAAACAAATAGATGATTGAAAATGAAGTATTTAAGGTTATCTTCTAATCAATTATGTGTTTGCATCATTTTTATCGTATATATAATGAATTAATACCCATAGACTGAAAATTCACAAAAACGCGGAAAAACGGCAAAATATTGCCTAATTCGATGATATTTTGTTTAAATCACATAAAGGAGAAGGGGATGATAAACGTCAAAATATTGCTAAATTCGATGATTTTTCGTACGAAACAAAATTCAAGAAAACTTGCTTAAAATGCAATATTATGCGAAATTCTGAGATTTGAAGGCCAAATCACATATCGTAATACTACATAGAATAGTATCGAAATATTGATAAAATGAATATATTTACGTAATATCAAACTACATGATTAACGCGAAAAAGTCACTATTTTACCATGTTTGAGGATTTTAACTTCAAATCATTGAGCGAGGTTTCGTATTATTTAGATCCAAGAAAAGACATATGACAATGTTGTTTCCAATACAAATGATAAAAATCAATGTGTTTTCATTAGAATTAACTAAAATGTTCCTGATTTTTAGTGTATATTACCGATGGAAGATGTACACGAAAACCGCTCTATTCCGGCTGAAACGTCGATATATGCAATAAAATCAGAACTTCTCCCACTTTCAATATCTTACTCAGTATTTTAACGAGAAAGAAATAGTTGATTTTAAATGAAGTATTTAAGGTTATTATCTAATCAATTATGTGTTTGCATCATTTTTATCGTATATATAATTAATTAATACCCATAAACTAAAAATTCACAAAAACGTGGAAAAACGGCAAAATGTTGCCTAATTCGATGATATTTTGTTTAAATCACATAAAGGAAAAGAGGATGATAAACGTCAAAATATTGCTAAATTCGATGATTTTTCGTACGAAACAAAATGCAAGAAAACTTGCTTAAAATGCAATATTATGCGAAATTCTGAGATTCGAAGGCCAAATCACATATCGTGATACTACATGAAATAGTATCGAAATATTGGTAAAAATGAATATATTTGCGTAATATCAAAGTACATGATTAACGTGAAAAAGTCACTATTTTACCATATTTGAGGATTTTACCTTCAAATCATAGAGCGAGGTTTCGTATTATTTAGACCCAAGAAAAGACATATGACAATGTTGTTTCCAATACAAATGATAAAAAAACAATGTGTTTTCATTAGAATTTACTAAAATGTTTTTGATTTTCCGTTTATACTACCGAGGAAAGATGTACACGTAAAACCGCTCTAATCCGGCTGAAACGTCGATATATGCAATAAAAATCGAACTTCTTCCCTTTTCAATATCTTACTCAGTATTTTAACGAGAACCAAATAGATGATTGAAAATGAAGTATTTAAGGTTATCATCTAATCAATTATGTGTTTGCATTTTTTTTATCGTATATATATGAATTAATACCCATAGACTGAAAATTCACAAAAACGTGAAAAACGGCAAAATATTGCCTAATTCGATGATATTTTGTTTAAATCACATAGAGGAAAAGGGGATGATAAACGTCAAAATATTGCTAAATTCGATGATTTTTCGTACGAAACAAAATGCAAGAAAACTTGCTTAAAATGCAATATTATGCGAAATTCTGAGATTTGAAGGCCAAATCACATATCGTAATACTACATGGAATAGTATCGAAATATTGATAAAATGAATATATTTACGTAATATCAAACTACATGATTAACGTGAAAAAGTCACTATTTTACCAAATTTGAGGATTTTAACTTCAAATCATTGAGCGAGGTTTCGTATTATTTAGATCCAAGAAAAGACATATGACAATGTTGTTTCCAATACAAATGATAAAAAAACAATGTATTTTCATTAGAATTAACTAAAATGTTCTTGATTTTCCGTTTATATTACGGAGGGAAGATGTACACGTAAAACCGCTCTAATCCGGCTGAAACGTCGATATATGCAATAAAAACCGAACTTCTCCCCCTTTTCAATATCTTACTCAGTATTTTAACGAGAACCAAATAGATGATTGAAAATGAAGTATTTAAGGTTATCATCTAATCAATTATGTGTTTGCATTTTTTTTATCGTATATGTAATGAATTAATACCCAAAAATTGAAAATTCACAATAACGTGGAAAAACGGCAAAATATTGCCTAATTCGTTGATATTTTGTTTAAATCACATAAAGAAAAAGGGGATGATAAACGTCAAAATATTGCTAAATTCGATGATTTTTCGTACGAAACAAAATGCAAGAAAACTTGCTTAAAATGCAATATTATGCGAAATTCTGTGATTTGAAGGCCAAATCACGTATCGTGATACTACATGAAATAGTATCGAAATATTGGTAAAAATTAATATATTTACGTAATATCAAACTACATGATTAACGTGAATAAGTCACTATTTTACCAAATTTGAGGATTTTAACTTCAAATCATTGAGCGAGGTTTCGTATTATTTAGATCCAAGAAAAGACATATGACAATGTTGTTTCCAATACAAATGATAAAAAAACAATGTATTTTCATTGGAATTAACTAAAATGTTCTTGATTTTCCGTTTATATTACGGAAGGAAGATGTACACGTAAAACCGCTCTAATCCGGCTGAAACGTCGATATATGCAATAAAAACCGAACTTCTCCCCTTTTCAATATCTTACTCAGTATTTTAACGAGAAACAAATAGATGATTGAAAATGAAGAATTTAAATTTATCATCTAATCAATTAGGTGTTTGCATCATTTTTTTCGTATATATAATGAATTAATACCCATAAACTGAAAATTCACAAAAACGTGGAAAAACGGCAAAATATTGCCTAATTCGATGATATTTTGTTTAAATCACATAAAGGAAAAGGGGATGATAAACGTCAAAATATTGCTAAATTCGATGATTTTTCGTACGAAACAAAATGCAAGAAAACTTGCTTAAAATGCAATATTATGCGAAATTCTGAGATTTGAAGGCCAAATCACATATCGTAATACTACATAAAATAGAATCGAAATATTGGTAAAAATGAATATATTTACGTAATATCAAACTACATGATTAACGTGAAAAAGTCACTATTTTACCAAATTTGAGGATTTTAACTTCAAACATTGAGCGAGGTTTCGTATTATTTAGATCCAAGAAAAGACATATGACAATGTTGTTTCCAATACAAATGATAAAAAAACAATGGGTTTTCATTAGAATTAACTAAAATGTTCTTGATTTTCCGTTTATATTACCGAGGAAAGATGTACACTGTAAAACCGCTCTAATCCGGCTGAAACGTCGATATATGCAATAAAAACCGAACTTCTCCCCTTTTCAATATCTTACTCAGTATTTTAACGAGAACCAAATAGATGATTGAAAATGAAGTATTTAAGGTTATTATCTAATCAATTATGTGTTTGCATTTTTTTTATCGTATATATAATGAATTAATACCCAAAAATTTAAAATTCACAATAACGTGGAAAAACGGCAAAATATTGCCTAATTCGACGATATTTTGTTTAAATCACATAAAGAAAAAGGGGATGATAAACGTCAAAATATTGCTAAATTCGATGATTTTTCGTACGAAACAAAATGCAAGAAAACTTGCTTAAAATGCAATATTATGCGAAATTCTGTGATTTGAAGGCCAAATCACGTATCGTGATACTACATGAATTAGTATCGAAATATTGGTAAAAATGAATATATTTACGTAATATCAAACTACATGATTAACGTGAATAAGTCACTATTTTACCAAATTTGAGGATTTTAACTTCAAATCATTGAGCGAGGTTTCGTATTATTTAGATCCAAGAAAAGACATATGACAATGTTGTTTCCAATACAAATGATAAAAAAACAATGTGTTTTCATTAGAATTGACTAAAATGTTCTTGATTTTCCGTTTATATTACCGAGGAAAGATGTACACTGTAAAACCGCTCTAATCCGGCTGAAACGTCGATATATGCAATAAAAACCGAACTTCTCCCCTTTTCAATATCTTACTCAGTATTTTAACGAGAAACAAATAGATGATTGAAATTGAAGTATTTAAGGTTATCATCTAATCAATTATGTGTTTGCATCATTTTTATCGTATATATATGAATTAATACCAATAGACTGAAAATTCACAAAAACGTGGAAAACGGCAAAATATTGCCTAATTCGATGATATTTTGTTTAAATCACATAAAGGAAAAGGGGATGATAAACGTCAAAATATTGCTAAATTCGATGATTTTTCGTACGAAACAAAATGCAAGAAAACTTGCTTAAAATGCGAAATTCTGAGATTTGAAGGCCAAATCACATATCGTAATACTACATGAAATAGTATCGAAATATTGGTAAAAATTAATATATTTACGTAATATCAAACTACATGATTAACGTGTAAAAAAGTCACTATTTTACCATATTTGAGGATTTTAACTTCAAATCATTGAGCGAGGTTTCGTATTATTTAGATTCAAGAAAAGACATATGACAATGTTGTTTCCAATACAAATGATAAAAAAAACAATGTATTTTAGTAGAATTAACTAAAATGTTCTTGATTTTTCGTTTATATTACGGAGGGAAGATGTACACGTAAAACCGCTCTAATCCGGCTGAAACGTCGATATATGCAATAAAAACCGAACTTCTCCCCCTTTCAATATCTTACTCAGTATTTTAACGAGAAACAAATAGATGATTGAAAATGAAGTATTTAAGGTTATCTTCTAATCAATTATGTGTTTGCATCATTTTTATCGTATATATAATGAATTAATACCCATAGACTGAAAATTCACAAAAAAGCGGAAAAACGGCAAAATATTGCCTAATTCGATGATATTTTGTTTAAATCACAAAAAGGAGAAGGGGATGATAAACGTCAAAATATTGCTAAATTCGATGATTTTTCGTACGAAACAAAATTCAAGAAAACTTGCTTAAAATGCAATATTATGCGAAATTCTGAGATTTGAAGGCCAAATCACATATCGTAATACTACATGGAATAGTATCGAAATATTGATAAAATGAATATATTTACGTAATATCAAACTACATGATTAACGTGAAAAAGTCACTATTTTACCATGTTTGAGGATTTTAACTTCAAATCATTGAGCGAGGTTTCGTATTATTTAGATCCAAGAAAAGACATATGACAATGTTGTTTCCAATACAAATGATAAAAATCAATGTGTTTTCATTAGAATTAACTAAAATGTTCCTGATTTTTAGTGTATATTACCGATGGAAGATGTACACGAAAACCGCTCTATTCCGGCTGAAACGTCGATATATGCAATAAAATCAGAACTTCTCCCACTTTCAATATCTTACTCAGTATTTTAACGAGAAAGAAATAGTTGATTTTAAATGAAGTATTCAAGTTTATTATCTAATCAATTATGTGGTTGCATCATTTTTATCGTATATATAATTAATTAATACCCATAAACTAAAAATTCACAAAAACGTGGAAAAACGGCAAAATATTGCCTAATTCGATGATATTTTGTTTAAATCACATAAAGGAAAAGAGGATGATAAACGTCAAAATATTGCTAAATTCGATGATTTTTCGTACGAAACAAAATGCAAGAAAACTTGCTTAAAATGCAATATTATGCGAAATTCTGAGATTCGAAGGCCAAATCACATATCGTGATACTACATGAAATAGTATCGAATTATTGGTAAAAATGAATATATTTGCGTAATATCAAACTACATGATTAACGTGAAAAAGTCACTATTTTACCATATTTGAGGATTTTACCTTCAAATCATAGAGCGAGGTTTCGTATTATTTAGACCCAAGAAAAGACATATGACAATGTTGTTTCCAATACAAATGATAAAAAAACAATGTGTTTTCATTAGAATTTACTAAAATGTTTTTGATTTTCCGTTTATACTACCGAGGAAAGATGTACACGTAAAACCGCTCTAATCCGGCTGAAACGTCGATATATGCAATAAAAACCGAACTTCTTCCCTTTTCAATATCTTACTCAGTATTTTAACGAAAACCAAATAGATGATTGAAAATGAAGTATTTAAGGTTATCATCTAATCAATTATGTGTTTGCATTTTTTAATCGTATATATATGAATTAATACCCATAGACTGAAAATTCACAAAAACGTGAAAAACGGCAAAATATTGCCTAATTCGATGATATTTTGTTTAAATCACATAGAGGAAAAGGGGATGATAAACGTCAAAATATTGCTAAATTCGATGATTTTTCGGACGAAACAAAATGTAAGAAAACTTGCTTAAAATGCAATATTATGCGAAATTCTGAGATTTGAAGGCCAAATCACATATCGTAATACTACATGGAATAGTATCGAAATATTGATAAAATGAATATATTTACGTAATATCAAACTACATGATTAACGTGAAAAAGTCACTATTTTACCAAATTTGAGGATTTTAGCTTCAAATCATTGAGCGAGGTTTCGTATTATTTAGATCCAAGAAAAGACATATGACAATGTTGTTTCCAATACAAATGATAAAAAAACAATGTATTTTCATTAGAATTAACTAAAATGTTCTTGATTTTCCGTTTATATTACGGAGGGAAGATGTACACGTAAAACCGCTCTAATCCGGCTGAAACGTCGATATATGCAATAAAAACCGAACTTCTCCCCTTTTCAATATCTTACTCAGTATTTTAACGAGAACCAAATAGATGATTGAAAATGAAGTATTTAAGGTTATCATCTAATCAATTATGTGTTTGCATTTTTTTTATCGTATATATAATGAATTAATACCCAAAAATTGAAAATTCACAATAACGTGGAAAAACGGCAAAATATTGCCTAATTCGTTGATATTTTGTTTAAATCACATAAAGAAAAAGGGGATGATAAACGTCAAAATATTGCTAAATTCGATGATTTTTCGTACGAAACAAAATGCAAGAAAACTTGCTTAAAATGCAATATTATGCGAAATTCTGTGATTTGAAGGCCAAATCACGTATCGTGATACTACATGAAATAGTATCGAAATATTGGTAAAAATTAATATATTTACGTAATATCAAACTACATGATTAACGTGAATAAGTCACTATTTTACCAAATTTGAGGATTTTAACTTCAAATCATTGAGCGAGGTTTCGTATTATTTAGATCCAAGAAAAGACATATGACAATGTTGTTTCCAATACAAATGATAAAAAAACAATATGTTTTCATTAGAATTGACTAAAATGTTCTTGATTTTCCGTTTATATTACTGAGGGAAGATGTACACGTCAAACCGCTCTAATCCGGCTGAAACGTCGATATATGCAATAAAAACCGAACTTCTCCCCTTTTCAATATCTTACTCAGTATTTTAACGAGAAACAAATAGATGATCGAAATTGAAGTATTTAAGGTTATCATCTAATCAATTATGTGTTTGCATCATTTTTATCGTATATATATGAATTAATACCAATAGACTGAAAATTCACAAAAACGTGGAAAACGGCAAAATATTGCCTAATTCGATGATATTTTGTTTAAATCACATAAAGGAAAAGGGGATGATAAACGTCAAAATATTGCTAAATTCGATGATTTTTCGTACGAAACAAAATGCAAGAAAACTTGCTTAAAATGCGAAATTCTGAGATTTGAAGGCCAAATCACATATCGTAATACTACATGAAATAGTATCGAAATATTGGTAAAAATTAATATATTTACGTAATATCAAACTACATGATTAACGTGTAAAAAAGTCACTATTTTACCATATTTGAGGATTTTAACTTCAAATCATTGAGCGAGGTTTCGTATTATTTAGATCCAAGAAAAGACATATGACAATGTTGTTTCCAATACAAATGATAAAAAAAACAATGTATTTTCAGTAGAATTAACTAAAATGTTCTTGATTTTTCGTTTATATTACGGAGGGAAGATGTACACGTAAAACCGCTCTAATCCGGCTGAAACGTCGATATATGCAATAAAAACCGAACTTCTCCCCCTTTCAATATCTTACTCAGTATTTTAACGAGAAACAAATAGATGATTGAAAATGAAGTATTTAAGGTTATCTTCTAATCAATTATGTGTTTGCATCATTTTTATCGTATATATAATGAATTAATACCCATAGACTGAAAATTCACAAAAACGCGGAAAAACGGCAAAATATTGCCTAATTCGATGATATTTTGTTTAAATCACATAAAGGAGAAGGGGATGATAAACGTCAAAATATTGCTAAATTCGATGATTTTTCGTACGAAACAAAATTCAAGAAAACTTGCTTAAAATGCAATATTATGCGAAATTCTGAGATTTGAAGGCCAAATCACATATCGTAATACTACATAGAATAGTATCGAAATATTGATAAAATGAATATATTTACGTAATATCAAACTACATGATTAACGCGAAAAAGTCACTATTTTACCATGTTTGAGGATTTTAACTTCAAATCATTGAGCGAGGTTTCGTATTATTTAGATCCAAGAAAAGACATATGACAATGTTGTTTCCAATACAAATGATAAAAATCAATGTGTTTTCATTAGAATTAACTAAAATGTTCCTGATTTTTAGTGTATATTACCGATGGAAGATGTACACGAAAACCGCTCTATTCCGGCTGAAACGTCGATATATGCAATAAAATCAGAACTTCTCCCACTTTCAATATCTTACTCAGTATTTTAACGAGAAAGAAATAGTTGATTTTAAATGAAGTATTTAAGGTTATTATCTAATCAATTATGTGTTTGCATCATTTTTATCGTATATATAATTAATTAATACCCATAAACTAAAAATTCACAAAAACGTGGAAAAACGGCAAAATGTTGCCTAATTCGATGATATTTTGTTTAAATCACATAAAGGAAAAGAGGATGATAAACGTCAAAATATTGCTAAATTCGATGATTTTTCGTACGAAACAAAATGCAAGAAAACTTGCTTAAAATGCAATATTATGCGAAATTATGAGATTCGAAGGCCAAATCACATATCGTGATACTACATGAAATAGTATCGAAATATTGGTAAAAATGAATATATTTGCGTAATATCAAACTACATGATTAACGTGAAAAAGTCACTATTTTACCATATTTGAGGATTTTACCTTCAAATCATAGAGCGAGGTTTCGTATTATTTAGACCCAAGAAAAGACATATGACAATGTTGTTTCCAATACAAATGATAAAAAAACAATGTGTTTTCATTAGAATTTACTAAAATGTTTTTGATTTTCCGTTTATACTACCGAGGAAAGATGTACACGTAAAACCGCTCTAATCCGGCTGAAACGTCGATATATGCAATAAAAATCGAACTTCTTCCCTTTTCAATATCTTACTCAGTATTTTAACGAGAACCAAATAGATGATTGAAAATGAAGTATTTAAGGTTATCATCTAATCAATTATGTGTTTGCATTTTTTTTATCGTATATATATGAATTAATACCCATAGACTGAAAATTCACAAAAACGTGAAAAACGGCAAAATATTGCCTAATTCGTTGATATTTTGTTTAAATCACATAAAGAAAAAGGGGATGATAAACGTCAAAATATTGCTAAATTCGATGATTTTTCGTACGAAACAAAATGCAAGAAAACTTGCTTAAAATGCAATATTATGCGAAATTCTGTGATTTGAAGGCCAAATCACGTATCGTGATACTACATGAAATAGTATCGAAATATTGGTAAAAATTAATATATTTACGTAATATCAAACTACATGATTAACGTGAATAAGTCACTATTTTACCAAATTTGAGGATTTTAACTTCAAATCATTGAGCGAGGTTTCGTATTATTTAGATCCAAGAAAAGACATATGACAATGTTGTTTCCAATACAAATGATAAAAAAACAATGTATTTTCATTGGAATTAACTAAAATGTTCTTGATTTTCCGTTTATATTACGGAAGGAAGATGTACACGTAAAACCGCTCTAATCCGGCTGAAACGTCGATATATGCAATAAAAACCGAACTTCTCCCCTTTTCAATATCTTACTCAGTATTTTAACGAGAAACAAATAGATGATTGAAAATGAAGAATTTAAATTTATCATCTAATCAATTAGGTGTTTGCATCATTTTTTTCGTATATATAATGAATTAATACCCATAAACTGAAAATTCACAAAAACGTGGAAAAACGGCAAAATATTGCCTAATTCGATGATATTTTGTTTAAATCACATAAAGGAAAAGGGGATGATAAACGTCAAAATATTGCTAAATTCGATGATTTTTCGTACGAAACAAAATGCAAGAAAACTTGCTTAAAATGCAATATTATGCGAAATTCTGAGATTTGAAGGCCAAATCACATATCGTAATACTACATAAAATAGAATCGAAATATTGGTAAAAATGAATATATTTACGTAATATCAAACTACATGATTAACGTGAAAAAGTCACTATTTTACCAAATTTGAGGATTTTAACTTCAAACATTGAGCGAGGTTTCGTATTATTTAGATCCAAGAAAAGACATATGACAATGTTGTTTCCAATACAAATGATAAAAAAACAATGGGTTTTCATTAGAATTAACTAAAATGTTCTTGATTTTCCGTTTATATTACCGAGGAAAGATGTACACTGTAAAACCGCTCTAATCCGGCTGAAACGTCGATATATGCAATAAAAACCGAACTTCTCCCCTTTTCAATATCTTACTCAGTATTTTAACGAGAACCAAATAGATGATTGAAAATGAAGTATTTAAGGTTATTATCTAATCAATTATGTGTTTGCATTTTTTTTATCGTATATATAATGAATTAATACCCAAAAATTTAAAATTCACAATAACGTGGAAAAACGGCAAAATATTGCCTAATTCGACGATATTTTGTTTAAATCACATAAAGAAAAAGGGGATGATAAACGTCAAAATATTGCTAAATTCGATGATTTTTCGTACGAAACAAAATGCAAGAAAACTTGCTTAAAATGCAATATTATGCGAAATTCTGTGATTTGAAGGCCAAATCACGTATCGTGATACTACATGAATTAGTATCGAAATATTGGTAAAAATGAATATATTTACGTAATATCAAACTACATGATTAACGTGAATAAGTCACTATTTTACCAAATTTGAGGATTTTAACTTCAAATCATTGAGCGAGGTTTCGTATTATTTAGATCCAAGAAAAGACATATGACAATGTTGTTTCCAATACAAATGATAAAAAAACAATGTGTTTTCATTAGAATTGACTAAAATGTTCTTGATTTTCCGTTTATATTACCGAGGAAAGATGTACACTGTAAAACCGCTCTAATCCGGCTGAAACGTCGATATATGCAATAAAAACCGAACTTCTCCCCTTTTCAATATCTTAATCAGTATTTTAACGAGAAACAAATAGATGATTGAAAATGAAGTATTTAAGGTTATCATCTAATCAATTATGTGTTTGCATCATTTTTATCGTATATATATGAATTAATACCAATAGACTGAAAATTCACAAAAACGTGGAAAACGGCAAAATATTGCCTAATTCGATGATATTTTGTTTAAATCACATAAAGGAAAAGGGGATGATAAACGTCAAAATATTGCTAAATTCGATGATTTTTCGTACGACACAAAATGCAAGAAAACTTGCTTAAAATGCAATATTATGCGAAATTCTGAGATTTGAAGGCCAAATCACATATCGTAATACTACATGATATAGTATCAAAATATTGGTAAAAATGAATATATTTACGGAATATCAAACTACATGATTAACGTGTAAAAAAGTCACTATTTTACCATATTTGCGGATTTTAACTTCAAATCATTGAGCGAGGTTTCGTATTATTTAGATCCAAGAAAAGACATGACAATGTTGTTTCCAATACAAATGATAAAAAAACAATGTATTTTCATTAGAATTAACTAAAATGTTCTTGATTTTTAGTTTATATTACGGAGGGAAGATGTACACGTAAAACCGCTCTAATCCGGCTGAAACGTCGATATATGCAATAAAAACCGAACTTCTCCCCTTTTCAATATCTTCCTCAGTATTTTAACGAGAAACAAATAGATGATTGAAAATGAAGTATTTAAGGTTATCATCTAATCAATTATGTGTTTGCATCATTTTTATCGTATATATATGAATTAATACCAATAGACTGAAAATTCACAATAACGTGGAAAACGGCAAAATATTGCCTAATTCGATGATATTTTGTTTAAATCACATCAAGGAAAAGGGGATGATAAATGTCAAAATATTGCTAAATTCGATGATTTTTCGTACGAAACAAAATGCAAGAAAACTTGCTTAAAATGCAATATTATGCGAAATTCTGAGATTTGAAGGCCAAATCACATATCGTAATACTACATGAAATAGTATCGAAATATTGGTAAAAATGAATATATTTACGTAATATCAAACTACATGATTAACGTGAAAAAGTCACTATTTTACCAAATTTGAGGATTTTAACTTCAAATAATTGAGCAAGGTTTCGTATTATTTAGATCCAAGAAAAGACATATGACAATGTTGTTTCCAATACAAATTATAAAAAAACAATGTATTTTCATTAGAATTAACTAAAATGTTCTTGATTTTCCGTTTATATTACGGAGGGAAGATGTACACGTAAAATCGCTCTAATCCGGCTGAAACGTCGATATATGCAATAAAAACCGAACTTCTCCCCTTTTCAATATCTTACTCAGTATTTTAACGAGAAACAAATAGATGATTGAAAATGAAGAATTTAAGGTTATCATCTAATCAATTATGTGTTTGCATCATTTTTATCGTATATATAATGAATTAATACCCATAAACTGAAAATTCACAAAAACGTGGAAAAACGGCAAAATATTGCCTAATTCGATGATATTTTGTTTAAATCACACAAAGGAAAAGGGGATGATAAGCGTCAAAATATTGCTAAATTCGATGATTTTTCGTACGAAACAAAATGCAAGAAAACTTGCTTAAAATGCAATATTATGCGAAATTCTGAGATTTGAAGGCCAAATCACATATCGTAATACTACTTGAAATAGAATCGAAATATTGGTAAAATGAATATATTTACGTAATATCAAACTACATGATTAACGTGAAAAAGTCACTATTTTTACCAAATTTGAGGATTTTAACTTCAAACATTGAGCGAGGTTTCGTATTATTTAGATCCAAGAAAAGACATATGACAATGTTGTTTCCAATACAAATGATAAAAAAACAATGTGTTTTCATTAGAATTAACTAAAATGTTCTTGATTTTCCGTTTATATTACCGAGGAAAGATGTACACGTAAAACCGCTCTAATCCGGCTGAAACGTCGATATATGCAATAAAAACCGAACTTCTCCCCTTTTCAATATTTTACTCAGTATTTTAACGAGAAAAAAATAGATGATTGAAAATGAAGTATTTAAGGTTATCATCTAATCAATTATGTGTTTGCATTTTTTTTATCGTATATATAATGAATTAATACCCAAAAATTGAAAATTCACAATAACGTGGAAAAACGGCAAAATATTGCCTAATTCGATGATATTTTGTTTAAATCACATAAAGAAAAAGGGGATGATAAACGTCAAAATATTGCTAAATTCGATGATTTTTCGTACGAAAAAAAATGCAAGAAAACTTGCTTAAAATGCAATATTATGCGAAATTCTGAGATTTGAAGGCCAAATCACATATCGTAATACTACATGGAATAGTATCGAAATATTGATAAAATGAATATATTTACGTAATATCAAACTACATGATTAACGTGAAAAAGTCACTATTTTACCATGTTTGAGGATTTTAACT
Source organism: Procambarus clarkii (assembly GCF_040958095.1). Taxonomy (NCBI): domain Eukaryota; kingdom Metazoa; phylum Arthropoda; class Malacostraca; order Decapoda; family Cambaridae; genus Procambarus; species Procambarus clarkii. The sequence continues at coordinate 21,185,299 of NC_091236.1, forward strand.
TCAAATCATTGAGCGAGGTTTCGTATTATTTAGATCCAAGAAAAGACATATGACAATGTTGTTTCCAATACATATGATAAAAATCAATGTGTTTTCATTAGAATTAACTAAAATGTTCCTGATTTTTAGTGTATATTACCGATGGAAGATGTACAAGAAAACCGCTCTATTCCGGCTGAAACGTCGATATATGCAATAAAATCAGAACTTCTCCCACTTTCAATATCTTACTCAGTATTTTAACGAGAAAGAAATAGTTGATTTTAAATGAAGTATTTAAGGTTATTATCTAATCAATTATGTGTTTGCATCATTTTTATCGTATATATAATTAATTAATACCCATAAACTAAAAATTCACAAAAACGTGGAAAAACGGCAAAATGTTGCCTAATTCGATGATATTTTGTTTAAATCACATAAAGGAAAAGAGGATGATAAACGTCAAAATATTGCTAAATTCGATGATTTTTCGTACGAAACAAAATGCAAGAAAACTTGCTTAAAATGCAATATTATGCGAAATTCTGAGATTCGAAGGCCAAATCACATATCGTGATACTACATGAAATAGTATCGAAATATTGGTAAAAATGAATATATTTGCGTAATATCAAACTACATGATTAACGTGAAAAAGTCACTATTTTACCATATTTGAGGATTTTACCTTCAAATCATAGAGCGAGGTTTCGTATTATTTAGACCCAAGAAAAGACATATGACAATGTTGTTTCCAATACAAATGATAAAAAAACAATGTGTTTTCATTAGAATTTACTAAAATGTTTTTGATTTTCCGTTTATACTACCGAGGAAAGATGTACACGTAAAACCGCTCTAATCCGGCTGAAACGTCGATATATGCAATAAAAATCGAACTTCTTCCCTTTTCAATATCTTACTCAGTATTTTAACGAGAACCAAATAGATGATTGAAAATGAAGTATTTAAGGTTATCATCTAATCAATTATGTGTTTGCATTTTTTTTATCGTATATATATGAATTAATACCCATAGACTGAAAATTCACAAAAACGTGAAAAACGGCAAAATATTGCCTAATTCGATGATATTTTGTTTAAATCACATAGAGGAAAAGGGGATGATAAACGTCAAAATATTGCTAAATTCGATGATTTTTCGTACGAAACAAAATGCAAGAAAACTTGCTTAAAATGCAATATTATGCGAAATTCTGAGATTTGAAGGCCAAATCACATATCGTAATACTACATGGAATAGTATCGAAATATTGATAAAATGAATATATTTACGTAATATCAAACTACATGATTAACGTGAAAAAGTCACTATTTTACCAAATTTGAGGATTTTAACTTCAAATCATTGAGCGAGGTTTCGTATTATTTAGATCCAAGAAAAGACATATGACAATGTTGTTTCCAATACAAATGATAAAAAAACAATGTATTTTCATTAGAATTAACTAAAATGTTCTTGATTTTCCGTTTATATTACGGAGGGAAGATGTACACGTAAAACCGCTCTAATCCGGCTGAAACGTCGATATATGCAATAAAAACCGAACTTCTCCCCCTTTTCAATATCTTACTCAGTATTTTAACGAGAACCAAATAGATGATTGAAAATGAAGTATTTAAGGTTATCATCTAATCAATTATGTGTTTGCATTTTTTTTATCGTATATATAATGAATTAATACCCAAAAATTGAAAATTCACAATAACGTGGAAAAACGGCAAAATATTGCCTAATTCGTTGATATTTTGTTTAAATCACATAAAGAAAAAGGGGATGATAAACGTCAAAATATTGCTAAATTCGATGATTTTTCGTACGAAACAAAATGCAAGAAAACTTGCTTAAAATGCAATATTATGCGAAATTCTGTGATTTGAAGGCCAAATCACGTATCGTGATACTACATGAAATAGTATCGAAATATTGGTAAAAATTAATATATTTACGTAATATCAAACTACATGATTAACGTGAATAAGTCACTATTTTACCAAATTTGAGGATTTTAACTTCAAATCATTGAGCGAGGTTTCGTATTATTTAGATCCAAGAAAAGACATATGACAATGTTGTTTCCAATACAAATGATAAAAAAACAATGTATTTTCATTGGAATTAACTAAAATGTTCTTGATTTTCCGTTTATATTACGGAAGGAAGATGTACACGTAAAACCGCTCTAATCCGGCTGAAACGTCGATATATGCAATAAAAACCGAACTTCTCCCCTTTTCAATATCTTACTCAGTATTTTAACGAGAAACAAATAGATGATTGAAAATGAAGAATTTAAATTTATCATCTAATCAATTATGTGTTTGCATCATTTTTTTCGTATATATAATGAATTAATACCCATAAACTGAAAATTCACAAAAACGTGGAAAAACGGCAAAATATTGCCTAATTCGATGATATTTTGTTTAAATCACATAAAGGAAAAGGGGATGATAAACGTCAAAATATTGCTAAATTCGATGATTTTTCGTACGAAACAAAATGCAAGAAAACTTGCTTAAAATGCAATATTATGCGAAATTCTGAGATTTGAAGGCCAAATCACATATCGTAATACTACATAAAATAGAATCGAAATATTGGTAAAAATGAATATATTTACGTAATATCAAACTACATGATTAACGTGAAAAAGTCACTATTTTACCAAATTTGAGGATTTTAACTTCAAACATTGAGCGAGGTTTCGTATTATTTAGATCCAAGAAAAGACATATGACAATGTTGTTTCCAATACAAATGATAAAAAAACAATGGGTTTTCATTAGAATTAACTAAAATGTTCTTGATTTTCCGTTTATATTACCGAGGAAAGATGTACACTGTAAAACCGCTCTAATCCGGCTGAAACGTCGATATATGCAATAAAAACCGAACTTCTCCCCTTTTCAATATCTTACTCAGTATTTTAACAAGAACCAAATAGATGATTGAAAATGAAGTATTTAAGGTTATCATCTAATCAATTATGTGTTTGCATTTTTTTTATCGTATATATAATGAATTAATACCCAAAAATTTAAAATTCACAATAACGTGGAAAAACGGCAAAATATTGCCTAATTCGACGATATTTTGTTTAAATCACATAAAGAAAAAGGGGATGATAAACGTCAAAATATTGCTAAATTCGATGATTTTTCGTACGAAACAAAATGCAAGAAAACTTGCTTAAAATGCAATATTATGCGAAATTCTGTGATTTGAAGGCCAAATCACGTATCGTGATACTACATGAATTAGTATCGAAATATTGGTAAAAATGAATATATTTACGTAATATCAATCTACATGATTAACGTGAATAAGTCACTATTTTACCAAATTTGAGGATTTTAACTTCAAATCATTGAGCGAGGTTTCGTATTATTTAGATCCAAGAAAAGACATATGACAATGTTGTTTCCAATACAAATGATAAAAAAACAATGTGTTTTCATTAGAATTGACTAAAATGTTCTTGATTTTCCGTTTATATTACCGAGGAAAGATGTACACTGTAAAACCGCTCTAATCCGGCTGAAACGTCGATATATGCAATAAAAACCGAACTTCTCCCCTTTTCAATATCTTAATCAGTATTTTAACGAGAAACAAATAGATGATTGAAAATGAAGTATTTAAGGTTATCATCTAATCAATTATGTGTTTGCATCATTTTTATCGTATATATATGAATTAATACCAATAGACTGAAAATTCACAAAAACGTGGAAAACGGCAAAATATTGCCTAATTCGATGATATTTTGTTTAAATCACAAAAAGGAAAAGGGGATGATAAACGTCAAAATATTGCTAAATTCGATGATTTTTCGTACGACACAAAATGCAAGAAAACTTGCTTAAAATGCAATATTATGCGAAATTCTGAGATTTGAAGGCCAAATCACATATCGTAATACTACATGATATAGTATCAAAATATTGGTAAAAATGAATATATTTACGGAATATCAAACTACATGATTAACGTGTAAAAAAGTCACTACTTTACCATATTTGCGGATTTTAACTTCAAATCATTGAGCGAGGTCTCGTATTATTTAGATCCAAGAAAAGACATGACAATGTTGTTTCCAATACAAATGATAAAAAAACAATGTATTTTCATTAGAATTAACTAAAATGTTCTTGATTTTTAGTTTATATTACGGAGGGAAGATGTACACGTAAAACCGCTCTAATCCGGCTGAAACGTCGATATATGCAATAAAAACCGAACTTCTCCCCTTTTCAATATCTTCCTCAGTATTTTAACGAGAAACAAATAGATGATTGAAAATGAAGTATTTAAGGTTATCATCTAATCAATTATGTGTTTGCATCATTTTTATCGTATATATATGAATTAATACCAATAGACTGAAAATTCACAAAAACGTGGAAAACGGCAAAATATTGCCTAATTCGATGATATTTTGTTTAAATCACATCAAGGAAAAGGGGATGATAAACGTCAAAATATTGCTAAATTCGATGATTTTTCGTACGAAACAAAATGCAAGAAAACTTGCTTAAAATGCAATATTATGCGAAATTCTGAGATTTGAAGGCCAAATCACATATCGTAATACTACATGAAATAGTATCGAAATATTGGTAAAAATGAATATATTTACGTAATATCAAACTACATGATTAACGTGAAAAAGTCACTATTTTACCAAATTTGAGGATTTTAACTTCAAATAATTGAGCAAGGTTTCGTATTATTTAGATCCAAGAAAAGACATATGACAATGTTGTTTCCAATACAAATTATAAAAAAACAATGTATTTTCATTAGAATTAACTAAAATGTTCTTGATTTTCCGTTTATATTACGGAGGGAAGATGTACACGTAAAACCGCTCTAATCCGGCTGAAACGTCGATATATGCAATAAAAACCGAACTTCTCCCCTTTTCAATATCTTACTCAGTATTTTAACGAGAAACAAATAGATGATTGAAAATGAAGAATTTAAGGTTATCATCTAATCAATTATGTGTTTGCATCATTTTTATCGTATATATAATGAATTAATACCCATAAACTGAAAATTCACAAAAACGTGGAAAAACGGCAAAATATTGCCTAATTCGATGATATTTTGTTTAAATCACACAAAGGAAAAGGGGATGATAAGCGTCAAAATATTGCTAAATTCGATGATTTTTCGTACGAAACAAAATGCAAGAAAACTTGCTTAAAATGCAATATTATGCGAAATTCTGAGATTTGAAGGCCAAATCACATATCGTAATACTACTTGAAATAGAATCGAAATATTGGTAAAATGAATATATTTACGTAATATCAAACTACATGATTAACGTGAAAAAGTCACTATTTTACCAAATTTGAGGATTTTAACTTCAAACATTGAGCGAGGTTTCGTATTATTTAGATCCAAGAAAAGACATATGACAATGTTGTTTCCAATACAAATGATAAAAAAACAATGTGTTTTCATTAGAATTAACTAAAATGTTCTTGATTTTCCGTTTATATTACCGAGGAAAGATGTACACGTAAAACCGCTCTAATCCGGCTGAAACGTCGATATATGCAATAAAAACCGAACTTCTCCCCTTTTCAATATTTTACTCAGTATTTTAACGAGAACCAAATAGATGATTGAAAATGAAGTATTTAAGGTTATCATCTAATCAATTATGTGTTTGTATTTTTTTTATCGTATATATAATGAATTAATACCCAAAAATTGAAAATTCACAATAACGTGGAAAAACGGCAAAATATTGCCTAATTCGATGATATTTTGTTTAAATCACATAAAGAAAAAGGGGATGATAAACGTCAAAATATTGCTAAATTCGATGATTTTTCGTACGAAAAAAAATGCAAGAAAACTTGCTTAAAATGCAATATTATGCGAAATTCTGAGATTTGAAGGCCAAATCACATATCGTAATACTACATGGAATAGTATCGAAATATTGATAAAATGAATATATTTACGTAATATCAAACTACATGATTAACGTGAAAAAGTCACTATTTTACCATGTTTGAGGATTTTAACTTCAAATCATTGAGCGAGGTTTCGTATTATTTAGATCCAAGAAAAGACATATGACAATGTTGTTTCCAATACATATGATAAAAATCAATGTGTTTTCATTAGAATTAACTAAAATGTTCCTGATTTTTAGTGTATATTACCGATGGAAGATGTACACGAAAACCGCTCTATTCCGGCTGAAACGTCGATATATGCAATAAAATCAGAACTTCTCCCACTTTCAATATCTTACTCAGTATTTTAACGAGAAAGAAATAGTTGATTTTAAATGAAGTATTTAAGGTTATTATCTAATCAATTATGTGTTTGCATTATTTTTATCGTATATATAATTAATTAATACCCATAAACTAAAAATTCACAAAAACGTGGAAAAACGGCAAAATGTTGCCTAATTCGATGATATTTTGTTTAAATCACATAAAGGAAAAGGGGATGATAAACATCAAAATATTGCTAAATTCGATGATTTTTCGTACGAAACAAAATGCAAGAAAACTTGCTTAAAATGCAATATTATGCGAAATTCTGAGATTCGAAGGCCAAATTACATATCGTGATACTACATGAAATAGTATCGAAATATTGGTAAAAATGAATATATTTGCGTAATATCAAACTACATGATTAACGTGAAAGTCACTATTTTACCATATTTGAGGATTTTACCTTCAAATCATAGAGCGAGGTTTCGTATTATTTAGATCCAAGAAAAGACATATGACAATGTTGTTTCCAATACAAATGATAAAAAGCAATGTGTTTTCATTAGAATTTACTAAAATGTTTTTGATTTTCCGTTTATATTACCGAGGGAAGACGTACACGTAACCCGCTCTAATCCGGCTGAAACGTCGATATATGCAATAAAAACCGAACTTCTCCCCTTTTCAATATCTTACTCAGTATTTTAACGAGAAACAAATAGATGATTGAAAATGAAGTATTTAAGGTTATTATCAAATCAATTATGTGTTTGCATCATTTTTATCGTATATATATGAATTAATACCCATAGACTGAAAATTCACAAAAACGTGAAAAACGGCAAAATATTGCCTAATTCGATGATATTTTGTTTAAATCACATAAAGGAAAAGGGGATGATAAACGTCAAAATATTGCTAAATTTGATGATTTTTCGTACGAAACAAAATGCAAGAAAACTTGCTTAAAATGCAATATTATGCGAAATTCTGAGATCTGAAGGCCAAATCACATATCGTAATACTACATGAAATAGAATCGAAATATTGGTAAAAATGAATATATTTACGTAATATCAAACTACATGATTAACGTGAAAAAGTCACTATTTTACCAAATTTGAGGATTTTAACTTCAAACAATGAGCGAGGTTTCGTATTATTTAGATCCAAGAAAAGACATATGACAATGTTGTTTCCAATACAAATGATAAAAAAACAATGTGTTTTCATTAGAATTAACTAAAATGTTCTTGATTTTCCGTTTATATTACCGAGGAAAGATTTACACGTAAAACCGCTCTAATCCGGCTGAAACGTCGATATATGCAATAAAAACCGAACTTCTCCCCTTTTCAATATCTTACTCAGTATTTTAACAAGAACCAAATAGATGATTGAAAATGAAGTATTTAAGGTTATCATCTAATCAATTATGTGTTTGCATTTTTTTTATCGTATATATAATGAATTAATACCCAAAAATTGAAAATTCACAATAACGTGGAAAAACGGCAAAATATTGCCTAATTCGATGATATTTTGTTTAAATCACATAAAGAAAAAGGGGATGATAAACGTCAAAATATTGCTAAATTCGATGATTTTTCGTACGAAACAAAATGCAAGAAAACTTGCTTAAAATGCAATATTATGCGAAATTCTGTGATTTGAAGGCCAAATCACGTATCGTGATACTACATGAAATAGTATCGAAATATTGGTAAAAATTAATATATTTACGTAATATCAAACTACATGATTAACGTGAATAAGTCACTATTTTACCAAATTTGAGGATTTTAACTTCAAATCATTGAGCGAGGTTTCGTATTATTTAGATCCAAGAAAAGACATATGACAATGTTGTTTCCAATACAAATGATAAAAAAACAATGTATTTTCATTGGAATTAACTAAAATGTTCTTGATTTTCCGTTTATATTACGGAAGGAAGATGTACACGTAAAACCGCTCTAATCCGGCTGAAACGTCGATATATGCAATAAAAACCGAACTTCTCCCCTTTTCAATATCTTACTCAGTATTTTAACGAGAAACAAATAGATGATTGAAAATGAAGAATTTAAGGTTATCATCTAATCAATTATGTGTTTGCATCATTTTTATCGTATATATAATGAATTAATACCCATAAACTGAAAATTCACAAAAACGTGGAAAAACGGCAAAATATTGCCTAATTCGATGATATTTTGTTTAAATCACACAAAGGAAAAGGGGATGATAAGCGTCAAAATATTGCTAAATTCGATGATTTTTCGTACGAAACAAAATGCAAGAAAACTTGCTTAAAATGCAATATTATGCGAAATTCTGAGATTTGAAGGCCAAATCACATATCGTAATACTACATGAAATAGAATCGAAATATTGGTAAAAATGAATATATTTACGTAATATCAAACTACATGATTAACGTGAAAAAGTCACTATTTTACCAAATTTGAGGATTTTAACTTCAAACATTGAGCGAGGTTTCGTATTATTTAGATCCAAGAAAAGACATATGACAATATTGTTTCCAATACAAATGATAAAAAAAACAATGGGTTTTCATTAGAATTAACTAAAATGTTCTTGATTTTCCGTTTATATTACCGAGGAAAGATGTACACTGTAAAACCGCTCTAATCCGGCTGAAACGTCGATATATGCAATAAAAACCGAACTTCTCCCCTTTTCAATATCTTACTCAGTATTTTAACGAGAACCAAATAGATGATTGAAAATGAAGTATTTAAGGTTATCATCTAATCAATTATGTGTTTGCATTTTTTTTATCGTATATATAATGAATTAATACCCAAAAATTTAAAATTCACAATAACGTGGAAAAACGGCAAAATATTGCCTAATTCGACGATATTTTGTTTAAATCACATAAAGAAAAAGGGGATGATAAACGTCAAAATATTGCTAAATTCGATGATTTTTCGTACGAAACAAAATGCAAGAAAACTTGCTTAAAATGCAATATTATGCGAAATTCTGTGATTTGAAGGCCAAATCACGTATCGTGATTCTACATGAATTAGTATCGAAATATTGGTAAAAATGAATATATTTACGTAATATCAAAGTACATGATTAACGTGAATAAGTCACTATTTTACCAAATTTGAGGATTTTAACTTCAAATCATTGAGCGAGGTTTCGTATTATTTAGATCCAAGAAAAGACATATGACAATGTTGTTTCCAATACAAATGATAAAAAAACAATGTGTTTTCATTAGAATTGACTAAAATGTTCTTGATTTTCCGTTTATATTACCAAGGAAAGATGTACACTGTAAAACCGCTCTAATCCGGCTGAAACGTCGATATATGCAATAAAAACCGAACTTCTCCCCTTTTCAATATCTTAATCAGTATTTTAACGAGAAACAAATAGATGATTGAAAATGAAGTATTTAAGGTTATCATCTAATCAATTATGTGTTTGCATCATTTTTATCGTATATATATGAATTAATACCAATAGACTGAAAATTCACAAAAACGTGGAAAACGGCAAAATATTGCCTAATTCGATGATATTTTGTTTAAATCACATAAAGGAAAAGGGGATGATAAACGTCAAAATATTGCTAAATTCGATGATTTTTCGTACGACACAAAATGCAAGAAAACTTGCTTAAAATGCAATATTATGCGAAATTCTGAGATTTGAAGGCCAAATCACATATCGTAATACTACATGATATAGTATCAAAATATTGGTAAAAATGAATATATTTACGTAATATCAAACTACATGATTAACGTGTAAAAAAGTCACTATTTTACCATATTTGCGGATTTTAACTTCAAATCATTGAGCGAGGTTTCGTATTATTTAGATCCAAGAAAAGACATGACAATGTTGTTTCCAATACAAATGATAAAAAAACAATGTATTTTCATTAGAATTAACTAAAATGTTCTTGATTTTTAGTTTATATTACGGAGGGAAGATGTACACGTAAAACCGCTCTAATCCGGCTGAAACGTCGATATATGCAATAAAAACCGAACTTCTCCCCTTTTCAATATCTTCCTCAGTATTTTAACGAGAAACAAATAGATGATTGAAAATGAAGTATTTAAGGTTATCATCTAATCAATTATGTGTTTGTATTTTTTTTATCGTATATATAATGAATTAATACCCAAAAATTGAAAATTCACAATAACGTGGAAAAACGGCAAAATATTGCCTAATTCGATGATATTTTGTTTAAATCACATAAAGAAAAAGGGGATGATAAACGTCAAAATATTGCTAAATTCGATGATTTTTCGTACGAAAAAAAATGCAAGAAAACTTGCTTAAAATGCAATATTATGCGAAATTCTGAGATTTGAAGGCCAAATCACATATCGTAATACTACATGGAATAGTATCGAAATATTGATAAAATGAATATATTTACGTAATATCAAACTACATGATTAACGTGAAAAAGTCACTATTTTACCATGTTTGAGGATTTTAACTTCAAATCATTGAGCGAGGTTTCGTATTATTTAGATCCAAGAAAAGACATATGACAATGTTGTTTCCAATACATATGATAAAAATCAATGTGTTTTCATTAGAATTAACTAAAATGTTCCTGATTTTTAGTGTATATTACCGATGGAAGATGTACACGAAAACCGCTCTATTCCGGCTGAAACGTCGATATATGCAATAAAATCAGAACTTCTCCCACTTTCAATATCTTACTCAGTATTTTAACGAGAAAGAAATAGTTGATTTTAAATGAAGTATTTAAGGTTATTATCTAATCAATTATGTGTTTGCATTATTTTTATCGTATATATAATTAATTAATACCCATAAACTAAAAATTCACAAAAACGTGGAAAAACGGCAAAATGTTGCCTAATTCGATGATATTTTGTTTAAATCACATAAAGGAAAAGGGGATGATAAACATCAAAATATTGCTAAATTCGATGATTTTTCGTACGAAACAAAATGCAAGAAAACTTGCTTAAAATGCAATATTATGCGAAATTCTGAGATTCGAAGGCCAAATTACATATCGTGATACTACATGAAATAGTATCGAAATATTGGTAAAAATGAATATATTTGCGTAATATCAAACTACATGATTAACGTGAAAGTCACTATTTTACCATATTTGAGGATTTTACCTTCAAATCATAGAGCGAGGTTTCGTATTATTTAGATCCAAGAAAAGACATATGACAATGTTGTTTCCAATACAAATGATAAAAAGCAATGTGTTTTCATTAGAATTTACTAAAATGTTTTTGATTTTCCGTTTATATTACCGAGGGAAGACGTACACGTAACCCGCTCTAATCCGGCTGAAACGTCGATATATGCAATAAAAACCGAACTTCTCCCCTTTTCAATATCTTACTCAGTATTTTAACGAGAAACAAATAGATGATTGAAAATGAAGTATTTAAGGTTATTATCAAATCAATTATGTGTTTGCATCATTTTTATCGTATATATATGAATTAATACCCATAGACTGAAAATTCACAAAAACGTGAAAAACGGCAAAATATTGCCTAATTCGATGATATTTTGTTTAAATCACATAAAGGAAAAGGGGATGATAAACGTCAAAATATTGCTAAATTTGATGATTTTTCGTACGAAACAAAATGCAAGAAAACTTGCTTAAAATGCAATATTATGCGAAATTCTGAGATCTGAAGGCCAAATCACATATCGTAATACTACATGAAATAGAATCGAAATATTGGTAAAAATGAATATATTTACGTAATATCAAACTACATGATTAACGTGAAAAAGTCACTATTTTACCAAATTTGAGGATTTTAACTTCAAACAATGAGCGAGGTTTCGTATTATTTAGATCCAAGAAAAGACATATGACAATGTTGTTTCCAATACAAATGATAAAAAAACAATGTGTTTTCATTAGAATTAACTAAAATGTTCTTGATTTTCCGTTTATATTACCGAGGAAAGATTTACACGTAAAACCGCTCTAATCCGGCTGAAACGTCGATATATGCAATAAAAACCGAACTTCTCCCCTTTTCAATATCTTACTCAGTATTTTAACAAGAACCAAATAGATGATTGAAAATGAAGTATTTAAGGTTATCATCTAATCAATTATGTGTTTGCATTTTTTTTATCGTATATATAATGAATTAATACCCAAAAATTGAAAATTCACAATAACGTGGAAAAACGGCAAAATATTGCCTAATTCGATGATATTTTGTTTAAATCACATAAAGAAAAAGGGGATGATAAACGTCAAAATATTGCTAAATTCGATGATTTTTCGTACGAAACAAAATGCAAGAAAACTTGCTTAAAATGCAATATTATGCGAAATTCTGTGATTTGAAGGCCAAATCACGTATCGTGATACTACATGAAATAGTATCGAAATATTGGTAAAAATTAATATATTTACGTAATATCAAACTACATGATTAACGTGAATAAGTCACTATTTTACCAAATTTGAGGATTTTAACTTCAAATCATTGAGCGAGGTTTCGTATTATTTAGATCCAAGAAAAGACATATGACAATGTTGTTTCCAATACAAATGATAAAAAAACAATGTATTTTCATTGGAATTAACTAAAATGTTCTTGATTTTCCGTTTATATTACGGAAGGAAGATGTACACGTAAAACCGCTCTAATCCGGCTGAAACGTCGATATATGCAATAAAAACCGAACTTCTCCCCTTTTCAATATCTTACTCAGTATTTTAACGAGAAACAAATAGATGATTGAAAATGAAGAATTTAAGGTTATCATCTAATCAATTATGTGTTTGCATCATTTTTATCGTATATATAATGAATTAATACCCATAAACTGAAAATTCACAAAAACGTGGAAAAACGGCAAAATATTGCCTAATTCGATGATATTTTGTTTAAATCACACAAAGGAAAAGGGGATGATAAGCGTCAAAATATTGCTAAATTCGATGATTTTTCGTACGAAACAAAATGCAAGAAAACTTGCTTAAAATGCAATATTATGCGAAATTCTGAGATTTGAAGGCCAAATCACATATCGTAATACTACATGAAATAGAATCGAAATATTGGTAAAAATGAATATATTTACGTAATATCAAACTACATGATTAACGTGAAAAAGTCACTATTTTACCAAATTTGAGGATTTTAACTTCAAACATTGAGCGAGGTTTCGTATTATTTAGATCCAAGAAAAGACATATGACAATATTGTTTCCAATACAAATGATAAAAAAAACAATGGGTTTTCATTAGAATTAACTAAAATGTTCTTGATTTTCCGTTTATATTACCGAGGAAAGATGTACACTGTAAAACCGCTCTAATCCGGCTGAAACGTCGATATATGCAATAAAAACCGAACTTCTCCCCTTTTCAATATCTTACTCAGTATTTTAACGAGAACCAAATAGATGATTGAAAATGAAGTATTTAAGGTTATCATCTAATCAATTATGTGTTTGCATTTTTTTTATCGTATATATAATGAATTAATACCCAAAAATTTAAAATTCACAATAACGTGGAAAAACGGCAAAATATTGCCTAATTCGACGATATTTTGTTTAAATCACATAAAGAAAAAGGGGATGATAAACGTCAAAATATTGCTAAATTCGATGATTTTTCGTACGAAACAAAATGCAAGAAAACTTGCTTAAAATGCAATATTATGCGAAATTCTGTGATTTGAAGGCCAAATCACGTATCGTGATTCTACATGAATTAGTATCGAAATATTGGTAAAAATGAATATATTTACGTAATATCAAAGTACATGATTAACGTGAATAAGTCACTATTTTACCAAATTTGAGGATTTTAACTTCAAATCATTGAGCGAGGTTTCGTATTATTTAGATACAAGAAAAGACATATGACAATGTTGTTTCCAATACAAATGATAAAAAAACAATGTGTTTTCATTAGAATTGACTAAAATGTTCTTGATTTTCCGTTTATATTACCAAGGAAAGATGTACACTGTAAAACCGCTCTAATCCGGCTGAAACGTCGATATATGCAATAAAAACCGAACTTCTCCCCTTTTCAATATCTTAATCAGTATTTTAACGAGAAACAAATAGATGATTGAAAATGAAGTATTTAAGGTTATCATCTAATCAATTATGTGTTTGCATCATTTTTATCGTATATATATGAATTAATACCAATAGACTGAAAATTCACAAAAACGTGGAAAACGGCAAAATATTGCCTAATTCGATGATATTTTGTTTAAATCACATAAAGGAAAAGGGGATGATAAACGTCAAAATATTGCTAAATTCGATGATTTTTCGTACGACACAAAATGCAAGAAAACTTGCTTAAAATGCAATATTATGCGAAATTCTGAGATTTGAAGGCCAAATCACATATCGTAATACTACATGATATAGTATCAAAATATTGGTAAAAATGAATATATTTACGTAATATCAAACTACATGATTAACGTGTAAAAAAGTCACTATTTTACCATATTTGCGGATTTTAACTTCAAATCATTGAGCGAGGTTTCGTATTATTTAGATCCAAGAAAAGACATGACAATGTTGTTTCCAATACAAATGATAAAAAAACAATGTATTTTCATTAGAATTAACTAAAATGTTCTTGATTTTTAGTTTATATTACGGAGGGAAGATGTACACGTAAAACCGCTCTAATCCGGCTGAAACGTCGATATATGCAATAAAAACCGAACTTCTCCCCTTTTCAATATCTTCCTCAGTATTTTAACGAGAAACAAATAGATGATTGAAAATGAAGTATTTAAGGTTATCATCTAATCAATTATGTGTTTGCATCATTTTTATCGTATATATATGAATTAATACCAATAGACTGAAAATTCACTAAAACGTGGAAAACGGCAAAATATTGCCTAATTCGATGATATTTTGTTTAAATCACATCAAGGAAAAGGGGATGATAAACGTCAAAATATTGCTAAATTCGATGATTTTTCGTACGAAACAAAATGCAAGAAAACTTGCTTAAAATGCAATATTATGCGAAATTCTGAGATTTGAAGGCCAAATCACATATCGTAATACTACATGAAATAGTATCGAAATATTGGTAAAAATGAATATATTTACGTAATATCAAACTACATGATTAACGTGAAAAAGTCACTATTTTACCAAATTTGAGGATTTTAACTTCAAATAATTGAGCAAGGTTTCGTATTATTTAGATCCAAGAAAAGACATATGACAATGTTGTTTCCAATACAAATTATAAAAAAACAATGTATTTTCATTAGAATTAACTAAAATGTTCTTGATTTTCCGTTTATATTACGGAGGGAAGATGTACACGTAAAACCGCTCTAATCCGGCTGAAACGTCGATATATGCAATAAAAACCGAACTTCTCCCCTTTTCAATATCTTACTCAGTATTTTAACAAGAACCAAATAGATGATTGAAAATGAAGTATTTAAGGTTATCATCTAATCAATTATGTGTTTGCATTTTTTTTATCGTATATATAATGAATTAATACCCAAAAATTGAAAATTCACAATAACGTGGAAAAACGGCAAAATATTGCCTAATTCGATGATATTTTGTTTAAATCACATAAAGAAAAAGGGGATGATAAACGTCAAAATATTGCTAAATTCGATGATTTTTCGTACGAAAAAAAATGCAAGAAAACTTGCTTAAAATGCAATATTATGCGAAATTCTGAGATTTGAAGGCCAAATCACATATCGTAATACTACATGGAATAGTATCGAAATATTGATAAAATGAATATATTTACGTAATATCAAACTACATGATTAACGTGAAAAAGTCACTATTTTACCATGTTTGAGGATTTTAACTTCAAATCATTGAGCGAGGTTTCGTATTATTTAGATCCAAGAAAAGACATATGACAATGTTGTTTCCAATACATATGATAAAAATCAATGTGTTTTCATTAGAATTAACTAAAATGTTCCTGATTTTTAGTGTATATTACCGATGGAAGATGTACACGAAAACCGCTCTATTCCGGCTGAAACGTCGATATATGCAATAAAATCAGAACTTCTCCCACTTTCAATATCTTACTCAGTATTTTAACGAGAAAGAATTAGTTGATTTTAAATGAAGTATTTAAGGTTATTATCTAATCAATTATGTGTTTGCATCATTTTTATCGTATATATAATTAATTAATACCCATAAACTAAAAATTCACAAAAACGTGGAAAAACGGCAAAATGTTGCCTAATTCGATGATATTTTGTTTAAATCACATAAAGGAAAAGGGGATGATAAACATCAAAATATTGCTAAATTCGATGATTTTTCGTACGATACAAAATGCAAGAAAACTTGCTTAAAATGCAATATTATGCGAAATTCTGTGATTTGAAGGCCAAATCACGTATCGTGATACTACATGAAATAGTATCGAAATATTGGTAAAAATTAATATATTTACGTAATATCAAACTACATGATTAACGTGAATAAGTCACTATTTTACCAAATTTGAGGATTTTAACTTCAAATCATTGAGCGAGGTTTCGTATTATTTAGATCCAAGAAAAGACATATGACAATGTTGTTTCCAATACAAATGATAAAAAAACAATGTATTTTCATTGGAATTAACTAAAATGTTCTTGATTTTCCGTTTATATTACGGAAGGAAGATGTACACGTAAAACCGCTCTAATCCGGCTGAAACGTCGATATATGCAATAAAAACCGAACTTCTCCCCTTTTCAATATCTTACTCAGTATTTTAACGAGAAACAAATAGATGATTGAAAATGAAGAATTTAAGGTTATCATCTAATCAATTATGTGTTTGCATCATTTTTTTCGTATATATAATGAATTAATACCCATAAACTGAAAATTCACAAAAACGTGGAAAAACGGCAAAATATTGCCTAATTCGATGATATTTTGTTTAAATCACATAAAGGAAAAGGGGATGATAAACGTCAAAATATTGCTAAATTCGATGATTTTTCGTACGAAACAAAATGCAAGAAAACTTGCTTAAAATGCAATATTATGCGAAATTCTGAGATTTGAAGGCCAAATCACATATCGTAATACTACATGAAATAGAATCGAAATATTGGTAAAAATGAATATATTTACGTAATATCAAACTACATGATTAACGTGAAAAAGTCACTATTTTACCAAATTTGAGGATTTTAACTTCAAACATTGAGCGAGGTTTCGTATTATTTAGATCCAAGAAAAGACATATGACAATGTTGTTTCCAATACAAATGATAAAAAAACAATGGGTTTTCATTAGAATTAACTAAAATGTTCTTGATTTTCCGTTTATATTACCGAGGAAAGATGTACACTGTAAAACCGCTCTAATCCGGCTGAAACGTCGATATATGCAATAAAAACCGAACTTCTCCCCTTTTCAATATCTTACTCAGTATTTTAACGAGAACCAAATAGATGATTGAAAATGAAGTATTTAAGGTTATCATCTAATCAATTATGTGTTTGCATTTTTTTTATCGTATATATAATGAATTAATACCCAAAAATTTAAAATTCACAATAACGTGGAAAAACGGCAAAATATTGCCTAATTCGACGATATTTTGTTTAAATCACATAAAGAAAAAGGGGATGATAAACGTCAAAATATTGCTAAATTCGATGATTTTTCGTACGAAACAAAATGCAAGAAAACTTGCTTAAAATGCAATATTATGCGAAATTCTGTGATTTGAAGGCCAAATCACGTATCGTGATACTACATGAATTAGTATCGAAATATTGGTAAAAATGAATATATTTACGTAATATCAAAGTACATGATTAACGTGAATAAGTCACTATTTTACCAAATTTGAGGATTTTAACTTCAAATCATTGAACGAGGTTTCGTATTATTTAGATCCAAGAAAAGACATATGACAATGTTGTTTCCAATACAAATGATAAAAAAACAATGTGTTTTCATTAGAATTGACTAAAATGTTCTTGATTTTCCGTTTATATTACCGAGGAAAGATGTACACTGTAAAACCGCTCTAATCCGGCTGAAACGTCGATATATGCAATAAAAACCGAACTTCTCCCCTTTTCAATATCTTAATCAGTATTTTAACGAGAAACAAATAGATGATTGAAAATGAAGTATTTAAGGTTATCATCTAATCAATTATGTGTTTGCATCATTTTTATCGTATATATATGAATTAATACCAATAGACTGAAAATTCACAAAAACGTGGAAAACGGCAAAATATTGCCTAATTCGATGATATTTTGTTTAAATCACATAAAGGAAAAGGGGATGATAAACGTCAAAATATTGCTAAATTCGATGATTTTTCGTACGAAACAAAATGCAAGAAAACTTGCTTAAAATGCAATATTATGCGAAATTCTGTGATTTGAAGGCCAAATCACGTATCGTGATACTACATGAATTAGTATCGAAATATTGGTAAAAATGAATATATTTACGTAATATCAAAGTACATGATTAACGTGAATAAGTCACTATTTTACCAAATTTGAGGATTTTAACTTCAAATCATTGAGCGAGGTTTCGTATTATTTAGATCCAAGAAAAGACATATGACAATGTTGTTTCCAATACAAATGATAAAAAAACAATGTGTTTTCATTAGAATTGAATAAAATGTTCTTGATTTTCCGTTTATATTACCGAGGAAAGATGTACACTGTAAAACCGCTCTAATCCGGCTGAAACGTCGATATATGCAATAAAAACCGAACTTCTCCCCTTTTCAATATCTTAATCAGTATTTTAACGAGAAACAAATAGATGATTGAAAATGAAGTATTTAAGGTTATCATCTAATCAATTATGTGTTTGCATCATTTTTATCGTATATATATGAATTAATACCAATAGACTGAAAATTCACAAAAACGTGGAAAACGGCAAAATATTGCCTAATTCGATGATATTTTGTTTAAATCACATAAAGGAAAAGGGGATGATAAACGTCAAAATATTGCTAAATTCGATGATTTTTCGTACGACACAAAATGCAAGAAAACTTGCTTAAAATGCAATATTATGCGAAATTCTGAGATTTAAAGGCCAAATCACATATCGTAATACTACATGATATAGTATCAAAATATTGGTAAAAATGAATATATTTACGTAATATCAAACTACATGATTAACGTGTAAAAAGTCACTATTTTACCATATTTGCGGATTTTAACTTCAAATCATTGAGCGAGGTTTCGTATTATTTAGATCCAAGAAAAGACATGACAATGTTGTTTCCAATACAAATGATAAAAAAACAATGTATTTTCATTAGAATTAACTAAAATGTTCTTGATTTTTAGTTTATATTACGGAGGGAAGATGTACACGTAAAACCGCTCTAATCCGGCTGAAACGTCGATATATGCAATAAAAACCGAACTTCTCCCCTTTTCAATATCTTCCTCAGTATTTTAACGAGAAACAAATAGATGATTGAAAATGAAGTATTTAAGGTTATCATCTAATCAATTATGTGTTTGCATCATTTTTATCGTATATATATGAATTAATACCAATAGACTGAAAATTCACAAAAACGTGGAAAACGGCAAAATATTGCCTAATTCGATGATATTTTGTTTAAATCACATCAAGGAAAAGGGGATGATAAACGTCAAAATATTGCTAAATTCGATGATTTTTCGTACGAAACAAAATGCAAGAAAACTTGCTTAAAATGCAATATTATGCGAAATTCTGAGATTTGAAGGCCAAATCACATATCGTAATACTACATGAAATAGTATCGAAATATTGGTAAAAATGAATATATTTACGTAATATCAAACTACATGATTAACGTGAAAAAGTCACTATTTTACCAAATTTGAGGATTTTAACTTCAAATAATTGAGCAAGGTTTCGTATTATTTAGATCCAAGAAAAGACATATGACAATGTTGTTTCCAATACAAATTATAAAAAAACAATGTATTTTCATTAGAATTAACTAAAATGTTCTTGATTTTCCGTTTATATTACGGAGGGAAGATGTACACGTAAAACCACTCTAATCCGGCTGAAACGTCGATATATGCAATAAAAACCGAACTTCTCCCCTTTTCAATATCTTACTCAGTATTTTAACGAGAAACAAATAGATGATTGAAAATGAAGAATTTAAGGTTATCATCTAATCAATTATGTGTTTGCATCATTTTTATCGTATATATAATGAATTAATACCCATAAACTGAAAATTCACAAAAACGTGGAAAAACGGCAAAATATTGCCTAATTCGATGATATTTTGTTTAAATCACACAAAGGAAAAGGGGATGATAAGCGTCAAAATATTGCTAAATTCGATGATTTTTCGTACGAAACAAAATGCAAGAAAACTTGCTTAAAATGCAATATTATGCGAAATTCTGTGATTTGAAGGCCAAATCACGTATCGTGATACTACATGAATTAGTATCGAAATATTGGTAAAAATGAATATATTTACGTAATATCAAAGTACATGATTAACGTGAATAAGTCACTATTTTACCAAATTTGAGGATTTTAACTTCAAATCATTGAGCGAGGTTTCGTATTATTTAGATCCAAGAAAAGACATATGACAATGTTGTTTCCAATACAAATGATAAAAAAACAATGTGTTTTCATTAGAATTGAATAAAATGTTCTTGATTTTCCGTTTATATTACCGAGGAAAGATGTACACTGTAAAACCGCTCTAATCCGGCTGAAACGTCGATATATGCAATAAAAACCGAACTTCTCCCCTTTTCAATATCTTAATCAGTATTTTAACGAGAAACAAATAGATGATTGAAAATGAAGTATTTAAGGTTATCATCTAATCAATTATGTGTTTGCATCATTTTTATCGTATATATATGAATTAATACCAATAGACTGAAAATTCACAAAAACGTGGAAAACGGCAAAATATTGCCTAATTCGATGATATTTTGTTTAAATCACATAAAGGAAAAGGGGATGATAAACGTCAAAATATTGCTAAATTCGATGATTTTTCGTACGACACAAAATGCAAGAAAACTTGCTTAAAATGCAATATTATGCGAAATTCTGAGATTTAAAGGCCAAATCACATATCGTAATACTACATGATATAGTATCAAAATATTGGTAAAAATGAATATATTTACGTAATATCAAACTACATGATTAACGTGTAAAAAGTCACTATTTTACCATATTTGCGGATTTTAACTTCAAATCATTGAGCGAGGTTTCGTATTATTTAGATCCAAGAAAAGACATGACAATGTTGTTTCCAATACAAATGATAAAAAAACAATGTATTTTCATTAGAATTAACTAAAATGTTCTTGATTTTTAGTTTATATTACGGAGGGAAGATGTACACGTAAAACCGCTCTAATCCGGCTGAAACGTCGATATATGCAATAAAAACCGAACTTCTCCCCTTTTCAATATCTTCCTCAGTATTTTAACGAGAAACAAATAGATGATTGAAAATGAAGTATTTAAGGTTATCATCTAATCAATTATGTGTTTGCATCATTTTTATCGTATATATATGAATTAATACCAATAGACTGAAAATTCACAAAAACGTGGAAAACGGCAAAATATTGCCTAATTCGATGATATTTTGTTTAAATCACATCAAGGAAAAGGGGATGATAAACGTCAAAATATTGCTAAATTCGATGATTTTTCGTACGAAACAAAATGCAAGAAAACTTGCTTAAAATGCAATATTATGCGAAATTCTGAGATTTGAAGGCCAAATCACATATCGTAATACTACATGAAATAGTATCGAAATATTGGTAAAAATGAATATATTTACGTAATATCAAACTACATGATTAACGTGAAAAAGTCACTATTTTACCAAATTTGAGGATTTTAACTTCAAATAATTGAGCAAGGTTTCGTATTATTTAGATCCAAGAAAAGACATATGACAATGTTGTTTCCAATACAAATTATAAAAAAACAATGTATTTTCATTAGAATTAACTAAAATGTTCTTGATTTTCCGTTTATATTACGGAGGGAAGATGTACACGTAAAACCACTCTAATCCGGCTGAAACGTCGATATATGCAATAAAAACCGAACTTCTCCCCTTTTCAATATCTTACTCAGTATTTTAACGAGAAACAAATAGATGATTGAAAATGAAGAATTTAAGGTTATCATCTAATCAATTATGTGTTTGCATCATTTTTATCGTATATATAATGAATTAATACCCATAAACTGAAAATTCACAAAAACGTGGAAAAACGGCAAAATATTGCCTAATTCGATGATATTTTGTTTAAATCACACAAAGGAAAAGGGGATGATAAGCGTCAAAATATTGCTAAATTCGATGATTTTTCGTACGAAACAAAATGCAAGAAAACTTGCTTAAAATGCAATATTATGCGAAATTCTGAGATTTGAAGGCCAAATCACATATCGTAATACTACTTGAAATAGAATCGAAATATTGGTAAAAATGAATATATTTACGTAATATCAAACTACATGATTAACGTGAAAAAGTCACTATTTTACCAAATTTGAGGATTTTAACTTCAAACATTGAGCGAGGTTTCGTATTATTTAGATCCAAGAAAAGACATATGACAATGTTGTTTCCAATACAAATGATAAAAAAACAATGTGTTTTCATTAGAATTAACTAAAATGTTCTTGATTTTCCGTTTATATTACCGAGGAAAGATGTACACGTAAAACCGCTCTAATCCGGCTGAAACGTCGATATATGCAATAAAAACCGAACTTCTCCCCTTTTCAATATTTTACTCAGTATTTTAACGAGAACCAAATAGATGATTGAAAATGAAATATTTAAGGTTATCATCTAATCAATTATGTGTTTGCATTTTTTTTATCGTATATATAATGAATTAATACCCAAAAATTGAAAATTCACAATAACGTGGAAAAACGGCAAAATATTGCCTAATTCGATGATATTTTGTTTAAATCACATAAAGAAAAAGGGGATGATAAACGTCAAAATATTGCTAAATTCGATGATTTTTCGTACGAAAAAAAATGCTAGAAAACTTGCTTAAAATGCAATATTATGCGAAATTCTGAGATTTGAAGGCCAAATCACATATCGTAATACTACATGGAATAGTATCGAAATATTGATAAAATGAATATATTTACGTAATATCAAACTACATGATTAACGTGAAAAAGTCACTATTTTACCATGTTTGAGGATTTTAACTTCAAATCATTGAGCGAGGTTTCGTATTATTTAGATCCATGAAAAGACATATGACAATGTTGTTTCCAATACATATGATAAAAATCAATGTGTTTTCATTAGAATTAACTAAAATGTTCCTGATTTTTAGTGTATATTACCGATGGAAGATGTACACGAAAACCGCTCTATTCCGGCTGAAACGTCGATATATGCAATAAAATCAGAACTTCTCCCACTTTCAATATCTTACTCAGTATTTTAACAAGAAAGAATTAGTTGATTTTAAATGAAGTATTTAAGGTTATTATCTAATCAATTATGTGTTTGCATCATTTTTATCGTATATATAATTAATTAATACCCATAAACTAAAAATTCACAAAAACGTGGAAAAACGGCAAAATGTTGCCTAATTCGATGATATTTTGTTTAAATCACATAAAGGAAAAGGGGATGATAAACATCAAAATATTGCTAAATTCGATGATTTTTCGTACGAAACAAAATGCAAGAAAACTTGCTTAAAATGCAATATTATGCGAAATTCTGAGATTCGAAGGCCAAATCACATATCGTGATACTACATGAAATAGTATCGAAATATTGGTAAAAATGAATATATTTGCGTAATTTCAAACTACATGATTAACGTGAAAAAGTCACTATTTTACCATATTTGAGGATTTTACCTTCAAATCATAGAGCGAGGTTTCGTATTATTTAGATCCAAGAAAAGACATATGACAATGTTGTTTCCAATACAAATGATAAAAAGCAATGTGTTTTCATTAGAATTTACTAAAATGTTTTTGATTTTCCGTTTATATTACCGAGGGAAGACGTACACGTAAACCGCTCTAATCCGGCTGAAACGTCGATATATGCAATAAAAACCGAACTTCTCCCCTTTTCAATATCTTACTCAGTATTTTAACGAGAAACAAATAGATGATTGAAAATGAAGTATTTAAGGTTATTATCAAATCAATTATGTGTTTGCATCATTTTTATCGTATATATATGAATTAATACCCATAGACTGAAAATTCACAAAAACGTGAAAAACGGCAAAATATTGCCTAATTCGATGATATTTTGTTTAAATCACATAAAGGAAAAGGGGATGATAAACGTCAAAATATTGCTAAATTCGATGATTTTTCGTACCAAACAAAATGCAAGAAAACTTGCTTAAAATGCAATATTATGCGAAATTCTGAGATTTGAAGGCCAAATCACATATCGTAATACTACATGAAATAGAATCGAAATATTGGTAAAAATGAATATATTTACGTAATATCAAACTACATGATTAACGTGAAAAAGTCACTATTTTACCAAATTTGAGGATTTTAACTTCAAACATTGAGCGAGGTTTCGTATTATTTAGATCCAAGAAAAGACATATGACAATGTTGTTTCCAATACAAATGATAAAAAAACAATGTGTTTTCATTAGAATTAACTAAAATGTTCTTGATTTTCCGTTTATATTACCGAGGAAAGATTTACACGTAAAACCGCTCTAATCCGGCTGAAACGTCGATATATGCAATAAAAACCGAACTTCTCCCCTTTTCAATATCTTACTCAGTATTTTAACAAGAACCAAATAGATGATTGAAAATGAAGTATTTAAGGTTATCATCTAATCAATTATGTGTTTGCATTTTTTTTATCGTATATATAATGAATTAATACCCAAAAATTGAAAATTCACAATAACGTGGAAAAACGGCAAAATATTGCCTAATTCGATGATATTTTGTTTAAATCACATAAAGAAAAAGGGGATGATAAACGTCAAAATATTGCTAAATTCGATGATTTTTCGTACGAAAAAAATGCAAGAAAACTTGCTTAAAATGCAATATTATGCGAAATTCTGAGATTTGAAGGCCAAATCACATATCGTAATACTACATGGAATAGTATCGAAATATTGATAAAATGAATATATTTACGTAATATCAAACTACATGATTAACGTGAAAAAGTCACTATTTTACCATGTTTGAGGATTTTAACTTCAAATCATTGAGCGAGGTTTCGTATTATTTAGATCCAAGAAAAGACATATGACAATGTTGTTTCCAATACATATGATAAAAATCAATGTGTTTTCATTAGAATTAACTAAAATGTTCCTGATTTTTAGTGTATAATACCGATGGAAGATGAACACGTAAACCGCTCTATTCCGGCTGAAACGTCGATATATGCAATAAAATCAGAACTTCTCCCACTTTCAATATCTTACTCAGTATTTTAACGAGAAAGAAATAGTTGATTTTAAATGAAGTATTTAAGGTTATTTTCAAATCAATTATGTGTTTGCATCATTTTTATCGTATATATATGAATTAATACCCATAGACTGAAAATTCACAAAAAAGTGAAAAACGGCAAAATATTGCCAAACTCGATGATATT
The DNA here is from genome assembly GCF_040958095.1 of Procambarus clarkii. Classification (NCBI taxonomy): domain Eukaryota; kingdom Metazoa; phylum Arthropoda; class Malacostraca; order Decapoda; family Cambaridae; genus Procambarus; species Procambarus clarkii. Next base: position 21,211,261 of record NC_091236.1, read on the forward strand.
TTGTTTAAATCACATAAAGGAAAAGGGGATGATAAACGTCAAAATATTGCTAAATTCGATGATTTTTCGTACGAAACAAAATGCAAGAAAACTTGCTTAAAATGCAATATTATGCGAAATTCTGAGATTTGAAGGCCAAATCACATATCGTAATACTACATGGAATAGTATCGAAATATTGATAAAATGAATATATTTACGTAATATCAAACTACATGATTAACGTGAAAAAGTCACTATTTTACCAAATTTGAGGATTTTAACTTCAAATCATTGAGCGAGGTTTCGTATTATTTAGATCCAAGAAAAGACATATGACAATGTTGTTTCCAATACAAATGATAAAAAAACAATGTATTTTCCTTAGAATTAACTAAAATGATCTTGATTTTTAGTTTATATTACGGAGGGAAGATGTATACGTAAAACCGCTCTAATCCGGCTGAAACGTCGATATATGCAATAAAAACCGAACTTCTCCCCTTTTCAATATCTTCCTCAGTATTTTAACAAAAAAACAAATAGATGATTGAAAATGAAGTATTTAAGGTTATCATCTAATCAATTATGTGTTTGCATCATTTTTATCGTATATATATGAATTAATACCAATAGACTGAAAATTCACAAAAACGTGGAAAACGGCAAAATATTGCCTAATTCGATGATATTTTGTGTTGATAACATAAAGGAAAAGGGGATGATGAACGTCAAAATATTGCTAAATTCGATGATTTTTCGTTCGAAACAAAATGCAAGAAAACTTTCTTAAAATGCGAAATTCTGAGAATTGAAGGCCAAATCACATATCGTAATACTACATGAAATAGTATCGAAATATTGGTAAAAATTAAAATATTTACGTAATATCAAACTACATGATTAACGTGTAAAAAAGTCACTATTTTACCATATTTGAGGATTTTAACTTCAAATCATTGAGCGAGGTTTCGTATTATTTAGATCCAAGAAAAGACATATGACAATGTTGTTTCCAATACAAATGATAAAAAAACAATGTATTTTCATTAGAATTAACTAAAATGTTCTTGATTTTTAGTTTATATTACGGAGGGAAGATGTACACGTAAAACCGCTCTAATCCGGCTGAAACGTCGATATATGCAATAAAAACCGAACTTCTCCCCTTTTCAATATCTTCCTCAGTATTTTAACGAGAAACAAATAGATGATTGAAAATGAAGTATTAAAGGTTATTATCTAATCAATTATGTGTTTGCATCACTTTTATCGTATATATATGAATTAATACCCATAGACTGAAAATTCACAAAAACGTGGAAAACGGCAAAATATTGCCTAATTCGATGATATTTTGATTAAATCACATAAAGCAAAAGGGGATGATAAACGTCAAAATATTGGTAAATTCGATGATTTTTCGTACGAAACCAAATGCAAGAAAACTTGCTTAAAATGCAATATTATGCGAAATTCTGAGATTTGAAGGCCAAATCACATATCGTAATACTACAAGAAATAGTATCGAAATATTGGTAAATATGAGTATATTTACGTAATATCAAACTACATGATTAACGTGAAAAAGTCACTATTTTAGCATGTTTGAGGATTTTAACTTCAAATAATTGAGCAAGGTTTCGTATTATTTAGATCTAAGAAAAGACATATGACAATGTTGTTTCCAATACAAATGATAAAAAAAACGTGTTTTATGTGTTTTCATTAGAATTAACTAAAATGTTCTTGATTTTCCGTTTATATTACCGAGGGAAGATCAACACGTAAAACCGCTCTAATCCGGCTGAAACGGCGATATATGCAATAAAAACCGAACTTCTCCCCTTTTCAATATCTTACTCAGTATTTTAACGAGAAACAAATAGATGATTGAAAATGAAGTATTTAAGGTTATCATCTAATCAATTATGTGTTTGCATCATTTTTATCGTATATATATGAATTAATACCAATAGACTGAAAATTCACAAAAACGTGGAAAACGGCAAAATATTGCCTAATTCGATGATATTTTGTTTAAATCACATAAAGGAGAAGGGGATGATAAACGTCAAAATATTGCTAAATTCGATGATTTTTCGTACGAAACAAAATGCAAGAAAACTTGCTTAAAATGCAATATTATGCGAAATTCTGAGATTTCAAGGCCAAATCACATATCGTAATACTACATGAAATAGTATCGAAATATTGGTAAAAATGAATATATTTACGTAATATCAAACTCCATGATTAACGTGAAAAAGTCACTATTTTACCAAATTTGAGGATTTTAACATCAAATCATTGAGCGAGGTTTCGTATTATTTAGATCAAAGAAAAGACATATGACAATGTTGTTTCCAATACAAATAATAAAAAAACAATGTGTTTTCATTAGAATTGACTAAAATGTTCTTGATTTTCCGTTTATATTACTGAGGGAAGATGTACACGTAAAACCGCTCTAATCCGGCTGAAACGTCGATATATGCAATAAAAACCGAACTTCTCCCCTTGTCAATATCTTACTCAGTATTTTAACGAGAAACAAATAGATGATTGAAAATGAAGTATTTAAGGTTATCATCTAATCAATTATGTGTTTGCATCATTTTTACCGTATATATATGAATTAATACCAATAGACTGAAAATTCACAAAAACGTGGAAAACGGCAAAATATTGCCTAATTCGATGATATTTTGTTTAAATCACATAAAGGAGAAGGGGATGATAAACGTCAAAATATTGCTAAATTCGATGATTTTTCGTACGAAACAAAATACAAGAAAACTTGCTTAAAATGCAATATTATGCGAAATTCTGAGATTTCAAGGCCAAATCACATATCGTAATACTACATGAAATAGTATCGAAATATTGGTAAAAATGAATATATTTACGTAATATCAAACTCCATGATTAACGTGAAAAAGTCACTATTTTACCAAATTTGAGGATTTTAACATCAAATCATTGAGCGAGGTTTCGTATTATTTAGATCAAAGAAAAGACATATGACAATGTTGTTTCCAATACAAATAATAAAAAAACAATGTGTTTTCATTAGAATTGACTAAAATGTTCTTGATTTTCCGTTTATATTACTGAGGGAAGATGTACACGTAAAACCGCTCTAATCCGGCTGAAACGTCGATATATGCAATAAAAACCGAACTTCTCCCCTTTTCAATATCGTACTCAGTATTTTAACGAGAAACAAATAGATGATTGAAAATGAAGTATTTAAGGTTATCATCTAATCAATTATGTGTTTGCATCATTTTTATCGTATATATATGAATTAATACCAATAGACTGAAAATTCACAAAAACGTGGAAAACGGCAAAATATTGCCTAATTCGATGATATTTTGTTTAAATCACATAAAGGAAAAGGGGATGATAAACGTCAAAATATTGCTAAATTCGATGATTTTTCGTACGAAACAAAATGCAAGAAAACTTGCTTAAAATGCAATATTATGCGAAATTCTGAGATTTGAAGGCCAAATCACGTATCGTGATACTACATGAAATAGTATCGAAATATTGGTAAAAATGAATATATTTACGTAATATCAAACTACATGATTAACGTGAAAAAGTCACTATTTTACCAAATTTGAGGATTTTAACTTCAAATCATTGAGCGAGGTTTCGTATTATTCAGATCCAAGAAAAGACATATGACAATGTTGTTTCCAATACAAATGATAAAAAAACAATGTGTTTTCATTAGAATTGACTAAAATGTTCTTGATTTTCCGTTTATATTACTGAGGGAAGATGTACACGTAAAACCGCTCTAATCCGGCTGAAACGTCGATATATGCAATAAAAACCGAACTTCTCCCCTTTTCAATATCTTACTCAGTATTTTAAAGAGAACCAAATAGATGATTGAAAATGAAGTATTTAAGGTTATCATCTAATCAGTTATGTGTTTGCATCATTTTTATCGTATATATAATGAATTAATACCCATAAACTGAAAATTCACAAAAACGTGGAAAAACGGCAAAATATTGCCTAATTCGATGATATTTTGTTTAAATCACATAAAGGAAAAGGGGATGATAAACGTCAAAATATTGCTAAATTCGATGATTTTTCGTACGAAACAAAATGCAAGAAAACTTGCTTAAAATGCAATATTATGCGAAATTCTGAGATTTGAAGGCCAAATCACATATCGTAATACTACATGGAATAGTATCGAAATATTGATAAAATGAATATATTTACGTAATATCAAACTACATGATTAACGTGAAAAAGTCACTATTTTACCAAATTTGAGGATTTTAACTTCAAATCATTGAGCGAGGTTTCGTATTATTTAGATCCAAGAAAAGACATATGACAATGTTGTTTCCAATACAAATGATAAAAAAACAATGTATTTTCCTTAGAATTAACTAAAATGATCTTGATTTTTAGTTTATATTACGGAGGGAAGATGTATACGTAAAACCGCTCTAATCCGGCTGAAACGTCGATATATGCAATAAAAACCGAACTTCTCCCCTTTTCAATATCTTCCTCAGTATTTTAACAAAAAAACAAATAGATGATTGAAAATGAAGTATTTAAGGTTATCATCTAATCAATTATGTGTTTGCATCATTTTTATCGTATATATATGAATTAATACCAATAGACTGAAAATTCACAAAAACGTGGAAAACGGCAAAATATTGCCTAATTCGATGATATTTTGTTTAAATCACATCATGGAAAAGGGGATGATAAACGTCAAAATATTGCTAAATTCGATGATTTTTCGTACGAAACAAAATGCAAGAAAACTTGCTTAAAATGCAATATTATGCGAAATTCTGAGATTTGAAGGCCAAATCACATATCGTAATACTACATGAAATAGTACCGAAATATTGGTAAAAATGAATATATTTACGTAATATCAAACTACATGATTAACGTGTAAAAAAGTCACTATTTTACCATGTTTGAGGATTTTAACTTCAAATCATTGAGCGAGGTTTCGTATTATTTCGATCCAAGAAAAGACATATGACAATGTTGTTTCCAATACAAATGATAAAAAACAATGTGTTTTCATTAGAATTAACTAAAATGTTCTTGATTTTTCGTTTATATTACGGAGGGAAGATGTACACGTAAAACCGCTCTAATCCGGCTGAAACGTCGATATATGCAATAAAAACCGAACTTCTCCCCCTTTCAATATCTTACTCAGTATTTTAACGAGAAACAAATAGATGATTGAAAATGAAGTATTTAAGGTTATTATCTAATCAATTATGTGTTTGCATCATTTTTATCGTATATATAATGAATTAATACCCATAAACTGAAAATTCACAAAAACGTGGAAAAACGGCAAAATATTGCCTAATTCGATGATATTTTGTTTAAATCACATAAAGGAGAAGGGGATGATAAACGTCAAAATATTGCTAAATTCGATGATTTTTCGTACGAAACAAAATGCAAGAAAACTTGCTTAAAATGCAATATTATGCGAAATTCTGAGATTTGAAGGCCAAATCACATATCGTAATTCTACATGAAATAGTATCGAAATATTGGTAAAAATGAGTATATTTACGTAATATCAAACTACATGATTAACGTGAAAAAGTCACTATTTTACCATGTATGTGGGTTTTAACTTCAAATCATTGAGCGAGGTTTCGTATTATTTAGATCCAAGAAAAGACATATGACAATGTTGTTTCCAATACAAATGATAAAAAAACAATGTGTTTTCATTAGAATTAACTAAAATGTTCTTGATTTTCCGTTTATATTACGGAGGGAAAATGTACACGTAAAACCACTCTAATCCGGCTGAAACGTCGATATATGCAATAAAAACCGAACTTCTCCCCCTTTCAATATCTTACTCAGTATTTTACGAGAAACAAATAGATGATTGAAAATGAAGTATTTAAGGTTATCATCTAATCAATTATGTGTTTGCATCATTTTTATCGTATATATATGAATTAATACCAATAGACTGAAAATTCACAAAAACGTGGAAAACGGCAAAATATTGCCTAATTCGATGATATTTTGTGTTGATAACATAAAGGAAAAGGGGATGATGAACGTCAAAATATTGCTAAATTCGATGATTTTTCGTTCGAAACAAAATGCAAGAAAACTTGCTTTAAATGCGAAATTCTGAGAATTGAAGGCCAAATCACATATCGTAATACTACATGAAATAGTATCGAAATATTGGTAAAAATTAAAATATTTACGTAATATCAAACTACATGATTAACGTGTAAAAAAGTCACTATTTTACCATATTTGAGGATTTTAACTTCAAATCATTGAGCGAGGTTTCGTATTATTTAGATCCAAGAAAAGACATATGACAATGTTGTTTCCAATACAAATGATAAAAAAAAACGTGTTTTATGTGTTTTCATTAGAATTAACTAAAATGTTCTTGATTTTCCGTTTATATTACCGAGGGAAGATCTACACGTAAAACCGCTCTAATCCGGCTGAAACGCCGATATATGCAATAAAAACCGAACTTCTCCCCTTTTCAATATCTTACTCAGTATTTTAACGAGAAACAAATAGATGATTGAAAATGAAGTATTTAAGGTTATCATCTAATCAATTATGTGTTTGCATCATTTTTATCGTATATATATGAATTAATACCAATAGACTGAAAATTCACAAAAACGTGGAAAACGGCAAAATATTGCCTAATTCGATGATATTTTGTTTAAATCACATAAAGGAGAAGGGGATGATAAACGTCAAAATATTGCTAAATTCGATGATTTTTCGTACGAAACAAAATGCAAGAAAACTTGCTTAAAATGCAATATTATGCGAAATTCTGAGATTTCAAGGCCAAATCACATATCGTAATACTACATGAAATAGTATCGAAATATTGGTAAAAATGAATATATTTACGTAATATCAAACTCCATGATTAACGTGAAAAAGTCACTATTTTACCAAATTTGAGGATTTTAACATCAAATCATTGAGCGAGGTTTCGTATTATTTAGATCAAAGAAAAGACATATGACAATGTTGTTTCCAATACAAATAATAAAAAAACAATGTGTTTCATTAGAATTGACTAAAATGTTCTTGATTTTCCGTTTATATTACTGAGGGAAGATGTACACGTAAAACCGCTCTAATCCGGCTGAAACGTCGATATATGCAATAAAAACCGAACTTCTCCCCTTTTCAATATCTTACTCAGTATTTTAAAGAGAACCAAATAGATGATTGAAAATGAAGTATTTAAGGTTATCATCTAATCAGTTATGTGTTTGCATCATTTTTATCGTATATATAATGAATTAATACCCATAAACTGAAAATTCACAAAAACGTGGAAAAACGGCAAAATATTGCCTAATTCGATGATATTTTGTTTAAATCACATAAAGGAAAAGGGGATGATATGCGTCAAAATATTGCTAAATTCGATGATTTTTCGTACGAAACAAAATGCAAGAAAACTTGCTTAAAATGCAATATTATGCGAAATTCTGAGATTTGAAGGCCAAATCACATATCGTAATACTACATGAAATAGAATCGAAATATTGGTAAAAATGAATATATTCACGTAATATCAAACTACATGATTAACGTGAAAAAGTCACTATTTTACCAAATTTGAGGATTTTAACTTCAAACATTGAGCGAGGTTTCGTATTATTTAGATCCAAGAAAAGACATATGACAATGTTGTTTCCAATACAAATGATAAAAAAACAATGTGTTTTCATTAGAATTAACTAAAATGTTCTTGATTTTCCGTTTATATTACCGAGGAAAGATGTACACGTAAAACCGCTCTAATCCGGCTGAAACGTCGATATATGCAATAAAAACCGAAATTCTCCCCTTTTCAATATCTTACTCAGTATTTTAACGAGAACCAAATAGATGATTGAAAATGAAGTATTTAAGGTTATCATCTAATCAATTATGTGTTTGCATTTTTTTATCGTATATATAATGAATTAATACCCAAAAATTGAAAATTCACAATAACGTGGAAAAACGGCAAAATATTGCCTAATTCGATGATATTTTGTTTAAATCACATAAAGAAAAAGGGGATGATAAACGTCAAAATATTGCTAAATTCGATGATTTTTCATACGTAACAAAATGCAGGAAAACTTGCTTAAAATGCAATATTATGCGAAATTCTGTGATTTGAAGGCCAAATCACGTATCGTGATACTACATGAAATAGTATCGAAATATTGGTAAAAATGAATATATTTACGTAATATCAAACTACATGATTAACGTGAATAAGTCACTATTTTACCAAATTTGAGGATTTTAACTTCAAATCATTGAGCGAGGTTTCGTATTATTTAGATCCAAGAAAAGACATATGACAATGTTGTTTCCAATACAAATGATAAAAAAACAATGTGTTTTCATTAGAATTGACTAAAATGTTCTTGATTTTCCGTTTATATTACTGAGGGAAGATGTACACGTAAAACCGCTCTAATCCGGCTGAAACGTCGATATATGCAATAAAAACCGAACTTCTCCCCTTTTCAATATCTTACTCAGTATTTTAACGAGAAACAAATAGATGATTGAAAATGAAGTATTTAAGGTTATCATCTAATCAATTATGTGTTTGCATCATTTTTATCGTATATATATGAATTAATACCAATAGACTGAAAATTCACAAAAACGTGGAAAACGGCAAAATATTGCCTAATTCGATGATATTTTGTTTAAATCACATAAAGGAAAAGGGGATGATAAACGTCAAAATATTGCTAAATTCGATGATTTTTCGTACGACACAAAATGCAAGAAAACTTGCTTAAATTGCAATATTATGCGAAATTCTGAGATTTGAAGGCCAAATCACATATCGTAATACTACATGAAATGGTAGCAAAATATTGGTAAAAATGAATATATTTACGTAATATCAAACTACATGATTAACGTGTAAAAAAGTCACTATTTTACCATATTTGCGGATTTTAACTTCAAATCATTGAGCGAGGTTTCGTATTATTTAGATCCAAGAAAAGACATATGACAATGTTGTTTCCAATACAAATGATAAAAAAACAATGTATTTTCATTAGAATTAACTAAAATGTTCTTGATTTTTAGTTTATATTACGGAGGGAAGATGTACACGTAAAACCGCTCTAATCCGGCTGAAACGTCGATATATGCAATAAAAACCGAACTTCTCCCCTTTTCAATATCTTCCTCAGTATTTTACGAGAAACAAATAGATGATTGAAAATGAAGTATTTAAGGTTATCATCTAATCAATTATGTGTTTGCATCATTTTTATCGTATATATATGAATTAATACCCATAGACTGAAAATTCACAAAAACGTGGAAAACGGCAAAATATTGCTTAATTCGATGATATTTTGTTTAAATCACATAAAGGAAAAGGGGATGATAAACGTCAAAATATTGCTAAATTCGATGATTTTTCGTACGAAACAAAATGCAAGAAAACTTGCTTAAATTGCAATATTATGCGAAATTCTGAGATTTGAAGGCCAAATCACGTATCGTGATACTACATGAAATAGTATCGAAATATTGGTAAAAATGAATATATTTACGTAATATCAAACTACATGATTAACGTGAAAAAGTCACTATTTTAGCATGTTTGAGGATTTTAACTTCAAATAATTGAGCAAGGTTTCGTATTATTTAGATCTAAGAAAAGACATATGACAATGTTGTTTCCAATACAAATGATAAAAAAAAACGTGTTTTATGTGTTTTCATTAGAATTAACTAAAATATTCTTGATTTTCCGTTTATATTACCGAGGGAAGATCTACACGTAAAACCGCTCTAATCCGGCTGAAACGCCGATATATGCAATAAAAACCGAACTTCTCCCCTTTTCAATATCTTACTCAGTATTTTAACGAGAAACAAATAGATGATTGAAAATGAAGTATTTAAGGTTATCATCTAATCAATTATGTGTTTGCATCATTTTTATCGTATATATATGAATTAATACCAATAGACTGAAAATTCACAAAAACGTGGAAAACGGCAAAATATTGCCTAATTCGATGATATTTTGTTTAAATCACATAAAGGAGAAGGGGATGATAAACGTCAAAATATTGCTAAATTCGATGATTTTTCGTACGAAACAAAATGCAAGAAAACTTGCTTAAAATGCAATATTATGCGAAATTCTGAGATTTCAAGGCCAAATCACATATCGTAATACTACATGAAATAGTATCGAAATATTGGTAAAAATGAATATATTTACGTAATATCAAACTCCATGATTAACGTGAAAAAGTCACTATTTTACCAAATTTGAGGATTTTAACATCAAATCATTGAGCGAGGTTTCGTATTATTTAGATCAAAGAAAAGACATATGACAATGTTGTTTCCAATACAAATAATAAAAAAACAATGTGTTTTCATTAGAATTGACTAAAATGTTCTTGATTTTCCGTTTATATTACTGAGGGAAGATGTACACGTAAAACCGCTCTAATCCGGCTGAAACGTCGATATATGCAATAAAAACCGAACTTCTCCCCTTTTCAATATCCTACTCAGTATTTTAACGAGAAACAAATAGATGATTGAAAATTAAGTATTTAAGGTTATCATCTAATCAATTATGTGTTTGCATCATTTTTATCGTATATATATGAATTAATACCAATAGACTGAAAATTCACAAAAACGTGGAAAACGGCAAAATATTGCCTAATTCGATGATATTTTGTTTATATCACATAAAGGAAAAGGGGATGATAAACGTCAAAATATTGCTAAATTCGATGATTTTTCGTACGAAACAAAATGCAAGAAAACTTGCTTAAAATGCAATATTATGCGAAATTCTGAGATTTGAAGGCCAAATCACGTATCGTGATACTACATGAAATAGTATCGAAATATTGGTAAAAATGAATATATTTACGTAATATCAAACTACATGATTAACGTGAAAAAGTCACTATTTTACCAAATTTGAGGATTTTAACTTCAAATCATTGAGCGAGGTTTCGTATTATTCAGATCCAAGAAAAGACATATGACAATGTTGTTTCCAATACAAATGATAAAAAAACAATGTGTTTTCATTAGAATTGACTAAAATGTTCTTGATTTTCCGTTTATATTACTGAGGGAAGATGTACACGTAAAACCGCTCTAATCCGGCTGAAACGTCGATATATGCAATAAAAACCGAACTTCTCCCCTTTTCAATATCTTACTCAGTATTTTAAAGAGAACCAAATAGATGATTGAAAATGAAGTATTTAAGGTTATCATCTAATCAGTTATGTGTTTGCATCATTTTTATCGTATATATAATGAATTAATACCCATAAACTGAAAATTCACAAAAACGTGGAAAAACGGCAAAATATTGCCTAATTCGATGATATTTTGTTTAAATCACATAAAGGAAAAGGGGATGATATGCGTCAAAATATTGCTAAATTCGATGATTTTTCGTACGAAACAAAATGCAAGAAAACTTGCTTAAAATGCAATATTATGCGAAATTCTGAGATTTGAAGGCCAAATCACATATCGTAATACTACATGAAATAGAATCGAAATATTGGTAAAAATGAATATATTCACGTAATATCAAACTACATGATTAACGTGAAAAAGTCACTATTTTACCAAATTTGAGGATTTTAACTTCAAACATTGAGCGAGGTTTCGTATTATTTAGATCCAAGAAAAGACATATGACAATGTTGTTTCCAATACAAATGATAAAAAAACAATGTGTTTTCATTAGAATTAACTAAAATGTTCTTGATTTTCCGTTTATATTACCGAGGAAAGATGTACACGTAAAACCGCTCTAATCCGGCTGAAACGTCGATATATGCAATAAAAACCGAACTTCTCCCCTTTTCAATATCTTACTCAGTATTTTAACGAGAACCAAATAGATGATTGAAAATGAAGTATTTAAGGTTATCATCTAATCAATTATGTGTTTGCATTTTTTTATCGTATATATAATGAATTAATACCCAAAAATTGAAAATTCACAATAACGTGGAAAAACGGCAAAATATTGCCTAATTCGATGATATTTTGTTTAAATCACATAAAGAAAAAGGGGATGATAAACGTCAAAATATTGCTAAATTCGATGATTTTTCATACGTAACAAAATGCAGGAAAACTTGCTTAAAATGCAATATTATGCGAAATTCTGTGATTTGAAGGCCAAATCACGTATCGTGATACTACATGAAATAGTATCGAAATATTGGTAAAAATGAATATATTTACGTAATATCAAACTACATGATTAACGTGAATAAGTCACTATTTTACCAAATTTGAGGATTTTAACTTCAAATCATTGAGCGAGGTTTCGTATTATTTAGATCCAAGAAAAGACATATGACAATGTTGTTTCCAATACAAATGATAAAAAAACAATGTGTTTTCATTAGAATTGACTAAAATGTTCTTGATTTTCCGTTTATATTACTGAGGGAAGATGTACACGTAAAACCGCTCTAATCCGGCTGAAACGTCGATATATGCAATAAAAACCGAACTTCTCCCCTTTTCAATATCTTACTCAGTATTTTAACGAGAAACAAATAGATGATTGAAAATGAAGTATTTAAGGTTATCATCTAATCAATTATGTGTTTGCATCATTTTTATCGTATATATATGAATTAATACCAATAGACTGAAAATTCACAAAAACGTGGAAAACGGCAAAATATTGCCTAATTCGATGATATTTTGTTTAAATCACATAAAGGAAAAGGGGATGATAAACGTCAAAATATTGCTAAATTCGATGATTTTTCGTACGACACAAAATGCAAGAAAACTTGCTTAAATTGCAATATTATGCGAAATTCTGAGATTTGAAGGCCAAATCACATATCGTAATACTACATGAAATGGTAGCAAAATATTGGTAAAAATGAATATATTTACGTAATATCAAACTACATGATTAACGTGTAAAAAAGTCACTATTTTACCATATTTGCGGATTTTAACTTCAAATCATTGAGCGAGGTTTCGTATTATTTAGATCCAAGAAAAGACATATGACAATGTTGTTTCCAATACAAATGATAAAAAAACAATGTATTTTCATTAGAATTAACTAAAATGTTCTTGATTTTTAGTTTATATTACGGAGGGAAGATGTACACGTAAAACCGCTCTAATCCGGCTGAAACGTCGATATATGCAATAAAAACCGAACTTCTCCCCTTTTCAATATCTTCCTCAGTATTTTACGAGAAACAAATAGATGATTGAAAATGAAGTATTTAAGGTTATCATCTAATCAATTATGTGTTTGCATCATTTTTATCGTATATATATGAATTAATACCCATAGACTGAAAATTCACAAAAACGTGGAAAACGGCAAAATATTGCTTAATTCGATGATATTTTGTTTAAATCACATAAAGGAAAAGGGGATGATAAACGTCAAAATATTGCTAAATTCGATGATTTTTCGTACGAAACAAAATGCAAGAAAACTTGCTTAAATTGCAATATTATGCGAAATTCTGAGATTTGAAGGCCAAATCACGTATCGTGATACTACATGAAATAGTATCGAAATATTGGTAAAAATGAATATATTTACGTAATATCAAACTACATGATTAACGTGAAAAAGTCACTATTTTAGCATGTTTGAGGATTTTAACTTCAAATAATTGAGCAAGGTTTCGTATTATTTAGATCTAAGAAAAGACATATGACAATGTTGTTTCCAATACAAATGATAAAAAAAACGTGTTTTATGTGTTTTCATTAGAATTAACTAAAATATTCTTGATTTTCCGTTTATATTACCGAGGGAAGATCTACACGTAAAACCGCTCTAATCCGGCTGAAACGCCGATATATGCAATAAAAACCGAACTTCTCCCCTTTTCAATATCTTACTCAGTATTTTAACGAGAAACAAATAGATGATTGAAAATGAAGTATTTAAGGTTATCATCTAATCAATTATGTGTTTGCATCATTTTTATCGTATATATATGAATTAATACCAATAGACTGAAAATTCACAAAAACGTGGAAAACGGCAAAATATTGCCTAATTCGATGATATTTTGTTTAAATCACATAAAGGAGAAGGGGATGATAAACGTCAAAATATTGCTAAATTCGATGATTTTTCGTACGAAACAAAATGCAAGAAAACTTGCTTAAAATGCAATATTATGCGAAATTCTGAGATTTCAAGGCCAAATCACATATCGTAATACTACATGAAATAGTATCGAAATATTGGTAAAAATGAATATATTTACGTAATATCAAACTCCATGATTAACGTGAAAAAGTCACTATTTTACCAAATTTGAGGATTTTAACATCAAATCATTGAGCGAGGTTTCGTATTATTTAGATCAAAGAAAAGACATATGACAATGTTGTTTCCAATACAAATAATAAAAAAACAATGTGTTTTCATTAGAATTGACTAAAATGTTCTTGATTTTCCGTTTATATTACTGAGGGAAGATGTACACGTAAAACCGCTCTAATCCGGCTGAAACGTCGATATATGCAATAAAAACCGAACTTCTCCCCTTTTCAATATCCTACTCAGTATTTTAACGAGAAACAAATAGATGATTGAAAATTAAGTATTTAAGGTTATCATCTAATCAATTATGTGTTTGCATCATTTTTATCGTATATATATGAATTAATACCAATAGACTGAAAATTCACAAAAACGTGGAAAACGGCAAAATATTGCCTAATTCGATGATATTTTGTTTAAATCACATAAAGGAAAAGGGGATGATAAACGTCAAAATATTGCTAAATTCGATGATTTTTCGTACGAAACAAAATGCAAGAAAACTTGCTTAAAATGCAATATTATGCGAAATTCTGAGATTTGAAGGCCAAATCACGTATCGTGATACTACATGAAATAGTATCGAAATATTGGTAAAAATGAATATATTTACGTAATATCAAACTACATGATTAACGTGAAAAAGTCACTATTTTACCAAATTTGAGGATTTTAACTTCAAATCATTGAGCGAGGTTTCGTATTATTCAGATCCAAGAAAAGACATATGACAATGTTGTTTCCAATACAAATGATAAAAAAACAATGTGTTTTCATTAGAATTGACTAAAATGTTCTTGATTTTCCGTTTATATTACTGAGGGAAGATGTACACGTAAAACCGCTCTAATCCGGCTGAAACGTCGATATATGCAATAAAAACCGAACTTCTCCCCTTTTCAATATCTTACTCAGTATTTTAAAGAGAACCAAATAGATGATTGAAAATGAAGTATTTAAGGTTATCATCTAATCAGTTATGTGTTTGCATCATTTTTATCGTATATATAATGAATTAATACCCATAAACTGAAAATTCACAAAAACGTGGAAAAACGGCAAAATATTGCCTAATTCGATGATATTTTGTTTAAATCACATAAAGGAAAAGGGGATGATATGCGTCAAAATATTGCTAAATTCGATGATTTTTCGTACGAAACAAAATGCAAGAAAACTTGCTTAAAATGCAATATTATGCGAAATTCTGAGATTTGAAGGCCAAATCATATATCGTAATACTACATGAAATAGAATCGAAATATTGGTAAAAATGAATATATTCACGTAATATCAAACTACATGATTAACGTGAAAAAGTCACTATTTTACCAAATTTGAGGATTTTAACTTCAAACATTGAGCGAGGTTTCGTATTATTTAGATCCAAGAAAAGACATATGACAATGTTGTTTCCAATACAAATGATAAAAAAACAATGTGTTTTCATTAGAATTAACTAAAATGTTCTTGATTTTCCGTTTATATTACCGAGGAAAGATGTACACGTAAAACCGCTCTAATCCGGCTGAAACGTC
Source organism: Procambarus clarkii (assembly GCF_040958095.1). Taxonomy (NCBI): domain Eukaryota; kingdom Metazoa; phylum Arthropoda; class Malacostraca; order Decapoda; family Cambaridae; genus Procambarus; species Procambarus clarkii. Next base: position 21,227,194 of record NC_091236.1, read on the forward strand.
GATATATGCAATAAAAACCGAACTTCTCCCCTTTTCAATATCTTACTCAGTATTTTAACGAGAAACAAATAGATGATTGAAAATGAAGTATTTAAGGTTATCATCTAATCAATTATGTGTTTGCATCATTTTTATCGTATATATATGAATTAATACCAATAGACTGAAAATTCACAAAAACGTGGAAAACGGCAAAATATTGCCTAATTCGATGATATTTTGTTTAAATCACATAAAGGAAAAGGGGATGATAAACGTCAAAATATTGCTAAATTCGATGATTTTTCGTACGACACAAAATGCAAGAAAACTTGCTTAAATTGCAATATTATGCGAAATTCTGAGATTTGAAGGCCAAATCACATATCGTAATACTACATGAAATGGTAGCAAAATATTGGTAAAAATGAATATATTTACGTAATATCAAACTACATGATTAACGTGTAAAAAAGTCACTATTTTACCATATTTGCGGATTTTAACTTCAAATCATTGAGCGAGGTTTCGTATTATTTAGATCCAAGAAAAGACATATGACAATGTTGTTTCCAATACAAATGATAAAAAAACAATGTATTTTCATTAGAATTAACTAAAATGTTCTTGATTTTTAGTTTATATTACGGAGGGAAGATGTACACGTAAAACCGCTCTAATCCGGCTGAAACGTCGATATATGCAATAAAAACCGAACTTCTCCCCTTTTCAATATCTTCCTCAGTATTTTACGAGAAACAAATAGATGATTGAAAATGAAGTATTTAAGGTTATCATCTAATCAATTATGTGTTTGCATCATTTTTATCGTATATATATGAATTAATACCCATAGACTGAAAATTCACAAAAACGTGGAAAACGGCAAAATATTGCTTAATTCGATGATATTTTGTTTAAATCACATAAAGGAAAAGGGGATGATAAACGTCAAAATATTGCTAAATTCGATGATTTTTCGTACGAAACAAAATGCAAGAAAACTTGCTTAAATTGCAATATTATGCGAAATTCTGAGATTTGAAGGCCAAATCACGTATCGTGATACTACATGAAATAGTATCGAAATATTGGTAAAAATGAATATATTTACGTAATATCAAACTACATGATTAACGTGAAAAAGTCACTATTTTAGCATGTTTGAGGATTTTAACTTCAAATAATTGAGCAAGGTTTCGTATTATTTAGATCTAAGAAAAGACATATGACAATGTTGTTTCCAATACAAATGATAAAAAAAACGTGTTTTATGTGTTTTCATTAGAATTAACTAAAATATTCTTGATTTTCCGTTTATATTACCGAGGGAAGATCTACACGTAAAACCGCTCTAATCCGGCTGAAACGCCGATATATGCAATAAAAACCGAACTTCTCCCCTTTTCAATATCTTACTCAGTATTTTAACGAGAAACAAATAGATGATTGAAAATGAAGTATTTAAGGTTATCATCTAATCAATTATGTGTTTGCATCATTTTTATCGTATATATATGAATTAATACCAATAGACTGAAAATTCACAAAAACGTGGAAAACGGCAAAATATTGCCTAATTCGATGATATTTTGTTTAAATCACATAAAGGAGAAGGGGATGATAAACGTCAAAATATTGCTAAATTCGATGATTTTTCGTACGAAACAAAATGCAAGAAAACTTGCTTAAAATGCAATATTATGCGAAATTCTGAGATTTCAAGGCCAAATCACATATCGTAATACTACATGAAATAGTATCGAAATATTGGTAAAAATGAATATATTTACGTAATATCAAACTCCATGATTAACGTGAAAAAGTCACTATTTTACCAAATTTGAGGATTTTAACATCAAATCATTGAGCGAGGTTTCGTATTATTTAGATCAAAGAAAAGACATATGACAATGTTGTTTCCAATACAAATAATAAAAAAACAATGTGTTTTCATTAGAATTGACTAAAATGTTCTTGATTTTCCGTTTATATTACTGAGGGAAGATGTACACGTAAAACCGCTCTAATCCGGCTGAAACGTCGATATATGCAATAATAACCGAACTTCTCCCCTTTTCAATATCCTACTCAGTATTTTAACGAGAAACAAATAGATGATTGAAAATTAAGTATTTAAGGTTATCATCTAATCAATTATGTGTTTGCATCATTTTTATCGTATATATATGAATTAATACCAATAGACTGAAAATTCACAAAAACGTGGAAAACGGCAAAATATTGCCTAATTCGATGATATTTTGTTTAAATCACATAAAGGAAAAGGGGATGATAAACGTCAAAATATTGCTAAATTCGATGATTTTTCGTACGAAACAAAATGCAAGAAAACTTGCTTAAAATGCAATATTATGCGAAATTCTGAGATTTGAAGGCCAAATCACGTATCGTGATACTACATGAAATAGTATCGAAATATTGGTAAAAATGAATATATTTACGTAATATCAAACTACATGATTAACGTGAAAAAGTCACTATTTTACCAAATTTGAGGATTTTAACTTCAAATCATTGAGCGAGGTTTCGTATTATTCAGATCCAAGAAAAGACATATGACAATGTTGTTTCCAATACAAATGATAAAAAAACAATGTGTTTTCATTAGAATTGACTAAAATGTTCTTGATTTTCCGTTTATATTACTGAGGGAAGATGTACACGTAAAACCGCTCTAATCCGGCTGAAACGTCGATATATGCAATAAAAACCGAACTTCTCCCCTTTTCAATATCTTACTCAGTATTTTAAAGAGAACCAAATAGATGATTGAAAATGAAGTATTTAAGGTTATCATCTAATCAGTTATGTGTTTGCATCATTTTTATCGTATATATAATGAATTAATACCCATAAACTGAAAATTCACAAAAACGTGGAAAAACGGCAAAATATTGCCTAATTCGATGATATTTTGTTTAAATCACATAAAGGAAAAGGGGATGATATGCGTCAAAATATTGCTAAATTCGATGATTTTTCGTACGAAACAAAATGCAAGAAAACTTGCTTAAAATGCAATATTATGCGAAATTCTGAGATTTGAAGGCCAAATCACATATCGTAATACTACATGAAATAGAATCGAAATATTGGTAAAAATGAATATATTCACGTAATATCAAACTACATGATTAACGTGAAAAAGTCACTATTTTACCAAATTTGAGGATTTTAACTTCAAACATTGAGCGAGGTTTCGTATTATTTAGATCCAAGAAAAGACATATGACAATGTTGTTTCCAATACAAATGATAAAAAAACAATGTGTTTTCATTAGAATTAACTAAAATGTTCTTGATTTTCCGTTTATATTACCGAGGAAAGATGTACACGTAAAACCGCTCTAATCCGGCTGAAACGTCGATATATGCAATAAAAACCGAACTTCTCCCCTTTTCAATATCTTACTCAGTATTTTAACGAGAACCAAATAGATGATTGAAAATGAAGTATTTAAGGTTATCATCTAATCAATTATGTGTTTGCATTTTTTTATCGTATATATAATGAATTAATACCCAAAAATTGAAAATTCACAATAACGTGGAAAAACGGCAAAATATTGCCTAATTCGATGATATTTTGTTTAAATCACATAAAGAAAAAGGGGATGATAAACGTCAAAATATTGCTAAATTCGATGATTTTTCGTACGTAACAAAATGCAGGAAAACTTGCTTAAAATGCAATATTATGCGAAATTCTGTGATTTGAAGGCCAAATCACGTATCGTGATACTACATGAAATAGTATCGAAATATTGGTAAAAATGAATATATTTACGTAATATCAAACTACATGATTAACGTGAATAAGTCACTATTTTGCCAAATTTGAGGATTTTAACTTCAAATCATTGAGCGAGGTTTCGTATTATTTAGATCCAAGAAAAGACATATGACAATGTTGTTTCCAATACAAATGATAAAAAAACAATGTGTTTTCATTAGAATTGACTAAAATGTTCTTGATTTTCCGTTTATATTACTGAGGGAAGATGTACACGTAAAACCGCTCTAATCCGGCTGAAACGTCGATATATGCAATAAAAACCGAACTTCTCCCCTTTTCAATATCTTACTCAGTATTTTAACGAGAAACAAATAGATGATTGAAAATGAAGTATTTAAGGTTATCATCTAATCAATTATGTGTTTGCATCATTTTTATCGTATATATATGAATTAATACCAATAGACTGAAAATTCACAAAAACGTGGAAAACGGCAAAATATTGCCTAATTCGATGATATTTTGTTTAAATCACATAAAGGAAAAGGGGATGATAAACGTCAAAATATTGCTAAATTCGATGATTTTTCGTACGACACAAAATGCAAGAAAACTTGCTTAAATTGCAATATTATGCGAAATTCTGAGATTTGAAGGCCAAATCACATATCGTAATACTACATGAAATGGTAGCAAAATATTGGTAAAAATGAATATATTTACGTAATATCAAACTACATGATTAACGTGTAAAAAAGTCACTATTTTACCATATTTGCGGATTTTAACTTCAAATCATTGAGCGAGGTTTCGTATTATTTAGATCCAAGAAAAGACATATGACAATGTTGTTTCCAATACAAATGATAAAAAAACAATGTATTTTCATTAGAATTAACTAAAATGTTCTTGATTTTTAGTTTATATTACGGAGGGAAGATGTACACGTAAAACCGCTCTAATCCGGCTGAAACGCCGATATATGCAATAAAAACCGAACTTCTCCCCTTTTCAATATCTTCCTCAGTATTTTACGAGAAACAAATAGATGATTGAAAATGAAGTATTTAAGGTTATCATCTAATCAATTATGTGTTTGCATCATTTTTATCGTATATATATTAATTAATACCAATAGACTGAAAATTCACAAAAACGTGGAAAACGGCAAAATATTGCCTAATTCGATGATATTTTGTTTAAATCACATCAAGGAAAAGGGGATGATAAACGTCAAAATATTGCTAAATTCGATGATTTTTCGTACGAAACAAAATGCAAGAAAACTTGCTTAAAATGCAATATTATGCGAAATTCTGAGATTTGAAGGCCAAATCACATATCGTAATACTACATGAAATAGTATCGAAATATTGGTAAACATTAATATATTTACGTAATATCAAACTACATGATTAACGTGAAAAAGTCATTATTTTACCAAATTTGAGGATTTTAACTTCAAATAATTGAGCAAGGTTTCGTATTATTTAGATCCAAGAAAAGACATATGACAATGTTGTTTCCAATACAAATGATAAAAAAAAAACGTGTTTTATGTGTTTTCATTAGAATTAACTAAAATGTTCTTGATTTTCCGTTTATATTACCGAGGGAAGATGTACACGTAAAACCGCTCTAATCCGGCTGAAACGTCGATATATGCAATAAAAACCGAACTTCTCCCCTTTTCAATATCTTACTCAGTATTTTAACGAGAAACAAATAGATGATTGAAAATGAAGTATTTAAGGTTATCATCTAATCAATTATGTGTTTGCATCATTTTTATCGTATATATATGAATTAATACCCATGGACTGAAAATTCACAAAAACGTGGAAAACGGCAAAATATTGCCTAATTCGATGATATTTTGTTTAAATCACATAAAGGAAAAGGGGATGATAAACGTCAAAATATTGCTAAATTCGATGATTTTTCGTACGAAACAAAATGCAAGAAAACTTGCTTAAATTGCAATATTATGCGAAATTCTGAGATTTGAAGGCCAAATCACGTATCGTAATACTACATGAAATAGTATCGAAATATTGGTAAAAATGAATATATTTACGTAATATCAAACTACATGATTAACGTGAAAAAGTCACTATTTTACCAAATTTGAGGATTTTAACTTCAAATCATTGAGCGAGGTTTCGTATTATTTAGATCCAAGAAAAGACATATGACAATGTTGTTTCCAATACAAATGATAAAAAAACAATGTCTTTTCATTGGAATTGACTAAAATGTTCTTGATTTTCCGTTTATATTACTGAGGGAAGATGTACACGTAAAACCGCTCTAATCCGGCTGAAACGTCGATATATGCAATAAAAACCGAACTTCTCCCCTTTTCAATATCTTACTCAGTATTTTAACGAGAAACAAATAGATGATTGAAAATGAAGTATTTAAGGTTATCATCTAATCAATTATGTGTTTGCATCATTTTTATCGTATATATATGAATTAATACCAATAGACTGAAAATTCACAAAAACGTCGAAAACGGCAAAATATTGCCTAATTCGATCATATTTTGTTTAAATCACATAAAGGAAAAGGGGATGATAAACGTCAAAATATTGCTAAATTCGATGATTTTTCGTACGAAACAAAATGCAAGAAAACTTGCTTAAAATGCAATATTATGCGAAAGTCTGAGATTTGAAGGCCAAATCACATATCGTAATACTACATGAAATAGTATCAAAATATTGGTAAAAATGAATATATTTACGTAATATCAAACTACATGATTAACGTGTAAAAAAGTCACTATTTTACCATATTTGAGGATTTTAACTTCAAATCATTGAGCGAGGTTTCGTATTATTTAGATCCAAGAAAAGACATATGACAATGTCCAATACGAATGATAAAAAAACAATGTATTTTCCTTAGAATTAACTAAAATGATCTTGATTTTTAGTTTATATTACGGAGGGAAGATGTATACGTAAAACCGCTCTAATCCGGCTGAAACGTCGATATATGCAATAAAAACCGAACTTCTCCCCTTTTCAATATCTTCCTCAGTATTTTAACAAAAAAACAAATAGATGATTGAAAATGAAGTATTTAAGGTTATCATCTAATCAATTATGTGTTTGCATCATTTTTATCGTATATATATGAATTAATACCAATAGACTGAAAATTCACAAAAACGTGGAAAACGGCAAAATATTGCCTAATTCGATGATATTTTGTTTAAATCACATCATGGAAAAGGGGATGATAAACGTCAAAATATTGCTAAATTCGATGATTTTTCGTACGAAACAAAATGCAAGAAAACTTGCTTAAAATGCAATATTATGCGAAATTCTGAGATTTGAAGGCCAAATCACATATCGTAATACTACATGAAATAGTACTGAAATATTGGTAAAAATGAATATATTTACGTAATATCAAACTACATGATTAACGTGTAAAAAAGTCACTATTTTACCATGTTTGAGGATTTTAACTTCAAATCATTGAGCGAGGTTTCGTATTATTTCGATCCAAGAAAAGACATATGACAATGTTGTTTCCAATACAAATGATAAAAAACAATGTGTTTTCATTAGAAATAACTAAAATGTTCTTGATTTTTCGTTTATATTACGGAGGGAAGATGTACACGTAAAACCGCTCTAATCCGGCTGAAACGTCGATATATGCAATAAAAACCGAACTTCTCCCCCTTTTAATATCTTACTCAGTATTTTAACGAGAAACAAATAGATGATTGAAAATGAAGTATTTAAGGTTATTATCTAATCAATTATGTGTTTGCATCATTTTTATCGTATATATAATGAATTAATACCCATAAACTGAAAATTCACAAAAACGTGGAAAAACGGCAAAATATTGCCTAATTCGATGATATTTTGTTTAAATCACATAAAGGAGAAGGGGATGATAAACGTCAAAATATTGCTAAATTCGATGATTTTTCGTACGAAACAAAATGCAAGAAAACTTGCTTAAAATGCAATATTATGCGAAATTCTGAGATTTGAAGGCCAAATCACATATCGTAATTCTACATGAAATAGTATCGAAATATTGGTAAAAATGAGTATATTTACGTAATATCAAACTACATGATTAACGTGAAAAAGTCACTATTTTACCATGTATGTGGGTTTTAACTTCAAATCATTGAGCGAGGTTTCGTATTATTTAGATCCAAGAAAAGACATATGACAATGTTGTTTCCAATACAAATGATAAAAAAACAATGTGTTTTCATTAGAATTAACTAAAATGTTCTTGATTTTCCGTTTATATTACCGAGGGAAGATGTACACGTAAAACCGCTCTAATCCGGCTGAAACGTCGATATATGCAATAAAAACCGAACTTCTCCCCTTTTCAATATCTTACTCAGTATTTTAACGAGAAACAAATAGATGATTGAAAATGAAGTATTTAAGGTTATCATCTAATCAATTATGTGTTTGCATCATTTTTATCGTATATATATGAATTAATACCCATAGACTGAAAATTCACAAAAACGTGGAAAACGGCAAAATATTGCCTAATTCGATGATATTTTGTTTAAATCACATAAAGGAAAAGGGGATGATAAACGTCAAAATATTGCTAAATTCGATGATTTTTCGTACGAAACAAAATGCAAGAAAACTTCCTTAAATTGCAATATTATGCGAAATTCTGAGATTTGAAGGCCAAATCACGTATCGTGATACTACATGAAATAGTATCGAAATATTGGTAAAAATGAATATATTTACGTAATATCAAACTACATGATTAACGTGAAAAAGTCACTATTTTACCAAATTTGAGGATTTTAACTTCAAATCATTGAGCGAGGTTTCGTATTATTTAGATCCAAGAAAAGACATATGACAATGTTGTTTCCAATACAAATGATAAAAAAACAATGTCTTTTCATTGGAATTGACTAAAATGTTCTTGATTTTCCGTTTATATTACTGAGGGAAGATGTACACGTAAAACCGCTCTAATCCGGCTGAAACGTCGATATATGCAATAAAAACCGAACTTCTCCCCTTTTCAATATCTTACTCAGTATTTTAACGAGAAACAAATAGATGATTGAAAATGAAGTATTTAAGGTTATCATCTAATCAATTATGTGTTTGCATCATTTTTATCGTATATATATGAATTAATACCAATAGACTGAAAATTCACAAAAACGTCGAAAACGGCAAAATATTGCCTAATTCGATCATATTTTGTTTAAATCACATAAAGGAAAAGGGGATGATAAACGTCAAAATATTGCTAAATTCGATGATTTTTCGTACGAAACAAAATGCAAGAAAACTTGCTTAAAATGCAATATTATGCGAAATTCTGAGATTTGAAGGCCAAATCACATATCGTAATACTACATGAAATAGTATCAAAATATTGGTAAAAATGAATATATTTACGTAATATCAAACTACATGATTAACGTGTAAAAAAGTCACTATTTTACCATATTTGAGGATTTTAACTTCAAATCATTGAGCGAGGTTTCGTATTATTTAGATCCAAGAAAAGACATATGACAATGTCCAATACGAATGATAAAAAAACAATGTATTTTCCTTAGAATTAACTAAAATGATCTTGATTTTTAGTTTATATTACGGAGGGAAGATGTATACGTAAAACCGCTCTAATCCGGCTGAAACGTCGATATATGCAATAAAAACCGAACTTCTCCCCTTTTCAATATCTTCCTCAGTATTTTAACAAAAAAACAAATAGATGATTGAAAATGAAGTATTTAAGGTTATCATCTAATCAATTATGTGTTTGCATCATTTTTATCGTATATATATGAATTAATACCAATAGACTGAAAATTCACAAAAACGTGGAAAACGGCAAAATATTGCCTAATTCGATGATATTTTGTTTAAATCACATCATGGAAAAGGGGATGATAAACGTCAAAATATTGGTAAATTCGATGATTTTTCGTACGAAACAAAATGCAAGAAAACTTGCTTAAAATGCAATATTATGCGAAATTCTGAGATTTGAAGGCCAAATCACATATCGTAATACTACATGAAATAGTACCGAAATATTGGTAAAAATGAATATATTTACGTAATATCAAACTACATGATTAACGTGTAAAAAAGTCACTATTTTACCATGTTTGAGGATTTTAACTTCAAATCATTGAGCGAGGTTTCGTATTATTTCGATCCAAGAAAAGACATATGACAATGTTGTTTCCAATACAAATGATAAAAAACAATGTGTTTTCATTAGAAATAACTAAAATGTTCTTGATTTTTCGTTTATATTACGGAGGGAAGATGTACACGTAAAACCGCTCTAATCCGGCTGAAACGTCGATATATGCAATAAAAACCGAACTTCTCCCCCTTTCAATATCTTACTCAGTATTTTAACGAGAAACAAATAGATGATTGAAAATGAAGTATTTAAGGTTATTATCTAATCAATTATGTGTTTGCATCATTTTTATCGTATATATAATGAATTAATACCCATAAACTGAAAATTCACAAAAACGTGGAAAAACGGCAAAATATTGCCTAATTCGATGATATTTTGTTTAAATCACATAAAGGAGAAGGGGATGATAAACGTCAAAATATTGCTAAATTCGATGATTTTTCGTACGAAACAAAATGCAAGAAAACTTGCTTAAAATGCAATATTATGCGAAATTCTGAGATTTGAAGGCCAAATCACATATCGTAATTCTACATGAAATAGTATCGAAATATTGGTAAAAATGAGTATATTTACGTAATATCAAACTACATGATTAACGTGAAAAAGTCACTATTTTACCATGTATGTGGGTTTTAACTTCAAATCATTGAGCGAGGTTTCGTATTATTTAGATCCAAGAAAAGACATATGACAATGTTGTTTCCAATACAAATGATAAAAAAACAATGTGTTTTCATTAGAATTAACTAAAATGTTCTTGATTTTCCGTTTATATTACGGAGGGAAAATGTACACGTAAAACCACTCTAATCCGGCTGAAACGTCGATATATGCAATAAAAACCGAACTTCTCCCCCTTTCAATATCTTACTCAGTATTTTACGAGAAACAAATATATGATTGAAAATGAAGTATTTAAGGTTATCATCTAATCAATTATGTGTTTGCATCATTTTTATCGTATATATATGAATTAATACAAATAGACTGAAAATTCACAAAAACGTGGAAAACGGCAAAATATTGCCTAATTCGATGATATTTTGTGTTGATCACATAAAGGAAAAGGGGATGATGAACGTCAAAATATTGCTAAATTCGATGATTTTTCTTACGAAACAAAATGCAAGAAAACTTGCTTAAAATGCGAAATTCTGAGAATTGAAGGCCAAATCACATATCGTAATACTACATGAAATAGTATCGAAATATTGGTAAAAATTAAAATATTTACGTAATATCAAACTACATGATTAACGTGTAAAAAAGTCACTATTTTACCATATTTGAGGATTTTAACTTCAAATCATTGAGCGAGGTTTCGTATTATTTAGATCCAAGAAAAGACATATGACAATGTCCAATACGAATGATAAAAAAACAATGTATTTTCCTTAGAATTAACTAAAATGATCTTGATTTTTAGTTTATATTACGGAGGGAAGATGTATACGTAAAACCGCTCTAATCCGGCTGAAACGTCGATATATGCAATAAAAACCGAACTTCTCCCCTTTTCAATATCTTCCTCAGTATTTTAACAAAAAAACAAATAGATGATTGAAAATGAAGTATTTAAGGTTATCATCTAATCAATTATGTGTTTGCATCATTTTTATCGTATATATATGAATTAATACCAATAGACTGAAAATTCACAAAAACGTGGAAAACGGCAAAATATTGCCTAATTCGATGATATTTTGTTTAAATCACATCATGGAAAAGGGGATGATAAACGTCAAAATATTGCTAAATTCGATGATTTTTCGTACGAAACAAAATGCAAGAAAACTTGCTTAAAATGCAATATTATGCGAAATTCTGAGATTTGAAGGCCAAATCACATATCGTAATACTACATGAAATAGTACCGAAATATTGGTAAAAATTAATATATTTACGTAATATCAAACTACATGATTAACGTGTAAAAAAGTCACTATTTTACCATGTTTGAGGATTTTAACTTCAAATCATTGAGCGAGGTTTCGTATTATTTCGATCCAAGAAAAGACATATGACAATGTTGTTTCCAATACAAATGATAAAAAACAATGTGTTTTCATTAGAAATAACTAAAATGTTCTTGATTTTTCGTTTATATTACGGAGGGAAGATGTACACGTAAAACCGCTCTAATCCGGCTGAAACGTCGATATATGCAATAAAAACCGAACTTCTCCCCCTTTCAATATCTTACTCAGTATTTTAACGAGAAACAAATAGATGATTGAAAATGAAGTATTTAAGGTTATTATCTAATCAATTATGTGTTTGCATCATTTTTATCGTATATATAATGAATTAATACCCATAAACTGAAAATTCACAAAAACGTGGAAAAACGGCAAAATATTGCCTAATTCGATGATATTTTGTTTAAATCACATAAAGGAGAAGGGGATGATAAACGTCAAAATATTGCTAAATTCGATGATTTTTCGTACGAAACAAAATGCAAGAAAACTTGCTTAAAATGCAATATTATGCGAAATTCTGAGATTTGAAGGCCAAATCACATATCGTAATTCTACATGAAATAGTATCGAAATATTGGTAAAAATGAGTATATTTACGTAATATCAAACTACATGATTAACGTGAAAAAGTCACTATTTTACCATGTATGTGGGTTTTAACTTCAAATCATTGAGCGAGGTTTCGTATTATTTAGATCCAAGAAAAGACATATGACAATGTTGTTTCCAATACAAATGATAAAAAAACAATGTGTTTTCATTAGAATTAACTAAAATGTTCTTGATTTTCCGTTTATATTACGGAGGGAAAATGTACACGTAAAACCACTCTAATCCGGCTGAAACGTCGATATATGCAATAAAAACCGAACTTCTCCCCCTTTCAATATCTTACTCAGTATTTTACGAGAAACAAATATATGATTGAAAATGAAGTATTTAAGGTTATCATCTAATCAATTATGTGTTTGCATCATTTTTATCGTATATATATGAATTAATACAAATAGACTGAAAATTCACAAAAACGTGGAAAACGGCAAAATATTGCCTAATTCGATGATATTTTGTGTTGATCACATAAAGGAAAAGGGGATGATGAACGTCAAAATATTGCTAAATTCGATGATTTTTCTTACGAAACAAAATGCAAGAAAACTTGCTTAAAATGCGAAATTCTGAGAATTGAAGGCCAAATCACATATCGTAATACTACATGAAATAGTATCGAAATATTGGTAAAAATTAAAATATTTACGTAATATCAAACTACATGATTAACGTGTAAAAAAGTCACTATTTTACCATATTTGAGGATTTTAACTTCAAATCATTGAGCGAGGTTTCGTATTATTTAGATCCAAGAAAAGACATATGACAATGTTGTTTCCAATACAAATGATAAAAAAACAATGTATTTTCATTAGAATTAACTAAAATGTTCTTGATTTTTAGTTTATATTACGGAGGGAAGATGTACACGTAAAACCGCTCTAATCCGGCTGAAACGTCGATATATGCAATAAAAACCGAACTTCTCCCCTTTTCAATATCTTCCTCAGTATTTTAACGAGAAACAAATAGATGATTGAAAATGAAGTATTTAAGGTTATTATCTAATCAATTATGTGTTTGCATCACTTTTATCGTATATATATATGAATTAATACCCATAGACTGAAAATTCACAAAAACGTGGAAAACGGCAAAATATTGCCTAATTCGATGATATTTTGATTAAATCACATAAAGCAAAAGGGGATGATAAACGTCAAAATATTGGTAAATTCGATGATTTTTCGTACGAAACCAAATGCAAGAAAACTTGCTTAAAATGCAATATTATGCGAAATTCTGAGATTTGAAGGTCAAATCACATATCGTAATACTACAAGAAATAGTATCGAAATATTGGTAAAAATGAGTATATTTACGTAATATCAAACTACATGATTAACGTGAAAAAGTCACTATTTTACCATGTTTGACTATTTTAACTTCAAATCATTGAGCGAGGTTTCGTATTATTTCGATCCAAGAAAAGACATATGACAATGTTGTTTCCAATACAAATGATAAAAAACAATGTGTTTTCATTAGAATTAACTAAAATGTTCTTGATTTTTCGTTTATATTACGGAGGGAAGATGTACACGTAAAACCGCTCTAATCCGGCTGGAACGTCGATATATGCAATAAAAACCGAACTTCTCCCCCTTTCAATATCTTACTCAGTATTTTAACGAGAAACAAATAGATGATTGAAAATGAAGTATTTAAGGTTATTATCTAATCAATTATGTGTTTGCATCATTTTTATCGCATATATAATGAATTAATACCCATTAACTGAAAATTCACAAAAACGTGGAAGAACGGCAAAATATTGCCTAATTCGATGATATTTTGTTTAAATCACATAAAGGAGAAGGGGATGATAAACGTCAAAATATTGCTAAATTCGATGATTTTTCGTACGAAACAAAATGCAAGAAAACTTGCTTAAAATGCAATATTATGCGAAATTCTGAGATTTCAAGGCCAAATCACATATCGTAATACTACATGAAATAGTATCGAAATATTGGTAAAAATGAATATATTTACATAATATCAAACTACATGATTAACGTGAAAAAGTCACTATTTTACCAAATTTGAGGATTTTAACTTCAAATAATTGAGCAAGGTTTCGTATTATTTAGATCCAAGAAAAGACATATGACAATGTTGTTTCCAATACAAATGATAAAAAAAACGTGTTTTATGTGTTTTCATTAGAATTAACTAAAATGTTCTTGATTTTCCGTTTATATTACCGAGGGAAGATCTACACGTAAAACCGCTCTAATCCGGCTGGAACGCCGATATATGCAATAAAAACCGAACTTCTCCCCTTTTCAATATCTTACTCAGTATTTTAACGAGAAACAAATAGATGATTGAAAATGAAGTATTTAAGGTTATCATCTAATCAATTATGTGTTTGCATCATTTTTATCGTATATATATGAATTAATACCAATAGACTGAAAATTCACAAAAACGTGGAAAACGGCAAAATATTGCCTAATTCGATGATATTTTGTTTAAATCACATAAAGGAAAAGGGGATGATAAACGTCAAAATATTGCTAAATTCGATGATTTTTCGTACGAAACAAAATGCAAGAAAACTTACTTAAAATGCAATATTATGCGAAATTCTGAGATTTGAAGGCCAAATCACGTATCGTGATACTACATGAAATAGTATCGAAATATTGGTAAAAATGAATATATTTACGTAATATCAAACTACATGATTAACGTGAAAAAGTCACTATTTTACCAAATTTGAGGATTTTAACTTCAAATCATTGAGCGAGGTTTCGTATAATTCAGATCCAAGAAAAGACATATGACAATGTTGTTTCCAATACAAATGATAAAAAAACAATGTGTTTTCATTAGAATTGACTAAAATGTTCTTGATTTTCCGTTTATATTACTGAGGGAAGATGTACACGTAAAACCGCTCTAATCCGGCTGAAACGTCGATATATGCAATAAAAACCGAACTTCTCCCCTTTTCAATATCTTACTCAGTATTTTAACGAGAAACAAATAGATGATTGAAAATGAAGTATTTAAGGTTATCATCTAATCAATTATGTGTTTGCATCATTTTTATCGTATAAATATGAATTAATACCAATAGACTGAAAATTCACAAAAACGTGGAAAACGGCAAAATATTGCCTAATTCGATGATATTTTGTTTAAATCACATAAAGGAAAAGGAGATGATAAACGTCAAAATATTGCTAAATTCGATGATTTTTCGTACGAAACAAAATGCAAGAAAATTTGCTTAAAATGCAATATTATGCGAAATTCTGAGATTTGAAGGCCAAATCACATATCGTAATACTACATGAAATAGTATCAAAATATTGGTAAAAATGAATATATTTACGTAATATCAAACTACATGATTAACGTGTAAAAAAGTCACTATTTTACCATATTTGAGGATTTTAACTTCAAATCATTGAGCGAGGTTTCGTATTATTTAGATCCAAGAAAAGACATATGACAATGTTGTTTCCAATACAAATGATAAAAAAAACAATGTATTTTCATTAGAATTAACTAAAATGTTCTTGATTTTTCGTTTATATTACGGAGGGAAGATGTACACGTAAAACCGCTCTAATTCGGCTGAAACGTCGATATATGCAATAAAAACCGAACTTCTCCCCCTTTCAATATCTTACTCAGTATTTTAACGAGAAACAAATAGATGATTGAAAATGAAGTATTTAAGGTTATCTTCTAATCAATTATGTGTTTGCATCATTTTTATCGTATATATAATGAATTAATACCCATAGACTGAAAATTCACAAAAACGTGGAAAAACGGCAAAATATTGCCTAATTCGATGATATTTTGTTTAAAACAAATAAAGGAGAAGGGGATGATAAACGTCAAAATATTGCTAAATTCGCTGATTTTTCGTACGAAACAAAATGCAAGAAAACTTGCTTAAAATGCAATATTATGCGAAATTCTGAGATTTGAAGGCCAAATCACGTATCGTGATACTACATGAAATAGTATCGAAATATTGGTAAAAATGAATATATTTACGTAATATCAAACTACATGATTAACGTGAAAAAGTCACTATTTTACCAAATTTGAGGATTTTAACTTCAAATCATTGAGCGAGGTTTCGTATTATTTAGATCCAAGAAAAGACATATGACATTGTTGTTTCCAATACAAATGATAAAAAAACAATGTGTTTTCATTAGAATTGACTAAAATGTTCTTGATTTTCCGTTTATATTACTGAGGGAAGATGTACACGTAAAACCGCTCTAATCCGGCTGAAACGTCGATATATGCAATAAAAACCGAACTTCTCCCCTTTTCAATATCTTACTCAGTATTTTAACGAGAAACAAATAGATGATTGAAAATGAAGTATTTAAGGTTATCATCTAATCAATTATGTGTGTGCATCATTTTTATCGTATATATATGAATTAATACCAATAGACTGAAAATTCACAAAAACGTGGAAAACGGCAAAATTTTGCCTAATTCGATGATATTTTGTTTAAATCACATAAAGGAAAAGGGGATGATAAACGTCAAAATATTGCTAAATTCGATGATTTTTCGTACGAAACAAAATGCAAGAAAACTTGCTTAAAATGCAATATTATGGGAAATTCTGAGATTTGAAGGCCAAATCACATATCGTAATACTACATGAAATAGTATCAAAATATTGGTAAAAATGAATATATTTACGTAATATCAAACTACATGATTAACGTGTAAAAAAGTCACTATTTTACCATATTTGAGGATTTTAACTTCAAATCATTGAGCGAGGTTTCGTATTATTTAGATCCAAGAAAAGACATATGACAATGTTGTTTCCAATACAAATGATAAAAAAAAACAATGTATTTTCATTAGAATTAACTAAAATGTTCTTGATTTTTCGTTTATATTACGGAGGGAAGATGTACACGTAAAACCGCTCTAATCCGGCTGAAACGTCGATATATGCAATAAAAACCGAACTTCTCCCCCTTTCAATATCTTACTCAGTATTTTAACGAGAAACAAATAGATGATTGAAAATGAAGTATTTAAGGTTATCTTCTAATCAATTATGTGTTTGCATCATTTTTATCGTATATATAATGAATTAATACCCATAGACTGAAAATTCACAAAAACGTGGAAAAACGGCAAAATATTGCCTAATTCGATGATATTTTGTTTAAATCACATAAAGGAGAAGGGGATGATAATCGTCAAAATATTGCAAAATTCGATGATTTTTCGTACGAAACAAAATGCAAGAAAACTTGCTTAAAATGCAATATTATGCGAAATTCTGAGATTTGATGGCCAAATCACATATCGTAATACTACATGAAATAGTATCGAAATATTGGTAAAAATGAGTATATTTACGTAATATCAAACTACATGATTAACGTGAAAAAGTCACTATTTTACCATGTTTGAGGATTTTAACTTCAAATCATTGAGCGAGGTTTCGTATTATTTCGATCCAAGAAAAGACATATGACAATGTTGTTTCCAATACAAATGATAAAAAACAATGTGTTTTCATTAGAATTGACTAAAATGTTCTTGATTTTCCGTTTATATTACTGAGGGAAGATGTACACGTAAAACCGCTCTAATCCAGCTGAAACGTCGATATATGCAATAAAAACCGAACTTCTCCCCTTTTCAATATCTTACTCAGTATTTTAACGAGAAACAAATAGATGATTGAAAATGAAGTATTTAAGGTTATCATCTAATCAATTATGTGTTTGCATCATTTTTATCGTATATATATGAATTAATACCAATAGACTGAAAATTCACCAAAACGTGGAAAACGGCAAAATATTGCCTAATTCGATGATATTTTGTTTAAATCACATAAAGGAAAAGGGGATGATAAACGTCAAAATATTGCTAAATTCGATGATTTTTCGTACTAAACAAAATGCAAGAAAACTTGCTTAAAATGCAATATTATGCGAAATTCTGAGATTTGATGGCCAAATCACATATCGTAATACTACATGAAATAGTATCGAAATATTGGTAAAAATGAGTATATTTACGTAATATCAAACTACATGATTAACGTGAAAAAGTCACTATTTTACCATGTTTGAGGATTTTAACTTCAAATCATTGAGCGAGGTTTCGTATTATTTCGATCCAAGAAAAGACATATGACAATGTTGTTTCCAATACAAATGATAAAAAACAATGTGTTTTCATTAGAATTAACTAAAATGTTCTTGATTTTCCGTTTATATTACGGAGGGAAGATGTACACGTAAAACCGCTCTAATCCGGCTGAAACGTCGATATATGCAATAAAAACCGAACTTCTCCCCCTTTCAATATCTTTCTCAGTATTTTAACGAGAAACAAATAGATGATTGAAAATGAAGTATTTAAGGTTATCTTCTAATCAATTATGTGTTTGCATCATTTTTATCGTATATATAATGAATTAATACCCATAGACTGAAAATTCACAAAAACGTGGAAAAACGGCAAAATATTGCCTAATTCGATGATATTTTGTTTAAAACACATAAAGGAGAAGGGGATGATAAACGTCAAAATATTGCTAAATTCGATGATTTTTCGTACGAAACAAAATGCAAGAAAACTTGCTTAAAATGCAATATTATGCGAAATTCTGAGATTTGAAGGCCAAATCACGTATCGTGATACTACATGAAATAGTATCGAAATATTGGTAAAAATGAATATATTTACGTAATATCAAACTACATGATTAACGTGAAAAAGTCACTATTTTACCAAATTGGAGGATTTTAACTTCAAATCATTGAGCGAGGTTTCGTATTATTTAGATCCAAGAAAAGACATATGACAATGTTGTTTCCAATACAAATGATAAAAAAACAATGTGTTTTCATTAGAATTGACTAAAATGTTCTTGATTTTCCGTTTATATTACTGAGGGAAGATGTACACGTAAAACCGCTCTAATCCGGCTGAAACGTCGATATATGCAATAAAAACCGAACTTCTCCCCTTTTCAATATCTTACTCAGTATTTTAACGAGAAACAAGTAGATGATTGAAAATGAAGTTTTTAAGGTTATCATCTAATCAATTATGTGTGTGCATCATTTTTATCGTATATATATGAATTAATACCAATAGACTGAAAATTCACAAAAACGTGGAAAACGGCAAAATATTGCCTAATTCGATGATATTTTGTTTAAATCACATAAAGGAAAAGGGGATGATAAACGTCAAAATATTGCTAAACTCGATGATTTTTCGTACGAAACAAAATGCAAGAAAACTTGCTTAAAATGCAATATTATGGGAAATTCTGAGATTTGAAGGCCAAATCACATATCGTAATACTACATGAAATAGTATCAAAATATTGGTAAAAATGAATATATTTACGTAATATCAAACTACATGATTAACGTGTAAAAAAGTCACTATTTTACCATTTTTGAGGATTTTAACTTCAAATCATTGAGCGAGGTTTCGTATTATTTAGATCCAAGAAAAGACATATGACAATGTTGTTTCCAATACAAATGATAAAAAAAAACAATGTATTTTCATTAGAATTAACTAAAATGTTCTTGATTTTTCGTTTATATTACGGAGGGAAGATGTACACGTAAAACCGCTCTAATCCGGCTGAAACGTCGATATATGCAATAAAAACCGAACTTCTCCCCCTTTCAATATCTTACTCAGTATTTTAACGAGAAACAAATAGATGATTGAAAATGAAGTATTTAAGGTTATCTTCTAATCAATTTTGTGTTTGCATCATTTTTATCGTATATATAATGAATTAATACCCATAGACTGAAAATTCACAAAAACGTGGAAAAACGGCAAAATATTGCCTAATTCGATGATATTTTGTTTAAATCACATAAAGGAGAAGGGGATGATAAACGTCAAAATATTGCTAAATTCGATGATTTTTCGTACGAAACAAAATGCAAGAAAACTTGCTTAAAATGCAATATTATGCGAAATTCTGAGATTTCAAGGCCAAATCACATATCGTAATACTACATGAAATAGTATCGAAATATTGGTAAAAATGAATATATTTACGTAATATCAAACTACATGATTAACGTGAAAATGTCACTATTTTACCAAATTTGAGGATTTTAACTTCAAATCATTGAGCGAGGTTTCGTATTATTTAGATCCAAGAAAAGACATATGACATTGTTGTTTCCAATACAAATGATAAAAAAACAATGTGTTTTCATTAGAATTAACTAAAATGTTCCTGATTTTCCGTTTATATTACGGAGGGAAAACGTACACGTAAAACAACTCGAATCCGGCTGAAACGTCGATATATGCAATAAAAACCGAACTTCTCCCCCTTTCAATATCTTACTCAGTATTTTAACGAGAAACAAACAGATGATTGAAAATGAAGTATTTAAGGTTATCATCTAATCAATTATGTGTTTGCATCATTTTTATCGTATATATATGAATTAATACCAATAGACTGAAAATTCACAAAAACGTGGAAAACGGCAAAATATTGCCTAATTCGATGATATTTTGTGTTGATCACATAAAGGAAAAGGGGATGATAAACGTCAAAATATTGCTAAATTCGATGATTTTTCGTACGAAACAAAATGCAAGAAAACTTGCTTAAAATGCGAAATTCTGAGATTTGAAGGCCAAATCACATATCGTAATACTACATGAAATAGTATCGAAATATTGGTAAAAATTAATATATTTACGTAATATCAAACTACATGATTGACGTGTAAAAAAGTCACTATTTTACCATATTTGAGGATTTTAACTTCAAATCATTGAGCGAGGTTTCGTATTATTTAGATCCAAGAAAAGACATATGACAATGTTGTTTCTAATACAAATGATAAAAAAACAATGTATTTTCATTAGAATTAACTAAAATGTTCTTGATTTTTAGTTTATATTACGGAGGGAAGATGTACACGTAAAACCGCTCTAATCCGGCTGAAACGTCGATATATGCAATAAAAACCGAACTTCTCCCCTTTTCAATATCTTCCTCAGTATTTTAACGAGAAACAAATAGATGATTGAAAATGAAGTATTTAAGGTTATTATCTAATCAATTATGTGTTTGCATCACTTTTATCGTATATATATGAATTAATACCCATAGACTGAAAATTCACAAAAACGTGGAAAACGGCAAAATATTGCCTAATTCGATGATATTTTGATTAAATCACATAAAGCAAAAGGGGATGATAAACGTCAAAATATTGCTAAATTCGATGATTTTTCGTACGAAACAAAATGCAAGAAAACTTGCTTAAAATGCTATATTATGCGAAATTCTGAGATTTGAAGGTCAAATCACATATCGTAATACTACAAGAAATAGTATCGAAATATTGGTAAAAATGAGTATATTTACGTAATATCAAACTACATGATTAACGTGAAAAAGTCACTATTTTACCATGTTTGAGGATTTTAACTTCAAATCATTGAGCGAGGTTTCGTATTATTTAGATCCAAGAAAAGACATATGACAATGTTGTTTCCAATACAAATGATAAAAAACAATGTGTTTTCATTAGAATTGACTAAAATGTTCTTGATTTTCCGTTTATATTACTGAGGGAAGATGTACACGTAAAACCGCTCTAAACCAGCTGAAACGTCGATATATGCAATAAAAACCGAACTTCTCCCCTTTTCAATATCTTACTCAGTATTTTAACGAGAAACAAATAGATGATTGAAAATGAAGTATTTAAGGTTATCATCTAATCAATTATGTGTTTGCATCATTTTTATCGTATATATATGAATTAATACCAATAGACTGAAAATTCACCACAACGTGGAAAACGGCAAAATATTGCCTAATTCGATGATATTTTGTTTAAATCACATAAAGGAAAAGGGGATGATAAACGTCAAAATATTGCTAAATTCGATGATTTTTCGTACGAAACAAAATGCAAGAAAACTTGCTTAAAATGCAATATTATGCGAAATTCTGAGATTTGATGGTCAAATCACATATCGTAATACTTCATGAAATAGTATCGAAATATTGGTAAAAATGAGTATATTTACGTAATATCAAACTACATGATTAACGTGAAAAAGTCACTATTTTACCATGTTTGAGGATTTTAACTTCAAATCATTGAGCGAGGTTTCGTATTATTTCGATCCAAGAAAAGACATATGACAATGTTGTTTCCAATACAAATGATAAAAAACAATGTGTTTTCATTAGAATTAACTAAAATGTTCTTGATTTTCCGTTTATATTACGGAGGGAAGATGTACACGTAAAACCGCTCTAATCCGGCTGAAACGTCGATATATGCAATAAAAACCGAACTTCTCCCCCTTTCAATATCTTACTCAGTATTTTAACGAGAAACAAATAGATGATTGAAAATGAAGTATTTAAGGTTATTATCTAATCAATTATGTGTTTGCATCATTTTTATCGTATATATAATGAATTAATACCCATAAACTGAAAATTCACAAGAACGTGGAAAAACGGCAAAATATTGCCTAATTCGATGATATTTTGTTTAAATCACATAAAGGAGAAAGGGATGATAAACGTCAAAATATTGCTAAATTCGATGATTTTTCGTACGAAACAAAATGCAAGAAAACTTGCTTAAAATGCAATATTATGCGAAATTCTGAGATTTGAAGGCCAAATCACATATCGTAATTCTACATGAAATAGTATCGAAATATTGGTAAAAATGAGTATATTTACGTAATATCAAACTACATGATTAACGTGAAAAAGTCACTATTTTACCATGTTTGTGGATTTTAACTTCAAATCATTGAGCGAGGTTTCGTATTATTTAGATCCAAGAAAAGACATATGACAATGTTGTTTCCAATACAAATGATAAAAAAACAATGTGTTTTCATTAGAATTAACTAAAATGTTCTTGATTTTCCGTTTATATTACGGAGGGAAAATGTACACGTAAAACCACTCTAATCCGGCTGAAACGTCGATATATGCAATAAAAACCGAACTTCTCCCCCTTTCAATATCTTACTCAGTATTTTAACGAGAAACAAATAGATGATTGAAAATGAAGTATTTAAGGTTATCATCTAATCAATTATGTGTTTGCATCATTTTTATCGTATATATATGAATTAATACCAATAGACTGAAAATTCACAAAAACGTGGAAAACGGCAAAATATTGCCTAATTCGATGATATTTTGTGTTAATCACATAAAGGAAAAGGGGATGATAAACGTCAAAATATTGCTAAATTCGATGATTTTTCGTACAAACAAAATGCAAGAAAACTTGCTTAAAATGCAATATTATGCGAAATTCTGAGATTCGAAGGCCAAATCACATATTGTGATACTACATGAAATAGTATCAAAATATTGGTAAAAATGAATATATTTGCGCAATATCAAACTACATGATTAACGTGAAAAGTCACTATTTTACCAAATTTGAGGATTTTAACTTCAAATCATTGAGCGAGGTTTCGTATTATTTAGATCCAAGAAAAGACATATAACAATGTTGTTTCCAATACAAATGATAAAAAAACAATGTATTTTCATTAGAATTAACTAAAATGTTTTTGATTTTCCGTTTATATTACGGAGGGAAGATGTACACGTAAAACCGCTCTAATCCGGCTGAAACGTCGATATATGCAATAAAAACCGAACTTCTCCCCTTTTCAATATCTTCCTCAGTATTTTAACGAGAAACAAATAGATGATTGAAAATGAAGTATTTAAGGTTATTATCTAATCAATTATGTGTTTGCATCATTTTTATCGTATATATAATTAATTAATACCCATAAACTGAAAATTCACAAAAACGCGGAAAACGGCAAAATATTGCCTAATTCGATGATATTTTGTTTAAATCACATAAAGGAAAAGGGGATGATAAACGTCCAAATATTGCTAAATCCGATGATTTTTCGTACGAAACAAAATGAAAGAAAACTTGCTTAAAATGCAATATTATGCGAAATTCTGAGATTTGAAGGCCAAATCACATATCGTAATACTACATGAAATAGTATCGAAATATTGGTAAAAATGAGGATATTTACGTAATATCAAACAACATGATTAACGTGAAAAAGTCACTATTTTACCATATTTGAGGATTTTAACTTCAAATCATTGGACGAGGTTTCGTATTATTTAGATCCAAGAAAAGACATATGACAATGTTGTTTCCAATACAAATGATAAAAATCAATGTGTTTTCATTAGAATTAACTAAAATGTTCCTGATTTTTAGTTTATATTACCGATGGAAGATGTACACGAAAACCGCTCTATTCCGGCTGAAACGTCGATATATGCAATAAAATCAGAACTTCTCCCCCTTTCAATATCTTACTCAGTATTTTAACGAGAAAGAAATAGTTGTTAGAAAATGAAGTATTTAAGGTTATTATCTAATCAATTATGTGTTTGCATCATTTTTCTCGTATATATAATGAATTAATACCCATAGACTGAAAATTCACAAAAACGTGGAAAAACGGCAAAATATTGCCTAATTCGATGATATTTTGTTTAAGTCACATAAAGGAAAAGGGGATGATAAACGTCAAAATATTGTTAAATTCGATGATTTTTCGTACGAAACAAAATGCAAGAAAACTTGCTTAAAATGCAATCTTATGCGAAATTCTGAGATTTGAAGGCCAAATCACATATCGTAATACTACATGAATTTGTATCGAAATATTGGTAAAAATGAATATGTTTGTGTAATATCAAACTACATGATTAACGTGAAATATTCACTATTTTACCAAATTTGAGGATTTTAACTTCAAATCATTGAGCGAGGTTTCGTATTATTTAGATCCAAGAAAAGACATATGACAATGTTGTTTCCAATACAAATGATAAAAAAACAATGTATTTTCATTAGAATTAACTAAAATGTTCTTGATTTTCCGTTTATATTACGGAGGAAAGATGTACACGTAAAACCGCTCTAATCCGGCTGAAACGTCGATATATGCAATAAAAACCGAACTTCTCCCCTTTTCAATATCTTCCTCAGTATTTTAACGAAAAACAAATAGATGATTGAAAATGAAGTATTTAAGGTTATTATCTAATCAATTATGTGTTTGCATCATTTTGATCGTATATATAATTAATTAATACCCATAAACTGAAAATTCACAAAACGCGGAAAACGGCAAAATATTGCCTAATTCGATGATATTTTGTTTAAATCACATAAAGGAAAACGGGATGATAAACGTCAAAATATTGCTAAATTCGATGATTTTTCGTACGAAACAAAATGCAAGAAAACTTGCTTAAAATGCAATATTATGCGAAATTCTGAGATTTGAAGGCCAAATCACATATCGTAATACTACATGAAATAGTATCGAAATATTGGTAAAAATGAGGATATTTACGTAATATCAAACTACATGATTAACGTGAAAAAGTCACTATTTTACCATATTTGAGGATTTTAACTTCAAATCATTGGACGAGGTTTCGTATTATTTAGATCCAAGAAAAGACATATGACAATGTTGTTTCCAATACAAATGATAAAAATCAATGTGTTTTCATTAGAATTAACTAAAATGTTCCTGATTTTTAGTTTATATTACCGATGGAAGATGTACACGAAAACCGCTCTATTCCGGCTGAAACGTCGATATATGCAATAAAATCAGAACTTCTCCCCCTTTCAATATCTTACTCAGTATTTTAACGAGAAAGAAATAGTTGTTAGAAAATGAAGTATTTAAGGTTATTATCTAATCAATTATGTGTTTGCATCATTTTTCTCGTATATATAATGAATTAATACCCATAGACTGAAAATTCACAAAAACGTGGAAAAACGGCAAAATATTGCCTAATTCGATGATATTTTGTTTAAGTCACATAAAGGAAAAGGGGATGATAAACGTCAAAATATTGTTAAATTCGATGATTTTTCGTACGAAACAAAATGCAAGAAAACTTGCTTAAAATGCAATCTTATGCGAAATTCTGAGATTTGAAGGCCAAATCACATATCGTAATACTACATGAATTTGTATCGAAATATTGGTAAAAATGAATATGTTTGTGTAATATCAAACTACATGATTAACGTGAAATATTCACTATTTTACCAAATTTGAGGATTTTAACTTCAAATCATTGAGCGAGGTTTCGTATTATTTAGATCCAAGAAAAGACATATGACAATGTTGTTTCCAATACAAATGATAAAAAAACAATGTATTTTCATTAGAATTAACTAAAATGTTCTTGATTTTCCGTTTATATTACGGAGGAAAGATGTACACGTAAAACCGCTCTAATCCGGCTGAAACGTCGATATATGCAATAAAAACCGAACTTCTCCCCTTTTCAATATCTTCCTCAGTATTTTAACGAAAAACAAATAGATGATTGAAAATGAAGTATTTAAGGTTATTATCTAATCAATTATGTGTTTGCATCATTTTGATCGTATATATAATTAATTAATACCCATAAACTGAAAATTCACAAAACGCGGAAAACGGCAAAATATTGCCTAATTCGATGATATTTTGTTTAAATCACATAAAGGAAAACGGGATGATAAACGTCAAAATATTGCTAAATTCGATGATTTTTCGTACGAAACAAAATGCAAGAAAACTTGCTTAAAATGCAATATTATGCGAAATTCTGAGATTTGAAGGCCAAATCACATATCGTAATACTACATGAAATAGTATCGAAATATTGGTAAAAATGAGGATATTTACGTAATATCAAACTACATGATTAACGTGAAAAAGTCACTATTTTACCATATTTGAGGATTTTAACTTCAAATCATTGGACGAGGTTTCGTATTATTTAGATCCAAGAAAAGACATATGACAATGTTGTTTCCAATACAAATGATAAAAATCAATGTGTTTTCATTAGAATTAACTAAAATGTTCCTGATTTTTAGTTTATATTACCGATGGAAGATGTACACGAAAACCGCTCTATTCCGGCTGAAACGTCGATATATGCAATAAAATCAGAACTTCTCCCCCTTTCAATATCTTACTCAGTATTTTAACGAGAAAGAAATAGTTGTTAGAAAATGAAGTATTTAAGGTTATTATCTAATCAATTATGTGTTTGCATCATTTTTATCGTATATATAATGAATTAATACCCATAGACTGAAAATTCACAAAAACGTGGAAAAACGGCAAAATATTGCCTAATTCGATGATATTTTGTTTAAGTCACATAAAGGAAACGGGGATGATAAACGTCAAAATATTGCTAAATTCGATGATTTTTCGTACGAAACAAAATGCAAGAAAACGTGCTTAAAATGCAATCTTATGCGAAATTCTGAGATTTGAAGGCCAAATCACATATCGTAATACTACATGAATTTGTATCGAAATATTGGTCAAAATGAATATGTTTGTGTAATATCAAACTACATGATTAACGTGAAAAATTCACTATTTTACCAAATTTGAGGATTTTAACTTCAAATCATTGAGCGAGGTTTCGTATTATTTAGATCCAAGAAAAGACATATGACAATGTTGTTTCCAATACAAATGATAAAAAAACAATGTATTTTCATTAGAATTAACTAAAATGTTCTTGATTTTCCGTTTATATTACGGAGGAAAGATGTACACGTAAAACCGCTCTAATCCGGCTGAAACGTCGATATATGCAATAAAAACCGAACTTCTCCCCTTTTCAATATCTTCCACAGTATTTTAACGAGAAACAAATAGATGATTGAAAATGAAGTATTTAAGGTTATAATCTAATCAACTATGTGTTTGCATCATTTTTATCGTATATATATGAATTAATACCCATAGACTGAAAATTCACAAAAACGTGGAAAACGGCAAAATATTGCCTAATTCGATGATATTTTGTTTAAATCACATAATGGAAAAGGGGATGATAAACGTCAAAATATTGCTGAATTCGATGATTTTTCGTACAAACAAAATGCAAGAAAACTTGCTTAAAATGCAATATTATGCGAAATTCTGAGATTCGAAGGCCAAATCACATATTGTGATACTACATGAAATAGTATCGAAATATTGGTAAAAATGAATATATTTGCGTAATATCAAACTACATGATTAACGTGAAAAGTCACTATTTTACCAAATTTGAGGATTTTAACTTCAAATCATTGAGCGAGGTTTCGTATTATTTAGATCCAAGAAAAGACATATGACAATGTTGTTTCCAATACAAATGATAAAAAAACAATGTATTTTCATTAGAATTAACTAAAATGTTCTTGATTTTCCGTTTATATTACGGAGGAAAGATGTACACGTAAAACCGCTCTAATCCGGCTGAAACGTCGATATATGCAATAAAAACCGAACTTCTCCCCTTTTCAATATCTTCCTCAGTATTTTAACGAGAAACAAATAGATGATTGAAAATGAAGTATTTAAGGTTATTATCTAATCAATTATGTGTTTGCATCATTTTTATCGTATATATAATTAATTAATACCCATAAACTGAAAATTCACAAAAACGCGGAAAACGGCAAAATATTGCCTAATTCGATGATATTTTGTTTAAATCACATAAAGGAAAACGGGATGATAAACGTCAAAATATTGCTAAATTCGATGATTTTTCGTACGAAACAAAATGCAAGAAAACTTGCTTAAAATGCAATATTATGCGAAATTCTGAGATTTGAAGGCCAAATCACATATCGTAATACTACATGAAATAGTATCGAAATATTGGTAAAAATGAGGATATTTACGTAATATCAAACTACATGATTAACGTGAAAAAGTCACTATTTTACCATATTTGAGGATTTTAACTTCAAATCATTGGACGAGGTTTCGTATTATTTAGATCCAAGAAAAGACATACAATACAAATGTTTCCAATACAAATGATAAAAATCAATGTGTTTTCATTAGAATTAACTAAAATGTTCCTGATTTTTAGTTTATATTACCGATGGAAGATGTACACGAAAACCGCTCTATTCCGGCTGAAACGTCGATATATGCAATAAAATCAGAACTTCTCCCCCTTTCAATATCTTACTCAGTATTTTAACGAGAAAGAAATAGTTGTTAGAAAATGAAGTATTTAAGGTTATTATCTAATCAATTATGTGTTTGCATCATTTTTATCGTATATATAATGAATTAATACCCATAGACTGAAAATTCACAAAAACGTGGAAAAACGGCAAAATATTGCCTAATTCGATGATATTTTGTTTAAGTCACATAAAGGAAACGGGGATGATAAACGTCAAAATATTGTTAAATTCGATGATTTTTCGTACGAAACAAAATGCAAGAAAACTTGCTTAAAATGCAATCTTATGCGAAATTCTGAGATTTGAAGGCCAAATCACATATCGTAATACTACATGAATTTGTATCGAAATATTGGTAAAAATGAATATGTTTGTGTAATATCAAACTACATGATTAACGTGAAAAATTCACTATTTTACCAAATTTGAGGATTTTAACTTCAAATCATTGAGCGAGGTTTCGTATTATTTAGATCCAAGAAAAGACATATGACAATGTTGTTTCCAATACAACTGATAAAAAAACAATGTATTTTCATTAAAAATTAACTAAAATGTTCTTGATTTTCCGTTTATATTACGGAGGAAAGATGTACACGTAAAACCGCTCTAATCCGGCTGAAACGTCGATATATGCAATAAAAACCGAACTTCTCCCCTTTTCAATATCTTCCTCAGTATTTTAACGAAAAACAAATAGATGATTGAAAATGAAGTATTTAAGGTTATTATCTAATCAATTATGTGTTTGCATCATTTTGATCGTATATATAATTAATTAATACCCATAAACTGAAAATTCACAAAACGCGGAAAACGGCAAAATATTGCCTAATTCGATGATATTTTGTTTAAATCACATAAAGGAAAACGGGATGATAAACGTCAAAATATTGCTAAATTCGATGATTTTTCGTACGAAACAAAATGCAAGAAAACTTGCTTAAAATGCAATATTATGCGAAATTCTGAGATTTGAAGGCCAAATCACATATCGTAATACTACATGAAATAGTATCGAAATATTGGTAAAAATGAGGATATTTACGTAATATCAAACTACATGATTAACGTGAAAAAGTCACTATTTTACCATATTTGAGGATTTTAACTTCAAATCATTGGACGAGGTTTCGTATTATTTAGATCCAAGAAAAGACATATGACAATGTTGTTTCCAATACAAATGATAAAAATCAATGTGTTTTCATTAGAATTAACTAAAATGTTCCTGATTTTTAGTTTATATTACCGATGGAAGATGTACACGAAAACCGCTCTATTCCGGCTGAAACGTCGATATATGCAATAAAATCAGAACTTCTCCCCCTTTCAATATCTTACTCAGTATTTTAACGAGAAAGAAATAGTTGTTAGAAAATGAAGTATTTAAGGTTATTATCTAATCAATTATGTGTTTGCATCATTTTTATCGTATATATAATGAATTAATACCCATAGACTGAAAATTCACAAAAACGTGGAAAAACGGCAAAATATTGCCTAATTCGATGATATTTTGTTTAAGTCACATAAAGGAAACGGGGATGATAAACGTCAAAATATTGCTAAATTCGATGATTTTTCGTACGAAACAAAATGCAAGAAAACGTGCTTAAAATGCAATCTTATGCGAAATTCTGAGATTTGAAGGCCAAATCACATATCGTAATACTACATGAATTTGTATCGAAATATTGGTCAAAATGAATATGTTTGTGTAATATCAAACTACATGATTAACGTGAAAAATTCACTATTTTACCAAATTTGAGGATTTTAACTTCAAATCATTGAGCGAGGTTTCGTATTATTTAGATCCAAGAAAAGACATATGACAATGTTGTTTCCAATACAAATGATAAAAAAACAATGTATTTTCATTAGAATTAACTAAAATGTTCTTGATTTTCCGTTTATATTACGGAGGAAAGATGTACACGTAAAACCGCTCTAATCCGGCTGAAACGTCGATATATGCAATAAAAACCGAACTTCTCCCCTTTTCAATATCTTCCACAGTATTTTAACGAGAAACAAATAGATGATTGAAAATGAAGTATTTAAGGTTATAATCTAATCAACTATGTGTTTGCATCATTTTTATCGTATATATATGAATTAATACCCATAGACTGAAAATTCACAAAAACGTGGAAAACGGCAAAATATTGCCTAATTCGATGATATTTTGTTTAAATCACATAATGGAAAAGGGGATGATAAACGTCAAAATATTGCTGAATTCGATGATTTTTCGTACAAACAAAATGCAAGAAAACTTGCTTAAAATGCAATATTATGCGAAATTCTGAGATTCGAAGGCCAAATCACATATTGTGATACTACATGAAATAGTATCGAAATATTGGTAAAAATGAATATATTTGCGTAATATCAAACTACATGATTAACGTGAAAAGTCACTATTTTACCAAATTTGAGGATTTTAACTTCAAATCATTGAGCGAGGTTTCGTATTATTTAGATCCAAGAAAAGACATATGACAATGTTGTTTCCAATACAAATGATAAAAAAACAATGTATTTTCATTAGAATTAACTAAAATGTTCTTGATTTTCCGTTTATATTACGGAGGAAAGATGTACACGTAAAACCGCTCTAATCCGGCTGAAACGTCGATATATGCAATAAAAACCGAACTTCTCCCCTTTTCAATATCTTCCTCAGTATTTTAACGAGAAACAAATAGATGATTGAAAATGAAGTATTTAAGGTTATTATCTAATCAATTATGTGTTTGCATCATTTTTATCGTATATATAATTAATTAATACCCATAAACTGAAAATTCACAAAAACGCGGAAAACGGCAAAATATTGCCTAATTCGATGATATTTTGTTTAAATCACATAAAGGAAAACGGGATGATAAACGTCAAAATATTGCTAAATTCGATGATTTTTCGTACGAAACAAAATGCAAGAAAACTTGCTTAAAATGCAATATTATGCGAAATTCTGAGATTTGAAGGCCAAATCACATATCGTAATACTACATGAAATAGTATCGAAATATTGGTAAAAATGAGGATATTTACGTAATATCAAACTACATGATTAACGTGAAAAAGTCACTATTTTACCATATTTGAGGATTTTAACTTCAAATCATTGGACGAGGTTTCGTATTATTTAGATCCAAGAAAAGACATACAATACAAATGTTTCCAATACAAATGATAAAAATCAATGTGTTTTCATTAGAATTAACTAAAATGTTCCTGATTTTTAGTTTATATTACCGATGGAAGATGTACACGAAAACCGCTCTATTCCGGCTGAAACGTCGATATATGCAATAAAATCAGAACTTCTCCCCCTTTCAATATCTTACTCAGTATTTTAACGAGAAAGAAATAGTTGTTAGAAAATGAAGTATTTAAGGTTATTATCTAATCAATTATGTGTTTGCATCATTTTTATCGTATATATAATGAATTAATACCCATAGACTGAAAATTCACAAAAACGTGGAAAAACGGCAAAATATTGCCTAATTCGATGATATTTTGTTTAAGTCACATAAAGGAAACGGGGATGATAAACGTCAAAATATTGTTAAATTCGATGATTTTTCGTACGAAACAAAATGCAAGAAAACTTGCTTAAAATGCAATCTTATGCGAAATTCTGAGATTTGAAGGCCAAATCACATATCGTAATACTACATGAATTTGTATCGAAATATTGGTAAAAATGAATATGTTTGTGTAATATCAAACTACATGATTAACGTGAAAAATTCACTATTTTACCAAATTTGAGGATTTTAACTTCAAATCATTGAGCGAGGTTTCGTATTATTTAGATCCAAGAAAAGACATATGACAATGTTGTTTCCAATACAAATGATAAAAAAACAATGTATTTTCATTAAAAATTAACTAAAATGTTCTTGATTTTCCGTTTATATTACGGAGGAAAGATGTACACGTAAAACCGCTCTAATCCGGCTGAAACGTCGATATATGCAATAAAAACCGAACTTCTCCCCTTTTCAATATCTTCCACAGTATTTTAACGAGAAACAAATAGATGATTGAAAATGAAGTATTTATGGTTATAATCTAATCAACTATGTGTTTGCATCATTTTTATCGTATATATATGAAATAATACCCATAGACTGAAAATTCACAAAAACGTGGAAAACGGCAAAATATTGCCTAATTCGATGATATTTTGTTTAAATCACATAATGGAAAAGGGGATGATAAACGTCAAAATATTGCTAAATTCGATGATTTTTCGTACAAACAAAATGCAAGAAAACTTGCTTAAAATGCAATATTATGCGAAATTCTGAGATTCGAAGGCCAAATCACATATTGTGATACTACATGAAATAGTATCGAAATATTGGTAAAAATGAATATATTTGCGTAATATCAAACTACATGATTAACGTGAAAAGTCACTATTTTACCAAATTTGAGGATTTTAACTTCAAATCATTGAGCGAGGCTTCGTATTATTTAGATCCAAGAAAAGACATATGACAATGTTCTTTCCAATACAAATGATAAAAAAACAATGTATTTTCATTAGAATTAACTAAAATGTTTTTGATTTTCCATTTATATTACGGAGAGAAGATGTACACGTAAAACCGCTCTAATCCGGCTGAAACGTCGATATATGCAATAAAAACCGAACTTCTCCCCTTTTCAATATCTTCCTCAGTATTTTAACGAGAAACAAATAGATGATTGAAAATGAAGTATTTAAGGTTATTATCTAATCAATTATGTGTTTGCATCATTTTTATCGTATATATAATTAATTAATTCCCATAAACTGAAAATTCACAAAAACGCGGAAAAACGGCAAAATATTGCCTAATTCGATGATATTTTGTTTAAATCACATAAAGGAAAAGGGGATGATAAACGTCAAAATATTGCTAAATTCGATGATTTTTCGTACGAAACAAAATGCAAGAAAACTTGCTTAAAATGCAATATTATGCGAAATTCTGAGATTTGAAGGCCAAATCACATATCGTAAAACTACATGAAATAGTATCGAAATATTGGTAAAAATGAGGATATTTACGTAATATCAAACTACATGATTAACGTGAAAAAGTCACTATTTTACCATATTTGAGGATTTTAACTTCAAATCATTGAGCGAGGTTTCGTATTATTTAGATCCAAGAAAAGACATATGACAATGTTGTTTCCAATACAAATGATAAAAATCAATGTGTTTTCATTAGAATTAACTAAAATGTTCCTGATTTTTAGTTTATATTAGCGATGGAAGATGTACACGAAAACCGCTCTATTCCGGCTGAAACGTCGATATATGCAATAAAATCAGAACTTCTCCCCCTTTCAATATCTTACTCAGTGTTTTAACGAGAAAGAAATAGTTGTTAGAAAATGAAGTATTTAAGGTTATTATCTAATCAATTATGTGTTTGCATCATTTTTATCGTATATATAATGAATTAATACCCATAGACTGAAAATTCACAAAAACGTGGAAAAACGGCAAAATATTGCCTAATTCGATGATATTTTGTTTAAGTCACATAAAGGAAAAGGGGATGATAAACGTCAAAATATTGCTAAATTCGATGATTTTTGTACGAAACAAAATGCAAGAAAACTTGCTTAAAATGCAATCTTATGCGAAATTCTGAGATTTGAAGGCCAAATCACATATCGTAATACTACATGAAATTGTATCGAAATATTGGTAAAAATGAATATGTTTGTGTAATATCAAACTACATGATTAACGTGAAAAATTCACTATTTTACCAAATTTGAGGATTTTAACTTCAAATCATTGAGCGAGGTTTCGTATTATTTAGATCCAAGAAAAGACATATGACAATGTTGTTTCCAATACAAATGATAAAAAAACAATGTGTTTTCAATAGAATTAACTAAAATGTTCTTGATTTTCCGTTTATATTACCGAGGGAAGATGTACACGTAAAACCGCTCTAATCCGGCAGAAACGTCGATATATGCAATAAAAACCGAACTTCTCCCCTTTTCAATATCTTACTCAGTATTTTAACGAGAAACAAATAGATGATTGAAAATGAAGTATTTAAGGTTATCATCTAATCAATTATGTGTTTGCATCATTTTTATCGTATATATATGAATTAATACCCATAGACTGAAAATTCACAAAAACGTGGAAAACGGCAAAACTATTGCCTAATTCGATGATATTTTGTTTAAATCACATAAAGGAAAAGGGGGATGATAAACGTCAAAATATTGCTAAATTCGATGATTTTTCGTACGAAACAAAATGCAAGAAAACTTGCTTAAAATGCAATATTATGCGAAATTCTGAGATTTGAAGGCCAAATCTCATATCGTAATACTACATGAAATAGTATCGAAATATTGGTAAAAATGAGAATATTTACGTAATATCAAACTACATGATTAACGTGAAAAAGTCACTATTTTACCAAATTTGAGGATTTTAACTTCAAATCATTGAGCGAGGTTTCGTATTATTTAGATCCAAGAAAAGACATATGAAAATGTTGTTTCCAATACAAATGATAAAAAAACAATGTATTTTTATTAGAATTAACTAAAATGTTCTTTATTTTCCGTTTATATTACGGAAGGAAGATGTACACGTAAAACCGCTCTATTCCAGCTGAAACGTCGATATATGCAATAAAATCAGAACTTCTCCCCCTTTCAAAATCTTACTCAGTTTTTTAACGAGAAAGAAATAGTTGATTGAAAATGAAGTAATTAAGGTTATTATCTAATCAATTATGTGTTTGCATCATTTTTATCGTATATATAATGAATTAATACCCATAAACTGAAAATTCACAAAAACGTGGAAAAACAGCAAAATATTGCCTAATTCGATGATATTTTGTTTAAATCACATAAAGGAGAAGGGGATGATAAACGTCAAAATATTGCTAAATTCGATGATTTTTCGTATGAAATAGTATCGAAATATTGGTAAAAATGAGTATATTTACGTAATATCAAACTACATGATTAACGTGAAAAAGTCACTATTTTACCATGTTTGAGGATTTTAACTGAAAATCATTGAGCGAGGTTTCGTATTATTTAGATCCAAGAAAAGACATATGACAATGTTGTTTCCAATACAAATGATAAAAAAACAATGTGTTTTCATTAGAATTAACTAAAATGTTCTTGATTTTCCGTTTATATTACGGAGGAAAGATGTACACGTAAAACCGCTCTAATCCGGCTGAAACGTCGATATATGCAATAAAAACCGAACTTCTCCCCTTTTCAATATCTTCCTCAGTATTTTAACGAAAAACAAATAGATGATTGAAAATGAAGTATTTAAGGTTATTATCTAGTCAATTATGTGTTTGCATCATTTTGATCGTATATATAATTAATTAATACCCATAAACTGAAAATTCACAAAACGCGGAAAACGGCAAAATATTGCCTAATTCGATGATATTTTGTTTAAATCACATAAAGGAAAACGGGATGATAAACGTCAAAATATTGCTAAATTCGATGATTTTTCGTACGAAACAAAATGCAAGAAAACTTGCTTAAAATGCAATATTATGCGAAATTCTGAGATTTGAAGGCCAAATCACATATCGTAATACTACATGAAATAGTATCGAAATATTGGTAAAAATGAGGATATTTACGTAATATCAAACTACATGATTAACGTGAAAAAGTCACTATTTTACCATATTTGAGGATTTTAACTTCAAATCATTGGACGAGGTTTCGTATTATTTAGATCCAAGAAAAGACATATGACAATGTTGTTTCCAATACAAATGATAAAAATCAATGTGTTTTCATTAGAATTAACTAAAATGTTCCTGATTTTTAGTTTATATTACCGATGGAAGATGTACACGAAAACCGCTCTATTCCGGCTGAAACGTCGATATATGCAATAAAATCAGAACTTCTCCCCCTTTCAATATCTTACTCAGTATTTTAACGAGAAAGAAATAGTTGTTAGAAAATGAAGTATTTATGGTTATTATCTAATCAATTATGTGTTTGCATCATTTTTATCGTATATATAATGAATTAATACCCATAGACTGAAAATTCACAAAAACGTGGAAAAACGGCAAAATATTGCCTAATTCGATGATATTTTGTTTAAGTCACATAAAGGAAACGGGGATGATAAACGTCAAAATATTGCTAAATTCGATGATTTTTCGTACGAAACAAAATGCAAGAAAACGTGCTTAAAATGCAATCTTATGCGAAATTCTGAGATTTGAAGGCCAAATCACATATCGTAATACTACATGAATTTGTATCGAAATATTGGTCAAAATGAATATGTTTGTGTAATATCAAACTACATGATTAACGTGAAAAATTCACTATTTTACCAAATTTGAGGATTTTAACTTCAAATCATTGAGCGAGGTTTCGTATTATTTAGATCCAAGAAAAGACATATGACAATGTTGTTTCCAATACAAATGATAAAAAAACAATGTATTTTCATTAGAATTAACTAAAATGTTCTTGATTTTCCGTTTATATTACGGAGGAAAGATGTACACGTAAAACCGCTCTAATCCGGCTGAAACGTCGATATATGCAATAAAAACCGAACTTCTCCCCTTTTCAATATCTTCCACAGTATTTTAACGAGAAACAAATAGATGATTGAAAATGAAGTATTTAAGGTTATAATCTAATCAACTATGTGTTTGCATCATTTTTATCGTATATATATGAATTAATACCCATAGACTGAAAATTCACAAAAACGTGGAAAACGGCAAAATATTGCCTAATTCGATGATATTTTGTTTAAATCACATAATGGAAAAGGGGATGATAAACGTCAAAATATTGCTGAATTCGATGATTTTTCGTACAAACAAAATGCAAGAAAACTTGCTTAAAATGCAATATTATGCGAAATTCTGAGATTCGAAGGCCAAATCACATATTGTGATACTACATGAAATAGTATCGAAATATTGGTAAAAATGAATATATTTGCGTAATATCAAACTACATGATTAACGTGAAAAGTCACTATTTTACCAAATTTGAGGATTTTAACTTCAAATCATTGAGCGAGGTTTCGTATTATTTAGATCCAAGAAAAGACATATGACAATGTTGTTTCCAATACAAATGATAAAAAAACAATGTATTTTCATTAGAATTAACTAAAATGTTCTTGATTTTCCGTTTATATTACGGAGGAAAGATGTACACGTAAAACCGCTCTAATCCGGCTGAAACGTCGATATATGCAATAAAAACCGAACTTCTCCCCTTTTCAATATCTTCCTCAGTATTTTAACGAGAAACAAATAGATGATTGAAAATGAAGTATTTAAGGTTATTATCTAGTCAATTATGTGTTTGCATCATTTTGATCGTATATATAATTAATTAATACCCATAAACTGAAAATTCACAAAACGCGGAAAACGGCAAAATATTGCCTAATTCGATGATATTTTGTTTAAATCACATAAAGGAAAACGGGATGATAAACGTCAAAATATTGCTAAATTCGATGATTTTTCGTACGAAACAAAATGCAAGAAAACTTGCTTAAAATGCAATATTATGCGAAATTCTGAGATTTGAAGGCCAAATCACATATCGTAATACTACATGAAATAGTATCGAAATATTGGTAAAAATGAGGATATTTACGTAATATCAAACTACATGATTAACGTGAAAAAGTCACTATTTTACCATATTTGAGGATTTTAACTTCAAATCATTGGACGAGGTTTCGTATTATTTAGATCCAAGAAAAGACATATGACAATGTTGTTTCCAATACAAATGATAAAAATCAATGTGTTTTCATTAGAATTAACTAAAATGTTCCTGATTTTCCGTTTATATTACCGATGGAAGATGTACACGAAAACCGCTCTATTCCGGCTGAAACGTCGATATATGCAATAAAATCAGAACTTCTCCCCCTTTCAATATCTTACTCAGTATTTTAACGAGAAAGAAATAGTTGTTAGAAAATGAAGTATTTAAGGTTATTATCTAATCAACTATGTGTTTGCATCATTTTTATCGTATATATAATGAATTAATACCCATAGACTGAAAATTCACAAAAACGTGGAAAAACGGCAAAATATTGCCTAATTCGATGATATTTTGTTTAAATCACATAATGGAAAAGGGGATGATAAACGTCAAAATATTGCTAAATTCGATGATTTTTCGTACAAACAAAATGCAAGAAAACTTGCTTAAAATGCAATCTTATGCGAAATTCTGAGATTTGAAGGCCAAATCACATATCGTAATACTACATGAATTTGTATCGAAATATTGGTCAAAATGAATATATTTGCGTAATATCAAACTACATGATTAACGTGAAAAGTCACTATTTTACCAAATTTGAGGATTTTAACTTCAAATCATTGAGCGAGGTTTCGTATTATTTAGATCCAAGAAAAGACATATGACGATGTTGTTTCCAATACAAATGATAAAAAAACAATGTATTTTCATTAGAATTAACTAAAATGTTCTTGATTTTCCGTTTATATTACGGAGGAAAGATGTACACGTAAAACCGCTCTAATCCGGCTGAAACGTCGATATATGCAATAAAAACCGAACTTCTCCCCTTTTCAATATCTTCCTCAGTATTTTAACGAGAAACAAATAGATGATTGAAAATGAAGTATTTAAGGTTATTATCTAATCAATTATGTGTTTGCATCATTTTTATCGTATATATAATTAATTAATACCCATAAACTGAAAATTCACAAAAACGCGGAAAACGGCAAAATATTGCCTAATTCGATGATATTTTGTTTAAATCACATAAAGGAAAACGGGATGATAAACGTCAAAATATTGCTAAATTCGATGATTTTTCGTACGAAACAAAATGCAAGAAAACTTGCTTAAAATGCAATATTATGCGAAATTCTGAGATTTGAAGG
The DNA here is from genome assembly GCF_040958095.1 of Procambarus clarkii. Taxonomy (NCBI): domain Eukaryota; kingdom Metazoa; phylum Arthropoda; class Malacostraca; order Decapoda; family Cambaridae; genus Procambarus; species Procambarus clarkii. Next base: position 21,267,800 of record NC_091236.1, read on the forward strand.
CCAAATCACATATCGTAATACTACATGAAATAGTATCGAAATATTGGTAAAAATGAGGATATTTACGTAATATCAAACTACATGATTAACGTGAAAAAGTCACTATTTTACCATATTTGAGGATTTTAACTTCAAATCATTGGACGAGGTTTCGTATTATTTAGATCCAAGAAAAGACATACAATACAAATGTTTCCAATACAAATGATAAAAATCAATGTGTTTTCATTAGAATTAACTAAAATGTTCCTGATTTTTAGTTTATATTACCGATGGAAGATGTACACGAAAACCGCTCTATTCCGGCTGAAACGTCGATATATGCAATAAAATCAGAACTTCTCCCCCTTTCAATATCTTACTCAGTATTTTAACGAGAAAGAAATAGTTGTTAGAAAATGAAGTATTTAAGGTTATTATCTAATCAATTATGTGTTTGCATCATTTTTATCGTATATATAATGAATTAATACCCATAGACTGAAAATTCACAAAAACGTGGAAAAACGGCAAAATATTGCCTAATTCGATGATATTTTGTTTAAGTCACATAAAGGAAACGGGGATGATAAACGTCAAAATATTGTTAAATTCGATGATTTTTCGTACGAAACAAAATGCAAGAAAACTTGCTTAAAATGCAATCTTATGCGAAATTCTGAGATTTGAAGGCCAAATCACATATCGTAATACTACATGAATTTGTATCGAAATATTGGTAAAAATGAATATGTTTGTGTAATATCAAACTACATGATTAACGTGAAAAATTCACTATTTTACCAAATTTGAGGATTTTAACTTCAAATCATTGAGCGAGGTTTCGTATTATTTAGATCCAAGAAAAGACATATGACAATGTTGTTTCCAATACAACTGATAAAAAAACAATGTATTTTCATTAAAAATTAACTAAAATGTTCTTGATTTTCCGTTTATATTACGGAGGAAAGATGTACACGTAAAACCGCTCTAATCCGGCTGAAACGTCGATATATGCAATAAAAACCGAACTTCTCCCCTTTTCAATATCTTCCTCAGTATTTTAACGAAAAACAAATAGATGATTGAAAATGAAGTATTTAAGGTTATTATCTAATCAATTATGTGTTTGCATCATTTTGATCGTATATATAATTAATTAATACCCATAAACTGAAAATTCACAAAACGCGGAAAACGGCAAAATATTGCCTAATTCGATGATATTTTGTTTAAATCACATAAAGGAAAACGGGATGATAAACGTCAAAATATTGCTAAATTCGATGATTTTTCGTACGAAACAAAATGCAAGAAAACTTGCTTAAAATGCAATATTATGCGAAATTCTGAGATTTGAAGGCCAAATCACATATCGTAATACTACATGAAATAGTATCGAAATTTTGGTAAAAATGAGGATATTTACGTAATATCAAACTACATGATTAACGTGAAAAAGTCACTATTTTACCATATTTGAGGATTTTAACTTCAAATCATTGGACGAGGTTTCGTATTATTTAGATCCAAGAAAAGACATATGACAATGTTGTTTCCAATACAAATGATAAAAATCAATGTGTTTTCATTAGAATTAACTAAAATGTTCCTGATTTTTAGTTTATATTACCGATGGAAGATGTACACGAAAACCGCTCTATTCCGGCTGAAACGTCGATATATGCTATAAAATCAGAACTTCTCCCCCTTTCAATATCTTACTCAGTATTTTAACGAGAAAGAAATAGTTGTTAGAAAATGAAGTATTTAAGGTTATTATCTAATCAATTATGTGTTTGCATCATTTTTATCGTATATATAATGAATTAATACCCATAGACTGAAAATTCACAAAAACGTGGAAAAACGGCAAAATATTGCCTAATTCGATGATATTTTGTTTAAGTCACATAAAGGAAACGGGGATGATAAACGTCAAAATATTGCTAAATTCGATGATTTTTCGTACGAAACAAAATGCAAGAAAACGTGCTTAAAATGCAATCTTATGCGAAATTCTGAGATTTGAAGGCCAAATCACATATCGTAATACTACATGAATTTGTATCGAAATATTGGTCAAAATGAATATGTTTGTGTAATATCAAACTACATGATTAACGTGAAAAATTCACTATTTTACCAAATTTGAGGATTTTAACTTCAAATCATTGAGCGAGGTTTCGTATTATTTAGATCCAAGAAAAGACATATGACAATGTTGTTTCCAATACAAATGATAAAAAAACAATGTATTTTCATTAGAATTAACTAAAATGTTCTTGATTTTCCGTTTATATTACGGAGGAAAGATGTACACGTAAAACCGCTCTAATCCGGCTGAAACGTCGATATATGCAATAAAAACCGAACTTCTCCCCTTTTCAATATCTTCCACAGTATTTTAACGAGAAACAAATAGATGATTGAAAATGAAGTATTTAAGGTTATAATCTAATCAACTATGTGTTTGCATCATTTTTATCGTATATATATGAATTAATACCCATAGACTGAAAATTCACAAAAACGTGGAAAACGGCAAAATATTGCCTAATTCGATGATATTTTGTTTAAATCACATAATGGAAAAGGGGATGATAAACGTCAAAATATTGCTGAATTCGATGATTTTTCGTACAAACAAAATGCAAGAAAACTTGCTTAAAATGCAATATTATGCGAAATTCTGAGATTCGAAGGCCAAATCACATATTGTGATACTACATGAAATAGTATCGAAATATTGGTAAAAATGAATATATTTGCGTAATATCAAACTACATGATTAACGTGAAAAGTCACTATTTTACCAAATTTGAGGATTTTAACTTCAAATCATTGAGCGAGGTTTCGTATTATTTAGATCCAAGAAAAGACATATGACAATGTTGTTTCCAATACAAATGATAAAAAAACAATGTATTTTCATTAGAATTAACTAAAATGTTCTTGATTTTCCGTTTATATTACGGAGGAAAGATGTACACGTAAAACCGCTCTAATCCGGCTGAAACGTCGATATATGCAATAAAAACCGAACTTCTCCCCTTTTCAATATCTTCCTCAGTATTTTAACGAGAAACAAATAGATGATTGAAAATGAAGTATTTAAGGTTATTATCTAATCAATTATGTGTTTGCATCATTTTTATCGTATATATAATTAATTAATACCCATAAACTGAAAATTCACAAAAACGCGGAAAACGGCAAAATATTGCCTAATTCGATGATATTTTGTTTAAATCACATAAAGGAAAACGGGATGATAAACGTCAAAATATTGCTAAATTCGATGATTTTTCGTACGAAACAAAATGCAAGAAAACTTGCTTAAAATGCAATATTATGCGAAATTCTGAGATTTGAAGGCCAAATCACATATCGTAATACTACATGAAATAGTATCGAAATATTGGTAAAAATGAGGATATTTACGTAATATCAAACTACATGATTAACGTGAAAAAGTCACTATTTTACCATATTTGAGGATTTTAACTTCAAATCATTGGACGAGGTTTCGTATTATTTAGATCCAAGAAAAGACATACAATACAAATGTTTCCAATACAAATGATAAAAATCAATGTGTTTTCATTAGAATTAACTAAAATGTTCCTGATTTTTAGTTTATATTACCGATGGAAGATGTACACGAAAACCGCTCTATTCCGGCTGAAACGTCAATATATGCAATAAAATCAGAACTTCTCCCCCTTTCAATATCTTACTCAGTATTTTAACGAGAAAGAAATAGTTGTTAGAAAATGAAGTATTTAAGGTTATTATCTAATCAATTATGTGTTTGCATCATTTTTATCGTATATATAATGAATTAATACCCATAGACTGAAAATTCACAAAAACGTGGAAAAACGGCAAAATATTGCCTAATTCGATGATATTTTGTTTAAGTCACATAAAGGAAACGGGGATGATAAACGTCAAAATATTGTTAAATTCGATGATTTTTCGTACGAAACAAAATGCAAGAAAACTTGCTTAAAATGCAATCTTATGCGAAATTCTGAGATTTGAAGGCCAAATCACATATCGTAATACTACATGAATTTGTATCGAAATATTGGTAAAAATGAATATGTTTGTGTAATATCAAACTACATGATTAACGTGAAAAATTCACTATTTTACCAAATTTGAGGATTTTAACTTCAAATCATTGAGCGAGGTTTCGTATTATTTAGATCCAAGAAAAGACATATGACAATGTTGTTTCCAATACAAATGATAAAAAAACAATGTATTTTCATTAAAAATTAACTAAAATGTTCTTGATTTTCCGTTTATATTACGGAGGAAAGATGTACACGTAAAACCGCTCTAATCCGGCTGAAACGTCGATATATGCAATAAAAACCGAACTTCTCCCCTTTTCAATATCTTCCACAGTATTTTAACGAGAAACAAATAGATGATTGAAAATGAAGTATTTATGGTTATAATCTAATCAACTATGTGTTTGCATCATTTTTATCGTATATATATGAAATAATACCCATAGACTGAAAATTCACAAAAACGTGGAAAACGGCAAAATATTGCCTAATTCGATGATATTTTGTTTAAATCACATAATGGAAAAGGGGATGATAAACGTCAAAATATTGCTAAATTCGATGATTTTTCGTACAAACAAAATGCAAGAAAACTTGCTTAAAATGCAATATTATGCGAAATTCTGAGATTCGAAGGCCAAATCACATATTGTGATACTACATGAAATAGTATCGAAATATTGGTAAAAATGAATATATTTGCGTAATATCAAACTACATGATTAACGTGAAAAGTCACTATTTTACCAAATTTGAGGATTTTAACTTCAAATCATTGAGCGAGGCTTCGTATTATTTAGATCCAAGAAAAGACATATGACAATGTTCTTTCCAATACAAATGATAAAAAAACAATGTATTTTCATTAGAATTAACTAAAATGTTTTTGATTTTCCGTTTATATTACGGAGAGAAGATGTACACGTAAAACCGCTCTAATCCGGCTGAAACGTCGATATATGCAATAAAAACCGAACTTCTCCCCTTTTCAATATCTTCCTCAGTATTTTAACGAGAAACAAATAGATGATTGAAAATGAAGTATTTAAGGTTATTATCTAATCAATTATGTGTTTGCATCATTTTTATCGTATATATAATTAATTAATTCCCATAAACTGAAAATTCACAAAAACGCGGAAAAACGGCAAAATATTGCCTAATTCGATGATATTTTGTTTAAATCACATAAAGGAAAAGGGGATGATAAACGTCAAAATATTGCTAAATTCGATGATTTTTCGTACGAAACAAAATGCAAGAAAACTTGCTTAAAATGCAATATTATGCGAAATTCTGAGATTTGAAGGCCAAATCACATATCGTAATACTACATGAAATAGTATCGAAATATTGGTAAAAATGAGGATATTTACGTAATATCAAACTACATGATTAACGTGAAAAAGTCACTATTTTACCATATTTGAGGATTTTAACTTCAAATCATTGAGCGAGGTTTCGTATTATTTAGATCCAAGAAAAGACATATGACAATGTTGTTTCCAATACAAATGATAAAAATCAATGTGTTTTCATTAGAATTAACTAAAATGTTCCTGATTTTTAGTTTATATTAGCGATGGAAGATGTACACGAAAACCGCTCTATTCCGGCTGAAACGTCGATATATGCAATAAAATCAGAACTTCTCCCCCTTTCAATATCTTACTCAGTGTTTTAACGAGAAAGAAATAGTTGTTAGAAAATGAAGTATTTAAGGTTATTATCTAATCAATTATGTGTTTGCATCATTTTTATCGTATATATAATGAATTAATACCCATAGACTGAAAATTCACAAAAACGTGGAAAAACGGCAAAATATTGCCTAATTCGATGATATTTTGTTTAAGTCACATAAAGGAAAAGGGGATGATAAACGTCAAAATATTGCTAAATTCGATGATTTTTGTACGAAACAAAATGCAAGAAAACTTGCTTAAAATGCAATCTTATGCGAAATTCTGAGATTTGAAGGCCAAATCACATATCGTAATACTACATGAAATTGTATCGAAATATTGGTAAAAATGAATATGTTTGTGTAATATCAAACTACATGATTAACGTGAAAAATTCACTATTTTACCAAATTTGAGGATTTTAACTTCAAATCATTGAGCGAGGTTTCGTATTATTTAGATCCAAGAAAAGACATATGACAATGTTGTTTCCAATACAAATGATAAAAAAACAATGTGTTTTCATTAGAATTAACTAAAATGTTCTTGATTTTCCGTTTATATTACCGAGGGAAGATGTACACGTAAAACCGCTCTAATCCGGCAGAAACGTCGATATATGCAATAAAAACCGAACTTCTCCCCTTTTCAATATCTTACTCAGTATTTTAACGAGAAACAAATAGATGATTGAAAATGAAGTATTTAAGGTTATCATCTAATCAATTATGTGTTTGCATCATTTTTATCGTATATATATGAATTAATACCCATAGACTGAAAATTCACAAAAACGTGGAAAACGGCAAAACTATTGCCTAATTCGATGATATTTTGTTTAAATCACATAAAGGAAAAGGGGGATGATAAACGTCAAAATATTGCTAAATTCGATGATTTTTCGTACGAAACAAAATGCAAGAAAACTTGCTTAAAATGCAATATTATGCGAAATTCTGAGATTTGAAGGCCAAATCTCATATCGTAATACTACATGAAATAGTATCGAAATATTGGTAAAAATGAGAATATTTACGTAATATCAAACTACATGATTAACGTGAAAAAGTCACTATTTTACCAAATTTGAGGATTTTAACTTCAAATCATTGAGCGAGGTTTCGTATTATTTAGATCCAAGAAAAGACATATGAAAATGTTGTTTCCAATACAAATGATAAAAAAACAATGTATTTTTATTAGAATTAACTAAAATGTTCTTTATTTTCCGTTTATATTACGGAAGGAAGATGTACACGTAAAACCGCTCTATTCCAGCTGAAACGTCGATATATGCAATAAAATCAGAACTTCTCCCCCTTTCAAAATCTTACTCAGTTTTTTAACGAGAAAGAAATAGTTGATTGAAAATGAAGTATTTAAGGTTATTATCTAATCAATTATGTGTTTGCATCATTTTTATCGTATATATAATGAATTAATACCCATAAACTGAAAATTCACAAAAACGTGGAAAAACAGCAAAATATTGCCTAATTCGATGATATTTTGTTTAAATCACATAAAGGAGAAGGGGATGATAAACGTCAAAATACTGCTAAATTCGATGATTTTTCGTATGAAATAGTATCGAAATATTGGTAAAAATGAGTATATTTACGTAATATCAAACTACATGATTAACGTGAAAAAGTCACTATTTTACCATGTTTGAGGATTTTAACTGAAAATCATTGAGCGAGGTTTCGTATTATTTAGATCCAAGAAAAGACATATGACAATGTTGTTTCCAATACAAATGATAAAAAAACAATGTGTTTTCATTAGAATTAACTAAAATGTTCTTGATTTTCCGTTTATATTACGGAGGAAAGATGTACACGTAAAACCGCTCTAATCCGGCTGAAACGTCGATATATGCAATAAAAACCGAACTTCTCCCCTTTTCAATATCTTCCTCAGTATTTTAACGAAAAACAAATAGATGATTGAAAATGAAGTATTTAAGGTTATTATCTAGTCAATTATGTGTTTGCATCATTTTGATCGTATATATAATTAATTAATACCCATAAACTGAAAATTCACAAAACGCGGAAAACGGCAAAATATTGCCTAATTCGATGATATTTTGTTTAAATCACATAAAGGAAAACGGGATGATAAACGTCAAAATATTGCTAAATTCGATGATTTTTCGTACGAAACAAAATGCAAGAAAACTTGCTTAAAATGCAATATTATGCGAAATTCTGAGATTTGAAGGCCAAATCACATATCGTAATACTACATGAAATAGTATCGAAATATTGGTAAAAATGAGGATATTTACGTAATATCAAACTACATGATTAACGTGAAAAAGTCACTATTTTACCATATTTGAGGATTTTAACTTCAAATCATTGGACGAGGTTTCGTATTATTTAGATCCAAGAAAAGACATATGACAATGTTGTTTCCAATACAAATGATAAAAATCAATGTGTTTTCATTAGAATTAACTAAAATGTTCCTGATTTTTAGTTTATATTACCGATGGAAGATGTACACGAAAACCGCTCTATTCCGGCTGAAACGTCGATATATGCAATAAAATCAGAACTTCTCCCCCTTTCAATATCTTACTCAGTATTTTAACGAGAAAGAAATAGTTGTTAGAAAATGAAGTATTTAAGGTTATTATCTAATCAATTATGTGTTTGCATCATTTTTATCGTATATATAATGAATTAATACCCATAGACTGAAAATTCACAAAAACGTGGAAAAACGGCAAAATATTGCCTAATTCGATGATATTTTGTTTAAGTCACATAAAGGAAACGGGGATGATAAACGTCAAAATATTGCTAAATTCGATGATTTTTCGTACGAAACAAAATGCAAGAAAACGTGCTTAAAATGCAATCTTATGCGAAATTCTGAGATTTGAAGGCCAAATCACATATCGTAATACTACATGAATTTGTATCGAAATATTGGTAAAAATGAATATGTTTGTGTAATATCAAACTACATGATTAACGTGAAAAATTCACTATTTTACCAAATTTGAGGATTTTAACTTCAAATCATTGAGCGAGGTTTCGTATTATTTAGATCCAAGAAAAGACATATGACAATGTTGTTTCCAATACAAATGATAAAAAAACAATGTATTTTCATTAGAATTAACTAAAATGTTCTTGATTTTCCGTTTATATTACGGAGGAAAGATGTACACGTAAAACCGCTCTAATCCGGCTGAAACGTCGATATATGCAATAAAAACCGAACTTCTCCCCTTTTCAATATCTTCCTCAGTATTTTAACGAGAAACAAATAGATGATTGAAAATGAAGTATTTAAGGTTATTATCTAATCAATTATGTGTTTGCATCATTTTTATCGTATATATAATTAATTAATACCCATAAACTGAAAATTCACAAAAACGCGGAAAACGGCAAAATATTGCCTAATTCGATGATATTTTGTTTAAATCACATAAAGGAAAACGGGATGATAAACGTCAAAATATTGCTAAATTCGATGATTTTTCGTACGAAACAAAATGCAAGAAAACTTGCTTAAAATGCAATATTATGCGAAATTCTGAGATTTGAAGGCCAAATCACATATCGTAATACTACATGAAATAGTATCGAAATATTGGTAAAAATGAGGATATTTACGTAATATCAAACTACATGATTAACGTGAAAAAGTCACTATTTTACCATATTTGAGGATTTTAACTTCAAATCATTGGACGAGGTTTCGTATTATTTAGATCCAAGAAAAGACATACAATACAAATGTTTCCAATACAAATGATAAAAATCAATGTGTTTTCATTAGAATTAACTAAAATGTTCCTGATTTTTAGTTTATATTACCGATGGAAGATGTACACGAAAACCGCTCTATTCCGGCTGAAACGTCGATATATGCAATAAAATCAGAACTTCTCCCCCTTTCAATATCTTACTCAGTATTTTAACGAGAAAGAAATAGTTGTTAGAAAATGAAGTATTTAAGGTTATTATCTAATCAATTATGTGTTTGCATCATTTTTATCGTATATATAATGAATTAATACCCATAGACTGAAAATTCACAAAAACGTGGAAAAACGGCAAAATATTGCCTAATTCGATGATATTTTGTTTAAGTCACATAAAGGAAACGGGGATGATAAACGTCAAAATATTGTTAAATTCGATGATTTTTCGTACGAAACAAAATGCAAGAAAACTTGCTTAAAATGCAATCTTATGCGAAATTCTGAGATTTGAAGGCCAAATCACATATCGTAATACTACATGAATTTGTATCGAAATATTGGTAAAAATGAATATGTTTGTGTAATATCAAACTACATGATTAACGTGAAAAATTCACTATTTTACCAAATTTGAGGATTTTAACTTCAAATCATTGAGCGAGGTTTCGTATTATTTAGATCCAAGAAAAGACATATGACAATGTTGTTTCCAATACAAATGATAAAAAAACAATGTATTTTCATTAAAAATTAACTAAAATGTTCTTGATTTTCCGTTTATATTACGGAGGAAAGATGTACACGTAAAACCGCTCTAATCCGGCTGAAACGTCGATATATGCAATAAAAACCGAACTTCTCCCCTTTTCAATATCTTCCACAGTATTTTAACGAGAAACAAATAGATGATTGAAAATGAAGTATTTATGGTTATAATCTAATCAACTATGTGTTTGCATCATTTTTATCGTATATATATGAAATAATACCCATAGACTGAAAATTCACAAAAACGTGGAAAACGGCAAAATATTGCCTAATTCGATGATATTTTGTTTAAATCACATAATGGAAAAGGGGATGATAAACGTCAAAATATTGCTAAATTCGATGATTTTTCGTACAAACAAAATGCAAGAAAACTTGCTTAAAATGCAATATTATGCGAAATTCTGAGATTCGAAGGCCAAATCACATATTGTGATACTACATGAAATAGTATCGAAATATTGGTAAAAATGAATATATTTGCGTAATATCAAACTACATGATTAACGTGAAAAGTCACTATTTTACCAAATTTGAGGATTTTAACTTCAAATCATTGAGCGAGGCTTCGTATTATTTAGATCCAAGAAAAGACATATGACAATGTTGTTTCCAATACAAATGATAAAAAAACAATGTATTTTCATTAGAATTAACTAAAATGTTTTTGATTTTCCGTTTATATTACGGAGAGAAGATGTACACGTAAAACCGCTCTAATCCGGCTGAAACGTCGATATATGCAATAAAAACCGAACTTCTCCCCTTTTCAATATCTTCCTCAGTATTTTAACGAGAAACAAATAGATGATTGAAAATGAAGTATTTAAGGTTATTATCTAATCAATTATGTGTTTGCATCATTTTTATCGTATATATAATTAATTAATTCCCATAAACTGAAAATTCACAAAAACGCGGAAAAACGGCAAAATATTGCCTAATTCGATGATATTTTGTTTAAATCACATAAAGGAAAAGGGGATGATAAACGTCAAAATATTGCTAAATTCGATGATTTTTCGTACGAAACAAAATGCAAGAAAACTTGCTTAAAATGCAATATTATGCGAAATTCTGAGATTTGAAGGCCAAATCACATATCGTAATACTACATGAAATAGTATCGAAATATTGGTAAAAATGAGGATATTTACGTAATATCAAACTACATGCTTAACGTGAAAAAGTCACTATTTTACCATATTTGAGGATTTTAACTTCAAATCATTGAGCGAGGTTTCGTATTATTTAGATCCAAGAAAAGACATATGACAATGTTGTTTCCAATACAAATGATAAAAATCAATGTGTTTTCATTAGAATTAACTAAAATGTTCCTGATTTTTAGTTTATATTAGCGATGGAAGATGTACACGAAAACCGCTCTATTCCGGCTGAAACGTCGATATATGCAATAAAATCAGAACTTCTCCCCCTTTCAATATCTTACTCAGTATTTTAACGAGAAAGAAATAGTTGTTAGAAAATGAAGTATTTAAGGTTATTATCTAATCAATTATGTGTTTGCATCATTTTTATCGTATATATAATGAATTAATACCCATAGACTGAAAATTCACAAAAACGTGGAAAAACGGCAAAATATTGCCTAATTCGATGATATTTTGTTTAAGTCACATAAAGGAAAAGGGGATGATAAACGTCAAAATATTGCTAAATTCGATGATTTTTCGTACGAAACAAAATGCAAGAAAACTTGCTTAAAATGCAATCTTATGCGAAATTCTGAGATTTGAAGGCCAAATCACATATCGTAATACTACATGAAATTGTATCGAAATATTGGTAAAAATGAATATGTTTGTGTAATATCAAACTACATGATTAACGTGAAAAATTCACTATTTTACCAAATTTGAGGATTTTAACTTCAAATCATTGAGCGAGGTTTCGTATTATTTAGATCCAAGAAAAGACATATGACAATGTTGTTTCCAATACAAATGATAAAAAAACAATGTATTTTCATTAAAAATTAACTAAAATGTTCTTGATTTTCCGTTTATATTACGGAGGAAAGATGTACACGTAAAACCGCTCTAATCCGGCTGAAACGTCGATATATGCAATAAAAACCGAACTTCTCCCCTTTTCAATATCTTCCACAGTATTTTAACGAGAAACAAATAGATGATTGAAAATGAAGTATTTATGGTTATAATCTAATCAACTATGTGTTTGCATCATTTTTATCGTATATATATGAAATAATACCCATAGACTGAAAATTCACAAAAACGTGGAAAACGGCAAAATATTGCCTAATTCGATGATATTTTGTTTAAATCACATAATGGAAAAGGGGATGATAAACGTCAAAATATTGCTAAATTCGATGATTTTTCGTACAAACAAAATGCAAGAAAACTTGCTTAAAATGCAATATTATGCGAAATTCTGAGATTCGAAGGCCAAATCACATATTGTGATACTACATGAAATAGTATCGAAATATTGGTAAAAATGAATATATTTGCGTAATATCAAACTACATGATTAACGTGAAAAGTCACTATTTTACCAAATTTGAGGATTTTAACTTCAAATCATTGAGCGAGGCTTCGTATTATTTAGATCCAAGAAAAGACATATGACAATGTTGTTTCCAATACAAATGATAAAAAAACAATGTATTTTCATTAGAATTAACTAAAATGTTTTTGATTTTCCGTTTATATTACGGAGAGAAGATGTACACGTAAAACCGCTCTAATCCGGCTGAAACGTCGATATATGCAATAAAAACCGAACTTCTCCCCTTTTCAATATCTTCCTCAGTATTTTAACGAGAAACAAATAGATGATTGAAAATGAAGTATTTAAGGTTATTATCTAATCAATTATGTGTTTGCATCATTTTTATCGTATATATAATTAATTAATTCCCATAAACTGAAAATTCACAAAAACGCGGAAAAACGGCAAAATATTGCCTAATTCGATGATATTTTGTTTAAATCACATAAAGGAAAAGGGGATGATAAACGTCAAAATATTGCTAAATTCGATGATTTTTCGTACGAAACAAAATGCAAGAAAACTTGCTTAAAATGCAATATTATGCGAAATTCTGAGATTTGAAGGCCAAATCACATATCGTAATACTACATGAAATAGTATCGAAATATTGGTAAAAATGAGGATATTTACGTAATATCAAACTACATGCTTAACGTGAAAAAGTCACTATTTTACCATATTTGAGGATTTTAACTTCAAATCATTGAGCGAGGTTTCGTATTATTTAGATCCAAGAAAAGACATATGACAATGTTGTTTCCAATACAAATGATAAAAATCAATGTGTTTTCATTAGAATTAACTAAAATGTTCCTGATTTTTAGTTTATATTAGCGATGGAAGATGTACACGAAAACCGCTCTATTCCGGCTGAAACGTCGATATATGCAATAAAATCAGAACTTCTCCCCCTTTCAATATCTTACTCAGTATTTTAACGAGAAAGAAATAGTTGTTAGAAAATGAAGTATTTAAGGTTATTATCTAATCAATTATGTGTTTGCATCATTTTTATCGTATATATAATGAATTAATACCCATAGACTGAAAATTCACAAAAACGTGGAAAAACGGCAAAATATTGCCTAATTCGATGATATTTTGTTTAAGTCACATAAAGGAAAAGGGGATGATAAACGTCAAAATATTGCTAAATTCGATGATTTTTCGTACGAAACAAAATGCAAGAAAACTTGCTTAAAATGCAATCTTATGCGAAATTCTGAGATTTGAAGGCCAAATCACATATCGTAATACTACATGAAATTGTATCGAAATATTGGTAAAAATGAATATGTTTGTGTAATATCAAACTACATGATTAACGTGAAAAATTCACTATTTTACCAAATTTGAGGATTTTAACTTCAAATCATTGAGCGAGGTTTCGTATTATTTAGATCCAAGAAAAGACATATGACAATGTTGTTTCCAATACAAATGATAAAAAAACAATGTGTTTTCATTAGAATTAACTAAAATGTTCTTGATTTTCCGTTTATATTACCGAGGGAAGATGTACACGTAAAACCGCTCTAATCCGGCAGAAACGTCGATATATGCAATAAAAACCGAACTTCTCCCCTTTTCAATATCTTACTCAGTATTTTAACGAGAAACAAATAGATGATTGAAAATGAAGTATTTAAGGTTATCATCTAATCAATTATGTGTTTGCATCATTTTTATCGTATATATATGAATTAATACCCATAGACTGAAAATTCACAAAAACGTGGAAAACGGCAAAACTATTGCCTAATTCGATGATATTTTGTTTAAATCACATAAAGGAAAAGGGGGATGATAAACGTCAAAATATTGCTAAATTCGATGATTTTTCGTACGAAACAAAATGCAAGAAAACTTGCTTAAAATGCAATATTATGCGAAATTCTGAGATTTGAAGGCCAAATCTCATATCGTAATACTACATGAAATAGTATCGAAATATTGGTAAAAATGAGAATATTTACGTAATATCAAACTACATGATTAACGTGAAAAAGTCACTATTTTACCAAATTTGAGGATTTTAACTTCAAATCATTGAGCGAGGTTTCGTATTATTTAGATCCAAGAAAAGACATATGAAAATGTTGTTTCCAATACAAATGATAAAAAAACAATGTATTTTTATTAGAATTAACTAAAATGTTCTTTATTTTCCGTTTATATTACGGAAGGAAGATGTACACGTAAAACCGCTCTATTCCGGCTGAAACGTCGATATATGCAATAAAATCAGAACTTCTCCCCCTTTCAAAATCTTACTCAGTTTTTTAACGAGAAAGAAATAGTTGATTGAAAATGAAGTATTTAAGGTTATTATCTAATCAATTATGTGTTTGCATCATTTTTATGGTATATATAATGAATTAATACCCATAAACTGAAAATTCACAAAAACGTGGAAAAACAGCAAAATATTGCCTAATTCGATGATATTTTGTTTAAATCACATAAAGGAGAATGGGATGATAAACGTCAAAATATTGCTAAATTCGATGATTTTTCGTATGAAATAGTATCGAAATATTGGTAAAAATGAGTATATTTACGTAATATCAAACTACATGATTAACGTGAAAAAGTCACTATTTTACCATGTTTGAGGATTTTAACTGCAAATCATTGAGCGAGGTTTCGTATTATTTAGATCCAAGAAAAGACATATGACAATGTTGTTTCCAATACAAATGATAAAAAAACAATGTGTTTTCATTAGAATTAACTAAAATGTTCTTGATTTTCCGTTTATATTTCGGAGGGAAGATGTACACGTAAAACCGCTCTAATCCGGTTGAAACGTCGATATATGCAATAAAAACCGAACTTTCCCCTTTTCAATATCTTACTCAGTATTTTAACGAGAAACAAATAGATGATTGAAAATGAAGTGTTTAAGGTTATTATCTAATCAATTATGTGTTTGCATCATTTTTATCGTATATATAATGAATTAATACCCATAGACTGAAAATTCACAAAAACATGGAAAAACGGCAAAATATTGCCTAATTCGATGATATTTTGTTTAAATCACAAAAAGGAAAAGGGGATGATAAACGTCAAAATATTGCTAAATTCGATGATTTTTCGTACGAAACAAAATGCAAGAAAACTTGCTTAAAATGCAATATTATGCGAAATTCTGAGATTTGAAGGCCAAATCACATATCGTAATACTACATGAAATAGTATCGAAATATTGGTAAAAATGAGTATATTTACGTAATATCAAACTACATGATTAACGTGAAAAAGTCACTATTTTACCATGTTTGAGGATTTTAACTTCAAATCATTGAGCGAGGTTTCGTATTATTTAGATCCAAGAAAAGACATATGACAATGTTGTTTCCAATACAAATGATAAAAAAACAATGTGTTTTTATTAGAATTAACTAAAATGTTCTTGATTTTCCGTTTATATTACGGAGGGAAGATGTACACGTAAAACCGTTCTAATCCGGCTGAAACGTCGATATATGCAATAAAAACCGAACTTCTCCCCCTTTCAATATCTTACTCAGTATTTTAACGAAAAACAAATAGATGATTGAAAATGAGGTATTTAAGGTTATTATCTAATCAATTATGTGTTTGCATCTTTTTTATCGTATATATAATGAATTAATACCCATAAATTGAAAATTCACAAAAACGTGGAAAAACGGCAAAATATTGCCTAATTCGATGATATTTTGTTTAAATCACATAAAGGAAAAGGGGATGATAAACATCAAAATATTGCTAAATTCGATGATTTTTCGTAAGAAACAAAATGCAAGAAAACTTGCTTAAAATGCAATATTATGCGAAATTCTGAGATTTGAAGCCCAAATCACATATCGTAATACTACATGAAATAGTATCGAAATATTGGTAAAAATGAGGATATTTACGTAATATCAAACTACATGATTAACGTGAAAAAGTCACTATTTTACCATATTTGAGGATTTTAACTTCAAATCATTGGACGAGGTTTCGTATTATTTAGATCCAAGAAAAGACATACAATACAAATGTTTCCAATACAAATGATAAAAATCAATGTGTTTTCATTAGAATTAACTAAAATGTTCCTGATTTTTAGTTTATATTACCGATGGAAGATGTACACGAAAACCGCTCTATTCCGGCTGAAACGTCGATATATGCAATAAAATCAGAACTTCTCCCCCTTTCAATATCTTACTCAGTATTTTAACGAGAAAGAAATAGTTGTTAGAAAATGAAGTATTTAAGGTTATTATCTAATCAATTATGTGTTTGCATCATTTTTATCGTATATATAATGAATTAATACCCATAGACTGAAAATTCACAAAAACGTGGAAAAACGGCAAAATATTGCCTAATTCGATGATATTTTGTTTAAGTCACATAAAGGAAACGGGGATGATAAACGTCAAAATATTGTTAAATTCGATGATTTTTCGTACGAAACAAAATGCAAGAAAACTTGATTAAAATGCAATCTTATGCGAAATTCTGAGATTTGAAGGCCAAATCACATATCGTAATACTACATGAATTTGTATCGAAATATTGGTAAAAATGAATATGTTTGTGTAATATCAAACTACATGATTAACGTGAATAATTCACTATTTTACCAAATTTGAGGATTTTAACTTCAAATCATTGAGCGAGGTTTCGTATTATTTAGATCCAAGAAAAGACATATGACAATGTTGTTTCCAATACAAATGATAAAAAAACAATGTATTTTCATTAAAAATTAACTAAAATGTTCTTGATTTTCCGTTTATATTACGGAGGAAAGATGTACACGTAAAACCGCTCTAATCCGGCTGAAACGTCGATATATGCAATAAAAACCGAACTTCTCCCCTTTTCAATATCTTCCACAGTATTTTAACGAGAAACAAATAGATGATTGAAAATGAAGTATTTAAGGTTATAATCTAATCAACTATGTGTTTGCATCATTTTTATCGTATATATATGAAATAATACCCATAGACTGAAAATTCACAAAACGTGGAAAACGGCAAAATATTGCCTAATTCGATGATATTTTGTTTAAATCACATAATGGAAAAGGGGATGATAAACGTCAAAATATTGCTAAATTCGATGATTTTTCGTACAAACAAAATGCAAGAAAACTTGCTTAAAATGCAATATTATGCGAAATTCTGAGATTCGAAGGCCAAATCACATATTGTGATACTACATGAAATAGTATCGAAATATTGGTAAAAATGAATATATTTGCGTAATATCAAACTACATGATTAACGTGAAAAGTCACTATTTTACCAAATTTGAGGATTTTAACTTCAAATCATTGAGCGAGGCTTCGTATTATTTAGATCCAAGAAAAGACATATGACAATGTTGTTTCCAATACAAATGATAAAAAAACAATGTATTTTCATTAGAATTAACTAAAATGTTTTTGATTTTCCGTTTATATTACGGAGGATAGATGTACACGTAAAACCGCTCTAATCCGGCTGAAACGTCGATATATGCAATAAAAACCGAACTTCTCCCCTTTTCAATATCTTCCTCAGTATTTTAACGAGAAACAAATAGATGATTGAAAATGAAGTATTTAAGGTTATTATCTAATCAATTATGTGTTTGCATCATTTTTATCGTATATATAATTAATTAATTCCCATAAACTGAAAATTCACAAAAACGCGGAAAAACGGCAAAATATTGCCTAATTCGATGATATTTTGTTTAAATCACATAAAGGAAAAGGGGATGATAAACGTCAAAATATTGCTAAATTCGATGATTTTTCGTACGAAACAAAATGCAAGAAAACTTGCTTAAAATGCAATATTATGCGAAATTCTGAGATTTGAAGGCCAAATCACATATCGTAATACTACATGAAATAGTATCGAAATATTGGTATAAATGAGGATATTTACGTAATATCAAACTACATGATTAACGTGAAAAAGTCACTATTTTACCATATTTGAGGATTTTAACTTCAAATCATTGAGCGAGGTTTCGTATTATTTAGATCCAAGAAAAGACATATGACAATGTTGTTTCCAATACAAATGATAAAAATCAATGTGTTTTCATTAGAATTAACTAAAATGTTCCTGATTTTTAGTTTATATTAGCGATGGAAGATGTACACGAAAACCGCTCTATTCCTGCTGAAACGTCGATATATGCAATAAAATCAGAACTTCTCCCCCTTTCAATATCTTACTCAGTATTTTAACGAGAAAGAAATAGTTGTTAGAAAATGAAGTATTTAAGGTTATTATCTAATCAATTATGTGTTTGCATCATTTTTATCGTATATATAATGAATTAATACCCATAGACTGAAAATTCACAAAAACGTGGAAAAACGGCAAAATATTGCCTAATTCGATGATATTTTGTTTAAGTCACATAAAGGAAAAGGGGATGATAAACGTCAAAATATTGCTAAATTCGATGATTTTTCGTACGAAACAAAATGCAAGA
Organism: Procambarus clarkii; assembly: GCF_040958095.1. NCBI lineage: Eukaryota > Metazoa > Arthropoda > Malacostraca > Decapoda > Cambaridae > Procambarus > Procambarus clarkii. The sequence goes on from NC_091236.1 coordinate 21,287,077, forward strand.
AAACTTGCTTAAAATGCAATCTTATGCGAAATTCTGAGATTTGAAGGCCAAATCACATATCGTAATACTACATGAAATTGTATCGAAATATTGGTAAAAATGAATATGTTTGTGTAATATCAAACTACATGATTAACGTGAAAAATTCACTATTTTACCAAATTTGAGGATTTTAACTTCAAATCATTGAGCGAGGTTTCGTATTATTTAGATCCAAGAAAAGACATATGACAATGTTGTTTCCAATACAAATGATAAAAAAACAATGTGTTTTCATTAGAATTAACTAAAATGTTCTTGATTTTCCGTTTATATTACCGAGGGAAGATGTACACGTAAAACCGATCTAATCCGGCAGAAACGTCGATATATGCAAAAAAACCGAACTTCTCTCCTTTTCAATATCTTACTCAGTATTTTAACGAGAAACAAATAGATGATTGAAAATGAAGTATTTAAGGTTATCATCTAATTAATTATGTGTTTGCATCATTTTTATCGTATATATATGAATTAATACCCATAGACTGAAAATTCACAAAAACGTGGAAAACGGCAAAACTATTGCCTAATTCGATGATATTTTGTTTAAATCACATAAAGGAAAAGGGGGATGATAAACGTCAAAATATTGCTAAATTCGATGATTTTTCGTACGAAACAAAATGCAAGAAAACTTGCTTAAAATGCAATATTATGCGAAATTCTGAGATTTGAAGGCCAAATCTCATATCGTAATACTACATGAAATAGTATCGAAATATTGGTAAAAATGAGAATATTTACGTAATATCAAACTACATGATTAACGTGAAAAAGTCACTATTTTACCAAATTTGAGGATTTTAACTTCAAATCATTGAGCGAGGTTTCGTATTATTTAGATCCAAGAAAAGACATATGAAAATGTTGTTTCCAATACAAATGATAAAAAAACAATGTATTTTTATTAGAATTAACTAAAATGTTCTTTATTTTCCGTTTATATTACGGAAGGAAGATGTACACGTAAAACCGCTCTATTCCGGCTGAAACGTCGATATATGCAATAAAATCAGAACTTCTCCCCCTTTAAAAATCTTACTCAGTTTTTTAACGAGAAAGAAATAGTTGATTGAAAATGAAGTATTTAAGGTTATTATCTAATCAATTATGTGTTTGCATCATTTTTATCGTATATATAATGAATTAATACCCATAAACTGAAAATTCACAAAAACGTGGAAAAACAGCAAAATATTGCCTAATTCGATGATATTTTGTTTAAATCACATAAAGGAGAAGGGGATGATAAACGTCAAAATATTGCTAAATTCGATGATTTTTCGTATGAAATAGTATCGAAATATTGGTAAAAATGAGTATATTTACGTAATATCAAACTACATGATTAACGTGAAAAAGTCACTATTTTACCAAATTTGAGGATTTTAACTTCAAATCATTGAGCGAGGTTTCGTATTATTTATATCCAAGAAAAGACATATGACAATGTTGATTCCAATACAAATGATAAAAAAACAATGTGTTTTCATTAGAATTAACTAAAATGTTCTTGATTTTCCGTTTATATTACGGAGGGAAGATGTACACGTAAAACCGCTCTAATCCGGCTGAAACGTCGATATATGCAATAAAAACCGAACTTCTCCCCTTTTCAATATCTTACTCAGTATTTTAACGAGAAACAAATAGATGATTGAAAATGAAGTATTTAAGGTTATCATCTAATCCATTATGTGTTTGCATCATTTTTATCATATATATATGAATTAATACCCATAGACTGAAAATTCACAAAAACGTGGAAAACGGCAAAATATTGCCTAATTCGTTGATATTTTGTTTAAATCACAAAAAGGAAAAGGGGATGATAAACGTCAAAATATTGCTAAATTCGATGATTTTTCGTACGAAACAAAATGCAAGAAAACTTGCTTAAAATGCAATATTATGCGAAATTCTGAGATTCGAAGGCCAAATCACATATCGTAATACTACATGAAATAGTATCGAAATATTGGTAAATATGAGTATATTTACGTAATATCAAACTACATGATTAACGTGAAAAAGTCACTATTTTACCATGTTTGAGGATTTTAACTTCAAATCATTGAGCGAGGTTTCGTATTATTTAGATCCAAGAAAAGACATATGACAATGTTGTTTCCAATACAAATGATAAAAAAACAATGTGTTTTCATTAGAATTAACTAAAATGTTCTTGATTTTCCGTTTATATTTCGGAGGGAAGATGTACACGTAAAACCGCTCTAATCCGGTTGAAACGTCGATATATGCAATAAAAACCGAACTTTCCCCTTTTCAATATCTTACTCAGTATTTTAACGAGAAACAAATAGATGATTGAAAATGAAGTGTTTAAGGTTATTATCTAATCAATTATGTGTTTGCATCATTTTTATCGTATATATAATGAATTAATACCCATAGACTGAAAATTCACAAAAACATGGAAAAACGGCAAAATATTGCCTAATTCGATGATATTTTGTTTAAATCACAAAAAGGAAAAGGGGATGATAAACGTCAAAATATTGCTAAATTCGATGATTTTTCGTACGAAACAAAATGCAAGAAAACTTGCTAAAAATGCAATATTATGCGAAATTCTGAGATTTGAAGGCCAAATCACATATCGTAATACTACATGAAATAGTATCGAAATATTGGTAAAAATGAGTATATTTACGTAATATCAAACTACATGATTAACGTGAAAAAGTCACTATTTTACCATGTTTGAGGATTTTAACTTCAAATCATTGAGCGAGGTTTCGTATTATTTAGATCCAAGAAAAGACATATGACAATGTTGTTTCCAATACAAATGATAAAAAAACAATGTGTTTTCATTAGAATTAACTAAAATGTTCTTGATTTTCCGTTTATATTACGGAGGGAAGATGTACACGTAAAACCGTTCTAATCCGGCTGAAACGTCGATATATGCAATAAAAACCGAACTTCTCCCCCTTTCAATATCTTACTCAGTATTTTAACGAAAAACAAATAGATGATTGAAAATGAGGTATTTAAGGTTATTATCTAATCAATTATGTGTTTGCATCTTTTTTATCGTATATATAATGAATTAATACCCATAAATTGAAAATTCACAAAAACGTGGAAAAACGGCAAAATATTGCCTAATTCGATGATATTTTGTTTAAATCACATAGAGGAAAAGGGGATGATAAACATCAAAATATTGCTAAATTCGATGATTTTTCGTAAGAAACAAAATGCAAGAAAACTTGCTTAAAATGCAATATTATGCGAAATTCTGAGATTTGAAGGCCAAATCACATATCGTAATACTACATGAAATAGTATCGAAATATTGGTAAAAATGAGGATATTTACGTAATATCAAACTACATGATTAACGTGAAAAGTCACTATTTTACCAAATTTGAGGATTTTAACTTCAAATCATTGAGCGAGGTTTCGTATTATTTAGATCCAAGAAAAGACATATGACAATGTTGTTTCCAATACAAATGATAAAAATCAACGTGTTTTCATTAGAATTAAATAAAATGTTCCTGATTTTTAGTTTATATTACCGATGGAAGATGTACACGAAAACCGCTCTATTCCGGCTGAAACGTCGATATATGCAATAAAATCAAAATTTCTCCCCCTTTCAATATCATACTCAGTATTTTAACGAGAAAGAAAAAGTTGTTAGAAAATGAAGTATTTAAGGTTATTATCTAATCAATTATGTGTTTGCATCATTTTTATTGTATGTATAGTGAATTAATACCCATAGACTGAAAATTCACAAAAACGTGGAAAACGGCAAAATATTGCCTAATTCGATGATATTTTGTTTAAATCACATAATGGAAAAGGGGATGATAAACGTCAAAATATTGCTAAATTCGATGATTTTTGTACAAACAAAATGCAAGAAAACTTGCTTAAAATGCAATATTATGCGAAATTCTGAGATTCGAAGGCCAAATCACATATTGTGATACTACATGAAATAGTATCGAAATATTGGTAAAAATGAATATATTTGCGTAATATCAAACTACATGATTAACGTGAAAAGTCACTATTTTACCAAATTTGAGGATTTTAACTTCAAATCATTGAGCGAGGTTTCGTATTATTTAGATCCAAGAAAAGACATATGACAATGTTGTTTCCAATACAAATGATAAAAAAACAATGTATTTTCATTAGAATAAACTAAAATGTTTTTGATTTTCCGTTTATATTACGGAGGGAAGATGTACACGTAAAACCGCTCTAATCCGGCTGAAACGTCGATATATGCAATAAAAACCGAACTTCTCCCCTTTTCAATATCTTCCTCAGTATTTTAACGAGAAACAAATAGATGATTGAAAATGAAGTATTTAAGGTTATCATCTAATCAATTATGTGTTTGCATCATTTTTATCGTATATATATGAATTAATACCCATAGACTGAAAATTCACAAAAACGTGGAAAACGGCAAAATATTGCCTAATTCGATGATATTTTGATTAAATCACATAAAGGAAAAGGGGATGATAAACGTCAAAATATTGCTAAATTCGATGATTTTTCGTACGAAACAAAATGCAAGAAAACTTGCTTAAAATGCAATATTATGCGAAATTCTGAGATTCGAAGGCCAAATCACATATCGTAATACTACATGAAATAATATCGAAATATTGGTAAAAATGAGGATATTTACGTAATATCAAACTACATGATTAACGTGAAAAAGTCACTATTTTACCATATTTGAGGATTTTAACTTCAAATCATTGAGCGAGGTTTCGTATTATTTAGATCCAAGAAAAGACATATGACAATGTTGTTTCCAATACAAATGATAAAAATCAACGTGTTTTCATTAGAATTAAATAAAATGTTCCTGATTTTTAGTTTATATTACCGATGGAAGATGTACACGAAAACCGCTCTATTCCGGCTGAAACGTCGATATATGCAATAAAATCAAAATTTCTCCCCCTTTCAATATCATACTCAGTATTTTAACGAGAAAGAAATAGTTGTTAGAAAATGAAGTATTTAAGGTTATTATCTAATCAATTATGTGTTTGCATCATTTTTATTGTATGTATAGTGAATTAATACCCATAGACTGAAAATTCACAAAAACGTGGAAAACGGCAAAATATTGCCTAATTCGATGATATTTTGTTTAAATCACATAATGGAAAAGGGGATGATAAACGTCAAAATATTGCTAAATTCGATGATTTTTCGTATGAATAAGTATCGAAATATTGGTAAAAATGAGTATATTTACGTAATATCAAGATCATATATTACGTAATATTACGTAATATCAATATCAAACTACATGATTAACGTGAAAAAGTCACTATTTTACCAAATTTGAGGATTTTAACTTCAAATCATTGAGCGAGGTTTCGTATTATTTATATCCAAGAAAAGACATATGACAATGTTGATTCCAATACAAATGATAAAAAAACATTGTGTTTTCATTAGAATTAACTAAAATGTTCTTGATTTTCCGTTTATATTACGGAGGAAAGATGTACACGTAAAACCGCTCTAATCCGGCTGAAACGTCGATATATGCAATAAAAACCGAACGTCTCCCCCTTTCATTATCTTACTCAGAATTTTAACAAGAAACAAATAGATGATTGAAAATGAAGTATTTAAGGTTATTATCTAATCAATTATGTGTTTGCATCATTTTTATCGTATATATAATGAATTAATACCCATAAATTGAAAATTCACAAAAACGTGGAAAAACGGCAAAATATTGCCTAATTCGATGATATTTTGTTTAAATTACATAAAGGAAAATGGGATGATAAACGTCAAAATATTGCTAAATTCGATGATTTTTCGTACGAAACAAAATGCAAGAAAACTTGCTTAAAATGCAATATTATGCGAAATTCTGAGATGTGAAGGCCAAATCACATATCGTAATAATACATGAAATTGTATCGAAATATTGGTAAAAATGAGTATATTTACGTAATATCAAACTACATGATTAACGTGAAAAAGTCACTATTTTACCATGTTTGAGGATTTTAACTTCATATCATTGAGCGAGGTTTCGTATTATTTAGATCCAAGAAAAGACATATGACAATGTTGTTTCCAATACAAATGATAAAAAAACAATGTGTTTTCATTAGAATTAACTAAAATGTTCTTGATTTTTAGTTTATATTACCGAGAGAAGATGTACACGTAAACCGCTCTAATCCGGCTGAAACGTCGATATATGCAATAAAAACCGAACTTCTCCCCTTTTCAATATCTTACTCAGTATTTTAACGAGAAACAAATAGATGATTGAAAATGAAGTATTTAAGGTTATTATCTAATCAATTATGTGTTTGCATCATTTTTATCGTATATATATGAATTAATACCCATAGACTGAAAATCACAAAAACGTGGAAAACGGCAAAATATTGCCTAATTCGATGATATTTTGTTTAAATCACATAAAGGAAAAGGGGATGATAAGCGTCAAAATATTGCTAAATTCGGTGATTTTTCGTACGAAACAAAATGCAAGAAAACTTGCTTAAAATGCAATAATATGCGAAATTCTGAGATTTGAAGGCCAAATCACATATCGTAATACTACATGAAATAGTATCGAAATTTTGGTAAAAATGAGTATATTTACGTAATATCAAACTACATGATTAACGTGAAAAAGTCACTATTTTACCATGTTTGAGAATTTTAACTTCAAATCATTGAGCGAGGTTTCGTATTATTTAGATCCAAGAAAAGACATGACAATGTTGTTTCCAATACAAATGATAAAAAAACAATGTGTTTTCATTAGAATTAACTAAAATGTTCTTGATTTTCCGTTTATATTACGGAGGGAAGATGTACACGTAAAACCGTTCTAATCCGGCTGAAACGTCGATATATGCAATAAAAACCGAACTTCTCCCCCTTTCAATATCTTACTCAGTATTTTAACGAGAAACAAATAGATGATTGAAAATGAAGTATTTAAGGTTATTATCTAATCAATTATGTGTTTGCATCTTTTTTATCGTATACATAATGAAATAATACCCATAAATTGAAAATTCACAAAAACGTGGAAAAACGGCAAAATATTGCCTAATTCGATGATATTTTGTTTAAATCACATAAAGGAAAAGGGGATGATAAACATCAAAATATTGCTAAATTCGATGATTTTTCGTAAGAAACAAAAATGCAAGAAAACTTGCTTAAAATGCAATATTATGCGAAATTCTGAGATTTGAAGGCCAAATCACATATCGTAATACTACATGAAATAGTATCGAAATATTGGTAAAAATGAGGATATTTACGTAATATCAAACTACATGATTAACGTGAAAAAGTCACTATTTTACCATGTTTGAGAATTTTAACTTCAAATCATTGAGCGAGGTTTCGTATTATTTAGATCCAAGAAAAGACATATGACAATGTTGTTTCCAATACAAATGATAAAAATCAATGTGTTTTCATTAGAATTAAATAAAATGTTCCTGATTTTTAGTTTATATTACCGATGGAAGATGTACACGAAAACCGCTCTATTCCGGCTGAAACGTCGATATATGCAATAAAATCAAAATTTCTCCCCCTTTCAATATCATACTCAGTATTTTAACGAGAAAGAAATAGTTGTTAGAAAATGAAGTATTTAAGGTTATTATCTAATCAATTATGTGTTTGCATCATTTTTATTGTATGTATAGTGAATTAATACCCATAAACTGAAAATTCACAAAAACGTGGAAAAACGGCAAAATATTGCCTAATTCGATGATATTTTGTTTAAATCACATAAAGGAAAAGGGGATGATAAACGTCAAAATATTGCTAAATTCGATGATTTTTCGTACAAACAAAATGCAAGAAAAAATGCTTAAAATGCAATATTATGCGAAATTCTGAGATTCGAAGGCCAAATCACATATTGTGATACTACATGAAATAGTATCGAAATATTGGTAAAAATGAATATATTTGCGTAATATCAAACTACATGATTAACGTGAAAAGTCACTATTTTACCAAATTTGAGGATTTTAACTTCAAATCATTGAGCGAGGTTTCGTATTATTTAGATCCAAGAAAAGACATATGACAATGTTGTTTCCAATACAAATGATAAAAAAACAATGTATTTTCATTAGAATAAACTAAAATGTTTTTGATTTTCCGTTTATATTACGGAGGGAATATGTACACGTAAAACCGCTCTAATCCGGCTGAAACGTCGATATATGCAATAAAAACCGAACTTCTCCCCTTTTCAATATCTTCCTCAGTATTTTAACGAGAAACAAATAGATGATTGAAAATGAAGTATTTAAGGTTATCATCTAATCAATTATGTGTTTGCATCATTTTTATCGTATATATATGAATTAATACCCATAGACTGAAAATTCACAAAAACGTGGAAAACGGCAAAATATTGCCTAATTCGATGATATTTTGATTAAATCACATAAAGGAAAAGGGGATGATAAACGTCAAAATATTGCTAAATTCGATGATTTTTCGTACGAAACAAAATGCAAGAAAACTTGCTTAAAATGCAATATTATGCGAAATTCTGAGATTTGAAGGCCAAATCACATATCGTAATACTACATGAAATAATATCGAAATATTGGTAAAAATGAGGATATTTACGTAATATCAAACTACATGATTAACGTGAAAAAGTCACTATTTTACCATATTTGAGGATTTTAACTTCAAATCATTGAGCGAGGTTTCGTATTATTTAGATACAAGAAAAGACATATGACAATGTTTTTTCCAATACAAATGATAAAAATCAATGTGTTTTCATTAGAATTAACTAAAATGTTCCTGATTTTTAGTTTATATTACCGATGGAAGATGTACACGAAAACCGCACTATTCCGGCTGAAACGTCGATATATGCAATAAAATCAGAACTTCTCCCCCTTTCAAAATCTTCCTCAGTATTTTAACGAGAAAGAAATAGTTGATTGAAAATGAAGTATTTAAGGTTATTATCTAATCAATTATGTGTTTGCATCATTTTTATCGTATATATAATGAATTAATACCCATAAACTGAAAATTCACAAAAACGTGGAAAAACGGCAAAATATTGCTTAATTCGATGATATTTTGTTTAAATCACATAAAGGAGAAGGGGATGATAAACGTCAAAATATTGCTAAATTCGATGATTTTTCGTATGAATAAGTATCGAAATATTGGTAAAAATGAGTATATTTACGTAATATCAAGATCATATATTACGTAATATTACGTAATATCAATATCAAACTACATGATTAACGTGAAAAAGTCACTATTTTACCAAATTTGAGGATTTTAACTTCAAATCATTGAGCGAGGTTTCGTATTATTTATATCCAAGAAAAGACATATGACAATGTTGATTCCAATACAAATGATAAAAAAACATTGTGTTTTCATTAGAATTAACTAAAATGTTCTTGATTTTCCGTTTATATTACGGAGGAAAGATGTACACGTAAAACCGCTCTAATCCGGCTGAAACGTCGATATATGCAATAAAAACCGAACTTCTCCCCCTTTCAATATCTTACTCAGAATTTTAACAAGAAACAAATAGATGATTGAAAATGAAGTATTTAAGGTTATTATCTAATCAATTATGTGTTTGCATCATTTTTATCGTATATATAATGAATTAATACCCATAAATTGAAAATTCACAAAAACGTGGAAAAACGGCAAAATATTGCCTAATTCGATGATATTTTGTTTAAATTACATAAAGGAAAATGGGATGATAAACGTCAAAATATTGCTAAATTCGATGATTTTTCGTACGAAACAAAATGCAAGAAAACTTGCTTAAAATGCAATATTATGCGAAATTCTGAGATTTGAAGGCCAAATCACATATCGTAATAATACATGAAATTGTATCGAAATATTGGTAAAAATGAGTATAATTACGTAATATCAAACTACATGATTAACGTGAAAAAGTCACTATTTTACCATGTTTGAGGATTTTAACTTCATATCATTGAGCGAGGTTTCGTATTATTTAGATCCAAGAAAAGACATATGACAATGTTGTTTCCAATACAAATGATAAAAAAACAATGTGTTTTCATTAGAATTAACTAAAATGTTCTTGATTTTTAGTTTATATTACCGAGAGCAGATGTACACGTAAACCGCTCTAATCCGGCTGAAACGTCGATATATGCAATAAAAACCGAACTTCTCCCCTTTTCAATATCTTACTCAGTATTTTAACGAGAAACAAATAGATGATTGAAAATGAAGTATTTAAGGTTATTATCTAATCAATTATGTGTTTGCATCATTTTTATCGTATATATATGAATTAATACCCATAGACTGAAAATCACAAAAACGTGGAAAACGGCAAAATATTGCCTAATTCGATGATATTTTGTTTAAATCACATAAAGGAAAAGGGGATGATAAGCGTCAAAATATTGCTAAATTCGGTGATTTTTCGTACGAAACAAAATGCAAGAAAACTTGCTTAAAATGCAATAATATGCGAAATTCTGAGATTTGAAGGCCAAATCACATATCGTAATACTACATGAAATAGTATCGAAATTTTGGTAAAAATGAGTATATTTACGTAATATCAAACTACATGATTAACGTGAAAAAGTCACTATTTTACCATGTTTGAGAAATTTAACTTCAAATCATTGAGCGAGGTTTCGTATTATTTAGATCCAAGAAAAGACATGACAATGTTGTTTCCAATACAAATGATAAAAAAACAATGTGTTTTCATTAGAATTAACTAAAATGTTCTTGATTTTCCGTTTATATTACGGAGGGAAGATGTACACGTAAAACCGTTCTAATCCGGCTGAAACGTCGATATATGCAATAAAAACCGAACTTCTCCCCCTTTCAATATCTTACTCAGTATTTTAACGAGAAACAAATAGATGATTGAAAATGAAGTATTTAAGGTTATTATCTAATCAATTATGTGTTTGCATCTTTTTTATCGTATATATAATGAATTAATACCCATAAATTGAAAATTCACAAAAACGTGGAAAAACGGCAAAATATTGCCTAATTCGATGATATTTTGTTTAAATCACATAAAGGAAAAGGGGATGATAAACATCAAATCATTGCTAAATTCGATGATTTTTCGTAAGAAACAAAAATGCAAGAAAACTTGCTTAAAATGCAATATTATGCGAAATTCTGAGATTTGAAGGCCAAATCACATATCGTAATACTACATGAAATAGTATCGAAATATTGGTAAAAATGAGGATATTTACGTAATATCAAACTACATGATTAACGTGAAAAAGTCACTATTTTACAATGTTTGAGAATTTTAACTTCAAATCATTGAGCGAGGTTTCGTATTATTTAGATCCAAGAAAAGACATATGACAATGTTGTTTCCAATACAAATGATAAAAATCAATGTGTTTTCATTAGAATTAAATAAAATGTTCCTGATTTTTAGTTTATATTACCGATGGAAGATGTACACGAAAACCGCTCTATTCCGGCTGAAACGTCGATATATGCAATAAAATCAAAATTTCTCCCCCTTTCAATATCATACTCAGTATTTTAACGAGAAAGAAATAGTTGTTAGAAAATGAAGTATTTAAGGTTATTATCTAATCAATTATGTGTTTGCATCATTTTTATTGTATGTATAGTGAATTAATACCCATAAACTGAAAATTCACAAAAACGTGGAAAAACGGCAAAATATTGCCTAATTCGATGATATTTTGTTTAAATCACATAAAGGAAAAGGGGATGATAAACGTCAAAATATTGCTAAATTCGATGATTTTTCGTACAAACAAAATGCAAGAAAAAATGCTAAAAATGCAATATTATGCGAAATTCTAAGATTCGAAGGCCAAATCACATATTGTGATACTACATGAAATAGTATCGAAATATTGGTAAAAATGAATATATTTGCGTAATATCAAACTACATGATTAACGTGAAAAGTCACTATTTTACAAAATTTGATGATTTTAACTTCAAATCATTGAGCGAGGTTTCGTATTATTTAGATACAAGAAAAGACATATGACGATGTTGTTTCCAATACAAATGATAAAAAAACAATGTATTTTCATTAGAATTAACTAAAATGTTTTTGATTTTCCGTTTATATTACGGAGGGAAGATGTACACGTAAAACCGCTCTAATCCGGCTGAAACGTCGATATATGCAATAAAAACCGAACTTCTCCCCTTTTCAATATCTTCCTCAGTATTTTAACGAGAAACAAATAGATGATTGAAAATGAAGTATTTAAGGTTATCATCTAATCAATTATGTGTTTGCATCATTTTTATCGTATATATATGAATTAATACCCATAGACTGAAAATTCACAAAAACGTGGAGAACGGCAAAATATTGCCTAATTCGATGATATTTTGATTAAATCACATAAAGGAAAAGGGGATGATAAACGTCAAAATATTGCTAAATTCGATGATTTTTCGTACGAAACAAAATGCAAGAAAACTTGCTTAAAATGCAATATTATGCGAAATTCTGAGATTTGAAGGCCAAATCACATATCGTAATACTACATGAAATAATATCGAAATATTGGTAAAAATGAGGATATTTACGTAATATCAAACTACATGATTAACGTGAAAAAGTCACTATTTTACCATATTTGAGGATTTTAACTTCAAATCATTGAGCGAGGTTTCGTATTATTTAGATACAAGAAAAGACATATGACAATGTTGATTCCAATACAAATGATAAAAAAACATTGTGTTTTCATTAGAATTAACTAAAATGTTCTTGATTTTCCGTTTATATTACGGAGGGAAGATGTACACGTAAAACCGCTCTAATCCGGCTGAAACGTCGATATATGCAATAAAAACCGAACTTCTCCCCCTTTCAATATCTTACTCAGAATTTTAACAAGAAACAAATAGATGATTGAAAATGAAGTATTTAAGGTTATTATCTAATCAATTATGTGTTTGCATCATTTTTATCGTATATATAATGAATTAATACCCATAAATTGAAAATTCACAAAAACGTGGAAAAACGGCAAAATATTGCCTAATTCGATGATATTTTGTTTAAATTACATAAAGGAAAATGGGATGATAAACGTCAAAATATTGCTAAATTCGATGATTTTTCGTACGAAACAAAATGCAAGAAAACTTGCTTAAAATGCAATATTATGCGAAATTCTGAGATTTGAAGGCCAAATCACATATCGTAATAATACATGAAATTGTATCGAAATATTGGTAAAAATGAGTATATTTACGTAATATCAAACTACATGATTAACGTGAAAAAGTCACTATTTTACCATGTTTGAGGATTTTAACTTCAAATCATTGAGCGAGGTTTCGTATTATTTAGATCCAAGAAAAGACATATGACAATGTTGTTTCCAATACAAATGATAAAAAAACAATGTGTTTTCATTAGAATTAACTAAAATGTTCTTGATTTTTAGTTTATATTACCGAGAGAAGATGTACACGTAAACCGCTCTAATCCGGCTGAAACGTCGTTATATGCAATAAAAACCGAACTTCTCCCCTTTTCAATATCTTACTCAGTATTTTAACGAGAAACAAATAGATGATTGAAAATGAAGTATTTAAGGTTATTATCTAATCAATTATGTGTTTGCATCATTTTTATCGTATATATATGAATTAATACCCATAGACTGAAAATCACAAAAACGTGGAAAACGGCAAAATATTGCCTAATTCGATGATATTTTGTTTAAATCACATAAAGGAAAAGGGGATGATAAGCGTCAAATTATTGCTAAATTCGGTGATTTTTCGTACGAAACAAAATGCAAGAAAACTTGCTTAAAATGCAATAATATGCGAAATTCTGAGATTTGAAGGCCAAATCACATATCGTAATACTACATGAAATAGTATCGAAATTTTGGTAAAAATGAGTATATTTACGTAATATCAAACTACATGATTAACGTGAAAAAGTCACTATTTTACCATGTTTGAGAATTTTAACTTCAAATCATTGAGCGAGGTTTCGTATTATTTAGATCCAAGAAAAGACATGACAATGTTGTTTCCAATACAAATGATAAAAAAACAATGTGTTTTCATTAGAATTAACTAAAATGTTCTTGATTTTCCGTTTATATTACGGAGGGAAGATGTACACGTAAAACCGTTCTAATCCGGCTGAAACGTCGATATATGGAATAAAAACCGAACTTCTCCCCCTTTCAATATCTTACTCAGTATTTTAACGAGAAACAAATAGATGATTGAAAATGAAGTATTTAAGGTTATTATCTAATCAATTATGTGTTTGCATCATTTTTATCGTATATATATGAATTAATACCCATAGACTGAAAATCACAAAAACGTGGAAAACGGCAAAATATTGCCTAATTCGATGATATTTTGTTTAAATCACATAAAGGAAAAGGGGATGATAAGCGTCAAAATATTGCTAAATTCGGTGATTTTTCGTACGAAACAAAATGCAAGAAAACTTGCTTAAAATGCAATAATATGCGAAATTCTGAGATTTGAAGGCCAAATCACATATCGTAATACTACATGAAATAGTATCGAAATTTTGGTAAAAATGAGTATATTTACGTAATATCAAACTACATGATTAACGTGAAAAAGTCACTATTTTACCATGTTTGAGAAATTTAACTTCAAATCATTGAGCGAGGTTTCGTATTATTTAGATCCAAGAAAAGACATGACAATGTTGTTTCCAATACAAATGATAAAAAAACAATGTGTTTTCATTAGAATTAACTAAAATGTTCTTGATTTTCCGTTTATATTACGGAGGGAAGATGTACACGTAAAACCGTTCTAATCCGGCTGAAACGTCGATATATGCAATAAAAACCGAACTTCTCCCCCTTTCAATATCTTACTCAGTATTTTAACGAGAAACAAATAGATGATTGAAAATGAAGTATTTAAGGTTATTATCTAATCAATTATGTGTTTGCATCTTTTTTATCGTATATATAATGAATTAATACCCATAAATTGAAAATTCACAAAAACGTGGAAAAACGGCAAAATATTGCCTAATTCGATGATATTTTGTTTAAATCACATAAAGGAAAAGGGGATGATAAACATCAAATCATTGCTAAATTCGATGATTTTTCGTAAGAAACAAAAATGCAAGAAAACTTGCTTAAAATGCAATATTATGCGAAATTCTGAGATTTGAAGGCCAAATCACATATCGTAATACTACATGAAATAGTATCGAAATATTGGTAAAAATGAGGATATTTACGTAATATCAAACTACATGATTAACGTGAAAAAGTCACTATTTTACAATGTTTGAGAATTTTAACTTCAAATCATTGAGCGAGGTTTCGTATTATTTAGATCCAAGAAAAGACATATGACAATGTTGTTTCCAATACAAATGATAAAAATCAATGTGTTTTCATTAGAATTAAATAAAATGTTCCTGATTTTTAGTTTATATTACCGATGGAAGATGTACACGAAAACCGCTCTATTCCGGCTGAAACGTCGATATATGCAATAAAATCAAAATTTCTCCCCCTTTCAATATCATACTCAGTATTTTAACGAGAAAGAAATAGTTGTTAGAAAATGAAGTATTTAAGGTTATTATCTAATCAATTATGTGTTTGCATCATTTTTATTGTATGTATAGTGAATTAATACCCATAAACTGAAAATTCACAAAAACGTGGAAAAACGGCAAAATATTGCCTAATTCGATGATATTTTGTTTAAATCACATAAAGGAAAAGGGGATGATAAACGTCAAAATATTGCTAAATTCGATGATTTTTCGTACAAACAAAATGCAAGAAAAAATGCTAAAAATGCAATATTATGCGAAATTCTAAGATTCGAAGGCCAAATCACATATTGTGATACTACATGAAATAGTATCGAAATATTGGTAAAAATGAATATATTTGCGTAATATCAAACTACATGATTAACGTGAAAAGTCACTATTTTACAAAATTTGATGATTTTAACTTCAAATCATTGAGCGAGGTTTCGTATTATTTAGATACAAGAAAAGACATATGACGATGTTGTTTCCAATACAAATGATAAAAAAACAATGTATTTTCATTAGAATTAACTAAAATGTTCTTGATTTTCCGTTTATATTAAGGAGGGAAGATGTACACGTAAAACCGCTCTAATCCGGCTGAAACGTCGATATATGCAATAAAAACCGAACTTCTCCCCTTTTCAATATCTTCCACAGTATTTTAACGAGAAACAAATAGATGATTGAAAATGAAGTATTTAAGGTTATCATCTAATCAATTATGTGTTTGCATCATTTTTATCGTATATATATGAATTAATACCCATAGACTGAAAATTCACAAAAACGTGGAAAACGGCAAAATATTGCCTAATTCGATGATATTTTGTTTAAATCACATAATGGAAAAGGGGATGATAAACGTCAAAATATTGCTAAATTCGATGATTTTTCGTACAAACAAAATGCATGAAAACTTGCTTAAAATGCAATATTATGCGAAATTCTGAGATTCGAAGGCCAAATCACATATTGTGATACTACATGAAATAGTATCGAAATATTGGTAAAAATGAATATATTTGCGTAATATCAAACTACATGATTAACGTGAAAAGTCACTATTTTACCAAATTTGAGGATTTTAACTTCAAATCATTGAGCGAGGTTTCGTATTATTTAGATCCAAGAAAAGACATATGACAATGTTGTTTCCAATACAAATGATAAAAAAACAATGTATTTTCATTAGAATAAACTAAAATGTTTTTGATTTTCCGTTTATATTACGGAGGGAAGATGTACACGTAAAACCGCTCTAATCCGGCTGAAACGTCGATATATGCAATAAAAACCGAACTTCTCCCCTTTTCAATATCTTCCTCAGTATTTTAACGAGAAACAAATAGATGATTGAAAATGAAGTATTTAAGGTTATCATCTAATCAATTATGTGTTTGCATCATTTTTATCGTATATATATGAATTAATACCCATAGACTGAAAATTCACAAAAACGTGGAGAACGGCAAAATATTGCCTAATTCGATGATATTTTGATTAAATCACATAAAGGAAAAGGGGATGATAAACGTCAAAATATTGCTAAATTCGATGATTTTTCGTACGAAACAAAATGCAAGAAAACTTGCTTAAAATGCAATATTATGCGAAATTCTGAGATTTGAAGGCCAAATCACATATCGTAATACTACATGAAATAATATCGAAATATTGGTAAAAATGAGGATATTTACGTAATATCAAACTACATGATTAACGTGAAAAAGTCACTATTTTACCATATTTGAGGATTTTAACTTCAAATCATTGAGCGAGGTTTCGTATTATTTAGATACAAGAAAAGACATATGACAATGTTGATTCCAATACAAATGATAAAAAAACATTGTGTTTTCATTAGAATTAACTAAAATGTTCTTGATTTTCCGTTTATATTACGGAGGGAAGATGTACACGTAAAACCGCTCTAATCCGGCTGAAACGTCGATATATGCAATAAAAACCGAACTTCTCCCCCTTTCAATATCTTACTCAGAATTTTAACAAGAAACAAATAGATGATTGAAAATGAAGTATTTAAGGTTATTATCTAATCAATTATGTGTTTGCATCATTTTTATCGTATATATAATGAATTAATACCCATAAATTGAAAATTCACAAAAACGTGGAAAAACGGCAAAATATTGCCTAATTCGATGATATTTTGTTTAAATTACATAAAGGAAAATGGGATGATAAACGTCAAAATATTGCTAAATTCGATGATTTTTCGTACGAAACAAAATGCAAGAAAACTTGCTTAAAATGCAATATTATGCGAAATTCTGAGATTTGAAGGCCAAATCACATATCGTAATAATACATGAAATTGTATCGAAATATTGGTAAAAATGAGTATATTTACGTAATATCAAACTACATGATTAACGTGAAAAAGTCACTATTTTACCATGTTTGAGGATTTTAACTTCAAATCATTGAGCGAGGTTTCGTATTATTTAGATCCAAGAAAAGACATATGACAATGTTGTTTCCAATACAAATGATAAAAAAACAATGTGTTTTCATTAGAATTAACTAAAATGTTCTTGATTTTTAGTTTATATTACCGAGAGAAGATGTACACGTAAACCGCTCTAATCCGGCTGAAACGTCGTTATATGCAATAAAAACCGAACTTCTCCCCTTTTCAATATCTTACTCAGTATTTTAACGAGAAACAAATAGATGATTGAAAATGAAGTATTTAAGGTTATTATCTAATCAATTATGTGTTTGCATCATTTTTATCGTATATATATGAATTAATACCCATAGACTGAAAATCACAAAAACGTGGAAAACGGCAAAATATTGCCTAATTCGATGATATTTTGTTTAAATCACATAAAGGAAAAGGGGATGATAAGCGTCAAATTATTGCTAAATTCGGTGATTTTTCGTACGAAACAAAATGCAAGAAAACTTGCTTAAAATGCAATAATATGCGAAATTCTGAGATTTGAAGGCCAAATCACATATCGTAATACTACATGAAATAGTATCGAAATTTTGGTAAAAATGAGTATATTTACGTAATATCAAACTACATGATTAACGTGAAAAAGTCACTATTTTACCATGTTTGAGAATTTTAACTTCAAATCATTGAGCGAGGTTTCGTATTATTTAGATCCAAGAAAAGACATGACAATGTTGTTTCCAATACAAATGATAAAAAAACAATGTGTTTTCATTAGAATTAACTAAAATGTTCTTGATTTTCCGTTTATATTACGGAGGGAAGATGTACACGTAAAACCGTTCTAATCCGGCTGAAACGTCGATATATGGAATAAAAACCGAACTTCTCCCCCTTTCAATATCTTACTCAGTATTTTAACGAGAAACAAATAGATGATTGAAAATGAAGTATTTAAGGTTATTATCTAATCAATTATGTGTTTGCATCTTTTTTATCGTATATATAATGAATTAATACCCATAAATTGAAAATTCACAAAAACGTGGAAAAACGGCAAAATATTGCCTAATTCGATGATATTTTGTTTAAATCACATAAAGGAAAAGGGGATGATAAACGTCAAAATATTGCTAAATTCGATGATTTTTTGTACAAACAAAATGCAAGAAAACATGCTTAAAATGCAATATTATGCGAAATTCTAAGATTCGAAGGCCAAATCACATATTGTGATACTACATGAAATAGTATCGAAATATTGGTAAAAATGAATATATTTGCGTAATATCAAACTACATGATTAACGTGAAAAGTCACTATTTTACCAAATTTGAGGATTTTAACTTCAAATCATTGAGAGAGGTTTCGTATTATTTAGATCCAAGAAAAGACATATGACAATGTTGTTTCCAATACAAATGATAAAAAAACAATGTATTTTCATTAGAATTAACTAAAATGTTTTTGATTTTCCGTTTATATTACGGAGGGAAGATGTACACGTAAAACCGCTCTAATCCGGCTGAAACGTCGATATATGCAATAAAAACCGAACTTCTCCCCTTTTCAATATCTTCCTCAGTATTTTAACGAGAAACAAATAGATGATTGAAAATGAAGTATTTAAGGTTATTATCTAATCAATTATGTGTTTGCATCATTTTTATCATATATATAATTAATTAATACCCATAAACTGAAAATTCACAAAAACGCGGAAAAACGGCAAAATATTGCCTAATTCGATGATATTTTGTTTAAATCACATAAAGGAAAAGGGGATGATAAACGTCAAAATATTGCTAAATTCGATGATTTTTCGTACGAAACAAAATGCAAGAAAACTTGCTTAAAATGCAATATTATGCGAAATTCTGAGATTTGAAGGCCAAATCACATATCGTAATACTACATGAAATAGTATCGAAATATTGGTAAAAATGAGGATATTTACGTAATATCAAACTACATGATTAACGTGAAAAAGTCACTATTTTACCATATTTGAGGATTTTAACTTCAAATCATTGAGCGAGGTTTCGTATTATTTAGATCCAAGAAAAGACATATGACAATGTTGTTTCCAATACAAATGATAAAAAAACAATGTGTTTTCATTAGAATTAACTAAAATGTTCTTGATTTTTAGTTTATATTACCGAGAGAAGATGTACACGTAAACCGCTCTAATCCGGCTGAAACGTTGATATATGCAATAAAAACCGAACTTCTCCCCTTTTCAATATCTTACTCAGTATTTTAACGAGAAACAAATAGATGATTGAAAATGAAGTATTTAAGGTTATTATCTAATCAATTATGTGTTTGCATCATTTTTATCGTACATATATGAATTAATACCCATAGACTGAAAATCACAAAAACGTGGAAAACGGCAAAATATTGCCTAATTCGATGATATTTTGTTTAAATCACATAAAGGAAAAGGGGATGATAAACATCAAAATATTGCTAAATTCGATGATTTTTCGTAAGAAACAAAATGCAAGAAAACTTGCTTAAAATGCAATATTATGCGAAATTCTGAGATTTGAAGGCCAAATCACATATCGTAATACTACATGAAATAGTATCGAAATATTGGTAAAAATGAGGATATTTACGTAATATCAAACTACATGATTAACGTGAAAAAGTCACTATTTTACCATGTTTGAGAATTTTAACTTCAAATCATTGAGCGAGGTTTCGTATTATTTAGATCCAAGAAAAGACATATGACAATGTTGTTTCCAATACAAATGATAAAAAAACAATGTATTTTCATTAGAATTTACTAAAATGTTTTTGATTTTCCGTTTATATTACGGAGGGAAGATGTACACGTAAAACCGCTCTAATCCGGCTGAAACGTCGATATATGCAATAAAAACCGAACTTCTCCCCTTTTCAATATCTTCCTCAGTATTTTAACGAGAAACAAATAGATGATTGAAAATGAAGTATTTAAGGTTATCATCTAATCAATTATGTGTTTGCATCATTTTTATCGTATATATATGAATTAATACCCATAGACTGAAAATTCACAAAAACGTGGAAAACGGCAAAATATTGCCTAATTCGATGATATTTTGTTTAAATCACATAAAGGAAAATGGGATGATAAACGTCAAAATATTGCTAAATTCGATGATTTTTCGTACGAAACAAAATGCAAGAAAACTTGCTTAAAATGCAATATTATGCGAAATTCTGAGATTTCAAGGCCAAATCATATATCGTAATACTACATGAAATAGTATCGAAATATTGGTAAAAATGAATATATTTACGTAACATCAAACTACATGATTAACGTGAAAAAGTCACTATTTTACCATATTTGAGGATTTTAACTTCAAATCATTGAGCGAGGTTTCGTATTATTTAGATCCAAGAAAAGACATATGACAATGTTGTTTCCAATACAAATGATAAAAATCAATGTGTTTTCATTAGAATTAAATAAAATGTTCCTGATTTTTAGTTTATATTACCGATGGAAGATGTACACGAAAACCGCTCTATTCCGGCTGAAACGTCGATATATGCAATAAAATCAAAATTTCTCCCCCTTTCAATATCATACACAGTATTTTAACGAGAAAGAAATAGTTGTTAGAAAATGAAGTATTTAAGGTTATTATCTAATCAATTATGTGTTTGCATCATTTTTATCGTATATATAGTGAATTAATACCTATAAACTGAAAATTCACAAAAACGTGGAAAAACGGCAAAATATTGCCTAATTCGATGATATTTTTTTTAAATCACATAATGGAAAAGGGGATGATAAGCGTCAAAATATTGCTAAATTCGATGATTTTTCGTACAAACAAAATGCAAGAAAACTTGCTTAAAATGCAATATTATGCGAAATTCTGAGATTCGAAGGCCAAATCACATATTGTGATACTACATGAAATAGTATCGAAATATTGGTAAAAATGAATATATTTGCGTAATATCAAACTACATGATTAACGTGAAAAGTCACTATTTTACCAAATTTGAGGATTTTAACTTCAAATCATTGAGCGAGGTTTCGTATTATTTAAATCCAAGAAAAGACATATGACAATGTTGTTTCCAATACAAATGATAAAAAAACAATGTATTTTCATTAGAATTTACTAAAATGTTTTTGATTTTCCGTTTATATTACGGAGGGAAGATGTACACGTAAAACCGCTCTAATCCGGCTGAAACGTCGATATATGCAATAAAAACCGAACTTCTCCCCTTTTCAATATCTTCCTCAGTATTTTAACGAGAAACAAATAGATGATTGAAAATGAAGTATTTAAGGTTATCATCTAATCAATTATGTGTTTACATCATTTTTATCGTATATATATGAATTAATACCCATAGACTGAAAATTCACAAAAACGCGGAAAAACGGCAAAATATTGCCTAATTCGATGATATTTTGTTTAAATCACATAAAGGAAAAGGGGATGATAAACATCAAAATATTGCTAAATTCGATGATTTTTCGTACGAAACAAAATGCAAGAAAACTTGCTTAAAATGCAATATTATGCGAAATTCTGAGATTTCAAGGCCAAATCACATATCGTAATACTACATGAAATAGTATCGAAATATTGGTAAAAATGAATATATTTACGTAACATCAAACTACATGATTAACGTGAAAAAGTCACTATTTTACCATGTTTGAGGATTTTAACTTCAAATCATTGAGCGAGGTTTCGTATTATTTAGATCCAAGAAAAGACATATGACAATGTTGTTTCCAATACAAATGATAAAAATCAATGTGTTTTCATTAGAATTAAATAAAATGTTCCTGATTTTTAGTTTATATTACCGATGGAAGATGTACACGAAAACCGCTCTATTCCGGCTGAAACGTCGATATATGCAATAAAATCAAAACTTCTCCCCCTTTCAATATCGTACTCAGTATTTTAACGAGAAAGAAATAGTTGTTAGAAAATGAAGTATTTAAGGTTATTATCTAATCAATTATGTGTTTGCATCATTTTTATCGTATATATAATTAATTAATACCCATAAACTGAAAATTCACAAAAACGCGGAAAAACGGCAAAATATTGCCTAATTCGATGATATTTTGTTTAAATCACATGAAGGAAAAGGGGATGATAAACGTCTAAATATTGCTAAATTCGATGATTTTTCGTACAAACAAAATGCAAGAAAACTTGCTTAAAATGCAATATTATGCGAAATTCTGAGATTCGAAGGCCAAATCACATATTGTGATACTACATGAAATAGTATCGAAATATTGGTAAAAATGAATATATTTGCGTAATATCAAACTACATGATTAACGTGAAAAGTCACTATTTTACCAAATTTGAGGATTTTAACTTCAAATCATTGAGCGAGGTTTCGTATTATTTAGATCCAAGAAAAGACATATGACAATGTTGTTTCCATTACAAATGATAAAAATCAATGTGTTTTCATTAGAATTAAAAAAAATGTTCCTGATTTTTAGTTTATATTAGCGATGGAAGATGTACACGAAAACCGCTCTATTCCGGCTGAAACTTCGATATATGCAATAAAATCAAAATTTCTCCCCTTTCAATATCATACTCAGTATTTTAACGAGAAAGAAATAGTTGTTAGAAAATGAAGTATTTAAGGTTATTATCTAATCAATTATGTGTTTGCATCATTTTTATCGTATATATAATTAATTAATACCCATAAACTGAAAATTCACAAAAACGCGGAAAAACGGCAAAATATTGCCTAATTCGATGATATTTTGTTTAAATCACATAAAGGAAAAGGGGATGATAAACGTCAAAATATTGCTAAATTCGATGATTTTTCGTACAAACAAAATGCAAGAAAACATGCTTAAAATGCAATATTATGCGAAATTCTAAGATTCGAAGGCCAAATCACATATTGTGATACTACATGAAATAGTATCGAAATATTGGTAAAAATAAATATATTTGCGTAATATCAAACTACATGATTAACGTTAAAAGTCACTATTTTACCAAATTTGAGGATTTTAACTTCAAATCCTTGAGCGAGGTTTCGTATTATTTAGATCCAAGAAAAGACATATGACAATGTTGTTTCCAATACAAATGATAAAAAAACAATGTACTTTCATTAGAATTTACTAAAATGTTTTTGATTTTCCGTTTATATTACGGAGGGAAGATGTACACGTAAAACCGCTCTAATCCGGCTGAAACGTCGATATATGCAATAAAAACCGAACTTCTCCCCTTTTCAATATCTTCCACAGTATTTTAACGAGAAACAAATAGATGATTGAAAATGAAGTATTTAAGGTAATAATCTAATCAATTATGTGTTTGCATCATTTTTATCGTATATATATGAATTAATACCCATAGACTGAAAATTCACAAAAACGTGGAAAACTGCAAAATATTGCCTAATTCGATGATATTTTGTTTAAATCACATAATGGAAAAGGGGATGATAAACGTCAAAATATTGCTAAATTCGATGATTTTTCGTACAAACAAAATGCAACAAAACTTGCTTAAAATGCAATATTATGCGAAATTCTGAGATTCGAAGGCCAAATCACATATTGTGATACTACATGAAATAGTATCGAAATATTGGTAAAAATGAATATATTTGCGTAATATCAAACTACAAGATTAACGTGAAAAGTCACTATTTTACCAAATTTGAGGATTTTAACTTCAAATCATTGAGCGAGGTTTCGTATTATTTAGATCCAAGAAAAGACATATGACAATGTTGTTTCCAATACAAATGATAAAAATCAATGTGTTTTCATTAGAATTAAATAAAATGTTCCTGATTTTTAGTTTATATTACCGATGGAAGATGTACACGAAAACCGCTCTATTCCGGCTGAAACGTCGATATATGCAATAAAATCAAAACTTCTCCCCCTTTCAATATCATACTCAGTATTTTAACGAGAAAGAAATAGTTGTTAGAAAATTAAGTATTTAAGGTTATTATCTAATCAATTATGTGTTTGCATCATTTTTATCGTATATATAATTAATTAATACCCATAAACTGAAAATTCACAAAAACGCGGAAAAACGGCAAAATATTGCCTAATTCGATGATATTTTGTTTAAATCACATGAAGGAAAAGGGGATGATAAACGTCAAAATATTGCTAAATTCGATGATTTTTCGTACAAACAAAATGCAAGAAAACTTGCTTAAAATGCAATATTATGCGAAATTCTGAGATTCGAAGGCCAAATCACATATTGTGATACTACATGAAATAGTATCGAAATATTGGTAAAAATGAATATATTTGCGTAATATCAAACTACATGATTAACGTGAAAAGTCACTATTTTACCAAATTTGAGGATTTTAACTTCAAATCATTTAGCGAGGTTTCGTATTATTTAGATCCAAGAAAAGACATATGACAATGTTCTTTCCATTACAAATGATAAAAATCAATGTGTTTTCATTAGAATTAAATAAAATGTTCCTGATTTTTAGTTTATATTAGCGATGGAAGATGTACACGAAAACCGCTCTATTCCGGCTGAAACTTCGATATATGCAATAAAATCAAAATTTCTCCCCTTTCAATATCATACTCAGTATTTTAACGAGAAATAAATAGTTGTTAGAAAATGAAGTATTTAAGGTTATTATCTAATCAATTATGTGTTTGCATCATTTTTATCGTATATATAATTAATTAATACCCATAAACTGAAAATTCACAAAAACGCGGAAAAACGGCAAAATATTGCCTAATTCGATGATATTTTGTTTAAATCACATAAAGGAAAAGGGGATGATAAACGTCAAAATATTGCTAAATTCGATGATTTTTCGTACAAACAAAATGCAAGAAAACATGCTTAAAATGCAATATTATGCGAAATTCTAAGATTCGAAGGCCAAATCGCATATTGTGATACTACATGAAATAGTATCGAAATATTGGTAAAAATGAATATATTTGCGTAATATCAAACTACATGATTAACGTGAAAAGTCACTATTTTACCAAATTTGAGGATTTTAACTTCAAATCATTGAGGGAGGTTTCGTATTATTTAGATCCAAGAAAAGACATATGACAATGTTGTTTCCAATACAAATGATAAAAAAACAATGTATTTTCATTAGAATTAACTAAAATGTTTTTGATTTTCCGTTTATATTACGGAGGGAAGATGTACACGTAAAACCGCTCGAATCCGGCTGAAACGTCGATATATGCAATAAAAACCGAACTTCTCCCCTTTTCAATATCTTCCTCAGTATTTTAACGAGAAACAAATAGATGATTGAAAATGAAGTATTTAAGGTAATTATCTAATCAATTATGTGTTTGCATCTTTTTTATCGTATATATAATGAATTAATACCCATAAATTGAAAATTCACAAAAACGTGGAAAAACGGCAAAATATTGCCTAATTCCTTGATATTTTGTTTAAATCACATAAAGGAAAAGGGGATGATAAACGTCAAAATATTGCTAAATTCGATGATTTTTCGTAAGAAACAAAATGCAAGAAAACTTGCTTAAAATGCAATATTATGCGAAATTCAGAGGTTTAAAGGCCAAATCACATATCGTAATACTACATGAAATAGTATTGAAATATTGGTAAAAATGAGTATATTTACGTAATATCAAACTACATGATTAACGTGAAAAAGTCACTATTTTACCATGTTTGAGGATTTTAACTTCAAATCATTGAGCGAGGTTTCGTATTATTTAGATCCAAGAAAAGACATATGACAATGTTGTTTCCAATACAAATGATAAAAAAACAATGTGTTTTCATTAGAATTAACTAAAATGTTCTTGATTTTCCGTTTATATTACGGAGGGAAGATGTACACGTAAAACCGCTCTAATCCGGCTGAAACGTCGATATATGCAATAAAAACCGAACTTCTCTCCCTTTCAATATCTTACTCAGTATTTTAACAAGAAACAAATAGATGATTGAAAATGAAGTATTTAAGGTTATTATCTAATCAATTATGTGTTTGCATCATTTTTATCGTATATATAATGAATTAATACCCATAAATTGAAAATTCAAAAAAACGTGGAAAAACGGCAAAATATTGCCTAATTCGATGATATTTTGTTTAAATTACATAAAGGAAAAGGGGATGATAAATGTCAAAATATTGCTAAATTCGATGATTTTTCGTACGAAACAAAATGCAAGAAAACTTGCTTAAAATGCAATATTATGCGAAATTCTGAGATTTGAAGGCCAAATCACATATCGTAATAATACATGAAATTGTATCGAAATATTGGTAAAAATGAGTATATTTACGTAATATCAAACTACATGATTAACGTGAAAAAGTCACTATCTTACCATGTTTGAGGATTTTAACTTCAAATCATTGAGCGAGGTTTCGTATTATTTAGATCCAAGAAAAGACATATGACAATGTTGTTTCCAATACAAATGATAAAAAAACAATGTGTTTTCATTAGAATTAACTAAAATGTTCTTGATTTTTAATTTATATTACCGAGAGAAGATGTACACGTAAACCGCTCTAATCCGGCTGAAACGTCGATATATGCAATAAAAACCGAACTTCTCCCCTTTTCAATATCTTACTCAGTATTTTAACGAGAAACAAATAGATGATTGAAAATGAAGTATTTAAGGTTATTATCTAATCAATTATGTGTTTGCATCATTTTTATCGTATATATATGAATTAATACCCATAGACTGAAAATCACAAAAACGTGGAAAACGGCAAAATATTGCCTAATTCGATGATATTTTGTTTAAATCACATAAAGGAAAAGGGGATGATAAGCGTCAAAATATTGCTAAATTCGGTGATTTTTCGTACGAAACAAAATGCAAGAAAACTTGCTTAAAATGCAATATTATGCGAAATTCTGAGATTTGAAGGCCAAATCACATATCGTAATACTACATGAAATAGTATCGAAATATTGGTAAAAATGAGTATATTTACGTAATATCAAACTACATGATTAATGTGAAAAAGTCACTATTTTACCATGTTTGAGGATTTTAACTTCAAATCATTGAGCGAGGTTTCGTATTATTTAGATCCAAGAAAAGACATATGACAATGTTGTTTCCAATACAAATGATAAAAATCAATGTGTTTTCATTAGAATTAAATAAAATGTTCCTGATTTTTAGTTTATATTACCGATGGAAGATGTACACGAAAACCGCTCTATTCCGGCTGAAACGTCGATATATGCAATAAAATCAAAAATTCTCCCCCTTTCAATATCATACACAGTATTTTAACGAGAAAGAAATAGTTGTTAGAAAATGAAGTATTTAAGGTTATTATCTAATCAATTATGTGTTTGCATCATTTTTATCGTATATATAGTGAATTAATACCTATAAACTGAAAATTCACAAAAACGTGGAAAAACGGCAAAATATTGCCTAATTCGATGATATTTTGTTTAAATCACATAATGGAAAAGGGGATGATAAGCGTCAAAATATTGCTAAATTCGATGATTTTTCGTACAAACAAAATGCAAGAAAACTTGCTTAAAATGCAATATTATGCGAAATTCTGAGATTCGAAGGCCAAATCACATATTGTGATACTACATGAAATAGTATCGAAATATTGGTAAAAATGAATATATTTGCGTAATATCAAACTACATGATTAACGTGAAAAGTTAATCATGTAGTTAATTGATTAACTACATGATTTTTTTACATGATTTAACCTCAAATTTTACCAAATTTGAGGATTTTAACTTCAAATCATTGAGCGAGGTTTCGTATTATTTAAATCCAAGAAAAGACATATGACAATGTTGTTTCCAATACAAATGATAAAAAAACAATGTATTTTCATTAGAATTTACTAAAATGTTTTTGATTTTCCGTTTATATTACAGAGGGAAGATGTACATGTAAAACCGCTCTAATCCGGCTGAAACGTCGATATATGCAATAAAAACTGAACTTCTCCCCTTTTCAATATCTTCCTCAGTATTTTAACGAGAAACAAATAGATGATTGAAAATGAAGTATTTAAGGTTATCATCTAATAAATTATGTGTTTGCATCATTTTTATCGTATATATATGAATTAATACCCATAGACTGAAAATTCACAAAAACGTGGAAAACGGCAAAATATTGCCTAATTCGATGATATTTTGTTTAAATCACATAAAGGAAAAGGGGATGATAAACGTCAAAATATTGCTAAATTCGATGATTTTTCGTACGAAACAAAATGCAAGAAAACTTGCTTAAAATGCAATATTATGCGAAATTCTGAGATTTCAAGACCAAATCACATATCGTAATACTACATGAAATAGTATCGAAATATTGGTAAAAATGAATATATTTACGTAACATCAAACTACATGATTAACGTGAAAAAGTCACTATTTTACCATATTTGAGGATTTTAACTTCAAATCATTGAGCGAGGTTTCGTATTATTTAGATCCAAGAAAAGACATATGACAATGTTGTTTCCAATACAAATGATAAAAATCAATGTGTTTTCATTAGAATTAAATAAAATGTTCCTGATTTTTAGTTTATATTACCGATGGAAGATGTACACGAAAACCGCTCTATTCCGGCTGAAACGTCGATATATGCAATAAAATCAAAACTTCTCCCCCTTTCAATATCATACTCAGTATTTTAACGAGAAAGAAATAGTTGTTAGAAAATGAAGTATTTAAGGTTATTATCTAATCAATTATGTGTTTGCATCATTTTTATCGTATATATAATTAATTAATACCCATAAACTGAAAATTCACAAAAACGCTGAAAAACGGCAAAATATTGCCTAATTCGATGATATTTTGTTTAAATCACATGAAGGAAAAGGGGATGATAAACGTCAAAATATTGCTAAATTCGATGATTTTTCGTACGAAACAAAACGCAAGAAAACTTGCTTAAAATGCAATATTATGCGAAATTCTGAGATTCGAAGGCCAAATCACATATTGTGATACTACATGAAATAGTATCGAAATATTGGTAAAAATGAATATATTTGCGTAATATCAAACTACATGATTAACGTGAAAAGTCACTATTTTACCAAATTTGAGGATTTTAACTTCAAATCATTGAGCGAGGTTTCGTATTATTTAGATCCAAGAAAAGACATATGACAATGTTGTTTCCAATACAAATGATAAAAAAACAATGTATTTTCATTAGAATTAACTAAAATGTTTTTGATTTTCCGTTTATATTACGGAGGGAAGATGTACACGTAAAACCGCTCGAATCTGGCTGAAACGTCGATATATGCAATAAAAACCGAACTTCTCCCCTTTTCAATATCTTCCTCAGTATTTTAACGAGAAACAAATAGATGATTGAAAATGAAGTATTTAAGGTTATTATCTAATCAATTATGTGTTTGCATCATTTTTATCGTATATATAATTAATTAATACCCATTAACTGAAAATTCACAAAAACGCGGAAAAACGGCAAAATATTGCCTAATTCGATGATATTTTGTTTAAATCACATAAAGGAAAAGGGGATGATAAACGTCAAAATATTGCTAAATTCGATGATTTTTCGTACGAAACAAAATGCAAGAAAACTTGCTTAAAATGCAATATTATGCGAAATTCTGAGATTCGAAGGCCAAATCACATATTGTGATACTACATGAAATAGTATCGAAATATTGGTAAAAATGAATATATTTGCGTAATATCAAACTACATGATTAACGTGAAAAGTCACTATTTTACCAAATTTGAGGATTTTAACTTCAAATCATTGAGCGAGGTTTCGTATTATTTAGATCCAAGAAAAGACATATGACAATGTTGTTTCCAATACAAATGATAAAAATCAATGTGTTTTCATTAGAATTAACTAAAATGTTCCTGATTTTTAGTTTATATTACCGATGGAAGATGTACACGAAAACCGCTCTATTCCGGCTGAAACGTCGATATATGCAATAAAATCAGAACTTCTCCCCCTTTCAATATCTTACTCAGTATTTTAACGAGAAAGAAATAGTTGTTAGAAAATGAAGTATTTAAGGTTATTATCTTATCAATTATGTGTTTGCATCATTTTTATCGTATATATAATGAATTAATACCCATAGACTGAAAATTCACAAAAACGTGGAAAAACGGCAAAATATTGCCTAATTCGATGATATTTTGTTTAAGTCACATAAAGGAAAAGGGGATGATAAACGTCAAAATATTGCTAAATTCGATGATTTTTCGTACGAAACAAAATGCCAAAACTTGCTTAAAATGCAATCTTATGCGAAATTCTGAGATTTGAAGGCCAAATCACATATCATAATACTACATGAAATTGTATCGAAATATTGGTAAAAATGAATATGTTTGTGTAATATCAAACTACATAATTAACGTGAAAAATTCACTATTTTACCAAATTTGAGGATTTTAACTTCAAATCATTGAGCAAGGTTTCGTATTATTTAGATCCAAGAAAAGACATATGACAATGTTGTTTCCAATACAAATGATAAAAAAACAATGTGTTTTCATTAGAATTAACTACAATGTTCTTGATTTTCCGTTTATATTACCGAGGGAAGATGTACACGTAAAACCGCTCTAATCCGGCAGAAACGTCGATATATGCAATAAAAACCGAACTTCTCCCCTTTTCAATATCCTACTCAGTATTTTAACGAGAAACAAATAGATGATTGAAAATGAAATATTTAAGGTTATCATCTAATCAATTATGTGTTTGCATCATTTTTATCGTATATATATGAATTAATACCCATAGACTGAAAATTCACAAAAACGTGGAAAACGGCAAAATATTGCCTAATTCGATGATATTTTGTTTAAATCACATAAAGGAAAAGGGGATGATAAACGTCAAAATATTGCTAAATTCGATGATTTTTCGTACGAAACAAAATGCAAGAAAACTAGCTTAAAATGCAATATTATGCGAAATTCTGAGATTTGAAGGCCAAATCTCATATCGTAATACTACATGAAATAGTATCGAAATATTGGTAAAAATGAGGATATTTACGTAATATCAAACTACATGATTAACGTGAAAAAGTCACTATTTAACCAAATTTGAGGATTTTAACTTCAAATCATTGAGCGAGGTTTCGTATTATTTAGATCCAAGAAAAGACATATGACAATGTTGTTTCCAATACAAATGATAAAAAAACAATGTATTTTTATTAGAATTAACTAAAATGTTCTTGATTTTCCGTTTATATTACGGAGGGAAGATGTACACGTAAAAGCGCTCTATTCCGGCTGAAACGTCGATATATGCAATAAAATCAGAACTTCTCCCCCTTTCAAAATCTTACTCAGTAATTTAACGAGAAAGAAATAGTTGATTGAAAATGAAGTATTTAAGGTTATTATCTAATCAATTATGTGTTTGCATCATTTTTATCGTATATATAATTAATTAATACCCATAAACTGAAAATTCACAAAAACGTGGAAAAACGGCAAAATATTGCCTAATTCGATGATATTTTGTTTAAATCACATAAAGGAGAAGGGGATGATAAACGTCAAAATATTGCTAAATTCGATGATTTTTCGTATGAAATAGTATCGAAATATTGGTAAAAATGAGTATATTTACGTAATATCAAACTACATGATTAACGTGAAAAAGTCACTATTTTACCAAATTTGAGGATTTTAACTTCAAATCATTAAGCGAGGTTTCGTATTATTTATATCCAAGAAAAGACATATGACAATGTTGATTCCAATACAAATGATAAAAAAACAATGGGTTTTCTTTAGAATTAACCAAAATGTTCTTGATTTTCCGTTTATATTACCGAGGGAAGATGTACACGTAAAACCGCTCTAATCCGGCTGAAACGTCGATATATGCAATAAAAACCGAACTTCTCCCCTTTTCAATATCTTACTTAGTATTTTAACGAGAAACAAATAGATGATTGAAAATGAAGTATTTAAGGTAATTATCTAATCAATTATGTGTTTGCATCTTTTTTATCGTATATATAATGAATTAATACCCATAAATTGAAAATTCACAAAAACGTGGAAAAACGGCAAAATATTGCCTAATTCGTTGATATTTTGTTTAAATCACATAAAGGAAAAGGGGATGATAAACGTCAAAATATTGCTAAATTCGATGATTTTTCGTACAAACAAAATGCAAGATAACATGCTTAAAATGCAATATTATGCGAAATTCTAAGATTCGAAGGCCAAATCACATATTGTGATACTACATGAAATAGTATCGAAATATTGGTAAAAATGAATATATTTGCGTAATATCAAACTACATGATTAACGTGAAAAGTCACTATTTTACCAAATTTGAGGATTTTAACTTCAAATCATTGAGCGAGGTTTCGTATTATTTAGATCCAAGAAAAGACATATGACAATGTTGTTTCCAATACAAATGATAAAAAAACAATGTATTTTCATTAGAATTAACTAAAATGTTCTTGATTTTCCGTTTATATTACGGAGGGAAGATGTACACGTAAAACCGCTCTAATCCGGCTGAAACGTCGATATATGCAATAAAAACCGAACTTCTCCCCTTTTCAATATCTTCCACAGTATTTTAACGAGAAACAAATAGATGATTGAAAATGAAGTATTTAAGGTTATCATCTAATCAATTATGTGTTTGCATCATTTTTATCGTATATATATGAATTAATACCCATAGACTGAAAATTCACAAAAACGTGGAAAACGGCAAAATATTGCCTAATTCGATGATATTTTGTTTAAATCACATAATGGAAAAGGGGATGATAAACGTCAAAATATTGCTAAATTCGATGATTTTTCGTACAAACAAAATGCAAGAAAACTTGCTTAAAATGCAATATTATGCGAAATTCTGAGATTCGAAGGCCAAATCACATATTGTGATACTACATGAAATAGTATCGAAATATTGGTAAAAATGAATATATTTGCGTAATATCAAACTACATGATTAACGTGAAAAGTCACTATTTTACCAAATTTGAGGATTTTAACTTCAAATCATTGAGCGAGGTTTCGTATTATTTAGATCCAAGAAAAGACATATGACAATGTTGTTTCCAATACAAATGATAAAAAAACAATGTATTTTCATTAGAATAAACTAAAATGTTTTTGATTTTCCGTTTATATTACGGAGGGAAGATGTACACGTAAAACCGCTCTAATCCGGCTGAAACGTCGATATATGCAATTAAAACCGAACTTCTCCCCTTTTCAATATCTTCCTCAGTATTTTAACGAGAAACAAATAGATGATTGAAAATGAAGTATTTAAGGTTATCATCTAATCAATTATGTGTTTGCATCATTTTTATCGTATATATATGAATTAATACCCATAGACTGAAAATTCACAAAAACGTGGAAAACGGCAAAAAATTGCCCAATTCGATGATATTTTGTTTAAATCACATAAAGGAAAAGGGGATGATAAACGTCAAAATA
Organism: Procambarus clarkii; assembly: GCF_040958095.1. Lineage (NCBI taxonomy): Eukaryota > Metazoa > Arthropoda > Malacostraca > Decapoda > Cambaridae > Procambarus > Procambarus clarkii. The sequence goes on from NC_091236.1 coordinate 21,321,727, forward strand.
TTGCTAAATTCGATGATTTTTCGTACGAAACAAAATGCAAGAAAACTTGCTTAAAATGCAATATTATGCGAAATTCTGAGATTTCAAGGCCAAATCACATATCGTACTACTACATGAAATAGTATCGAAATATTGGTAAAAATGAATATATTTACGTAACATCAAACTACATGATTAACGTGAAAAAGTCACTATTTTACCATATTTGAGGATTTTAACTTCAAATCATTGAGCGAGGTTTCGTATTATTTAGATCCAAGAAAAGACATATGACAATGTTGTTTCCAATACAAATGATAAAAATCAATGTGTTTTCATTAGAATTAAATAAAATGTTCCTGATTTTTAGTTTATATTACCGATGGAAGATGTACACGAAAACCGCTCTATTCCGGCTGAAACGTCGATATATGCAATAAAATCAAAACTTCTCCCCCTTTCAATATCATACTCAGTATTTTAACGATAAAGAAATAGTTGTTAGAAAATGAAGTATTTAAGGTTATTATCTAATCAATTATGTGTTTGCATCATTTTTATCGTATATATAATTAATTAATACCCATAAACTGAAAATTCACAAAAACGCGGAAAAACGGCAAAATATTGCCTAATTCGATGATATTTTGTTTAAATCACATAAAGGAAAAGGGGATGATAAACGTCAAAATATTGCTAAATTCGATGATTTTTCGTACAAACAAAATGCAAGAAAACATGCTTAAAATGCAATATTATGCGAAATTCTAAGATTCGAAGGCCAAATCACATATTGTGATACTACATGAAATAGTATCGAAATATTGGTAAAAATGAATATATTTGCGTAATATCAAACTACATGATTAACGTGAAAAAGTCACTATTTTACCAAATTTGAGGATTTTTACTTCAAATCCTTGAGCGAGGTTTCGTATTATTTAGATCCAAGAAAAGACATATGACAATGTTGTTTCCAATACAAATGATAAAAAAACAATGTATTTTCATTAGAATTAACTAAAATGTTCTTGATTTTCCGTTTATATTACGGAGTAAAGATGTACACGTAAAACCGCTCTAATCCGGCTGAAACATCGATATATGCAATAAAAACCGAACTTCTCCCCTTTTCAATATCTTCCACAGTATTTTAACGAAAAACAAATAGATGATTGAAAATGAAGTATTTAAGGTTATAATCTAATCAATTATGTGTTTGCATCATTTTTATCGTATATATTTGAATTAATACCCATAGACTGAAAATTCACCAAAATCGTGGAAAACGGCAAAATATTGCCTAATTCGATGATATTTTGTTTAAATCACATAATGGAAAAGGGGATGATAAACGTCAAAATATTGCTAAATTCGATGATTTTTCGTACAAACAAAATGCAAGAAAACTTGCCTTAAATGCAATATTATGCGAAATTCTGAGATTCGAAGGCCAAATCACATATTGTGATAATACATGAAATAGTATCGAAATATTGGTAAAAATGAATATATTTGCGTAATATCAAACTACATGATTAACGTGAAAAGTCACTATTTTACCAAATTTGAGGATTTTAACTTCAAATCATTGAGCGAGGTTTCGTATTATTTAGATCCAAGAAAAGACATATGACAATGTTGTTTCCAATACAAATGATAAAAAAACAATGTATTTTCATTAGAATTAACTAAAATGTTTTTGATTTTCCGTTTATATTACGGAGGGAAGATGTACACGTAAAACCGCTCTTATCCGGCTGAAACGTCGATATATGCAATAAAAACCGAACTTCTCCCCTTTTCAATATCTTCCTCACTATTTTAACGAGAAACAAATAGATGATTGAAAATGAAGTATTTAAGGTTATTATTTAATCAATTATGTGTTTGCATCATTTTTTTCGTATATTTAATTAATTAATACCCATAAACTGAAAATTCACAAAAACGCGAAAAAACGGCAAAATATTGCCTAATTCGATGATATTTTGTTTAAATCACATAAAGGAAAAGGTGATGATAAACATCAAAATATTGCTAAATTCGATGATTTTTCGTACGAAACAAAATGCAAGAAAACTTGCTTAAAATGCAATATTATGCGAAATTCTGAGATTTGAAGGCCAAATCATATATCGTAATACTACATGAAATAGTATCGAAATATTGGTAAAAATGAGGATATTTACGTAATATCAAACTACATGATTAACGTGAAAAAGTCACTATTTTACCATATTTGAGGATTTTAACTTCAAATCATTGAGCGAGGTTTCGTATTATTTAGATCCAAGAAAAGACATATGACAATGTTGTTTCCAATACAAATGATAAAAATCAATGTGTTTTCATTAGAATTAAATAAAATGTTCCTGATTTTTAGTTTATATTACCGATGGAAGATGTACACGAAAACCGCTCTATTCCGGCTGAAACGTCGATATATGCAATAAAATCAAAACTTCTCCCCCTTTCAATATCATACTCAGTATTTTAACGAGAAAGAAATAGTTGTTAGAAAATGAAGTATTTAAGGTTATTATCTAATCAATTATGTGTTTGCATCATTTTTATCGTATATATAATTAATTAATACCCATAAACTGAAAATTCACAAAAACGCGGAAAAACGGCAAAATATTGCCTAATTCGATGATATTTTGTTTAAATCACATAAAGGAAAAGGGGATGATAAACGTCAAAATATTGCTAAATTCGATGATTTTTCGTACAAACAAAATGCAAGAAAACATGCTTAAAATGCAATATTATGCGAAATTCTAAGATTCGAAGGCCAAATCACATATTGTGATACTACATGAAATAGTATCGAAATATTGGTAAAAATGAATATATTTGCGTAATATCAAACTACATGATTAACGTGAAAAGTCACTATTTTACCAAATTTGAGGATTTTTACTTCAAATCCTTGAGCGAGGTTTCGTATTATTTAGATCCAAGAAAAGACATATGACAATGTTGTTTCCAATACAAATGATAAAAAAACAATGTATTTTCATTAGAATTAACTAAAATGTTCTTGATTTTTCGTTTATATTACGGAGTAAAGATGTACACGTAAAACCGCTCTAATCCGGCTGAAACATCGATATATGCAATAAAAACCGAACTTCTCCCCTTTTCAATATCTTCCACAGTATTTTAACGAGAAACAAATAGATGATTGAAAATGAAGTATTTAAGGTTATAATCTAATCAATTATGTGTTTGCATCATTTTTATCGTATATATATGAATTAATACCCATAGACTGAAAATTCACAAAAACGTGGAAAACGGCAAAATATTGCCTAATTCGATGATATTTTGTTTAAATCACATAATGGAAAAGGGGATGATAAACGTCAAAATATTGCTAAATTCGATGATTTTTCGTACAAACAAAATGCAAGAAAACTTGCCTTAAATGCAATATTATGCGAAATTCTGAGATTCGAAGGCCAAATCACATATTGTGATAATACATGAAATAGTATCGAAATATTGGTAAAAATGAATATATTTGCGTAATATCAAACTACATGATTAACGTGAAAAGTCACTATTTTACCAAATTTGAGGATTTTAACTTCAAATCATTGAGCGAGGTTTCGTATTATTTAGATCCAAGAAAAGACATATGACAATGTTGTTTCCAATACAAATGATAAAAATCAATGTGTTTTCATTAGAATTAACTAAAATGTTCCTGATTTTTAGTTTATATTACCGATGGAAGATGTACACGAAAACCGCTCTATTCCGGCTGAAACGTCGATATATGCAATAAAATCAGAACTTCTCCCCCTTTCAATATCTTACTCAGTATTTTAACGAGAAAGAAATAGTTGTTAGAAAATGAAGTATTTAAGGTTATTATCTTATCAATTATGTGTTTGCATCATTTTTATCGTATATATAATGAATTAATACCCATAGACTGAAAATTCACAAAAACGTGGAAAAACGGCAAAATATTGCCTAATTCGATGATATTTTGTTTAAGTCACATAAAGGAAAAGGGGATGATAAACGTCAAAATATTGCTAAATTCGATGATTTTTCGTACGAAACAAAATGCCAAAACTTGCTTAAAATGCAATCTTATGCGAAATTCTGAGATTTGAAGGCCAAATCACATATCATAATACTACATGAAATTGTATCGAAATATTGGTAAAAATGAATATGTTTGTGTAATATCAAACTACATAATTAACGTGAAAAATTCACTATTTTACCAAATTTGAGGATTTTAACTTCAAATCATTGAGCGAGGTTTCGTATTATTTAGATCCAAGAAAAGACATATGACAATGTTGTTTCCAATACAAATGATAAAAAAACAATGTGTTTTCATTAGAATTAACTACAATGTTCTTGATTTTCCGTTTATATTACCGAGGGAAGATGTACACGTAAAACCGCTCTAATCCGGCAGAAACGTCGATATATGCAATAAAAACCGAACTTCTCCCCTTTTCAATATCCTACTCAGTATTTTAACGAGAAACAAATAGATGATTGAAAATGAAATATTTAAGGTTATCATCTAATCAATTATGTGTTTGCATCATTTTTATCGTATATATATGAATTAATACCCATAGACTGAAAATTCACAAAAACGTGGAAAACGGCAAAATATTGCCTAATTCGATGATATTTTGTTTAAATCACATAAAGGAAAAGGGGATGATAAACGTCAAAATATTGCTAAATTCGATGATTTTTCGTACGAAACAAAATGCAAGAAAACTAGCTTAAAATGCAATATTATGCGAAATTCTGAGATTTGAAGGCCAAATCTCATATCGTAATACTACATGAAATAGTATCGAAATATTGGTAAAAATGAGGATATTTACGTAATATCAAACTACATGATTAACGTGAAAAAGTCACTATTTAACCAAATTTGAGGATTTTAACTTCAAATCATTGAGCGAGGTTTCGTATTATTTAGATCCAAGAAAAGACATATGACAATGTTGTTTCCAATACAAATGATAAAAAAACAATGTATTTTTATTAGAATTAACTAAAATGTTCTTGATTTTCCGTTTATATTACGGAGGGAAGATGTACACGTAAAAGCGCTCTATTCCGGCTGAAACGTCGATATATGCAATAAAATCAGAACTTCTCCCCCTTTCAAAATCTTACTCAGTAATTTAACGAGAAAGAAATAGTTGATTGAAAATGAAGTATTTAAGGTTATTATCTAATCAATTATGTGTTTGCATCATTTTTATCGTATATATAATTAATTAATACCCATAAACTGAAAATTCACAAAAACGTGGAAAAACGGCAAAATATTGCCTAATTCGATGATATTTTGTTTAAATCACATAAAGGAGAAGGGGATGATAAACGTCAAAATATTGCTAAATTCGATGATTTTTCGTATGAAATAGTATCGAAATATTGGTAAAAATGAGTATATTTACGTAATATCAAACTACATGATTAACGTGAAAAAGTCACTATTTTACCAAATTTGAGGATTTTAACTTCAAATCATTAAGCGAGGTTTCGTATTATTTATATCCAAGAAAAGACATATGACAATGTTGATTCCAATACAAATGATAAAAAAACAATGGGTTTTCTTTAGAATTAACCAAAATGTTCTTGATTTTCCGTTTATATTACCGAGGGAAGATGTACACGTAAAACCGCTCTAATCCGGCTGAAACGTCGATATATGCAATAAAAACCGAACTTCTCCCCTTTTCAATATCTTACTTAGTATTTTAACGAGAAACAAATAGATGATTGAAAATGAAGTATTTAAGGTAATTATCTAATCAATTATGTGTTTGCATCTTTTTTATCGTATATATAATGAATTAATACCCATAAATTGAAAATTCACAAAAACGTGGAAAAACGGCAAAATATTGCCTAATTCGTTGATATTTTGTTTAAATCACATAAAGGAAAAGGGGATAATAAACGTCAAAATATTGCTAAATTCGATGATTTTTCGTACAAACAAAATGCAAGATAACATGCTTAAAATGCAATATTATGCGAAATTCTAAGATTCGAAGGCCAAATCACATATTGTGATACTACATGAAATAGTATCGAAATATTGGTAAAAATGAATATATTTGCGTAATATCAAACTACATGATTAACGTGAAAAGTCACTATTTTACCAAATTTGAGGATTTTAACTTCAAATCATTGAGCGAGGTTTCGTATTATTTAGATCCAAGAAAAGACATATGACAATGTTGTTTCCAATACAAATGATAAAAAAACAATGTATTTTCATTAGAATTAACTAAAATGTTCTTGATTTTCCGTTTATATTACGGAGGGAAGATGTACACGTAAAACCGCTCTAATCCGGCTGAAACGTCGATATATGCAATAAAAACCGAACTTCTCCCCTTTTCAATATCTTCCACAGTATTTTAACGAGAAACAAATAGATGATTGAAAATGAAGTATTTAAGGTTATCATCTAATCAATTATGTGTTTGCATCATTTTTATCGTATATATATGAATTAATACCCATAGACTGAAAATTCACAAAAACGTGGAAAACGGCAAAATATTGCCTAATTCGATGATATTTTGTTTAAATCACATAATGGAAAAGGGGATGATAAACGTCAAAATATTGCTAAATTCGATGATTTTTCGTACAAACAAAATGCAAGAAAACTTGCTTAAAATGCAATATTATGCGAAATTCTGAGATTCGAAGGCCAAATCACATATTGTGATACTACATGAAATAGTATCGAAATATTGGTAAAAATGAATATATTTGCGTAATATCAAACTACATGATTAACGTGAAAAGTCACTATTTTACCAAATTTGAGGATTTTAACTTCAAATCATTGAGCGAGGTTTCGTATTATTTAGATCCAAGAAAAGACATATGACAATGTTGTTTCCAATACAAATGATAAAAAAAACAATGTATTTTCATTAGAATAAACTAAAATGTTTTTGATTTTCCGTTTATATTACGGAGGGAAGATGTACACGTAAAACCGCTCTAATCCGGCTGAAACGTCGATATATGCAATAAAAACCGAACTTCTCCCCTTTTCAATATCTTCCTCAGTATTTTAACGAGAAACAAATAGATGATTGAAAATGAAGTATTTAAGGTTATCATCTAATCAATTATGTGTTTGCATCATTTTTATCGTATATATATGAATTAATACCCATAGACTGAAAATTCACAAAAACGTGGAAAACGGCAAAAAATTGCCCAATTCGATGATATTTTGTTTAAATCACATAAAGGAAAAGGGGATGATAAACGTCAAAATATTGCTAAATTCGATGATTTTTCGTACGAAACAAAATGCAAGAAAACTTGCTTAAAATGCAATATTATGCGAAATTCTGAGATTTCAAGGCCAAATCACATATCGTACTACTACATGAAATAGTATCGAAATATTGGTAAAAATGAATATATTTACGTAACATCAAACTACATGATTAACGTGAAAAAGTCACTATTTTACCATATTTGAGGATTTTAACTTCAAATCATTGAGCGAGGTTTCGTATTATTTAGATCCAAGAAAAGACATATGACAATGTTGTTTCCAATACAAATGATAAAAATCAATGTGTTTTCATTAGAATTAAATAAAATGTTCCTGATTTTTAGTTTATATTACCGATGGAAGATGTACACGAAAACCGCTCTATTCCGGCTGAAACGTCGATATATGCAATAAAATCAAAACTTCTCCCCCTTTCAATATCATACTCAGTATTTTAACGATAAAGAAATAGTTGTTAGAAAATGAAGTATTTAAGGTTATTATCTAATCAATTATGTGTTTGCATCATTTTTATCGTATATATAATTAATTAATACCCATAAACTGAAAATTCACAAAAACGCGGAAAAACGGCAAAATATTGCCTAATTCGATGATATTTTGTTTAAATCACATAAAGGAAAAGGGGATGATAAACGTCAAAATATTGCTAAATTCGATGATTTTTCGTACAAACAAAATGCAAGAAAACATGCTTAAAATGCAATATTATGCGAAATTCTAAGATTCGAAGGCCAAATCACATATTGTGATACTACATGAAATAGTATCGAAATATTGGTAAAAATGAATATATTTGCGTAATATCAAACTACATGATTAACGTGAAAAAGTCACTATTTTACCAAATTTGAGGATTTTTACTTCAAATCCTTGAGCGAGGTTTCGTATTATTTAGATCCAAGAAAAGACATATGACAATGTTGTTTCCAATACAAATGATAAAAAAACAATGTATTTTCATTAGAATTAACTAAAATGTTCTTGATTTTCCGTTTATATTACGGAGTAAAGATGTACACGTAAAACCGCTCTAATCCGGCTGAAACATCGATATATGCAATAAAAACCGAACTTCTCCCCTTTTCAATATCTTCCACAGTATTTTAACGAAAAACAAATAGATGATTGAAAATGAAGTATTTAAGGTTATAATCTAATCAATTATGTGTTTGCATCATTTTTATCGTATATATATGAATTAATACCCATAGACTGAAAATTCACAAAAACGTGGAAAACGGCAAAATATTGCCTAATTCGATGATATTTTGTTTAAATCACATAATGGAAAAGGGGATGATAAACGTCAAAATATTGCTAAATTCGATGATTTTTCGTACAAACAAAATGCAAGAAAACTTGCCTTAAATGCAATATTATGCGAAATTCTGAGATTCGAAGGCCAAATCACATATTGTGATAATACATGAAATAGTATCGAAATATTGGTAAAAATGAATATATTTGCGTAATATCAAACTACATGATTAACGTGAAAAGTCACTATTTTACCAAATTTGAGGATTTTAACTTCAAATCATTGAGCGAGGTTTCGTATTATTTAGATCCAAGAAAAGACATATGACAATGTTGTTTCCAATACAAATGATAAAAAAACAATGTATTTTCATTAGAATTAACTAAAATGTTTTTGATTTTCCGTTTATATTACGGAGGGAAGATGTACACGTAAAACCGCTCTTATCCGGCTGAAACGTCGATATATGCAATAAAAACCGAACTTCTCCCCTTTTCAATATCTTCCTCACTATTTTAACGAGAAACAAATAGATGATTGAAAATGAAGTATTTAAGGTTATTATTTAATCAATTATGTGTTTGCATCATTTTTTTCGTATATTTAATTAATTAATACCCATAAACTGAAAATTCACAAAAACGCGAAAAAACGGCAAAATATTGCCTAATTCGATGATATTTTGTTTAAATCACATAAAGGAAAAGGTGATGATAAACATCAAAATATTGCTAAATTCGATGATTTTTCGTACGAAACAAAATGCAAGAAAACTTGCTTAAAATGCAATATTATGCGAAATTCTGAGATTTGAAGGCCAAATCATATATCGTAATACTACATGAAATAGTATCGAAATATTGGTAAAAATGAGGATATTTACGTAATATCAAACTACATGATTAACGTGAAAAAGTCACTATTTTACCATATTTGAGGATTTTAACTTCAAATCATTGAGCGAGGTTTCGTATTATTTAGATCCAAGAAAAGACATATGACAATGTTGTTTCCAATACAAATGATAAAAAAACAATGTATTTTCATTAGAATTAACTAAAATGTTCTTGATTTTCCGTTTATATTACGGAGGGAAGATGTACACGTAAAACCGCTCTAATCCGGCTGAAACGTCGATATATGCAATAAAAACCGAACTTCTCCCCTTTTCAATATCTTCCACAGTATTTTAACGAGAAACAAATAGATGATTGAAAATGAAGTATTTAAGGTTATCATCTAATCAATTATGTGTTTGCATCATTTTTATCGTATATATATGAATTAATACCCATAGACTGAAAATTCACAAAAACGTGGAAAACGGCAAAATATTGCCTAATTCGATGATATTTTGTTTAAATCACATAATGGAAAAGGGGATGATAAACGTCAAAATATTGCTAAATTCGATGATTTTTCGTACAAACAAAATGCAAGAAAACTTGCTTAAAATGCAATATTATGCGAAATTCTGAGATTCGAAGGCCAAATCACATATTGTGATACTACATGAAATAGTATCGAAATATTGGTAAAAATGAATATATTTGCGTAATATCAAACTACATGATTAACGTGAAAAGTCACTATTTTACCAAATTTGAGGATTTTAACTTCAAATCATTGAGCGAGGTTTCGTATTATTTAGATCCAAGAAAAGACATATGACAATGTTGTTTCCAATACAAATGATAAAAAAAACAATGTATTTTCATTAGAATAAACTAAAATGTTTTTGATTTTCCGTTTATATTACGGAGGGAAGATGTACACGTAAAACCGCTCTAATCCGGCTGAAACGTCGATATATGCAATAAAAACCGAACTTCTCCCCTTTTCAATATCTTCCTCAGTATTTTAACGAGAAACAAATAGATGATTGAAAATGAAGTATTTAAGGTTATCATCTAATCAATTATGTGTTTGCATCATTTTTATCGTATATATATGAATTAATACCCATAGACTGAAAATTCACAAAAACGTGGAAAACGGCAAAAAATTGCCCAATTCGATGATATTTTGTTTAAATCACATAAAGGAAAAGGGGATGATAAACGTCAAAATATTGCTAAATTCGATGATTTTTCGTACGAAACAAAATGCAAGAAAACTTGCTTAAAATGCAATATTATGCGAAATTCTGAGATTTCAAGGCCAAATCACATATCGTACTACTACATGAAATAGTATCGAAATATTGGTAAAAATGAATATATTTACGTAACATCAAACTACATGATTAACGTGAAAAAGTCACTATTTTACCATATTTGAGGATTTTAACTTCAAATCATTGAGCGAGGTTTCGTATTATTTAGATCCAAGAAAAGACATATGACAATGTTGTTTCCAATACAAATGATAAAAATCAATGTGTTTTCATTAGAATTAAATAAAATGTTCCTGATTTTTAGTTTATATTACCGATGGAAGATGTACACGAAAACCGCTCTATTCCGGCTGAAACGTCGATATATGCAATAAAATCAAAACTTCTCCCCCTTTCAATATCATACTCAGTATTTTAACGATAAAGAAATAGTTGTTAGAAAATGAAGTATTTAAGGTTATTATCTAATCAATTATGTGTTTGCATCATTTTTATCGTATATATAATTAATTAATACCCATAAACTGAAAATTCACAAAAACGCGGAAAAACGGCAAAATATTGCCTAATTCGATGATATTTTGTTTAAATCACATAAAGGAAAAGGGGATGATAAACGTCAAAATATTGCTAAATTCGATGATTTTTCGTACAAACAAAATGCAAGAAAACATGCTTAAAATGCAATATTATGCGAAATTCTAAGATTCGAAGGCCAAATCACATATTGTGATACTACATGAAATAGTATCGAAATATTGGTAAAAATGAATATATTTGCGTAATATCAAACTACATGATTAACGTGAAAAAGTCACTATTTTACCAAATTTGAGGATTTTTACTTCAAATCCTTGAGCGAGGTTTCGTATTATTTAGATCCAAGAAAAGACATATGACAATGTTGTTTCCAATACAAATGATAAAAAAACAATGTATTTTCATTAGAATTAACTAAAATGTTCTTGATTTTCCGTTTATATTACGGAGTAAAGATGTACACGTAAAACCGCTCTAATCCGGCTGAAACATCGATATATGCAATAAAAACCGAACTTCTCCCCTTTTCAATATCTTCCACAGTATTTTAACGAAAAACAAATAGATGATTGAAAATGAAGTATTTAAGGTTATAATCTAATCAATTATGTGTTTGCATCATTTTTATCGTATATATATGAATTAATACCCATAGACTGAAAATTCACAAAAACGTGGAAAACGGCAAAATATTGCCTAATTCGATGATATTTTGTTTAAATCACATAATGGAAAAGGGGATGATAAACGTCAAAATATTGCTAAATTCGATGATTTTTCGTACAAACAAAATGCAAGAAAACTTGCCTTAAATGCAATATTATGCGAAATTCTGAGATTCGAAGGCCAAATCACATATTGTGATAATACATGAAATAGTATCGAAATATTGGTAAAAATGAATATATTTGCGTAATATCAAACTACATGATTAACGTGAAAAGTCACTATTTTACCAAATTTGAGGATTTTAACTTCAAATCATTGAGCGAGGTTTCGTATTATTTAGATCCAAGAAAAGACATATGACAATGTTGTTTCCAATACAAATGATAAAAAAACAATGTATTTTCATTAGAATTAACTAAAATGTTTTTGATTTTCCGTTTATATTACGGAGGGAAGATGTACACGTAAAACCGCTCTTATCCGGCTGAAACGTCGATATATGCAATAAAAACCGAACTTCTCCCCTTTTCAATATCTTCCTCACTATTTTAACGAGAAACAAATAGATGATTGAAAATGAAGTATTTAAGGTTATTATTTAATCAATTATGTGTTTGCATCATTTTTTTCGTATATTTAATTAATTAATACCCATAAACTGAAAATTCACAAAAACGCGAAAAAACGGCAAAATATTGCCTAATTCGATGATATTTTGTTTAAATCACATAAAGGAAAAGGTGATGATAAACATCAAAATATTGCTAAATTCGATGATTTTTCGTACGAAACAAAATGCAAGAAAACTTGCTTAAAATGCAATATTATGCGAAATTCTGAGATTTGAAGGCCAAATCATATATCGTAATACTACATGAAATAGTATCGAAATATTGGTAAAAATGAGGATATTTACGTAATATCAAACTACATGATTAACGTGAAAAAGTCACTATTTTACCATATTTGAGGATTTTAACTTCAAATCATTGAGCGAGGTTTCGTATTATTTAGATCCAAGAAAAGACATATGACAATGTTGTTTCCAATACAAATGATAAAAATCAATGTGTTTTCATTAGAATTAAATAAAATGTTCCTGATTTTTAGTTTATATTACCGATGGAAGATGTACACGAAAACCGCTCTATTCCGGCTGAAACGTCGATATATGCAATAAAATCAAAACTTCTCCCCCTTTCAATATCATACTCAGTATTTTAACGAGAAAGAAATAGTTGTTAGAAAATGAAGTATTTAAGGTTATTATCTAATCAATTATGTGTTTGCATCATTTTTATCGTATATATAATTAATTAATACCCATAAACTGAAAATTCACAAAAACGCGGAAAAACGGCAAAATATTGCCTAATTCGATGATATTTTGTTTAAATCACATAAAGGAAAAGGGGATGATAAACGTCAAAATATTGCTAAATTCGATGATTTTTCGTACAAACAAAATGCAAGAAAACATGCTTAAAATGCAATATTATGCGAAATTCTAAGATTCGAAGGCCAAATCACATATTGTGATACTACATGAAATAGTATCGAAATATTGGTAAAAATGAATATATTTGCGTAATATCAAACTACATGATTAACGTGAAAAGTCACTATTTTACCAAATTTGAGGATTTTTACTTCAAATCCTTGAGCGAGGTTTCGTATTATTTAGATCCAAGAAAAGACATATGACAATGTTGTTTCCAATACAAATGATAAAAAAACAATGTATTTTCATTAGAATTAACTAAAATGTTCTTGATTTTTCGTTTATATTACGGAGTAAAGATGTACACGTAAAACCGCTCTAATCCGGCTGAAACATCGATATATGCAATAAAAACCGAACTTCTCCCCTTTTCAATATCTTCCACAGTATTTTAACGAGAAACAAATAGATGATTGAAAATGAAGTATTTAAGGTTATAATCTAATCAATTATGTGTTTGCATCATTTTTATCGTATATATATGAATTAATACCCATAGACTGAAAATTCACAAAAACGTGGAAAACGGCAAAATATTGCCTAATTCGATGATATTTTGTTTAAATCACATAATGGAAAAGGGGATGATAAACGTCAAAATATTGCTAAATTCGATGATTTTTCGTACAAACAAAATGCAAGAAAACTTGCCTTAAATGCAATATTATGCGAAATTCTGAGATTCGAAGGCCAAATCACATATTGTGATAATACATGAAATAGTATCGAAATATTGGTAAAAATGAATATATTTGCGTAATATCAAACTACATGATTAACGTGAAAAGTCACTATTTTACCAAATTTGAGGATTTTAACTTCAAATCATTGAGCGAGGTTTCGTATTATTTAGATCCAAGAAAAGACATATGACAATGTTGTTTCCAATACAAATGATAAAAAAACAATGTATTTTCATTAGAATTAACTAAAATGTTTTTCATTTTCCGTTTATATTACGGAGGGAAGATGTACACGTAAAACCGCTCTTATCCGGCTGAAACGTCGATATATGCAATAAAAACCGAACTTCTCCCCTTTTCAATATCTTCCTCACTATTTTAACGAGAAACAAATAGATGATTGAAAATGAAGTATTTAAGGTTATTATTTAATCAATTATGTGTTTGCATCATTTTTTTCGTATATTTAATTAATTAATACCCATAAACTGAAAATTCACAAAAACGCGAAAAAACGGCAAAATATTGCCTAATTCGATGATATTTTGTTTAAATCACATAAAGGAAAAGGGGATGATAAACGTCAAAATATTGCTAAATTCAATGATTTTTCGTACAAAACAAAATGCAAGAAAACTTGCTTAAAATGCAATATTATGCGAAATTCTGAGATTTGAAGGCCAAATCATATATCGTAATACTACATGAAATAGTATCGAAATATTGGTAAAAATGAGGATATTTACGTAATATCAAACTACATGATTAACGTGAAAAAGTCACTATTTTACCATATTTGAGGATTTTAACTTCAAATCATTGAGCGAGGTTTCGTATTATTTAGATCCAAGAAAAGACATATGACAATGTTGTTTCCAATACAAATGATAAAAATCAATGTGTTTTCATTAGAATTAAATAAAATGTTCCTGATTTTTAGTTTATATTACCGATGGAAGATGTACACGAAAACCGCTCTATTCCGGCTGAAACGTCGATATATGCAATAAAATCAAAACTTCTCCCCCTTTCAATATCATACTCAGTATTTTAACGAGAAAGAAATAGTTGTTTGAAAATGAAGTATTTAAGGTTATTATCTAATCAATTATGAGTTTGCATCATTTTTATCGTATATATAATTAATTAATACCCATAAACTGAAAATTCACAAAAACGCGGAAAAACGGCAAAATATTGCCTAATTCGATGATATTTTGTTTAAATCACATAAAGGAAAAGGGAATGATAAACGTCAAAATATTGCTAAATTCGATGATTTTTCGTACGAAACAAAACGCAAGAAAACTTGCTTAAAATGCAATATTATGCGAAATTCTGAGATTTCAAGGCCAAATCACATATCGTAATACTACATGAAATAGTATCGAAATATTGGTAAAAATGAATATATTTACGTAATATCAAACTACATGAAAACGTGAAAAAAGTCACTATTTAACCATATTTGAGGATTTTAACTTCAAATCATACAGCAAGGTTTCGTATTATTTAGATCCAAGAAAAGACATATGACAATGTTGTTTCCAATGCAAATGATAAAAATCAATGTGTTTTCATTAGAATTAACTAAAATGTTCTTGATTTTCCGTTTATATTACCGATGGAAGATGTATACGAAAACCGCTCTATTCCGGCTGAAACGTCGATATATGCAATAAAAGCCGAACTTCTCCCCTTTTCAATATCTTACTCAGTATTTTAACGAGAAACAAATAGATGATTTAAAATGAAGTATTTAAGGTAATTATCTAATCAATTATGTGTTTGCATCTTTTTTATCGTATATGTAATGAATTAATACCCATAAATTGAAAATTCACAAAAACGTGGATAAACGGCAAAATATTGCCTAATTCGATGATATTTTGTTTAAATCACATAAAGGAAAAGGGGATGATAAACGTCAAAATATTGCTAAATTCAATGATTTTTCGTACAAAACAAAATGCAAGAAAACTTGCTTAAAATGCAATATTATGCGAAATTCTGAGATTTAAAGGCCAAATCACATATCGTAATACTACATGAAATAGTATTGAAATATTGGTAAAAATGAGTATATTTACGTATTATCAAACTACATGATTAACGTGAAAAAGTCACTATTTTACCATGTTTGAGGATTTTAACTTCAAATCATTGAGCGAGGTATCGTATTATTTAGATCCAAGAAAAGACATATGACAATGTTGTTTCCAATACAAATGATAAAAAAACAATGTATTTTCATTAGAATTAACTAAAATGTTCTTGTTTTTCCGTTTATATTACGGAGGGAAGATGTACACGTAAAACCGCTCTAATCCGGCTGAAACGTCGATATATGCAATAAAAACCGAACTTCTCCCCCTTTCAATATCTTACTCAGTATTTTAACGAGAAACAAATAGATGATTGAAAATAAAGTATTTAAGGTTATCATCTAATCAATTATGTGTTTGCATCATTTTTATCGTATATATATGAACTAATACCCATAGACTGAAAATTCACAAAAACGTGGAAAACGGCAAAATATTGCCTAATTCGATGATATATTGTTTAAATCACATAAAGGAGAAGGGGATGATAAACGTCAAAATATTGCTAAATTCGATGATTTTTCGTACGAAACAAAATGCAAGAAAACTTGCTTAAAATGCAATATTATGCGAAATTCTGAGATTTCAAGGCCAAATCACATATCGTAATACTACATGAAATAGTATCGAAATATTGGTAAAAATGAATATATTTACGTAATATCAAAGTACATGATTAACGTGAAAAAGTCACTATTTTACCATATTTGAGGATTTTAACTTCAAATCATTGAGCGAGGTTTCGTATTATTTAGATCCAAGAAAAGACATATGACAATGTTGTTTCCAATACAAATGATAAAAATCAATGTGTTTTCATTAGAATTAACTAAAATGTTCCTGATTTTCCGTTTATATTACCGATGGAAGATGTACACGAAAACCGCTCTATTCCGGCTGAAACGTCGATATATGCAATAAAATCAGAACTTCTCCCACTTTCAATGTCTTACTCAGTATTTTAACGAGAAAGAAATAGTTGTTTGAAAATGAAGTATTTAAGGGTATTATCTAATCAATTATGTGTTTGCATCATTTTTATCGTATATATAATGAATTAATACCCATAAACTGAAAATTCACAAAAACGTGGAAAAACGGCAAAATATTGCCTAATTCGATGATATTTTGCTTAAATCACATAAAGGAGAAG
This sequence comes from Procambarus clarkii, assembly GCF_040958095.1. Classification (NCBI taxonomy): domain Eukaryota; kingdom Metazoa; phylum Arthropoda; class Malacostraca; order Decapoda; family Cambaridae; genus Procambarus; species Procambarus clarkii. The sequence continues at coordinate 21,339,079 of NC_091236.1, forward strand.
GGGATGATAAACGTCAAAATATTGCTAAATTCGATGATTTTTCGTACGAAACAAAATGCAAGAAAACTTGCTTAAAATGCAATATTATGTGAAATTCTGAGATTTCAAGGCCAAATCACATATCGTAATACTACATGAAATAGTATCGAAATATTGGTAAAAATGAATATATTTACGTAATATCAAACTACATGATTAACGTGAAAAAGTCACTATTTTACCAGATTTGAGGATTTTAACTTCAAATCATTGAGCCAGGTTTCGTATTATTTAGATCCATGAAAAGACATATGACAATGTTGTTTCCAATACAAATGATAAAAATCAATGTGTTTTCATTAGAATAAACTAAAATGTTCCTGATTTTTAGTTTATATTACCGATGGAAGATGTACACGAAAACCGCTCTATTCAGGCTAAAACGTCGATATATGCAATAAAATCAGAACTTCTCCCACTTTCAATGTCTTACTCAGTATTTTAACGAGAAAGAAATAGTTGTTTGATAATGAAGTTTTTAAGGGTATTATCTAATCAATTATGTGTTTGCATCATTTTTATCGTAAATATAATTAATTAATACCCATAAACTGAAAATTCACAAAAACGTGGAAAAACGGCAAAATATATCCTAATTCGATGATATTTTGTTTAAATAACATAAAGGAAAAGGGGATGATAAACGTCAAAATATTGCTAAATTCGATGATTTTTCGTACGAAACAAAATGCAAGAAAACTTGCTTAAAATGCAATATTATGCGAAATTCTGAGATTCGAAGGCCAAATCACATATCGTGATACTACATGAAATAGTATCGATATATTGGTAAAAATGAATATATTTGCGTAATATCAAACTAAATGATTAACGTGAAAATTCACTATTTTACCATATTTGAGTATTTTACCTTCAAATCATAAAGCGAGGTTTCGTATTATTTAGATCCAAGAAAAGACATATGACAATGTTGTTTCCAATACAAATGATAAAAAGCAATGTGTTTTCATTAGAATTTACTAAAATGTTTTTGATTTTCCGTTTACATTACTGAGGGAAGATGCACACGTAAACCGCTCTAATCCGGCTGAAACGTCGATATATGCAATAAAAACCGAACTTCTCTCCTTTTCAATATCTTACTCAGTATTTTAACGAGAAACAAATAGATGATTGAAAATGAAGTATTTAAGGTTATATCTAATCAATTATGTGTTTGCATCATTTTTATCGTATATATATGAATTAATACCCATAGACTGAAAATTCACAAAAACGTGGAAAACGGCAAAATATTGCCTAATTCGATGATATATTGTTTAAATCACATAAAGGAGAAGGGGATGATAAACGTCAAAATATTGCTAAATTCGATGATTTTTCGTACGAAACAAAATGCAAGAAAACTTGCTTAAAATGCAATATTATGCGAAATTCTAAGATTTCAAGGCCAAATCACATATCGTAATACTACATGAAATAGTATCGAAATATTGGAAAATGAATATATTTACGTAATATCAAACTACATGATTAACGTGAAAAAGTCACTATTTTACCATATTTGAGGATTTTAACTTCAAATCATTGAGCGAGGTTTCGTATTATTTAGATCCAAGAAAAGACATATGACAATGTTGTTTCCAATACAAATGATAAAAATCAATGTGTTTTCATTAGAATTAACTAAAATGTTCCTGATTTTTAGTTTATATTACCGATGGAAGATGTACACGAAAACCGCTCTATTCCGGCTGAAACGTTGATATATGCAATAAAATCAGAACTTCTCCCACTTTCAATGTCTTACTCAGTATTTTAACGAGAAAGAAATAGTTGTTTGAAAATGAAGTATTTAAGGGTATTATCTAATCAATTATGTGTTTGCATCATTTTTATCGTATATATAATTAATTAATACCCATAAACTGAAAATTCACAAAAACGTGGAAAAACGGCAAAATATTGCCTAATTCGATGATATTTTGTTTAAATCACATAAAGGAGAAGGGGATGATAAACGTCAAAATATTGCTAAATTCGATGATTTTTCGTATGAAATAGTATCGAAATATTGGTAAAAATGAGTATATTTACGTAATATCAAACAACATGATTAACGTGAAAAAGTCACTATTTTACCAAATTTGAGGATTTTAACTTCAAATCATTAAGCGAGGTTTCGTATTATTTATATCCAAGAAAAGACATATGACAATGTTGATTCCAATACAAATGATAAAAAAACAATGGGTTTTCTTTAGAATAAACTAAAATGTTCTTGATTTTCCGTTTATATTACCGAGGGAAGATGTACACGTAAAACCGCTCTAATCCGGCTGAAACGTCGATATATGCAATAAAAACCGAACTTCTCCCCTTTTCAATATCTTACTTAGTATTTTAACGAGAAACAAATAGATGATTGAAAATGAAGTATTTAAGGTAATTATCTAATCAATTATGTGTTTGCATCTTTTTTATCGTATATATAATGAATTAATACCCATAAATTGAAAATTCACAAAAACGTGGAAAAACGGCAAAATATTGCCTAATTCGTTGATATTTTGTTTAAATCACATAAAGGAAAAGGGGATGATAAACGTCAAAATATTGCTAAATTCGATGATTTTTCGTACAAACAAAATGCAAGATAACATGCTTAAAATGCAATATTATGCGAAATTCTAAGATTCGAAGGCCAAATCACATATTGTGATACTACATGAAATAGTATCGAAATATTGGTAAAAATGAATATATTTGCGTAATATCAAACTACATGATTAACGTGAAAAGTCACTATTTTACCAAATTTGAGGATTTTAACTTCAAATCATTGAGCGAGGTTTCGTATTATTTAGATCCAAGAAAAGACATATGACAATGTTGTTTCCAATACAAATGATAAAAAAACAATGTATTTTCATTAGAATTAACTAAAATGTTCTTGATTTTCCGTTTATATTACGGAGGGAAGATGTACACGTAAAACCGCTCTAATCCGGCTGAAACGTCGATATATGCAATAAAAACCGAACTTCTCCCCTTTTCAATATCTTCCACAGTATTTTAACGATAAACAAATAGATGATTGAAAATGAAGTATTTAAGGTTATTATTTAATCAATTATGTGTTTGCATCATTTTTTTCGTATATATAATTAATTAATACCCATAAACTGAAAATTCACAAAAACGCGGAAAAACGGCAAAATATTGCCTAATTCGATGATATTTTGTTTAAATCACATAAAGGAAAAGGTGATGATAAACATCAAAATATTGCTAAATTCGATGATTTTTCGTACGAAACAAAATGCAAGAAAACTTGCTTAAAATGCAATATTATGCGAAATTCTGAGATTTGAAGGCCAAATCATATATCGTAATACTACATGAAATAGTATCGAAATATTGGTAAAAATGAGGATATTTACGTAATATCAAACTACATGATTAACGTGAAAAAGTCACTATTTTACCATATTTGAGGATTTTAACTTCAAATCATTGAGCGAGGTTTCGTATTATTTAGATCCAAGAAAAGACATATGACAATGTTGTTTCCAATACAAATGATAAAAATCAATGTGTTTTCATTAGAATTAAATAAAATGTTCCTGATTTTTAGTTTATATTACCGATGGAAGATGTACACGAAAACCGCTCTATTCCGGCTGAAACGTCGATATATGCAATAAAATCAAAACTTCTCCCCCTTTCAATATCATACTCAGTATTTTAACGAGAAAGAAATAGTTGTTAGAAAATGAAGTATTTAAGGTTATTATCTAATCAATTATGTGTTTGCATCATTTTTATCGTATATATAATTAATTAATACCCATAAACTGAAAATTCACAAAAACGCGGAAAAACGGCAAAATATTGCCTAATTCGATGATATTTTGTTTAAATCACATAAAGGAAAAGGGAATGATAAACGTCAAAATATTGCTAAATTCGATGATTTTTCGTACAAACAAAATGCAAGAAAACATGCTTAAAATGCAATATTATGCGAAATTCTAAGATTCGAAGGCCAAATCACATATTGTGATACTACATGAAATAGTATCGAAATATTGGTAAAAATGAATATATTTGCGTAATATATATTCATGATTAACGTGAAAAGTCACTATTTTACCAAATTTGAGGATTTTTACTTCAAATCCTTGAGCGAGGTTTCGTATTATTTAGATCCAAGAAAAGACATATGACAATGTTGTTTCCAATACAAATGATAAAAAAACAATGTATTTTCATTAGAATTAACTAAAATGTTCTTGATTTTCCGTTTATATTACGGAGGAAAGATGTACACGTAAAACCGCTCTAATCCGGCTGAAACATCGATATATGCAATAAAAACCGAACTTCTCCCCTTTTCAATATCTTCCACAGTATTTTAACGAGAAACAAATAGATGATTGAAAATGAAGTATTTAAGGTTATAATCTAATCAATTATGTGTTTGCATCATTTTTATCGTATATATATGAATTAATACCCATAGACTGAAAATTCACAAAAACGTGGAAAACGGCAAAATATTGCCTAATTCGATGATATTTTGTTTAAATCACACAATGGAAAAGGGGATGATAAAAGTCAAAATATTGCTAAATTCGATGATTTTTCGTACAAACAAAATGCAAGAAAACTTGCTTAAAATGCAATATTATGCGAAATTCTGAGATTCGAAGGCCAAATCACATATTGTGATACTACATGAAATAGTATCGAAATATTGGTAAAAATGAATATATTTGCGTAATATCAAACTACATGATTAACGTGAAAAGTCACTATTTTACCAAATTTGAGGATTTTAACTTCAAATCATTGAGCGAGGTTTCGTATTATTTAGATCCAAGAAAAGACATATGACAATGTTGTTTCCAATACAAATGATAAAAAAACAATGTATTTTCATTAGAATTAACTAAAATGTTTTTGATTTTCCGTTTATATTACGGAGGGAAGATGTACACGTAAAACCGCTCTAATCCGGCTGAAACGTCGATATATGCAATAAAAACCGAACTTCTCCCCTTTTCAATATCTTACTCAGTATTTTAACGAGAAACAAATAGATGATTTAAAATGAAGTATTTAAGGTAATTATCTAATCAATTATGTGTTTGCATCTTTTTTATCGTATATGTAATGAATTAATACCCATAAATTGAAAATTCACAAAAACGTGGATAAACGGCAAAATATTGCCTAATTCGATGATATTTTGTTTAAATCACATAAAGGAAAAGGGGATGATAAACGTCAAAATATTGCTAAATTCGATGATTTTTCGTACAAAACAAAATGCAAGAAAACTTGCTTAAAATGCAATATTATGCGAAATTCTGAGATTTAAAGGCCAAATCACATATCGTAATACTACATGAAATAGTATCGAAATATTGGTAAAAATGGATATATTTACGTAATATCAAACTACATGATTAACGTGAAAAAGTCACTATTTTACCATATTTGAGGATTTTAGCTTCAAATCATTGAGCCAGGTTTCGTATTATTTAGATCCATGAAAAGACATATGACAATGTTGTTTCCAATACAAATGATAAAAATCAATGTGTTTTCATTAGAATAAACTAAAATGTTCCTGATTTTTAGTTTATATTACCGATGGAAGATGTACACGAAAACCGCTCTATTCCGGCTAAAACGTCGATATATGCAATAAAATCAGAACTTATCCCACTTTCAATGTCTTACTCAGTATTTTAACGAGAAAGAAATAGTTGTTTGATAATGAAGTTTTTAAGAATATTATCTAATCAATTATGTGTTTGCATCATTTTTATCGTAAATATAATTAATTAATACCCATAAACTGAAAATTCACAAAAACGTGGAAAAACGGCAAAATATATCCTAATTCGATGATATTTTGTTTAAATAACATAAAGGAAAAGGGGATGATAAACGTCAAAATATTGCTAAATTCGATGATTTTTCGTACGAAACAAAATGCAAGAAAACTTGCTTAAAATGCAATATTATGCGAAATTCTGAGATTCGAAGGCCAAATCACATATCGTGATACTACATGAAATAGTATCGATATATTGGTAAAAATGAATATATTTGCGTAATATCAAACTAAATGATTAACGTGAAAATTCACTATTTTACCATATTTGAGTATTTTACCTTCAAATCATAAAGCGAGGTTTCGTATTATTTAGATCCAAGAAAAGACATATGACAATGTTGTTTCCAATACAAATGATAAAAAGCAATGTGTTTTCATTAGAATTTACTAAAATGTTTTTGATTTTCCGTTTACATTACTGAGGGAAGATGTACACGTAAACCGCTCTAATCCGGCTGAAACGTCGATATATGCAATAAAAACCGAACTTCTCTCCTTTTCAATATCTTACTCAGTATTTTAACGAGAAACAAATAGATGATTGAAAATGAAGTATTTAAGGTTATTATCTAATCAATTATGTGTTTGCATCATTTTTATCGCATATATATGAATTAATACCCATAGACTGAAAATTCACAAAAACGTGGAAAACGGCAAAATATTGCCTAATTCGATGATATATTGATTAAATCACATAAAGGAGAAGGGGATGATAAACGTCAAAATATTGCTAAATTCGATGATTTTTCGTACGAAACAAAATGCAAGAAAACTTGCTTAAAATGCAATATTATGCGAAATTCTAAGATTTCAAGGCCAAATCACATATCGTAATACTACATGAAATAGTATCGAAATATTGGAAAATGAATATATTTACGTAATATCAAACTACATGATTAACGTGAAAAAGTCACTATTTTACCATATTTGAGGATTTTAACTTCAAATCATTGAGCGAGGTTTCGTATTATTTAGATCCAAGAAAAGACATATGACAATGTTGTTTCCAATACAAATGATAAAAATCAATGTGTTTTCATTAGAATTAACTAAAATGTTCCTGATTTTTAGTTTATATTACGGAGGGAAGATGTACACGTAAAACCGCTCTAATCCGGCTGAAACGTCGATATATGCAATAAAAACCGAACTTCTCCCCCTTTCAATGTCTTACTCAGTATTTTAACGAGAAAGAAATAGTTGTTTGAAAATGAAGTATTTAAGGGTATTATCTAATCAATTATGTGTTTGCATCATTTTTATCGTATATATAATTAATTAATACCCATAAACTGAAAATTCACAAAAACGTGGAAAAACGGCAAAATATTGCCTAATTCGATGATATTTTGTTTAAATCACATAAAGGAGAAGGGGATGATAAACGTCAAAATATTGCTAAATTCGATGATTTTTCGTATGAAATAGTATCGAAATATTGGTAAAAATGAGTATATCTACGTAATATCAAACTACATGATTAACGTGAAAAAGTCACTATTTTACCAAATTTGAGGATTTTAACTTCAAATCATTAAGCGAGGTTTCGTATTATTTATATCCAAGAAAAGACATATGACAATGTTGATTCCAATACAAATGATAAAAAAACAATGGGATTTCTTTAGAATTAACTAAAATGTTTTTGATTTTCCGTTTATATTACGGAGGGAAGATGTACACGTAAAACCGCTCTAATCCGGCTGAAACGTCGATATATGCAATAAAAACCGAACTTCTCCCCTTTTCAATATCTTCCTCACTATTTTAACGAGAAACAAATAGATGATTGAAAATGAAGTATTTAAGGTTATTATTTAATCAATTATGTGTTTGCATCATTTTTATCGTATATATAATTAATTAATACCCATAAACTGAAAATTCACAAAAACGCGGAAAAACGGCAAAATATTGCCTAATTCGATGATATTTTGTTTAAATCACATAAAGGAAAAGGGAATGATAAACGTCAAAATATTGCTAAATTTGATGATTTTTCGTACAAACAAAATGCAAGAAAACATGCTTAAAATGCAATATTTTGCGAAATTCTAAGATTCGAAGGCCAAATCACATATTGTGATACTACATGAAATAGTATCGAAATATTGGTAAAAATGAATATATTTGCGTAATATCAAACTACATGATTAACGTGAAAAGTCACTATTTTACCAAATTTGAGGATTTTAACTTCAAATCATTGAGCGAGGTTTCGTATTATTTAGATCCAAGAAAAGACATATGACAATGTTGTTTCCAATACAAATGATAAAAAAACAATGTATTTTCATTAGAATTAACTAAAATGTTCTTGATTTTCCGTTTATATTACGGAGGGAAGATGTACACGTAAAACCGCTCTAATCCGGCTGAAACGTCGATATATGCAATAAAAACCGAACTTCTCCCCTTTTCAATATCTTCCACAGTATTTTAACGAGAAACAAATAGATGATTGAAAATAAAGTATTTAAGGTTATAATCTAATCAATTATGTGTTTGCATCATTTTTATCGTATATATATGAATTAATACCCATAGACTGAAAATTCACAAAAACGTGGAAAACGGCAAAATATTGCCTAATTCGATGATATTTTGTTTAAATCACATAATGGAAAAGGGGATGATAAACGTCAAAATATTGCTAAATTCGATGATTTTTCGTACAAACAAAATGCAAGAAAACTTGCTTAAAATGCAATATTATGCGAAATTCTGAGATTCGAAGGCCAAATCACATATTGTGATACTACATGAAATAGTATCGAAATATTGGTAAAAATGAATATATTTGCGTAATATCAAACTACATGATTAACGTGAAAAGTCACTATTTTACCAAATTTGAGGATTTTAACTTCAAATCATTGAGCGAGGTTTCGTATTATTTAGATCCAAGAAAAGACATATGACAATGTTGTTTCCAATACAAATGATAAAAAAACAATGTATTTTCATTAGAATAAACTAAAATGTTTTTGATTTTCCGTTTATATTACGGAGGGAAGATGTACACGTAAAACCGCTCTTATCCGGCTGAAACGTCGATATATGCAATAAAAACCGAACTTCTCCCCTTTTCAATATCTTCCTCACTATTTTAACGAGAAACAAATAGATGATTGAAAATGAAGTATTTAAGGTTATTATTTAATCAATTATGTGTTTGCATCATTTTTTTCGTATATATAATTAATTAATACCCATAAACTGAAAATTCACAAAAACGCGGAAAAACGGCAAAATATTGCCTAATTCGATGATATTTTGTTTAAATCACATAAAGGAAAAGGTGATGATAAACATCAAAATATTGCTAAATTCGATGATTTTTCGTACGAAACAAAATGCAAGAAAACTTGCTTAAAATGCAATATTATGCGAAATTCTGAGATTTGAAGGCCAAATCATATATCGTAATACTACATGAAATAGTATCGAAATATTGGTAAAAATGAGGATATTTACGTAATATCAAACTACATGATTAACGTGAAAAAGTCACTATTTTACCATATTTGAGGATTTTAACTTCAAATCATTGAGCGAGGTTTCGTATTATTTAGATCCAAGAAAAGACATATGACAATGTTGTTTCCAATACAAATGATAAAAATCAATGTGTTTTCATTAGAATTAAATAAAATGTTCCTGTTTTTAGTTTATATTACCGATGGAAGATGTACACGAAAACCGCTCTATTCCGGCTGAAACGTCGGTATATGCAATAAAATCAAAACTTCTCCCCCTTTCAATATCATACTCAGTATTTTAACGAGAAAGAAATAGTTGTTAGAAAATGAAGTATTTAAGGTTATTATCTAATCAATTATGTGTTTGCATCATTTTTATCGTATATATAATTAATTAATACCCATAAACTGAAAATTCACAAAAACGCGGAAAAACGGCAAAATATTGCCTAATTCGATGATATTTTGTTTAAATCACATAAAGGAAAAGGGAATGATAAACGTCAAAATATTGCTAAATTCGATGATTTTTCGTACAAACAAAATGCAAGAAAACATGCTTAAAATGCAATATTATGCGAAATTCTAAGATTCGAAGGCCAAATCACATATTGTGATACTACATGAAATAGTATCGAAATATTGGTAAAAATGAATATATTTGCGTAATATCAAACTACATGATTAACGTGAAAAGTCACTATTTTACCAAATTTGAGGATTTTTACTTCAAATCCTTGAGCGAGGTTTCGTATTATTTAGATCCAAGAAAAGACATATGACAATGTTGTTTCCAATACAAATGATAAAAAAACAATGTATTTTCATTAGAATTAACTAAAATGTTCTTGATTTTCCGTTTATATTACGGAGGAAAGATGTACACGTAAAACCGCTCTAATCCGGCTGAAACATCGATATATGCAATAAAAACCGAACTTCTCCCCTTTTCAATATCTTCCACAGTATTTTAACGAGAAACAAATAGATGATTGAAAATGAAGTATTTAAGGTTATAATCTAATCAATTATGTGTTTGCATCATTTTTATCGTATATATATGAATTAATACCCATAGACTGAAAATTCACAAAAACGTGGAAAACGGCAAAATATTGCCTAATTCGATGATATTTTGTTTAAATCACATAATGGAAAAGGGGATGATAAAAGTCAAAATATTGCTAAATTCGATGATTTTTCGTACAAACAAAATGCAAGAAAACTTGCTTAAAATGCAATATTATGCGAAATTCTGAGATTCGAAGGCCAAATCACATATTGTGATACTACATGAAATAGTATCGAAATATTGGTAAAAATGAATATATTTGCGTAATATCAAACTACATGATTAACGTGAAAAGTCACTATTTTACCAAATTTGAGGATTTTAACTTCAAATCATTGAGCGAGGTTTCGTATTATTTAGATCCAAGAAAAGACATATGACAATGTTGTTTCCAATACAAATGATAAAAAAACAATGTATTTTCATTAGAATTAACTAAAATGTTTTTGATTTTCCGTTTATATTACGGAGGGAAGATGTACACGTAAAACCGCTCTAATCCGGCTGAAACGTCGATATATGCAATAAAAACCGAACTTCTCCCCTTTTCAATATCTTCCTCACTATTTTAACGAGAAACAAATAGATGATTGAAAATGAAGTATTTAAGGTTATTATTTAATCAATTATGTGTTTGCATCATTTTTATCGTATATATAATTAATTAATACCCATAAACTGAAAATTCACAAAAACGCGGAAAAACGGCAAAATATTGCCTAATTCGATGATATTTTGTTTAAATCACATAAAGGAAAAGGGGATGATAAACATCAAAATATTGCTAAATTCGATGATTTTTCGTACGAAACAAAATGCAAGAAAACTTGCTTAAAATGCAATATTATGCGAAATTCTGAGATTTCAAGGCCAAATCACATATCGTAATACTACATGAAATAGTATCGAAATATTGGTAAAAATGAATATATTTACGTAATATCAAACTACATGAAAACGTGAAAAAAGTCACTATTTAACCATATTTGAGGATTTTAACTTCAAATCATACAGCAAGGTTTCGTATTATTTAGATCCAAGAAAAGACATATGACAATGTTGTTTCCAATGCAAATGATAAAAATCAATGTGTTTTCATTAGAATTAACTAAAATGTTCTTGATTTTCCGTTTATATTACCGATGGAAGATGTATACGAAAACCGCTCTATTCCGGCTGAAACGTCGATATATGCAATAAAAGCCGAACTTCTCCCCTTTTCAATATCTTACTCAGTATTTTAACGAGAAACAAATAGATGATTTAAAATGAAGTATTTAAGGTAATTATCTAATCAATTATGTGTTTGCATCTTTTTTATCGTATATGTAATGAATTAATACCCATAAATTGAAAATTCACAAAAACGTGGATAAACGACAAAATATTGCCTAATTCGATGATATTTTGTTTAAATCACATAAAGGAAAAGGGGATGATAAACGTCAAAATATTGCTAAATTCGATGATTTTTCGTACAAAACAAAATGCAAGAAAACTTGCTTAAAATGCAATATTATGCGAAATTCTGAGATTTGAAGGCCAAATCATATATCGTAATACTACATGAAATAGTATCGAAATATTGGTAAAAATGAGGATATTTACGTAATATCAAACTACATGATTAACGTGAAAAAGTCACTATTTTACCATATTTGAGGATTTTAACTTCAAATCATTGAGCGAGGTTTCGTATTATTTAGATCCAAGAAAAGACATATGACAATGTTGTTTCCAATACAAATGATAAAAATCAATGTGTTTTCATTAGAATTAAATAAAATGTTCCTGTTTTTAGTTTATATTACCGATGGAAGATGTACACGAAAACCGCTCTATTCCGGCTGAAACGTCGGTATATGCAATAAAATCAAAACTTCTCCCCCTTTCAATATCATACTCAGTATTTTAACGAGAAAGAAATAGTTGTTAGAAAATGAAGTATTTAAGGTTATTATCTAATCAATTATGTGTTTGCATCATTTTTATCGTATATGTAATTAATTAATACCCATAAACTGAAAATTCACAAAAACGCGGAAAAACGGCAAAATATTGCCTAATTCGATGATATTTTGTTTAAATCACATAAAGGAAAAGGGAATGATAAACGTCAAAATATTGCTAAATTCGATGATTTTTCGTACAAACAAAATGCAAGAAAACATGCTTAAAATGCAATATTATGCGAAATTCTAAGATTCGAAGGCCAAATCACATATTGTGATACTACATGAAATAGTATCGAAATATTGGTAAAAATGAATATATTTGCGTAATATCAAACTACATGATTAACGTGAAAAGTCACTATTTTACCAAATTTGAGGATTTTTACTTCAAATCCTTGAGCGAGGTTTCGTATTATTTAGATCCAAGAAAAGACATATGACAATGTTGTTTCCAATACAAATGATAAAAAAACAATGTATTTTCATTAGAATTAACTAAAATGTTCTTGATTTTCCGTTTATATTACGGAGGAAAGATGTACACGTAAAACCGCTCTAATCCGGCTGAAACATCGATATATGCAATAAAAACCGAACTTCTCCCCTTTTCAATATCTTCCACAGTATTTTAACGAGAAACAAATAGATGATTGAAAATTAAGTATTTAAGGTTATAATCTAATCAATTATGTGTTTGCATCATTTTTATCGTATATATATGAATTAATACCCATAGACTGAAAATTCACAAAAACGTGGAAAACGGCAAAATATTGCCTAATTCGATGATATTTTGTTTAAATCACATAATGGAAAAGGGGATGATAAAAGTCAAAATATTGCTAAATTCGATGATTTTTCGTACAAACAAAATGCAAGAAAACTTGCTTAAAATGCAATATTATGCGAAATTCTGAGATTCGAAGGCCAAATCACATATTGTGATACTACATGAAATAGTATCGAAATATTGGTAAAAATGAATATATTTGCGTAATATCAAACTACATGATTAACGTGAAAAGTCACTATTTTACCAAATTTGAGGATTTTAACTTCAAATCATTGAGCGAGGTTTCGTATTATTTAGATCCAAGAAAAGACATATGACAATGTTGTTTCCAATACAAATGATAAAAAAACAATGTATTTTCATTAGAATTAACTAAAATGTTTTTGATTTTCCGTTTATATTACGGAGGGAAGATGTACACGTAAAACCGCTCTAATCCGGCTGAAACGTCGATATATGCAATAAAAACCGAACTTCTCCCCTTTTCAATATCTTCCTCACTATTTTAACGAGAAACAAATAGATGATTGAAAATGAAGTATTTAAGGTTATTATTTAATCAATTATGTGTTTGCATCATTTTTATCGTATATATAATTAATTAATACCCATAAACTGAAAATTCACAAAAACGCGGAAAAACGGCAAAATATTGCCTAATTCGATGATATTTTGTTTAAATCACATAAAGGAAAAGGGGATGATAAACATCAAAATATTGCTAAATTCGATGATTTTTCGTACGAAACAAAATGCAAGAAAACTTGCTTAAAATGCAATATTATGCGAAATTCTGAGATTTCAAGGCCAAATCACATATCGTAATACTACATGAAATAGTATCGAAATATTGGTAAAAATGAATATATTTACGTAATATCAAACTACATGAAAACGTGAAAAAAGTCACTATTTAACCATATTTGAGGATTTTAACTTCAAATCATACAGCAAGGTTTCGTATTATTTAGATCCAAGAAAAGACATATGACAATGTTGTTTCCAATGCAAATGATAAAAATCAATGTGTTTTCATTAGAATTAACTAAAATGTTCTTGATTTTCCGTTTATATTACCGATGGAAGATGTGTACGAAAACCGCTCTATTCCGGCTGAAACGTCGATATATGCAATAAAAGCCGAACTTCTCCCCTTTTCAATATCTTACTCAGTATTTTAACGAGAAACAAATAGATGATTTAAAATGAAGTATTTAAGGTAATTATCTAATCAATTATGTGTTTGCATCTTTTTTATCGTATATGTAATGAATTAATACCCATAAATTGAAAATTCACAAAAACGTGGATAAACGACAAAATATTGCCTAATTCGATGATATTTTGTTTAAATCACATAAAGGAAAAGGGGATGATAAACGTCAAAATATTGCTAAATTCGATGATTTTTCGTACAAAACAAAATGCAAGAAAACTTGCTTAAAATGCAATATTATGCGAAATTCTGAGATTTAAAGGCCAAATCACATATCGTAATACTACATGAAATAGTATTGAAATATTGGTAAAAATGAGTATATTTACGTAATATCAAACTACATGATTAACGTGAAAAAGTCACTATTTTACCATGTTTGAGGATTTTAACTTCAAATCATTGAGCGAGGTATCGTATTATTTAGATCCAAGAAAAGACATATGACAATGTTGTTTCCAATACAAATGATAAAAAAACAATGTATTTTCATTAGAATTAACTAAAATGTTCTTGTTTTTCCGTTTATATTACGGAGGGAAGATGTACACGTAAAACCGCTCTAATCCGGCTGAAACGTCGATATATGCAATAAAAACCGAACTTCTCCCCCTTTCAATATCTTACTCAGTATTTTAACGAGAAACAAATAGATGATTGAAAATAAAGTATTTAAGGTTATCATCTAATCAATTATGTGTTTGCATCATTTTTATCGTATATATATGAACTAATACCCATAGACTGAAAATTCACAAAAACGTGGAAAACGGCAAAATATTGCCTAATTCGATGATATATTGTTTAAATCACATAAAGGAGAAGGGGATGATAAACGTCAAAATATTGCTAAATTCGATGATTTTTCGTACGAAACAAAATGCAAGAAAACTTGCTTAAAATGCAATATTATGCAAAATTCTGAGATTTCAAGGCCAAATCACATATCGTAATACTACATGAAATAGTATCGAAATATTGGTAAAAATGAATATATTTACGTAATATCAAAGTACATGATTAACGTGAAAAAGTCACTATTTTACCATATTTGAGGATTTTAACTTCAAATCATTGAGCGAGGTTTCGTATTATTTAGATCCAAGAAAAGACATATGACAATGTTGTTTCCAATACAAATGATAAAAATCAATGTGTTTTCATTAGAATTAACTAAAATGTTCCTGATTTTCCGTTTATATTACCGATGGAAGATGTACACGAAAACCGCTCTATTCCGGCTGAAACGTCGATATATGCAATAAAATCAGAACTTCTCCCACTTTCAATGTCTTACTCAGTATTTTAACGAGAAAGAAATAGTTGTTTGAAAATGAAGTATTTAAGGGTATTATCTAATCAATTATGTGTTTGCATCATTTTTATCGTATATATAATGAATTAATACCCATAAACTGAAAATTCACAAAAACGTGGAAAAACGGCAAAATATTGCCTAATTCGATGATATTTTGCTTAAATCACATAAAGGAGAAGGGGATGATAAACGTCAAAATATTGCTAAATTCGATGATTTTTCGTACGAAACAAAATGCAAGAAAACTTGCTTAAAATGCAATATTATGTGAAATTCTGAGATTTCAAGGCCAAATCACATATCGTAATACTACATGAAATAGTATCGAAATATTGGTAAAAATGAATATATTTACGTAATATCAAACTACATGATTAACGTGAAAAAGTCACTATTTTACCGTATTTGAGGATTTTAACTTCAAATCATTGAGCGAGGTTTCGTATTATTTAGATCCATGAAAAGACATATGACAATGTTGTTTCCAATACAAATGATAAAAATCAATGTGTTTTCATTAGAATTAACTAAAATGTTCTTGATTTTCCGTTTATATTACCGATGGAAGATGTATACGAAAACCGCTCTATTCCGGCTGAAACGTCGATATATGCAATAAAAGCCGAACTTCTCCCCTTTTCAATATCTTACTCAGTATTTTAACGAGAAACAAATAGATGATTTAAAATGAAGTATTTAAGGTAATTATCTAATCAATTATGTGTTTGCATCTTTTTTATCGTATATGTAATGAATTAATACCCATAAATTGAAAATTCACAAAAACGTGGATAAACGGCAAAATATTGCCTAATTCGATGATATTTTGTTTAAATCACATAAAGGAAAAGGGGATGATAAACGTCAAAATATTGCTAAATTCGATGATTTTTCGTACAAAACAAAATGCAAGAAAACTTGCTTAAAATGCAATATTATGCGAAATTCTGAGATTTAAAGGCCAAATCACATATCGTAATACTACATGAAGAAGTATTGAAATATTGGTAAAAATGAGTATATTTACGTAATATCAAACTACATGATTAACGTGAAAAAGTCACTATTTTACCATGTTTGAGGATTTTAACTTCAAATCATTGAGCGAGGTATCGTATTATTTAGATCCAAGAAAAGACATATGACAATGTTGTTTCCAATACAAATGATAAAAAAACAATGTATTTTCATTAGAATTAACTAAAATGTTTTTGTTTTTCCGTTTATATTACGGAGGGAAGATGTACACGTAAAACCGCTCTAATCCGGCTGAAACGTCGATATATGCAATAAAAACCGAACTTCTCCCCCTTTCAATATCTTACTCAGTATTTTAACGAGAAACAAATAGATGATTGAAAATAAAGTATTTAAGGTTATCATCTAATCAATTATGTGTTTGCATCATTTTTATCGTATATATATGAACTAATACCCATAGACTGAAAATTCACAAAAACGTGGAAAACGGCAAAATATTGCCTAATTCGATGATATATTGTTTAAATCACATAAAGGAGAAGGGGATGATAAACGTCAAAATATTGCTAAATTCGATGATTTTTCGTACGAAACAAAATGCAAGAAAACTTGCTTAAAATGCAATATTATGCAAAATTCTGAGATTTCAAGGCCAAATCACATATCGTAATACTACATGAAATAGTATCGAAATATTGGTAAAAATGAATATATATACGTAATATCAAAGTACATGATTAACGTGAAAAAGTCACTATTTTACCATATTTGAGGATTTTAACTTCAAATCATTGAGCGAGGTTTCGTATTATTTAGATCCAAGAAAAGACATATGACAATGTTGTTTCCAATACAAATGATAAAAATCAATGTGTTTTCATTAGAATTAACTAAAATGTTCCTGATTTTCCGTTTATATTACCGATGGAAGATGTACACGAAAACCGCTCTATTCCGGCTGAAACGTCGATATATGCAATAAAATCAGAACTTCTCCCACTTTCAATGTCTTACTCAGTATTTTAACGAGAAAGAAATAGTTGTTTGAAAATGAAGTATTTAAGGGTATTATCTAATCAATTATGTGTTTGCATCATTTTTATCGTATATATAATGAATTAATACCCATAAACTGAAAATTCACAAAAACGTGGAAAAACGGCAAAATATTGCCTAATTCGATGATATTTTGCTTAAATCACATAAAGGAGAAGGGGATGATAAACGTCAAAATATTGCTAAATTCGATGATTTTTCGTACGAAACAAAATGCAAGAAAACTTGCTTAAAATGCAATATTATGTGAAATTCTGAGATTTCAAGGCCAAATCACATATCGTAATACTACATGAAATAGTATCGAAATATTGGTAAAAATGAATATATTTACGTAATATCAAACTACATGATTAACGTGAAAAAGTCACTATTTTACCGTATTTGAGGATTTTAACTTCAAATCATTGAGCGAGGTTTCGTATTATTTAGATCCATGAAAAGACATATGACAATGTTGTTTCCAATACAAATGATAAAAATCAATGTGTTTTCATTAGAATTAACTAAAATGTTCTTGATTTTCCGTTTATATTACCGATGGAAGATGTATACGAAAACCGCTCTATTCCGGCTGAAACGTCGATATATGCAATAAAAGCCGAACTTCTCCCCTTTTCAATATCTTACTCAGTATTTTAACGAGAAACAAATAGATGATTTAAAATGAAGTATTTAAGGTAATTATCTAATCAATTATGTGTTTGCATCTTTTTTATCGTATATGTAATGAATTAATACCCATAAATTGAAAATTCACAAAAACGTGGATAAACGGCAAAATATTGCCTAATTCGATGATATTTTGTTTAAATCACATAAAGGAAAAGGGGATGATAAACGTCAAAATATTGCTAAATTCGATGATTTTTCGTACAAAACAAAATGCAAGAAAACTTGCTTAAAATGCAATATTATGCGAAATTCTGAGATTTAAAGGCCAAATCACATATCGTAATACTACATGAAGAAGTATTGAAATATTGGTAAAAATGAGTATATTTACGTAATATCAAACTACATGATTAACGTGAAAAAGTCACTATTTTACCATGTTTGAGGATTTTAACTTCAAATCATTGAGCGAGGTATCGTATTATTTAGATCCAAGAAAAGACATATGACAATGTTGTTTCCAATACAAATGATAAAAAAACAATGTATTTTCATTAGAATTAACTAAAATGTTTTTGTTTTTCCGTTTATATTACGGAGGGAAGATGTACACGTAAAACCGCTCTAATCCGGCTGAAACGTCGATATATGCAATAAAAACCGAACTTCTCCCCCTTTCAATATCTTACTCAGTATTTTAACGAGAAACAAATAGATGATTGAAAATAAAGTATTTAAGGTTATCATCTAATCAATTATGTGTTTGCATCATTTTTATCGTATATATATGAACTAATACCCATAGACTGAAAATTCACAAAAACGTGGAAAACGGCAAAATATTGCCTAATTCGATGATATATTGTTTAAATCACATAAAGGAGAAGGGGATGATAAACGTCAAAATATTGCTAAATTCGATGATTTTTCGTACGAAACAAAATGCAAGAAAACTTGCTTAAAATGCAATATTATGCAAAATTCTGAGATTTCAAGGCCAAATCACATATCGTAATACTACATGAAATAGTATCGAAATATTGGTAAAAATGAATATATATACGTAATATCAAAGTACATGATTAACGTGAAAAAGTCACTATTTTACCATATTTGAGGATTTTAACTTCAAATCATTGAGCGAGGTTTCGTATTATTTAGATCCAAGAAAAGACATATGACAATGTTGTTTCCAATACAAATGATAAAAATCAATGTGTTTTCATTAGAATTAACTAAAATGTTCCTGATTTTCCGTTTATATTACCGATGGAAGATGTACACGAAAACCGCTCTATTCCGGCTGAAACGTCGATATATGCAATAAAATCAGAACTTCTCCCACTTTCAATGTCTTACTCAGTATTTTAACGAGAAAGAAATAGTTGTTTGAAAATGAAGTATTTAAGGGTATTATCTAATCAATTATGTGTTTGCATCATTTTTATCGTATATATAATGAATTAATACCCATAAACTGAAAATTCACAAAAACGTGGAAAAACGGCAAAATATTGCCTAATTCGATGATATTTTGCTTAAATCACATAAAGGAGAAGGGGATGATAAACGTCAAAATATTGCTAAATTCGATGATTTTTCGTACGAAACAAAATGCAAGAAAACTTGCTTAAAATGCAATATTATGTGAAATTCTGAGATTTCAAGGCCAAATCACATATCGTAATACTACATGAAATAGTATCGAAATATTGGTAAAAATGAATATATTTACGTAATATCAAACTACATGATTAACGTGAAAAAGTCACTATTTTACCGTATTTGAGGATTTTAACTTCAAATCATTGAGCGAGGTTTCGTATTATTTAGATCCATGAAAAGACATATGACAATGTTGTTTCCAATACAAATGATAAAAATCAATGTGTTTTCATTAGAATTAACTAAAATGTTCCTGATTTTTAGTTTATATTACCGATGGAAGATGTACACGAAAACCGCTCTATTCCGGCTAAAACGTCGATATATGCAATAAAATCAGAACTTCTCCCACTTTCAATGTCTTACTCAGTATTTTAACGAGAAAGAAATAGTTGTTTGATAATGAAGTTTTTAAGGGTATTATCTAATCAATTATGTGTTTGCATCATTTTTATCGTAAATATAATTAATTAATACCCATAAACTGAAAATTCACAAAAACGTGGAAAAACGGCAAAATATATCCTAATTCGATGATATTTTGTTTAAATAACATAAAGGAAAAGGGGATGATAAACGTCAAAATATTGCAAAATTCGATGATTTTTCGTACGAAACAAAATGCAAGAAAACTTGCTTAAAATGCAATATTATGCGAAATTCTGAGATTCGAAGGCCAAATCACATATCGTGATACTACATGAAATAGTATCGATATATTGGTAAAAATGAATATATTTGCGTAATATCAAACTAAATGATTAACGTGAAAATTCACTATTTTACCATATTTGAGTATTTTACCTTCAAATCATTGAGCGAGGTTTCGTATTATTTAGATCCAAGAAAAGACATATGACAATGTTGTTTCCAATACAAATGATAAAAAAACAATGGGATTTCTTTAGAATTAACTAAAATGTTTTTGATTTTCCGTTTATATTACGGAGGGAAGATGTACACGTAAAACCGCTCCAATCCGGCTGAAACGTCGATATATGCAATAAAAACCGAACTTCTCCCCTTTTCAATATCTTCCTCACTATTTTAACGAGAAACAAATAGATGATTGAAAATGAAGTATTTAAGGTTATTATTTAATCAATTATGTGTTTGCATCATTTTTTTCGTATATATAATTAATTAATACCCATAAACTGAAAATTCACAAAAACGCGGAAAAACGGCAAAATATTGCCTAATTCGATGATATTTTGTTTAAATCACATAAAGGAAAAGGTGATGATAAACATCAAAATATTGCTAAATTCGATGATTTTTCGTACGAAACAAAATGCAAGAAAACTTGCTTAAAATGCAATATTATGCGAAATTCTGAGATTTGAAGGCCAAATCATATATCGTAATACTACATGAAATAGTATCGAAATATTGGTAAAAATGAGGATATTTACGTAATATCAAACTACATGATTAACGTGAAAAAGTCACTATTTTACCATATTTGAGGATTTTAACTTCAAATCATTGAGCGAGGTTTCGTATTATTTAGATCCAAGAAAAGACATATGACAATGTTGTTTCCAATACAAATGATAAAAATCAATGTGTTTTCATTAGAATTAAATAAAATGTTCCTGTTTTTAGTTTATATTACCGATGGAAGATGTACACGAAAACCGCTCTATTCCGGCTGAAACGTCGGTATATGCAATAAAATCAAAACTTCTCCCCCTTTCAATATCATACTCAGTATTTTAACGAGAAAGAAATAGTTGTTAGAAAATGAAGTATTTAAGGTTATTATCTAATCAATTATGTGTTTGCATCATTTTTATCGTATATATAATTAATTAATACCCATAAACTGAAAATTCACAAAAACGCGGAAAAACGGCAAAATATTGCCTAATTCGATGATATTTTGTTTAAATCACATAAAGGAAAAGGGAATGATAAACGTCAAAATATTGCTAAATTCGATGATTTTTCGTACAAACAAAATGCAAGAAAACATGCTTAAAATGCAATATTATGCGAAATTCTAAGATTCGAAGGCCAAATCACATATTGTGATACTACATGAAATAGTATCGAAATATTGGTAAAAATGAATATATTTGCGTAATATCAAACTACATGATTAACGTGAAAAGTCACTATTTTACCAAATTTGAGGATTTTTACTTCAAATCCTTGAGCGAGGTTTCGTATTATTTAGATCCAAGAAAAGACATATGACAATGTTGTTTCCAATACAAATGATAAAAAAACAATGTATTTTCATTAGAATTAACTAAAATGTTCTTGATTTTCCGTTTATATTACGGAGGAAAGATGTACACGTAAAACCGCTCTAATCCGGCTGAAACATCGATATATGCAATAAAAACCGAACTTCTCCCCTTTTCAATATCTTCCACAGTATTTTAACGAGAAACAAATAGATGATTGAAAATGAAGTATTTAAGGTTATAATCTAATCAATTATGTGTTTGCATCATTTTTATCGTATATATATGAATTAATACCCATAGACTGAAAATTCACAAAAACGTGGAAAACGGCAAAATATTGCCTAATTCGATGATATTTTGTTTAAATCACATAATGGAAAAGGGGATGATAAAAGTCAAAATATTGCTAAATTCGATGATTTTTCGTACAAACAAAATGCAAGAAAACTTGCTTAAAATGCAATATTATGCGAAATTCTGAGATTCGAAGGCCAAATCACATATTGTGATACTACATGAAATAGTATCGAAATATTGGTAAAAATGAATATATTTGCGTAATATCAAACTACATGATTAACGTGAAAAGTCACTATTTTACCAAATTTGAGGATTTTAACTTCAAATCATTGAGCGAGGTTTCGTATTATTTAGATCCAAGAAAAGACATATGACAATGTTGTTTCCAATACAAATGATAAAAAAACAATGTATTTTCATTAGAATTAACTAAAATGTTTTTGATTTTCCGTTTATATTACGGAGGGAAGATGTACACGTAAAACCGCTCTAATCCGGCTGAAACGTCGATATATGCAATAAAAACCGAACTTCTCCCTTTTTCAATATCTTCCTCACTATTTTAACGAGAAACAAATAGATGATTGAAAATGAAGTATTTAAGGTTATTATTTAATCAATTATGTGTTTGCATCATTTTTATCGTATATATAATTAATTAATACCCATAAACTGAAAATTCACAAAAACGCGGAAAAACGGCAAAATATTGCCTAATTCGATGATATTTTGTTTAAATCACATAAAGGAAAAGGGGATGATAAACATCAAAATATTGCTAAATTCGATGATTTTTCGTACGAAACAAAATGCAAGAAAACTTGCTTAAAATGCAATATTATTCGAAATTCTGAGATTTCAAGGCCAAATCACATATCGTAATACTACATGAAATAGTATCGAAATATTGGTAAAAATGAATATATTTACGTAATATCAAACTACATGAAAACGTGAAAAAAGTCACTATTTAACCATATTTGAGGATTTTAACTTCAAATCATACAGCAAGGTTTCGTATTATTTAGATCCAAGAAAAGACATATGACAATGTTGTTTCCAATGCAAATGATAAAAATCAATGTGTTTTCATTAGAATTAACTAAAATGTTCTTGATTTTCCGTTTATATTACCGATGGAAGATGTATACGAAAACCGCTCTATTCCGGCTGAAACGTCGATATATGCAATAAAAGCCGAACTTCTCCCCTTTTCAATATCTTACTCAGTATTTTAACGAGAAACAAATAGATGATTTAAAATGAAGTATTTAAGGTAATTATCTAATCAATTATGTGTTTGCATCTTTTTTATCGTATATGTAATGAATTAATACCCATAAATTGAAAATTCACAAAAACGTGGATAAACGACAAAATATTGCCTAATTCGATGATATTTTGTTTAAATCACATAAAGGAAAAGGGGATGATAAACGTCAAAATATTGCTAAATTCGATGATTTTTCGTACAAAACAAAATGCAAGAAAACTTGCTTAAAATGCAATATTATGCGAAATTCTGAGATTTAAAGGCCAAATCACATATCGTAATACTACATGAAATAGTATTGAAATATTGGTAAAAATGAGTATATTTACGTAATATCAAACTACATGATTAACGTGAAAAAGTCACTATTTTACCATGTTTGAGGATTTTAACTTCAAATCATTGAGCGAGGTATCGTATTATTTAGATCCAAGAAAAGACATATGACAATGTTGTTTCCAATACAAATGATAAAAAAACAATGTATTTTCATTAGAATTAACTAAAATGTTCTTGTTTTTCCGTTTATATTACGGAGGGAAGATGTACACGTAAAACCGCTCTAATCCGGCTGAAACGTCGATATATGCAATAAAAACCGAACTTCTCCCCCTTTCAATATCTTACTCAGTATTTTAACGAGAAACAAATAGATGATTGAAAATAAAGTATTTAAGGTTATCATCTAATCAATTATGTGTTTGCATCATTTTTATCGTATATATATGAACTAATACCCATAGACTGAAAATTCACAAAAACGTGGAAAACGGCAAAATATTGCCTAATTCGATGATATATTGTTTAAATCACATAAAGGAGAAGGGGATGATAAACGTCAAAATATTGCTAAATTCGATGATTTTTCGTACGAAACAAAATGCAAGAAAACTTGCTTAAAATGCAATATTATGCAAAATTCTGAGATTTCAAGGCCAAATCACATATCGTAATACTACATGAAATAGTATCGAAATATTGGTAAAAATGAATATATTTACGTAATATCAAAGTACATGATTAACGTGAAAAAGTCACTATTTTACCATATTTGAGGATTTTAACTTCAAATCATTGAGCGAGGTTTCGTATTATTTAGATCCAAGAAAAGACATATGACAATGTTGTTTCCAATACAAATGATAAAAATCAATGTGTTTTCATTAGAATTAACTAAAATGTTCCTGATTTTCCGTTTATATTACCGATGGAAGATGTACACGAAAACCGCTCTATTCCGGCTGAAACGTCGATATATGCAATAAAATCAGAACTTCTCCCACTTTCAATGTCTTACTCAGTATTTTAACGAGAAAGAAATAGTTGTTTGAAAATGAAGTATTTAAGGGTATTATCTAATCAATTATGTGTTTGCATCATTTTTATCGTATATATAATGAATTAATACCCATAAACTGAAAATTCACAAAAACGTGGAAAAACGGCAAAATATTGCCTAATTCGATGATATTTTGCTTAAATCACATAAAGGAGAAGGGGATGATAAACGTCAAAATATTGCTAAATTCGATGATTTTTCGTACGAAACAAAATGAAAGAAAACTTGCTTAAAATGCAATATTATGTGAAATTCTGAGATTTCAAGGCCAAATCACATATCGTAATACTACATGAAATAGTATCGAAATATTGGTAAAAATGAATATATTTACGTAATATCAAACTACATGATTAACGTGAAAAAGTCACTATTTTACCGTATTTGAGGATTTTAACTTCAAATCATTGAGCGAGGTTTCGTATTATTTAGATCCAAGAAAAGACATATGACAATGTTGTTTCCAATACAAATGATAAAAATCAATGTGTTTTCATTAGAATTAACTAAAATGTTCTTGATTTTCCGTTTATATTACCGATGGAAGATGTATACGAAAACCGCTCTATTCCGGCTGAAACGTCGATATATGCAATAAAAGCCGAACTTCTCCCCTTTTCAATATCTTACTCAGTATTTTAACGAGAAACAAATAGATGATTTAAAATGAAGTATTTAAGGTAATTATCTAATCAATTATGTGTTTGCATCTTTTTTATCGTATATGTAATGAATTAATACCCATAAATTGAAAATTCACAAAAACGTGGATAAACGGCAAAATATTGCCTAATTCGATGATATTTTGTTTAAATCACATAAAGGAAAAGGGGATGATAAACGTCAAAATATTGCTAAATTCGATGATTTTTCGTACAAAACAAAATGCAAGAAAACTTGCTTAAAATGCAATATTATGCGAAATTCTGAGATTTAAAGGCCAAATCACATATCGTAATACTACATGAAGAAGTATTGAAATATTGGTAAAAATGAGTATATTTACGTAATATCAAACTACATGATTAACGTGAAAAAGTCACTATTTTACCATGTTTGAGGATTTTAACTTCAAATCATTGAGCGAGGTATCGTATTATTTAGATCCAAGAAAAGACATATGACAATGTTGTTTCCAATACAAATGATAAAAAAACAATGTATTTTCATTAGAATTAACTAAAATGTTTTTGTTTTTCCGTTTATATTACGGAGGGAAGATGTACACGTAAAACCGCTCTAATCCGGCTGAAACGTCGATATATGCAATAAAAACCGAACTTCTCCCCCTTTCAATATCTTACTCAGTATTTTAACGAGAAACAAATAGATGATTGAAAATAAAGTATTTAAGGTTATCATCTAATCAATTATGTGTTTGCATCATTTTTATCGTATATATATGAACTAATACCCATAGACTGAAAATTCACAAAAACGTGGAAAACGGCAAAATATTGCCTAATTCGATGATATATTGTTTAAATCACATAAAGGAGAAGGGGATGATAAACGTCAAAATATTGCTAAATTCGATGATTTTTCGTACGAAACAAAATGCAAGAAAACTTGCTTAAAATGCAATATTATGCAAAATTCTGAGATTTCAAGGCCAAATCACATATCGTAATACTACATGAAATAGTATCGAAATATTGGTAAAAATGAATATATTTACGTAATATCAAAGTACATGATTAACGTGAAAAAGTCACTATTTTACCATATTTGAGGATTTTAACTTCAAATCATTGAGCGAGGTTTCGTATTATTTAGATCCAAGAAAAGACATATGACAATGTTGTTTCCAATACAAATGATAAAAATCAATGTGTTTTCATTAGAATTAACTAAAATGTTCCTGATTTTCCGTTTATATTACCGATGGAAGATGTACACGAAAACCGCTCTATTCCGGCTGAAACGTCGATATATGCAATAAAATCAGAACTTCTCCCACTTTCAATGTCTTACTCAGTATTTTAACGAGAAAGAAATAGTTGTTTGAAAATGAAGTATTTAAGGGTATTATCTAATCAATTATGTGTTTGCATCATTTTTATCGTATATATAATGAATTAATACCCATAAACTGAAAATTCACAAAAACGTGGAAAAACGGCAAAATATTGCCTAATTCGATGATATTTTGCTTAAATCACATAAAGGAGAAGGGGATGATAAACGTCAAAATATTGCTAAATTCGATGATTTTTCGTACGAAACAAAATGCAAGAAAACTTGCTTAAAATGCAATATTATGTGAAATTCTGAGATTTCAAGGCCAAATCACATATCGTAATACTACATGAAATAGTATCGAAATATTGGTAAAAATGAATATATTTACGTAATATCAAACTACATGATTAACGTGAAAAAGTCACTATTTTACCGTATTTGAGGATTTTAACTTCAAATCATTGAGCGAGGTTTCGTATTATTTAGATCCATGAAAAGACATATGACAATGTTGTTTCCAATACAAATGATAAAAATCAATGTGTTTTCATTAGAATTAACTAAAATGTTCCTGATTTTTAGTTTATATTACCGATGGAAGATGTACACGAAAACCGCTCTATTCCGGCTAAAACGTCGATATATGCAATAAAATCAGAACTTCTCCCACTTTCAATGTCTTACTCAGTATTTTAACGAGAAAGAAATAGTTGTTTGATAATGAAGTTTTTAAGGGTATTATCTAATCAATTATGTGTTTGCATCATTTTTATCGTAAATATAATTAATTAATACTCATAAACTGAAAATTCACAAAAACGTGGAAAAACGGCAAAATATATCCTAATTCGATGATATTTTGTTTAAATAACATAAAGGAAAAGGGGATGATAAACGTCAAAATATTGCAAAATTCGATGATTTTTCGTACGAAACAAAATGCAAGAAAACTTGCTTAAAATGCAATATTATGCGAAATTCTGAGATTCGAAGGCCAAATCACATATCGTGATACTACATGAAATAGTATCGATATATTGGTAAAAATGAATATATTTGCGTAATATCAAACTAAATGATTAACGTGAAAATTCACTATTTTACCATATTTGAGTATTTTACCTTCAAATCATAAAGCGAGGTTTCGTATTATTTAGATCCAAGAAAAGACATATGACAATGTTGTTTCCAATACAAATGATAAAAAGCAATGTGTTTTCATTAGAATTTACTAAAATGTTTTTGATTTTCCGTTTACATTACTGAGGGAAGATGTACACGTAAACCGCTCTTATCCGGCTGAAACGTCGATATATGCAATAAAAACCGAACTTCTCTTCTTTTCAATATCTTACTCAGTATTTTAACAAAAAACAAATAGATGATTGAAAATGAAGTATTTAAGGTTATTATCTAATCAATTATGTGTTTGCATCATTTTTATCGTATATATATATGAATTAATACCCATAGACTGAAAATTCACAAAAACGTGGAAAACGGCAAAATATTGCCTAATTCGATGATATATTGTTTAAATCACATAAAGGAGAAGGGGATGATAAACGTCAAAATATTGCTAAATTCGATGATTTTTCGTACGAAACAAAATGCAAGAAAACTTGCTTAAAATGCAATATTATGCGAAATTCTAAGATTTCAAGGCCAAATCACATATCGTAAAACTACATGAAATAGTATCGAAATATTGGAAAATGAATATATTTACGTAATATCAAACTACATGATTAACGTGAAAAAGTCACTATTTTACCATATTTGAGGATTTTAACTTCAAATCATTGAGCGAGGTTTCGTATTATTTAGATCCAAGAAAAGACATATGACAATGTTGTTTCCAATACAAATGATAAAAATCAATGTGTTTTCATTAGAATTAACTAAAATGTTCCTGATTTTTAGTTTATATTACCGATGGAAGATGTACACGAAAACTGCTCTATTCCGGCTGAAACGTCGATATATGCAATAAAATCAGAACTTCTCCCACTTTCAATGTCTTACTCAGTATTTTAACGAGAAAGAAATAGTTGTTTGAAAATGAAGTATTTAAGGGTATTATCTAATCAATTATGTGTTTGCATCATTTTTATCGTATATATAATTAATTAATACCCATCAACTGAAAATTCACAAAAACGTGGAAAAACGGCAAAATATATCCTAATTCGATGATATTTTGTTTAAATCACATAAAGGAAAAGGGGATGATAAACGTCAAAATATTGCTAAATTCGATGACTTTTTGTACGAAACAAAATGCAAGAAAACTTGCTTAAAATGCAATATTGTGCGAAATTCTGTGATTTGAACGCCAAATCACATATCGTGATACTACATGAAATAGTATCGAAATATTGGTAAAAATGAATATATTTACGTAATATCAAACTACATGAAAACGTGAAAAAAGTAACTATTTAACCATATTTGAGGATTTTAACTTCAAATCATACAGCAAGGTTTCGTATTATTTAGATCCAAGAAAAGACATATGACAATGTTGTTTCCAATGCAAATGATAAAAATCAATGTGTTTTCATTAGAATTAACTAAAATGTTACTGATTTTCCGTTTATATTACCGATGGAAGATGTATACGAAAACCGCTCTCTTCCGGCTGAAACGTCGATATATGCAATAAAAACCGAACTTCTCTCCTTTTCAATATCTTACTCAGTATTTTAACGAGAAACAAATAGATGATTGAAAATGAAGTATTTAAGGTTATCATCTAATCAATTATGTGTTTGCATCATTTTTATCGTATATATATATGAATTATTATCAATAGACTGAAAATTCACAAAAACGTGGAAAACGGCAAAATATTGCCTAATTCGATGATATATTGTTTAAATCACATAAAGGAGAAGGGGATGATAAACGTCAAAATATTGCTAAATTCGATGATTTTTCGTACGAAACAAAATGCAAGAAAACTTGCTTAAAATGCAATATTATGCGAAATTCTGAGATTCGAAGGCCAAATCACATGTCGTGATACTACATGAAATAGTATCGGTATATTGGTAGAAATGAATATATTTGCGTAATATCAAACTAAATGATTAACGTGAAAATTCACTATTTTACCATATTTGAGTATTTTACCTTCAAATCATAAAGCGAGGTTTCGTATTATTTAGATCCAAGAAAAGACATATGACAATGTTGTTTCCAATACAAATGATAAAAAGCAATGTGTTTTCATTAGAATTTACTAAAATGTTTTTGATTTTCCGTTTACATTACTGAGGGAAGATGTACACGTAAACCGCTCTAATCCGGCTGAAACGTCGATATATGCAATAAAAACCGAACTTCTCTCCTTTTCAATATCTAACTCAGTATTTTAACGAGAAACAAATAGATGATTGAAAATGAAGTATTTAAGTTTATTATCTAATCAATTATGTGTTTGCATCATTTTTATCGTATATATATGAATTAATACCCATAGACTGAAAATTCACAAAAACGTGGAAAACGGCAAAATATTGCCTAATTCGATGATATATTGTTTAAATCACATAAAGGAGAAGGGGATGATAAACGTCAAAATATTGCTAAATTCGATGATTTTTCGTACGAAACAAAATGCAAGAAAACTTGCTTAAAATGCAATATTATGCGAAATTCTAAGATTTCAAGGCCAAATCACATATCGTAATACTACATGAAATAGTATCGAAATATTGGAAAATGAATATATTTACGTAATATCAAACTACATGATTAACGTGAAAAAGTCACTATTTTACCATATTTGAGAATTTTAACTTCAAATCATTGAGCGAGGTTTCGTATTATTTAGATCCAAGAAAAGACATATGACAATGTTGTTTCCAATACAAATGATAAAAATCAATGTGTTTTCATTAGAATTAACTAAAATGTTCCTGATTTTTAGTTTATATTACCGATGGAAGATGTACACGAAAACCGCTCTATTCCGGCTGAAACGTCGATATATGCAATAAAATCACACCTTCTCCCACTTTCAATGTCTTACTCAGTATTTTAACGAGAAAGAAATAGTTGTTTGAAAATGAAGTATTTAAGGGTATTATCTAATCAATTATGTGTTTGCATCATTTTTATCGTATATATAATTAATTAATACCCATAAACTGAAAATTCACAAAAACGTGGAAAAACGGCAAAATATATCCTAATTCGATGATATTTTGTTTAAATCACATAAAGGAAAAGGGGATGATAAACGTCAAAATATTGCTAAATTCGATGATTTTTCGTACGAAACAAAATGCAAGAAAACTTGCTTAAAATGCAATATTATGCGAAATTCTGAGATTTGAAGGCCAAATCACATATCGTAATACTACATGAAATAGTATCGAAATATTGGTAAAAATGAGTATATTTACGTATTATCAAACTACATTATTAACATGAAAAATTCACTATTTTACCATGTTTGAGGATTTTAACTTCAAATCATTGAGCGAGGTTTCGTATTATTTAGATCCAAGAAAAGACATATGACAATGCTGTTTCCAATACAAATGATAAAAGAACAATGGGTTTTCATTAGAATTAACTAAAATGTTCTTGATTTTCCGTTTATATTACGGAGGGAAGATGTACACGTAAAACCGCTCTAATCCGGCTGAAACGTCGATATATGCAATAAAAACCGAACTTCTCCCCCTTTCAATATCTTACTCAGTATTTTAACGAGAAACAAATAGATGATTGAAAATGAAGTATTTAAGGTTATTATCTAATCAATTATGTGTTTGCATCATTTTTATCGTATATATAATGAATTAATACCCATAAATTGAAAATTCACAAAAACGTGGAAAAACGGCAAAATATTGCCTAATTCGATGATATTTTGTTTAAATTACATAAAGGAAAAGGGGATGATAAACGTCAAAATATTGCTAAATTCGATGATTTTTCGTAAGAAACAAAATGCAAGGAAACTTGCTTAAAATGCAATATTATGCGAAATTCTGAGATTTGAAGGCCAAATCACATATCGTAATACTACATGAAATAGTATCGAAAAATTGGTAAAAATGAGTATATTTACGTAATATCAAACTACATGATTAACGTGAAAAAGTGACTATTTTACCATGTTTGAGGATTTTAACTTCAAATCATTGAGCTAGGTTTCGTATTATTTAGATCCAAGAAAAGACATATGACAATGTTGTTTCCAATGCAAATGATAAAAATCAATGTGTTTTCATTAGAATTAACTAAAATGTTACTGATTTTCCGTTTATATTACCGATGGAAGATGTATACGAAAACCGCTCTATTCCGGCTGAAACGTCTATATATGCAATAAAAACCGAACTTCTCCCCTTTTCAATATCTTACTCAGTATTTTAACGAGAAACAAATAGATGATTGAAAATGAAGTATTTAAGGTTATCGTCTAATCAATTATGTGTTTGCATCATTTTTATCGTATATATATATGAATTAATACCAATAGACTGAAAATTCACAAAAACGTGGAAAACGGCAAAATATTGCCTAGTTCGATGATATTTTGTTTAAATCACATAAAGGAAAAGGGGATGATGAACGTCAAAATATTGCTAAATTTGATGATTTTTCGTACGAAACAAAATGCAAGAAACCTTACTTAAAATGCAATATTATGCGAAATTCTGAGATTTGAAGGCCAAATCACATATCGTAATACTACATGAAATAGTATCGAAATATTGGTAAAAATGAATATATTTACGTAATATCAAACTACATGATTAACGTGAAAAAGTGACTATTTTACCATATTTGAGGATTTTAACTTCAAATCATTGAACGAGGTTTCGTATTATTTAGATCCAAGAAAAGACATATGACAATGTTGTATCCAATACAAATGATAAAAAAACAATGTATTTTCATTAGAATTAACTAAAATGTTCTTGATTTTTAATTTATATTACGGAGGGAAAATGTACACGTAAAACCGCTCTAATCCGGCTGAAACGTCGATATATGCAATAAAACCAGAACTTCTCCCCCTTTCAATATCTTACTCAGTATTTTAACGAGAAAGAAATTGTTGATTGAAAATGAAGTATTTAAGGTTATTATCTAATCAATTATGTGTTTGCATCATTTTTATCGTATATATAATGAATTAATACCCATAAACTGAAAATTCACAAAAACGTTGAAAAAACGGCAAAATATTGCCTAATTCGATGATATTTTGTTTAAATTACATAAAGGAAAAGGGGATGATAAACGTCAAAATATTGCTAAATTCGATGATTTTTCGTACGAAACAAAATGCAAGGAAACTTGCTTAAAATGCAATATTATGCTAAATTCTGAGATTTGAAGGCCAAATCACATATCGTAATACAACATAAAATAGTATCAAAATATTGGTAAAAATGAGTATATTTACGTAATATCAAACTACATGATTAACGTTATAAAGTCACTATTTTACCATGTTTGAGGATTTTAACTTCAAATCATTGAGCGAGGTTTCGTATTATTTAGATCCAAGAAAAGACATATGACAATGTTGTTTCCAATACAAATGATAAAAAACAATGTGTTTTCATTAGAATTAACTAAAATGTTCTTGATTTTTCGTTTATATTACGGAGGGAAGATGTACACGTAAAACCGCTCTAATCCGGCTGAAACGTCGATATATGCAATATAAACCGAACTTCTCCCCCTTTCAATATCTTACTCAGTATTTTAACGAGAAACAAATAGATGATTGAAAATGAAGTATTTAAGGTTATTATCTAATCAATTATGTGTTTGCATCATTTTTATCGTATATATAATGAATTAATACCCATAAACTGAAAATTCACAAAAACGTGGATAAACCGCAAAATATAGCCTAATTCGATGATATTTTGTTTAAATCACATAAAGGAAAAGGGGATGATAAACATCAAAATATTGCTAAATTCGATGATTTTTCGTACGAAACAAAATGCAAGACAACTTGCTTAAAATGCAATATTATGCGAAATTCTGAGATTTGAAGGCCAAATCACATATCGTAATACAACATGAAATAGTATCAAAATATTGGTAGAAATGAATATATTTACGTAATATCAAACTACATGAAAACGTGAAAAAAGTAACTATTTAACCATTTTTGAGGATTTTAACTTCAAATCATACAGCAAGGTTTCGTATTATTTAGATCCAAGAAAAGACATATGACAATGTTGTTTCCAATACAAATGATAAAAAAACAATGTGTTTTCATTAGAATTAACTAAAATGTTACTGATTTTCCGTTTATATTACCGATGGAAGATGTATACGAAAACCGCTTTATTCCGGCTGAAACGTCTATATATGCAATAAAAACCGAACTTCTCCCCTTTTCAATATCTTACTTAGTATTTTAACGAGAAACAAATAGATGATTGAAAATGAAGTATTTAAGGTTATCGTCTAATCAATTATGTGTTTGCATCATTTTTATCGTATATATATATGAATTAATACCAATAGACTGAAAATTCACAAAAACGTGGAAAACGGCAAAATATTGCCTAGTTCGATGATATTTTGTTTAAATCACATAAAGGAAAAGGGGATGATGAACGTCAAAATATTGCTAAATTTGATGATTTTTCGTACGAAACAAAATTCAAGAAACCTTACTTAAAATGCAATATTATGCGAAATTCTGAGATTTGAAGGCCAAATCACATATCGTAATACTACATGAAATAGTATCGAAATATTGGTAAAAATGAATATATTTACGTAATATCAAACTACATGATTAACGTGAAAAAGTGACTATTTTACCATATTTGAGGATTTTAACTTCAAATCATTGAACGAGGTTTCGTATTATTTAGATCCAAGAAAAGACATATGACAATGTTGTATCCAATACAAATGATAAAAAAACAATGTATTTTCATTAGAATTAACTAAAATGTTCTTGATTTTTAATTTATATTACGGAGGGAAAATGTACACGTAAAACCGCTCTAATCCGGCTGAAACGTCGATATATGCAATAAAACCAGAACTTCTCCCCCTTTCAATATCTTACTCAGTATTTTAACGAGAAAGAAATTGTTGATTGAAAATGAAGTATTTAAGGTTATTATCTAATCAATTATGTGTTTGCATCATTGTTATCGTATATATAATGAATTAATACCCATAAACTGAAAATTCACAAAAACGTTGAAAAAACGGCAAAATATTGCCTAATTCGATGATATTTTGTTTAAATTACATAAAGGAAAAGGGGATGATAAACGTCAAAATATTGCTAAATTCGATGATTTTTCGTACGAAACAAAATGCAAGGAAACTTGCTTAAAATGCAATATTATGCTAAACTCTGAGATTTGAAGGCCAAATCACATATCGTAATACAACATAAAATAGTATCAAAATATTGGTAAAAATGAGTATATTTACGTAATATCAAACTACATGATTAACGTTATAAAGTCACTATTTTACCATGTTTGAGGATTTTAACTTCAAATCATTGAGCGAGGTTTCGTATTATTTAGATCCAAGAAAAGACATATGACAATGTTGTTTCCAATACAAATGATAAAAAACAATGTGTTTTCATTAGAATTAACTAAAATGTTCTTGATTTTTCGTTTATATTACGGAGGAAAGATATACACGTAAAACCGCTCTAATCCGGCTGAAACGTCGATATATGCAATATAAACCGAACTTCTCCCCCTTTCAATATCTTACTCAGTATTTTAACGAGAAACAAATAGATGATTGAAAATGAAGTATTTAAGGTTATTATCTAATCAATTATGTGTTTGCATCATTTTTATCGTATATATAATGAATTAATACCCATAAATTGAAAATTCACAAAAACGTGGAAAAACGGCAAAATATTGCCTAATTCGATGATATTTTGTTTAAATCACATAAAGGAAAAGGGGATGATAAACATCAAAATATTGCTAAATTCGATGATTTTTCGTACGAAACAAAATGCAAGACAACTTGCTTAAAATGCAATATAATGCGAAATTCTGAGATTTGAAGGCCAAATCACATATCGTAATACAACATGAAATAGTATCAAAATATTGGTAAAAATGAATATACTTACGTAATATCAAACTACATGATTAACGTGAAAAAGTCACTATTTCACCAAATTTGAGGATTTTAACTTCAAATCATTGAGCGAGGTTTCGTATTATTTAGATCCAAGAAAAGACATATGACAATGTTGTTTCCAATACAAATGATAAAAAAACAATGTGTTTTCATTAGAATTAACTAAAATGTTACTGATTTTCCGTTTATATTACCGATGGAAGATGTTTACGAAAACCGCTCTATTCCGGCTGAAACGTCGATATATGGAATAAAAACCGAACTTCTCCCCTTTTCAATATCTTACTCAGTATTTTAACCAGAAACAAATAGATGATTGAAAATGAAGTATTTAAGGTTATTATCTAATCAATTATGTGTTTGCATCACTTTTATCGTATATATAATGAATTAATACCCATAAACTGAAAATTCACAAAAACGTGGATAAACCGCAAAATATAGCCTAATTCGATGATATTTTGTTTAAATCATATAAAGGAAAAGGGGATGATAAACGTCAAAATATTGCTAAATTCGATGACTTTTTGTACGAAACAAAATGCAAGAAAACTTGCTTAAAATGCAATATTGTGCGAAATTCTTTTGATTTGAACGCCAAATCACATATCGTGATACTACATGAAATAGTATCGAAATATTGGTAAAAATGAATATATTTACGTAATATCAAACTACATGAAAACGTGAAAAAAGTAACTATTTAACCATATTTGAGGATTTTAACTTCAAATCATACAGCAAGGTTTCGTATTATTTAGATCCAAGAAAAGACATATGACAATGTTGTTTCCAATGCAAATGATAAAAATCAATGTGTTTTCTTTAGAATTAACTAAAATGTTACTGATTTTCCGTTTATATTACCGATGGAAGATGTATACGAAAACCGCTCTATTCCGGCTGAAACGTCTATATATGCAATAAAAACCGAACTTCTCCCCTTTTCAATATCTTACTTAGTATTTTAACGAGAAACAAATAGATGATTGAAAATGATGTATTTAAGGTTATCGTCTAATCAATTATGTGTTTGCATCATTTTTATCGTATATATATATGAATTAATACCAATAGACTGAAAATTCACAAAAACGTGGAAAACGGCAAAATATTGCCTAGTTCGATGATATTTTGTTTAAATCACATAAAGGAAAAGGGGATGATGAACGTCAAAATATTGCTAAATTTGATGATTTTTCGTACGAAACAAAATGCAAGAAACCTTACTTAAAATGCAATATTATGCGAAATTCTGAGATTTGAAGGCCAAATCACATATCGTAATACTACATGAAATAGTATCGAAATATTGGTAAAAATGAATATATTTACGTAATATCAAACTACATGATTAACGTGAAAAAGTGACTATTTTACCATATTTGAGGATTTTAACTTCAAATCATTGAACGAGGTTTCGTATTATTTAGATCCAAGAAAAGACATATGACAATGTTGTATCCAATACAAATGATAAAAAAACAATGTATTTTCATTAGAATTAACTAAAATGTTCTTGATTTTTAATTTATATTACGGAGGGAAAATGTACACGTAAAACCGCTCTAATCCGGCTGAAACGTCGATATATGCAATAAAACCAGAACTTCTCCCCCTTTCAATATCTTACTCAGTATTTTAACGAGAAAGAAATTGTTGATTGAAAATGAAGTATTTAAGGTTATTATCTAATCAATTATGTGTTTGCATCATTTTTATCGTATATATAATGAATTAATACCCATAAACTGAAAATTCACAAAAACGTTGAAAAAACGGCAAAATATTGCCTAATTCGATGATATTTTGTTTAAATTACATAAAGGAAAAGGGGATGATAAACGTCAAAATATTGCTAAATTCGATGATTTTTCGTACGAAACAAAATGCAAGGAAACTTGCTTAAAATGCAATATTATGCGAAATTCTGAGATTTGAAGGCCAAATCTCATATCGTAATACTACATGAAATACTATCGAAAAATTGGTAAAAATGAGTATATTTACGTAATATCAAACTACATGATTAACGTGAAAAAGTCACTATTTTACCATGTTTGAGGATTTTAACTTCAAATCATTGAGCGAGGTTTCGTATTATTTAGATCCAAGAAAAGACATATGACAATGTTGTTTCCAACACAAATGATAAAAAACAATGTGTTTTCATTAGAATTAACTAAAATGTTCTTGATTTTTCGTTTATATTACGGAGGGAAGATGAACACGTAAAACCGCTCTAATCCGGCTGAAACGTCGATATATGCAATAAAAACCGAACTTCTCCCCCTTTCAATATCTTACTCAGTATTTTAACGAGAAACAAATAGATGATTGAAAATGAAGTATTTAAGGTTATTATCTAATCAATTATGTGTTTGCATCATTTTTATCGTTTATATAA
Source organism: Procambarus clarkii (assembly GCF_040958095.1). Lineage (NCBI taxonomy): Eukaryota > Metazoa > Arthropoda > Malacostraca > Decapoda > Cambaridae > Procambarus > Procambarus clarkii. The sequence goes on from NC_091236.1 coordinate 21,377,766, forward strand.
TGAATTAATACCCGTAAATTGAAAATTCACAAAAACGTGGAAAAACGGCAAAATATTGCCTAATTCGATGATATTTTGTTTAAATCACATAAAGGAAAAGGGGATGATAAACATCAAAATATTGCTAAATTCGATGATTTTTCGTACGAAACAAAATGCAAGACAACTTGCTTAAAATGCAATATTATGCGAAATTCTGAGATTTGAAGGCCAAATCACATATCGTAATACAACATGAAATAGTATCAAAATATTGGTAGAAATGAATATATTTACGTAATATCAAACTACATGAAAACGTGAAAAAAGTAACTATTTAACCATTTTTGAGGATTTTAACTTCAAATCATACAGCAAGGTTTCGTATTATTTAGATCCAAGAAAAGACATATGACAATGTTGTTTCCAATACAAATGATAAAAAAACAATGTGTTTTCATTAGAATTAACTAAAATGTTACTGATTTTCCGTTTATATTACCGATGGAAGATGTATACGAAAACCGCTTTATTCCGGCTGAAACGTCTATATATGCAATAAAAACCGAACTTCTCCCCTTTTCAATATCTTACTTAGTATTTTAACGAGAAACAAATAGATGATTGAAAATGAAGTATTTAAGGTTATCGTCTAATCAATTATGTGTTTGCATCATTTTTATCGTATATATATATGAATTAATACCAATAGACTGAAAATTCACAAAAACGTGGAAAACGGCAAAATATTGCCTAGTTCGATGATATTTTGTTTAAATCACATAAAGGAAAAGGGGATGATGAACGTCAAAATATTGCTAAATTTGATGATTTTTCGTACGAAACAAAATTCAAGAAACCTTACTTAAAATGCAATATTATGCGAAATTCTGAGATTTGAAGGCCAAATCACATATCGTAATACTACATGAAATAGTATCGAAATATTGGTAAAAATGAATATATTTACGTAATATCAAACTACATGATTAACGTGAAAAAGTGACTATTTTACCATATTTGAGGATTTTAACTTCAAATCATTGAACGAGGTTTCGTATTATTTAGATCCAAGAAAAGACATATGACAATGTTGTATCCAATACAAATGATAAAAAAACAATGTATTTTCATTAGAATTAACTAAAATGTTCTTGATTTTTAATTTATATTACGGAGGGAAAATGTACACGTAAAACCGCTCTAATCCGGCTGAAACGTCGATATATGCAATAAAACCAGAACTTCTCCCCCTTTCAATATCTTACTCAGTATTTTAACGAGAAAGAAATTGTTGATTGAAAATGAAGTATTTAAGGTTATTATCTAATCAATTATGTGTTTGCATCATTGTTATCGTATATATAATGAATTAATACCCATAAACTGAAAATTCACAAAAACGTTGAAAAAACGGCAAAATATTGCCTAATTCGATGATATTTTGTTTAAATTACATAAAGGAAAAGGGGATGATAAACGTCAAAATATTGCTAAATTCGATGATTTTTCGTACGAAACAAAATGCAAGGAAACTTGCTTAAAATGCAATATTATGCTAAATTCTGAGATTTGAAGGCCAAATCACATATCGTAATACAACATAAAATAGTATCAAAATATTGGTAAAAATGAGTATATTTACGTAATATCAAACTACATGATTAACGTTATAAAGTCACTATTTTACCATGTTTGAGGATTTTAACTTCAAATCATTGAGCGAGGTTTCGTATTATTTAGATCCAAGAAAAGACATATGACAATGTTGTTTCCAATACAAATGATAAAAAACAATGTGTTTTCATTAGAATTAACTAAAATGTTCTTGATTTTTCGTTTATATTACGGAGGAAAGATATACACGTAAAACCGCTCTAATCCGGCTGAAACGTCGATATATGCAATATAAACCGAACTTCTCCCCCTTTCAATATCTTACTCAGTATTTTAACGAGAAACAAATAGATGATTGAAAATGAAGTATTTAAGGTTATTATCTAATCAATTATGTGTTTGCATCATTTTTATCGTATATATAATGAATTAATACCCATAAATTGAAAATTCACAAAAACGTGGAAAAACGGCAAAATATTGCCTAATTCGATGATATTTTGTTTAAATCACATAAAGGAAAAGGGGATGATAAACATCAAAATATTGCTAAATTCGATGATTTTTCGTACGAAACAAAATGCAAGACAACTTGCTTAAAATGCAATATTATGCGAAATTCTGAGATTTGAAGGCCAAATCACATATCGTAATACAACATGAAATAGTATCAAAATATTGGTAAAAATGAATATACTTACGTAATATCAAACTACATGATTAACGTGAAAAAGTCACTATTTCACCAAATTTGAGGATTTTAACTTCAAATCATTGAGCGAGGTTTCGTATTATTTAGATCCAAGAAAAGACATATGACAATGTTGTTTCCAATACAAATGATAAAAAAACAATGTGTTTTCATTAGAATTAACTAAAATGTTACTGATTTTCCGTTTATATTACCGATGGAAGATGTTTACGAAAACCGCTCTATTCCGGCTGAAACGTCGATATATGGAATAAAAACCGAACTTCTCCCCTTTTCAATATCTTACTCAGTATTTTAACCAGAAACAAATAGATGATTGAAAATGAAGTATTTAAGGTTATTATCTAATCAATTATGTGTTTGCATCACTTTTATCGTATATATAATGAATTAATACCCATAAACTGAAAATTCACAAAAACGTGGATAAACCGCAAAATATAGCCTAATTCGATGATATTTTGTTTAAATCATATAAAGGAAAAGGGGATGATAAACGTCAAAATATTGCTAAATTCGATGACTTTTTGTACGAAACAAAATGCAAGAAAACTTGCTTAAAATGCAATATTGTGCGAAATTCTTTTGATTTGAACGCCAAATCACATATCGTGATACTACATGAAATAGTATCGAAATATTGGTAAAAATGAATATATTTACGTAATATCAAACTACATGAAAACGTGAAAAAAGTAACTATTTAACCATATTTGAGGATTTTAACTTCAAATCATACAGCAAGGTTTCGTATTATTTAGATCCAAGAAAAGACATATGACAATGTTGTTTCCAATGCAAATGATAAAAATCAATGTGTTTTCTTTAGAATTAACTAAAATGTTACTGATTTTCCGTTTATATTACCGATGGAAGATGTATACGAAAACCGCTCTATTCCGGCTGAAACGTCTATATATGCAATAAAAACCGAACTTCTCCCCTTTTCAATATCTTACTTAGTATTTTAACGAGAAACAAATAGATGATTGAAAATGATGTATTTAAGGTTATCGTCTAATCAATTATGTGTTTGCATCATTTTTATCGTATATATATATGAATTAATACCAATAGACTGAAAATTCACAAAAACGTGGAAAACGGCAAAATATTGCCTAGTTCGATGATATTTTGTTTAAATCACATAAAGGAAAAGGGGATGATGAACGTCAAAATATTGCTAAATTTGATGATTTTTCGTACGAAACAAAATGCAAGAAACCTTACTTAAAATGCAATATTATGCGAAATTCTGAGATTTGAAGGCCAAATCACATATCGTAATACTACATGAAATAGTATCGAAATATTGGTAAAAATGAATATATTTACGTAATATCAAACTACATGATTAACGTGAAAAAGTGACTATTTTACCATATTTGAGGATTTTAACTTCAAATCATTGAACGAGGTTTCGTATTATTTAGATCCAAGAAAAGACATATGACAATGTTGTATCCAATACAAATGATAAAAAAACAATGTATTTTCATTAGAATTAACTAAAATGTTCTTGATTTTTAATTTATATTACGGAGGGAAAATGTACACGTAAAACCGCTCTAATCCGGCTGAAACGTCGATATATGCAATAAAACCAGAACTTCTCCCCCTTTCAATATCTTACTCAGTATTTTAACGAGAAAGAAATTGTTGATTGAAAATGAAGTATTTAAGGTTATTATCTAATCAATTATGTGTTTGCATCATTTTTATCGTATATATAATGAATTAATACCCATAAACTGAAAATTCACAAAAACGTTGAAAAAACGGCAAAATATTGCCTAATTCGATGATATTTTGTTTAAATTACATAAAGGAAAAGGGGATGATAAACGTCAAAATATTGCTAAATTCGATGATTTTTCGTACGAAACAAAATGCAAGGAAACTTGCTTAAAATGCAATATTATGCGAAATTCTGAGATTTGAAGGCCAAATCTCATATCGTAATACTACATGAAATACTATCGAAAAATTGGTAAAAATGAGTATATTTACGTAATATCAAACTACATGATTAACGTGAAAAAGTCACTATTTTACCATGTTTGAGGATTTTAACTTCAAATCATTGAGCGAGGTTTCGTATTATTTAGATCCAAGAAAAGACATATGACAATGTTGTTTCCAACACAAATGATAAAAAACAATGTGTTTTCATTAGAATTAACTAAAATGTTCTTGATTTTTCGTTTATATTACGGAGGGAAGATGAACACGTAAAACCGCTCTAATCCGGCTGAAACGTCGATATATGCAATAAAAACCGAACTTCTCCCCCTTTCAATATCTTACTCAGTATTTTAACGAGAAACAAATAGATGATTGAAAATGAAGTATTTAAGGTTATTATCTAATCAATTATGTGTTTGCATCATTTTTATCGTTTATATAATGAATTAATACCCGTAAATTGAAAATTCACAAAAACGTGGAAAAACGGCAAAATATTGCCTAATTCGATGATATTTTGTTTAAATCACATAAAGGAAAAGGGGATGATAAACATCAAAATATTGCTAAATTCGATGATTTTTCGTACGAAACAAAATGCAAGACAACTTGCTTAAAATGCAATATTATGCGAAATTCTGAGATTTGAAGGCCAAATCACATATCGTAATACAACATGAAATAGTATCAAAATATTGGTAAAAATGAATATACTTACGTAATATCAAACTACATGATTAACGTGAAAAAGTCACTATTTCACCAAATTTGAGGATTTTAACTTCATATCATTGAGCGAGGTTTCGTATTATTTAGATCCAAGAAAAGACATATGACAATGTTGTTTCCAATACAAATGATAAAAAAACAAAGTGTTTTCATTAGAATTAACTAAAATGTTACTGATTTTCCGTTTATATTACCGATGGAAGATGTTTACGAAAACCGCTCTATTCCGGCTGAAACGTCGATATATGCAATAAAAACCGAACTTCTCATCTTTTCAATATCTTACTCAGTATTTTAACCAGAAACAAATAGATGATTGAAAATGAAGTATTTAAGGTTATTATCTAATCAATTATGTGTTTGCATCACTTTTATCGTATATATAATGAATTAATACCCATAAACTGAAAATTCACAAAAACGTGGATAAACCGCAAAATATAGCCTAATTCGATGATATTTTGTTTAAATCATATAAAGGAAAAGGGGATGATAAACGTCAAAATATTGCTAAATTCGATGACTATTTGTACGAAACAAAATGCAAGAAAACTTGCTTAAAATGCAATATTGTGCGAAATTCTGTGATTTGAACGCCAAATCACATATCGTGATACTACATGAAATAGTATCGAAATATTGGTAAAAATGAATATATTTACGTAATATCAAACTACATGAAAACGTGAAAAAAGTAACTATTTAACCATATTTGAGGATTTTAACTTCAAATCATACAGCAAGGTTTCGTATTATTTAGATCCATGAAAAGACATATGACAATGTTGTTTCCAATGCAAATGATAAAAATCAATGTGTTTTCATTAGAATTAACTAAAATGTTACTGATTTTCCGTTTATATTACCGATGGAAGATGTATACGAAAACCGCTCTATTCCGGCTGAAACGTCGATATATTCAATAAAAACCGAACTTCTCCCCTTTTCAATATCTTACTCAGTATTTTAACGAGAAACAAATAGATGATTGAAAATGAAGTATTTAAGGTTATCATCTAATCAATTATGTGTTTGCATCATTTTTATCGTATATATATATGAATTAATACCAATAGACTGAAAATTCACAAAAACGTGGAAAACGGCAAAATATTGCCTAGTTCGATGATATTTTGTTTAAATCACATAAAGGAAAAGGGGATGATAAACGTCAAAATATTGCTAAATTTGATGATTTTTCGTACGAAACAAAATGCAAGAAACCTTACTTAAAATGCAATATTATGCGAAATTCTGAGATTTGAAGGCCAAATCACATATCGTAATACTACATGAAATAGTATCGAAATATTGGTAAAAATTAATATATTTACGTAATATCAAACTACATGATTAACGTGAAAAAGTGACTATTTTACCATATTTGAGGATTTTAACTTCAACTCATTGAGCGAGGTTTCGTATTATTTAGATCCAAGAAAAGACATATGACAATGTTGTATCCAATACAAATGATAAAAAAACAATGTATTTTCATTAGAATTAACTAAAATGTTCTTGATTTTTAATTTATATTACGGAGGGAAAATGTACACGTAAAACCGTTCTAATCCGGCTGAAACGTCGATATATGCAATAAAACCAGAACTTCTCCCCCTTTCAATATCTTACTCATTATTTTAACGAGAAAGAAATTGTTGATTGAAAATGAAGTATTTAAGGTTATTATCTAATCAATTATGTGTTTGCATCTTTTTATCGTATATATAATGAATTAATACCCATAAATTGAAAATTCACAAAAACGTGGAAAAACGGCAAAATATTGCCTAATTCGATGATATTTTGTTTAAATCACATAAAGGAAAAGGGGATGATAAACGTCAAAATATTGCTAAATTCGATGATTTTTCGTACGAAACAAAATGCAAGGAAACTTGCTTAAAATGCAATATTATGCGAAATTCTGAGATTTGAAGGCCAAATCACATATCGTAATACTACATGAAATAGTTTCGAAATATTGGTAAAAATTAGTATATTTACTTAATATCAAACTACATGATTAACGTGAAAAAGTCACTATTTTACCATGTTTGAGGATTTTAACTTCAAATCATTGAGCGAGGTTTCGTATTATTTAGATCCAAGAAAAGACATATGACAATGTTGTTTCCAATACAAATGATAAAAAAACAATGTGTTTTCATTAGAATTAACTAAAATGTTCTTGATTTTTCGTTTATATTACGGAGGGAAGATGTACACGTAAAACCGCTCTAATCCGGCTGAAATGTCGATAGATGGAATAAAAACCGAACTTCTCCCCCTTTCAATATCTTACTCAGTATTTTACCGAGAAACAAATAGATGATTGAAAATGAAGAATTTAAGGTTATCATCTAATCAATTATGTGTTTGCATCATTTTTATCGTATATATATGAATAATTACCCATAGACTGATAATTCACAAAAACGTGGAAAACGGCAAAATATTGCCTAATTCGATAGTATTTTGTTTAAATCACAAAGGAAAAGGGGATGATAAACGTCAAAATATTGCTAAATTCGATGATTTTTCGATTATCTTACTATAATAAGATAATCTTACTATAATATTATCTTACCGATTATCGATTATCTTACTATAGTCTCGATTATCTTACTATAGTCTCGATTATCTTACTATAATATATTATCTTATTTTTTTGATTATCTTACTCAGTATTTTAACGAGAAACAAATAGATGATTGAAAATGAAGTATTTAAGGTTATTATCTAATCAATTATGTGTTTCCATCATTTTTATCGTATATATAATGAATTAATACCCATTAACTGAAAATTCACAAAATCGTGGAAAAACGGCAAAATATTGCCTAATTCGATGATATTTTGTTTAAATCACATAAAGGAGAAGGGGATGATAAACGTCAAAATATTGCTAAATTCGATGATTTTTCGTACGAAACAAAATGCAAGAAAACTTGCTTAAAATGCAATATTATGCGAAATTCTGAGATTTCAAGGCCAAATCACATATCGTAATACTACATGAAATAGTATGGAAATATTGGTAAAAATGAATATATTTACGTAATATCAAACTACATGATTAACGTGAAAAAGTTACTATTTTACCAAATTTGAGGATTTTAACTTCAAATCATTGAGCTAGGTTTCGTATTATTTAGATCCAAGAAAAGACATATGACAATGTTGTTTCCAATACAAATGATAAAAAAACAATGTGTTTTCATTAGAATTAACTAAAATGTTCTTGATTTTCCGTTTATATTACCGAGGGAAGATGTACACGTAAAACCGCTCTAATCCGGCTGAAACGTCGATATATGCAATAAAAACCGAACTTCTCCCCTTTTCAATATCTTACTCAGTATTTTAACGAGAAACAAATAGATGATTGAAAATGAAGTATTTAAGGTTATCATCTAATCAATTATGTGTTTGCATCACTTTTATCGTATATATATTAATTAATACCCATAGACTGAAAATTCACAAAAAGGTGAAAACGGCAAAATATTGCCTAATTCGATGATATTTTGTTTAAATCACAAAGGAAAAGGGGATGATAAACGTCAAAATATTGCTAAATTCGATGATTTTTCGTACGAAACAAAATGCAAGAAAACTTGCTTAAAATGCAATATTATGCGAAATTCTGAGATTTGAAGGCCAAATCACATATCGTAATACTACATGAAATAGTATCGAAATATTGGTAAAAATGAGTATATTTACGTAATATCAAACTACATGATTAACCTGAAAATGTCACTATTTTACCATGTTTGAGGATTTTAACTTCAAATCATTGAGCGAGGTTTCGTATTATTTAGATCCAAGAAAAGACATATGACAATGTTGTTTCCAATACAAATGATAAAAAAACAATGTGTTTTCATTAGAATTAACTAAAATGTTCTTGATTTTTCGTTTATATTACGGAGGGAAGATGTACACGTAAAACCGCTCTAATCCGGCTGAAACGTCGATAAATGCAATAAAAACCGAACTTCTCCCCTTTTCAATATCTTCCTCAGTATTTTAACGAGAAACAAATAGTTGATTGAAAATGAAGTATTTAAAGTTATTATCTAATCAATTATGTGTTTGCATCATTTTTATCGTATATATAATGAATTAATACCCATAAACTGAAAATTCACAAAAACGTGGAAAAACGGCAAAATATTGCCTAATTCGATGATATTTTGCTTAAATCACATAAAGGAGAAGGGGATGATAAACGTCAAAATATTGCTAAATTCGATGATTTTTGGTACGAAACAAAATGCAAGAAAACTTGCTTTAAATGCAATATTATGCGAAATTCTGAGATTTCAAGGCCAAATCACATATCGTAATACTACATGAAATAGTATCGAAATATTGGTAAAAATGAATATATTTACGTAATATCAAACTACATGATTAACGTGAAAAGTCACTATTTTACCAAATTTGAGGATTTTAACTTCAAATCATTGAGCTAGGTTTCGTATCATTTAGATCCAAGAAAAGACATATGACAATGTTGTTTCCAATACAAATGATAAAAAAACAATGTGTTTTCATTAGAATTAACTAAAATGTTCTTGATTTTCCGTTTATATTACCGAGGGAAGATGTACACGTAAAACCGCTCTAATCCGGCTGAAACGTCGATATATGCAATAAAAACCGAACTTCTCCCCTTTTCAATATCTTACTCAGTATTTTAACGAGAAACAAATAGATGATTGAAAATGAAGTATTTAAGGTTATCATCTAATCAATTATGTGTTTGCATCACTTTTATCGTATATATATGAATTAATACCCATAGACTGAAAATTCACAAAAACGTGGAAAACGGCAAAATATTGCCTAATTCGATGATATTTTGTTTAAATCACAAAGGAAAAGGGGATGATAAACGTCAAAATATTGCTAAATTCGATGATTTTTCGTACGAAACAAAATGCAAGAAAACTTGCTTAAAATGCAATATTATGCGAAATTCTGAGATTTGAAGGCCGAATCACATATCGTAATACTACATGAAATAGTATCGAAATATTGGTAAAAATGAGTATATTTACGTAATATCAAACTACATGATTAACGTGAAAATGTCACTATTTTACCATGTTTGAGGATTTTAACTTCAAATCATTGAGCGAGGTTTCGTATTATTTAGATCCAAGAAAAGACATATGACAATGTTGTTTCCAATACAAATTATAAAAAAACAATGTGTTTTCATTAGAATTAACTAAAATGTTCTTGATTTTTCGTTTATATTACGGAGGGAAGATGTACACGTAAAACCGCTCTAATCCGGCTGAAACGTCAATATATGCAATAAAAACCGAACTTCTCCCTCTTTCAATATCTTACTCAGTATTTTAACGAGAAACAAATAGTTGATTGAAAATGAAGTATTTAAGGTTATTATCTAATGAATTATGTGTTTGCATCATTTTTATCGTATATATAATGAATTAATACCCATAAACTGAAAATTCACAAAAACGTAGAAAAACGGCAAAATATTGCCTAATTCGATGATATTTTGTTTAAATTACATAAAGGAAAAGGGGATGATAAACGTCAAAATATTGCTAAATTCGATGATTTTTCGTACGAAACAAAATGCAAGAAAACTTGCTTAAAATGCAATATTATGCGAAATTCTGAGATTTCAAGGCCAAATCACATATCGTAATACTACATGAAATAGTATCGAAATATTGGTAAAAATGAATATATTTACGTAATATCAAACTACATGATTAACGTGAAAAGTCACTATTTTACCAAATTTGAGGATTTTAACTTCAAATCATTGAGCGAGGTTTCGTATTATTTACATCCAAGAAAAGACATATGACAATGTTGTTTCCAATACAAATTATAAAAAAACAATGTGTTTTCATTAGAATTAACTAAAATGTTCTTGATTTTCCGTTTATATTACGGAGGGAAGATGTACACGTAAAACCGCTCTAATCCGGCTGAAACGTCGATATATGCAATAAAAACCGAACTTCTCCCCCTTTCAATATCTTACTCAGTATTTTAACGAGAAACAAATAGATGATTGAAAATGAAGTATTTAAGGTTATTATCTAATCAATTATGTGTTTCCATCATTTTTATCGTATATATAATGAATTAATACCCATTAACTGAAAATTCACAAAATCGTGGAAAAACGGCAAAATATTGCCTAATTCGATGATATTTTGTTTAAATCACATAAAGGAGAAGGGGATGATAAACGTCAAAATATTGCTAAATTCGATGATTTTTCGTACGAAACAAAATGCAAGAAAACTTGCTTAAAATGCAATATTATGCGAAATTCTGAGATATGAAGGCCAAATCACATATCGTAATACTACATGAAATAGTATCGAAATATTGGTAAAAATGAGTATATTTACGTAATATCAAACTACATGATTAACCTGAAAATGTCACTATTTTACCATGTTTGAGGATTTTAACTTCAAATCATTGAGCGAGGTTTCGTATTATTTAGATCCAAGAAAAGACATATGACAATGTTGTTTCCAATACAAATGATAAAAAAACAATGTGTTTTCATTAGAATTAACTAAAATGTTCTTGATTTTTCGTTTATATTACGGAGGGAAGATGTACACGTAAAACCGCTCTAATCCGGCTGAAACGTCGATAAATGCAATAAAAACCGAACTTCTCCCCTTTTCAATATCTTCCTCAGTATTTTAACGAGAAACAAATAGTTGATTGAAAATGAAGTATTTAAAGTTATTATCTAATCAATTATGTGTTTGCATCATTTTTATCGTATATATAATGAATTAATACCCATAAACTGAAAATTCACAAAAACGTGGAAAAACGGCAAAATATTGCCTAATTCGATGATATTTTGCTTAAATCACATAAAGGAGAAGGGGATGATAAACGTCAAAATATTGCTAAATTCGATGATTTTTGGTACGAAACAAAATGCAAGAAAACTTGCTTTAAATGCAATATTATGCGAAATTCTGAGATTTCAAGGCCAAATCACATATCGTAATACTACATGAAATAGTATCGAAATATTGGAAAAAATGAATATATTTACGTAATATCAAACTACATGATTAACGTGAAAAGTCACTATTTTACCAAATTTGAGGATTTTAACTTCAAATCATTGAGCGAGGTTTCGTATTATTTACATCCAAGAAAAGACATATGACAACGTTGTTTCCAATACAAATGATAAAAAAACAATGTGTTTTCATTAGAATTAACTAAAATGTTCTTGATTTTCCGTTTATATTACGGAGGGAAGATGTACATGTAAAACCGCTCTAATCCGGCTGAAACGTCGATATATGCAATAAAAACCGAACTTCTCCCCCTTTCAATATCTTACTCAGTATTTTAACGAGAAACAAATAGATGATTGAAAATGAAGTATTTAAGGTTATTATCTAATCAATTATGTTTCCATCATTTTTATCGTATATATAATGAATTAATACCCATTAACTGAAAATTCACAAAATCGTGGAAAAACGGCAAAATATTGCCTAATTCGATGATATTTTGTTTAAATCACAAAGGAAAAGGGGATGATAAACGTCAAAATATTGCTAAATTCGATGATTTTTCGTACGAAACAAAATGCAAGAAAACTTGCTTAAAATGCAATATTATGCGAAATTCTGAGATTTCAAGGCCAAATCACATATCGTAATACTACATGAAATAGTATGGAAATATTGGTAAAAATGAATATATTTACGTAATATCAAACTACATGATTAACGTGAAAAAGTCACTATTTTACCAAATTTGAGGATTTTAACTTCAAATCATTGAGCTAGGTTTCGTATTATTTAGATCCAAGAAAAGACATATGACAATGTTGTTTCCAATACAAATGATAAAAAAACAATGTGTTTTCATTAGAATTAACTAAAATGTTCTTGATTTTCCGTTTATATTACCGAGGGAAGATGTACACGTAAAACCGCTCTAATCCGGCTGAAACGTCGATATATGCAATAAAAACCGAACTTCTCCCCTTTTCAATATCTTACTCAGTATTTTAACGAGAAACAAATAGATGATTGAAAATGAAGTATTTAAGGTTATCATCTAATCAATTATGTGTTTGCATCACTTTTATCGTATATATATGAATTAATACCCATAGACTGAAAATTCACAAAAACGTGGAAAACGGCAAAATATTGCCTAATTCGATGATATTTTGTTTAAATCACAAAGGAAAAGGGGATGATAAACGTCAAAATATTGCTAAATTCGATGATTTTTCGTACGAAACAAAATGCAAGAAAACTTGCTTAAAATGCAATATTATGCGAAATTCTGAGATTTGAAGGCCAAAACACATATCGTAATACTACATGAAATAGTATCGAAATATTGGTAAAAATGAGTATATTTACGTAATATCAAACTACATGATTAACCTGAAAATGTCACTATTTTACCATGTTTGAGGATTTTAACTTCAAATCATTGAGCGAGGTTTCGTATTATTTAGATCCAAGAAAAGACATATGACAATGTTGTTTCCAATACAAATGATAAAAAAACGTGTTTTCATTAGAATTAACTAAAATGTTCTTGATTTTTCGTTTATATTACGGAGGGAAGATGTACACGTAAAACCGCTCTAATCCGGCTGAAACGTCGATATATGCAATAAAAACCGAACTTCTCCCCTTTTCAATATCTTCCTCAGTATTTTTTACGAGAAACAAATAGTTGATTGAAAATGAAGTATTTAAAGTTATTATCTAATCAATTATGTGTTTGCATCATTTTTATCGTATATATAATGAATTAATACCCATAAACTGAAAATTCACAAAAACGTGGAAAAACGGCAAAATATTGCCTAATTCGATGATATTTTGCTTAAATTACATAAAGGAGAAGGGGATGATAAACGTCAAAATATTGCTAAATTCGATGATTTTTCGTACGAAACAAAATGCAAGAAAACTTGCTTAAAATGCAATATTATGCGAAATTCTGAGATTTCAAGGCCAAATCACATATCGTAATACTACATGAAATAGTATCGAAATATTGGTAAAAATGAATATATTTACGTAATATCAAACTACATGATTAACGTGAAAAGTCACTATTTTACCAAATTTGAGGATTTTAACTTCAAATCATTGAGCGAGGTTTCGTATTATTTACATCCAAGAAAAGACATATGACAATGTTGTTTCCAATACAAATGATAAAAAAACAATGTGTTTTCATTAGAATTAACTAAAATGTTCTTGATTTTCCGTTTATATTACGGAGGGAAGATGTACACGTAAAACCGCTCTAATCCGGCTGAAACGTCGATATATGCAATAAAAACCGAACTTCTCCCCCTTTCAATATCTTACTCAGTATTTTAACGAGAAACAAATAGATGATTGAAAATGAAGTATTTAAGGTTATTATCTAATCAATTATGTTTCCATCATTTTTATCGTATATATAATGAATTAATACCCATTAACTGAAAATTCACAAAATCGTGGAAAAACGGCAAAATATTGCCTAATTCGATGATATTTTGTTTAAATCACAAAGGAAAAGGGGATGATAAACGTCAAAATATTGCTAAATTCGATGATTTTTCGTACGAAACAAAATGCAAGAAAACTTGCTTAAAATGCAATATTATGCGAAATTCTGAGATTTCAAGGCCAAATCACATATCGTAATACTACATGAAATAGTATGGAAATATTGGTAAAAATGAATATATTTACGTAATATCAAACTACATGATTAACGTGAAAAAGTCACTATTTTACCAAATTTGAGGATTTTAACTTCAAATCATTGAGCTAGGTTTCGTATTATTTAGATCCAAGAAAAGACATATGACAATGTTGTTTCCAATACAAATGATAAAAAAACAATGTGTTTTCATTAGAATTAACTAAAATGTTCTTGATTTTCCGTTTATATTACCGAGGGAAGATGTACACGTAAAACCGCTCTAATCCGGCTGAAACGTCGATATATGCAATAAAAACCGAACTTCTCCCCTTTTCAATATCTTACTCAGTATTTTAACGAGAAACAAATAGATGATTGAAAATGAAGTATTTAAGGTTATCATCTAATCAATTATGTGTTTGCATCACTTTTATCGTATATATATGAATTAATACCCATAGACTGAAAATTCACAAAAACGTGGAAAACGGCAAAATATTGCCTAATTCGATGATATTTTGTTTAAATCACAAAGGAAAAGGGGATGATAAACGTCAAAATATTGCTAAATTCGATGATTTTTCGTACGAAACAAAATGCAAGAAAACTTGCTTAAAATGCAATATTATGCGAAATTCTGAGATTTGAAGGCCAAATCACATATCGTAATACTACATGAAATAGTATCGAAATATTGGTAAAAATGAGTATATTTACGTAATATCAAACTACATGATTAACCTGAAAATGTCACTATTTTACCATGTTTGAGGATTTTAACTTCAAATCATTGAGCGAGGTTTCGTATTATTTAGATCCAAGAAAAGACATATGACAATGTTGTTTCCAATACAAATGATAAAAAAACAATGTGTTTTCATTAGAATTTACTAAAATGTTCTTGATTTTTCGTTTATATTACAGAGGGAAGATGTACACGTAAAACCGCTCTAATCCGGCTGAAACGTCGATATATGCAATAAAAACCGAACTTCTCCCCTTTTCAATATCTTCCTCAGTATTTTAACGAGAAACAAATAGTTGATTGAAAATGAAGTATTTAAAGTTATTATCTAATCAATTATGTGTTTGCATCATTTTTATCGTATATATAATGAATTAATACCCATAAACTGAAAATTCACAAAAACGTGGAAAAACGGCAAAATATTGCCTAATTCGATGATATTTTGCTTAAATCACATAAAGGAGAAGGGGATGATAAACGTCAAAATATTGCTAAATTCGATGATTTTTCGTACGAAACAAAATGCAAGAAAACTTTCTTAAAATGCAATATTATGCGAAATTCTGAGATTTCAAGGCCAAATCACATATCGTAATACTACATGAAATAGTATCGAAATATTGGTAAAAATGAGTATATTTACGTAATATCAAACTACATGATTAACCTGAAAATGTCACTATTTTACCATGTTTGAGGATTTTAACTTCAAATCATTGAGCGAGGTTTCGTATTATTTAGATCCAAGAAAAGACATATGACAATGTTGTTTCCAATACAAATTATAAAAAAACAATGTGTTTTCATTAGAATTAACTAAAATGTTCTTGATTTTTCGTTTATATTACGGAGGGAAGATGTACACGTAAAACCGCTCTAATCCGGCTGAAACGTCGATATATGCAATAAAAACCGAACTTCTCCCCCTTTCAATATCTTACTCAGTATTTTAACGAGAAACAAATAGATGATTGAAAATGAAGTATTTAAGGTTATTATCTAATCAATTATGTTTCCATCATTTTTATCGTATATATAATGAATTAATACCCATTAACTGAAAATTCACAAAATCGTGGAAAAACGGCAAAATATTGCCTAATTCGATGATATTTTGTTTAAATCACAAAGGAAAAGGGGATGATTAACGTCAAAATATTGCTAAATTCGATGATTTTTCGTACGAAACAAAATGCAAGAAAACTTGCTTAAAATGCAATATTATGCGAAATTCTGAGATTTCAAGGCCAAATCACATATCGTAATACTACATGAAATAGTATGGAAATATTGGTAAAAATGAATATATTTACGTAATATCAAACTACATGATTAACGTGAAAAAGACACTATTTTACCAAATTTGAGGATTTTAACTTCAAATCATTGAGCTAGGTTTCGTATTATTTAGATCCAAGAAAAGACATATGACAATGTTGTTTCCAATACAAATGATAAAAAAACAATGTGTTTTCATTAGAATTAACTAAAATGTTCTTGATTTTCCGTTTATATTACCGAGGGAAGATGTACACGTAAAACCGCTCTAATCCGGCTGAAACGTCGATATATGCAATAAAAACCGAACTTCTCCCCTTTTCAATATCTTACTCAGTATTTTAACGAGAAACAAATAGATGATTGAAAATGAAGTATTTAAGGTTATCATCTAATCAATTATGTGTTTGCATCACTTTTATCGTATATATATGAATTAATACCCATAGACTGAAAATTCACAAAAACGTGGAAAACGGCAAAATATTGCCTAATTCGATGATATTTTGTTTAAATCACAAAGGAAAAGGGGATGATAAACGTCAAAATATTGCTGAATTCGATGATTTTTCGTACGAAACAAAATGCAAGAAAACTTGCTTAAAATGCAATATTATGCGAAATTCTGAGATTTGAAGGCCAAATCACATATCGTAATACTACATGAAATAGTATCGAAATATTGGTAAAAATGAGTATATTTACGTAATATCAAACTACATGATTAACCTGAAAATGTCACTATTTTACCATGTTTGAGGATTTTAACTTCAAATCATTGAGCGAGGTTTCGTATTATTTAGATCCAAGAAAAGACATATGACAATGTTGTTTCCAATACAAATGATAAAAAAACAATGTGTTTTCATTAGAATTAACTAAAATGTTCTTGATTTTTCGTTTATATTACGGAGGGAAGATGTACACGTAAAACCGCTCTAATCCGGCTGAAACGTCGATATATGCAATAAAAACCGAACTTCTCCCCTTTTCAATATCTTCCTCAGTATTTTAACGAGAAACAAATAGTTGATTGAAAATGAAGTATTTAAAGTTATTATCTAATCAATTATGTGTTTGCATCATTTTTATCGTATATATAATGAATTAATACCCATAAACTGAAAATTCACAAAAACGTGGAAAAACGGCAAAATATTGCCTAATTCGATGATATTTTGCTTAAATCACATAAAGGAGAAGGGGATGATAAACGTCAAAATATTGCTAAATTCGATGATTTTTCGTACGAAACAAAATGCAAGAAAACTTTCTTAAAATGCAATATTATGCGAAATTCTGAGATTTCAAGGCCAAATCACATATCGTAATACTACATGAAATAGTATCGAAATATTGGTAAAAATGAATATATTTACGTAATATCAAACTACATGATTAACGTGAAAAGTCACTATTTTACCAAATTTGAGGATTTTAACTTCAAATCATTGAGCGAGGTTTCGTATTATTTACATCCAAGAAAAGACATATGACAATGTTGTTTCCAATACAAATGATAAAAAAACAATGTGTTTTCATTAGAATTAACTAAAATGTTCTTGATTTTCCGTTTATATTACGGAGGGAAGATGTACACGTAAAACCGCTCTAATCCGGCTGAAACGTCGATATATGCAATAAAAACCGAACTTCTCCCCCTTTCAATATCTTACTCAGTATTTTAACGAGAAACAAATAGATGATTGGAAATGAAGTATTTAAGGTTATTATCTAATCAATTATGTTTCCATCATTTTTATCGTATATATAATGAATTAATACCCATTAACTGAAAATTCACAAAATCGTGGAAAAACGGCAAAATATTGCCTAATTCGATGATATTTTGTTTAAATCACATAAAGGAGAAGGGGATGATAAACGTCAAAATATTGCTAAATTCGATGATTTTTCGTACGAAACAAAATGCAAGAAAACTTGCTTAAAATGCAATATTATGCGAAATTCTGAGATTTCAAGGCCAAATCACATATCGTAATACTACATGAAATAGTATCGAAATATTGGTAAAAATGAATATATTTACGTAATATCAAACTGCATGATTAACGTGAAAAAGTCACTATTTTACCAAATTTGAGGATGTTAACTTCAAATCATTGAGCTAGGTTTCGTATTATTTAGATCCAAGAAAAGACATATGACAATGTTGTTTCCAATACAAATGATAAAAAAACAATGTGTTTTCATTAGAATTAACTAAAATGTTCTTGATTTTTCGTTTATATTACGGAGGGAAGATGTACACGTAAAACCGCTCTAATCCGGCTGAAACGTCGATATATGCAATAAAAACCGAACTTCTCCCTCTTTCAATATCTTACTCAGTATTTTAACGAGAAACAAATAGATGATTGAAAATGAAGTATTTAAGGTTATTATCTAATGAATTATGTGTTTGCATCATTTTTATCGTATATATAATGAATTAATACCCATAAACTGAAAATTCACAAAAACGTAGAAAAACGGCAAAATATTGCCTAATTCGATGATATTTTGCTTAAATCACATAAATGAGAAGGGGATGATAAACGTCAAAATATTGCTAAATTCGATGATTTTTCGTACGAAACAAAATGCAAGAAAACTTGCTTAAAATGCAATATTATGCGAAATTCTGAGATTTGAAGGCCAAATCACATATCGTAATACTACATGAAATAGTATCGAAATATTGGTAAAAATGAGTATATTTACGTAATATCAAACTACATGATTAACCTGAAAATGTCACTATTTTACCATATTTGAGGATTTTAACTTCAAATCATTGAGCGAGGTTTCGTATTATTTAGATCCAAGAAAAGACATATGACAATGTTGTTTCCAATACAAATGATAAAAAAACAATGTGTTTTCATTAGAATTAACTAAAATGTTCTTGATTTTTCGTTTATATTACGGAGGGAAGATGTACACGTAAAACCGCTCTAATCCGGCTGAAACGTCGATATATGCAATAAAGACCGAACTTCTCCCCTTTTCAATATCTTCCTCAGTATTTTAACGAGAAACAAATAGTTGATTGAAAATGAAGTATTTAAAGTTATTATATAATCAATTATGTGTTTGCATCATTTTTATCGTATATATAATGAATTAATACCCATAAACTGAAAATTCACAAAAACGTGGAAAAACGGCAAAATATTGCCTAATTCGATGATATTTTGCTTAAATCACATAAAGGAGAAGGGGATGATAAACGTCAAAATATTGCTAAATTCGATGATTTTTCGTACGAAACAAAATGCAAGAAAACTTTCTTAAAATGCAATATTATGCGAAATTCTGAGATTTCAAGGCCAAATCACATATCGTAATACTACATGAAATAGTATCGAAATATTGGTAAAAATGAATATATTTACGTAATATCAAACTACATGATTAACGTGAAAAGTCACTATTTTACCAAATTTCAGGATTTTAACTTCAAATCATTGAGCGAGGTTTCGTATTATTTACATCCAAGAAAAGACATATGATAATGTCGTTTCCAATACAAATGATAAAAAAACAATGTGTTTTCATTAGAATTAACTAAAATGTTCTTGATTTTCCGTTTATATTACGGAGGGAAGATGTACACGTAAAACCGCTCTAATCCGGCTGAAACGTCGATATATGCAATAAAAACCGAACTTCTCCCCCTTTCAATATCTTACTCAGTATTTTAACGAGAAACAAATAGATGATTGGAAATGAAGTATTTAAGGTTATTATCTAATCAATTATGTGTTTGCCATCATTTTTATCGTATATATAATGAATTAATACCCATTAACTGAAAATTCACAAAATCGTGGAAAAACGGCAAAATATTGCCTAATTCGATGATATTTTGCTTTAAATCACATAAAGGAGAAGGGGATGATAACGTCAAAATATTGCTAAATTCGATGATTTTTCGTACGAAACAAAATGCAAGAAAACTTGCTTAAAATGCAATATTATGCGAAATTCTGAGATTTCAAGGCCAAATCACATATCGTAATACTACATGAAATAGTATGGAAATATTGGTAAAAATGAATATATTTACGTAATATCAAACTACATGATTAACGTGAAAAAGTCACTATTTTACCAAATTTGAGGATTTTAACTTCAAATCATTGAGCTAGGTTTCGTATTATTTAGATCCAAGAAAAGACATATGACAATGTTGTTTCCAATACAAATGATAAAAAAACAATGTGTTTTCATTAGAATTAACTAAAATGTTCTTGATTTTCCGTTTATATTACCGAGGGAAGATGTACACGTAAAACCGCTCTAATCCGGCTGAAACGTCGATATATGCAATAAAAACCGAACTTCTCCCCTTTTCAATATCTTACTCAGTATTTTAACGAGAAACAAATAGATGATTGAAAATGAAGTATTTAAGGTTATCATCTAATCAATTATGTGTTTGCATCACTTTTATCGTATATATATGAATTAATACCCATAGACTGAAAATTCACAAAAACGTGGAAAACGGCAAAATATTGCCTAATTCGATGATATTTTGTTTAAATCACAAAGGAAAAGGGGATGATAAACGTCAAAATATTGCTAAATTCGATGATTTTTCGTACGAAACAAAATGCAAGAAAACTTGCTTAAAATGCAATATTATGCGAAATTCTGAGATTTGAAGGCCAAATCACATATCGTAATACTACATGAAATAGTATCGAAATATTGGTAAAAATGAGTATATTTACGTAATATCAAACTACATGATTAACCTGAAAATGTCACTATTTTACCATGTTTGAGGATTTTAACTTCAAATCATTGAGCGAGGTTTCGTATTATTTAGATCCAAGAAAAGACATATGACAATGTTGTTTCCAATACAAATGATAAAAAAACAATGTGTTTTCATTAGAATTAACTAAAATGTTCTTGATTTTTCGTTTATATTACGGAGGGAAGATGTACACGTAAAACCGCTCTAATCCGGCTGAAACGTCGATATATGCAATAAAAACCGAACTTCTCCCGTTTTCAATATCTTCCTCAGTATTTTAACGAGAAACAAATAGTTGATTGAAAATGAAGTATTTAAAGTTATTATCTAATCAATTATGTGTTTGCATCATTTTTATCGTATATATAATGAATTAATACCCATAAACTGAAAATTCACAAAAACGTGGAAAAACGGCAAAATATTGCCTAATTCGATGATATTTTGCTTAAATCACATAAAGGAGAAGGGGATGATAAACGTCAAAATATTGCTAAATTCGATGATTTTTCGTACGAAACAAAATGCAAGAAAACTTGCTTAAAATGCAATATTATGCGAAATTCTGAGATTTCAAGGCCAAATCACATATCGTAATACTACATGAAATAGTATCGAAATATTGGTAAAAATGAATATATTTACGTAATATCAAACTACATGATTAACGTGAAAAGTCACTATTTTACCAAATTTGAGGATTTTAACTTCAAATCATTGAGCGAGGTTTCGTATTATTTACATCCAAGAAAAGACATATGACAATGTTGTTTCCAATACAAATGATAAAAAAACAATGTGTTTTCATTAGAATTAACTAAAATGTTCTTGATTTTCCGTTTATATTACGGAGGGAAGATGTACACGTAAAACCGCTCTAATCCGGCTGAAACGTCGATATATGCAATAAAAACCGAACTTCTCCCCCTTTCAATATCTTACTCAGTATTTTAACGAGAAACAAATAGATGATTGGAAATGAAGTATTTAAGGTTATTATCTAATCAATTATGTTTCCATCATTTTTATCGTATATATAATGAATTAATACCCATTAACTGAAAATTCACAAAATCGTGGAAAAATGGCAAAATATTGCCTAATTCGATGATATTTTGTTTAAATCACATAAAGGAGAAGGGGATGATAAACGTCAAAATATTGCTAAATTCGATGATTTTTCGTACGAAACAAAATGCAAGAAAACTTGCTTAAAATGCAATATTATGCGAAATTCTGAGATTTCAAGGCCAAATCACATATCGTAATACTACATGAAATAGTATCGAAATATTGGTAAAAATGAATATATTTACGTAATATCAAACTACATGATTAACGTGAAAAAGTCACTATTTTACCAAATTTGAGGATTTTAACTTCAAATCATTGAGCTAGGTTTCGTATTATTTAGATCCAAGAAAAGACATATGACAATGTTGTTTCCAATACAAATGATAAAAAAACAATGTGTTTTCATTAGAATTAACTAAAATGTTCTTGATTTTCCGTTTATATTACCGAGGGAAGATGTACACGTAAAACCGCTCTAATCCGGCTGAAACGTCGATATATGCAATAAAAACCGAACTTCTCCCCTTTTCAATATCTTACTCAGTATTTTAACGAGAAACAAATAGATGATTGAAAATGAAGTATTTAAGGTTATCATCTAATCAATTATGTGTTTGCATCACTTTTATCGTATATATATGAATTAATACCCATAGACTGAAAATTCACAAAAACGTGGAAAACGGCAAAATATTGCCTAATTCGATGATATTTTGTTTAAATCACAAAGGAAAAGGGGATGATAAACGTCAAAATATTGCTAAATTCGATGATTTTTCGTACGAAACAAAATGCAAGAAAACTTGCTTAAAATGCAATATTATGCGAAATTCTGAGATTTGAAGGCCAAATCACATATCGTAATACTACATGAAATAGTATCGAAATATTGGTAAAAATGAGTATATTTACGTAATATCAAACTACATGATTAACCTGAAAATGTCACTATTTTACCAAATTTGAGGATTTTAACTTCAAATCATTGAGCGAGGTTTCGTATTATTTAGATCCAAGAAAAGACATATGACAATGTTGTTTCCAATACAAATGATAAAAAAACAATGTGTTTTCATTAGAATTAACTAAAATGTTCTTGATTTTTCGTTTATATTACGGAGGGAAGATGTACACGTAAAACCGCTCTAATCCGGCTGAAACGTCGATATATGCAATAAAAACCGAACTTCTCCCCTTTTCAATATCTTCCTCAGTATTTTAACGAGAAACAAATAGTTGATTGAAAATGAAGTATTTAAAGTTATTATCTAATCAATTATGTGTTTGCATCATTTTTATCGTATATATAATGAATTAATACCCATAAAATGAAAATTCACAAAAACGTGGAAAAACGGCAAAATATTGCCTAATTCGATGATATTTTGCTTAAATCACATAAAGGAGAAGGGGATGATAAACGTCAAAATATTGCTAAATTCGATGATTTTTCGTACGAAACAAAATGCAAGAAAACTTGCTTAAAATGCAATATTATGCGAAATTCTGAGATTTCAAGGCCAAATCACATATCGTAATACTACATGAAATAGTATCGAAAT
Source organism: Procambarus clarkii (assembly GCF_040958095.1). Lineage (NCBI taxonomy): Eukaryota > Metazoa > Arthropoda > Malacostraca > Decapoda > Cambaridae > Procambarus > Procambarus clarkii. Next base: position 21,401,927 of record NC_091236.1, read on the forward strand.
ATTGGTAAAAATGAATATATTTACGTAATATCAAACTACATGATTAACGTGAAAAGTCACTATTTTACCAAATTTGAGGATTTTAACTTCAAATCATTGAGCGAGGTTTCGTATTATTTACATCCAAGAAAAGACATATGACAATGTTGTTTCCAATACAAATGATAAAAAAACAATGTGTTTTCATTAGAATTAACTAAAATGTTCTTGATTTTCCGTTTATATTACGGAGGGAAGATGTACCCGTAAAACCGCTCTAATCCGGCTGAAACGTCGATATATGCAATAAAAACCGAACTTCTCCCCCTTTCAATATCTTACTCAGTATTTTAACGAGAAACAAATAGATGATTGAAAATGAAGTATTTAAGGTTATTATCTAATGAATTATGTGTTTGCATCATTTTTATCGTATATATAATGAATTAATACCCATAAACTGAAAATTCACAGAAACGTAGAAAAACGGCAAAATATTGCCTAATTCGATGATATTTTGCTTAAATCACATAAAGGAGAAGGGGATGATAAACGTCAAAATATTGCTAAATTCGATGATTTTTCGTACGAAACAAAATGCAAGAAAACTTGCTTAAAATGCAATATTATGCGAAATTCTGAGATTTCAAGGCCAAATCACATATCGTAATACTACATGAAATAGTATGGAAATATTGGTAAAAATGAATATATTTACGTAATATCAAACTACATGATTAACGTGAAAAAGTCACTATTTTACCAAATTTGAGGATTTTAACTTCAAATCATTGAGCTAGGTTTCGTATTATTTAGATCCAAGAAAAGACATATGACAATGTTGTTTCCAATACAAATGATAAAAAAACAATGTGTTTTCATTAGAATTAACTAAAATGTTCTTGATTTTCCGTTTATATTACCGAGGGAAGATGTACACGTAAAACCGCTCTAATCCGGCTGAAACGTCGATATATGCAATAAAAACCGAACTACTCCCCTTTTCAATATCTTACTCAGTATTTTAACGAGAAACAAATAGATGATTGAAAATGAAGTATTTAAGGTTATCATCTAATCAATTATGTGTTTGCATCACTTTTATCGTATATATATGAATTAATACCCATAGACTGAAAATTCACAAAAACGTGGAAAACGGCAAAATATTGCCTAATTCGATGATATTTTGTTTAAATCACAAAGGAAAAGGGGATGATAAACGTCAAAATATTGCTAAATTCGATGATTTTTCGTACGAAACAAAATGCAAGAAAACTTGCTTAAAATGCAATATTATGCGAAATTCTGAGATTTGAAGGCCAAATCACATATCGTAATACTACATGAAATAGTATCGAAATATTGGTAAAAATGAGTATATTTACGTAATATCAAACTACATGATTAACCTGAAAATGTCACTATTTTACCATGTTTGAGGATTTTAACTTCAAATCATTGAGCGAGGTTTCGTATTATTTAGATCCAAGAAAAGACATATGACAATGTTGTTTCCAATACAAATGATAAAAAAACAATGTGTTTTCATTAGAATTAACTAAAATGTTCTTGATTTTTCGTTTATATTACGGAGGGAAGATGTACACGTAAAACCGCTCTAATCCGGCTGAAACGTCGATATATGCAATAAAAACCGAACTTCTCCCCTTTTCAATATCTTCCTCAGTATTTTAACGAGAAACAAATAGTTGATTGAAAATGAAGTATTTAAAGTTATTATCTAATCAATTATGTGTTTGCATCATTTTTATCGTATATATAATGAATTAATACCCATAAACTGAAAATTCACAAAAACGTGGAAAAACGGCAAAATATTGCCTAATTCGATGATATTTTGCTTAAATCACATAAAGGAGAAGGGGATGATAAACGTCAAAATATTGCTAAATTCGATGATTTTTCGTACGAAACAAAATGCAAGAAAACTTGCTTAAAATGCAATATTATGCGAAATTCTGAGATTTCAAGGCCAAATCACATATCGTAATACTACATGAAATAGTATGGAAATATTGGTATAAATGAATATATTTACGTAATATCAAACTACATGATTAACGTGAAAAGTCACTATTTTACCAAATTTGAGGATTTTAACTTCAAATCATTGAGCGAGGTTTCGTATTATTTACATCCAAGAAAAGACATATGACAATGTTGTTTCCAATACAAATGATAAAAAAACAATGTGTTTTCATTAGAATTAACTAAAATGTTCTTGATTTTCCGTTTATATTACGGAGGGAAGATGTACCCGTAAAACCGCTCTAATCCGGCTGAAACGTCGATATATGCAATAAAAACCGAACTTCTCCCCCTTTCAATATCTTACTCAGTATTTTAACGAGAAACAAATAGATGATTGAAAATGAAGTATTTAAGGTTATTATCTAATGAATTATGTGTTTGCATCATTTTTATCGTATATATAATGAATTAATACCCATAAACTGAAAATTCACAAAAACGTAGAAAAACGGCAAAATATTGCCTAATTCGATGATATTTTGCTTAAATCACATAAAGGAGAAGGGGATGATAAACGTCAAAATATTGCTAAATTCGATGATTTTTCGTACGAAACAAAATGCAAGAAAACTTGCTTAAAATGCAATATTATGCGAAATTCTGAGATTTCAAGGCCAAATCACATATCGTAATACTACATGAAATAGTATGGAAATATTGGTAAAAATGAATATATTTACGTAATATCAAACTACATGATTAACGTGAAAAAGTCACTATTTTACCAAATTTGAGGATTTTAACTTCAAATCATTGAGCTAGGTTTCGTATTATTTAGATCCAAGAAAAGACATATGACAATGTTGTTTCCAATACAAATGATAAAAAAACAATGTGTTTTCATTAGAATTAACTAAAATGTTCTTGATTTTCCGTTTATATTACCGAGGGAAGATGTACACGTAAAACCGCTCTAATCCGGCTGAAACGTCGATATATGCAATAAAAACCGAACTTCTCCCCTTTTCAATATCTTACTCAGTATTTTAACGAGAAACAAATAGATGATTGAAAATGAAGTATTTAAGGTTATCATCTAATCAATTATGTGTTTGCATCACTTTTATCGTATATATATGAATTAATACCCATAGACTGAAAATTCACAAAAACGTGGAAAACGGCAAAATATTGCCTAATTCGATGATATTTTGTTTAAATCACAAAGGAAAAGGGGATGATAAACGTCAAAATATTGCTAAATTCGATGATTTTTCGTACGAAACAAAATGCAAGAAAACTTGCTTAAAATGCAATATTATGCGAAATTCTGAGATTTGAAGGCCAAATCACATATCGTAATACTACATGAAATAGTATCGAAATATTGGTAAAAATGAGTATATTTACGTAATATCAAACTACATGATTAACCTGAAAATGTCACTATTTTACCATGTTTGAGGATTTTAACTTCAAATCATTGAGCGAGGTTTCGTATTATTTAGATCCAAGAAAAGACATATGACAATGTTGTTTCCAATACAAATGATAAAAAAACAATGTGTTTTCATTAGAATTAACTAAAATGTTCTTGATTTTTCGTTTATATTACGGAGGGAAGATGTACACGTAAAACCGCTCTAATCCGGCTGAAACGTCGATATATGCAATAAAAACCGAACTTCTCCCCTTTTCAATATCTTCCTCAGTATTTTAACGAGAAACAAATAGTTGATTGAAAATGAAGTATTTAAAGTTATTATCTAATCAATTATGTGTTTGCATCATTTTTATCGTATATATAATGAATTAATACCCATAAACTGAAAATTCACAAAAACGTGGAAAAACGGCAAAATATTGCCTAATTCGATGATATTTTGCTTAAATCACATAAAGGAGAAGGGGATGATAAACGTCAAAATATTGCTAAATTCGATGATTTTTCGTACGAAACAAAATGCAAGAAAACTTGCTTAAAATGCAATATTATGCGAAATTCTGAGATTTCAAGGCCAAATCACATATCGTAATACTACATGAAATAGTATCGAAATATTGGTAAAAATGAATATATTTACGTAATATCAAACTACATGATTAACGTTAAAAGTCACTATTTTACCAAATTTGAGGATTTTAACTTGAAATCATTGAGCGAGGTTTCGTATTATTTACATCCAAGAAAAGACATATGACAATGTTGTTTCCAATACAAATGATAAAAAAACAATGTGTTTTCATTAGAATTAACTAAAATGTTCTTGATTTTCCGTTTATATTACGGAGGGAAGATGTACCCGTAAAACCGCTCTAATCCGGCTGAAACGTCGATATATGCAATAAAAACCGAACTTCTCCCCCTTTCAATATCTTACTCAGTATTTTAACGAGAAACAAATAGATGATTGAAAATGAAGAATTTAAGGTTATTATCTAATGAATTATGTGTTTGCATCATTTTTATCGTATATATAATGAATTAATACCCATAAACTGAAAATTCACAAAAACGTAGAAAAACGGCAAAATATTGCCTAATTCGATGATATTTTGCTTAAATCACATAAAGGAGAAGGGGATGATAAACGTCAAAATATTGCTAAATTCGATGATTTTTCGTACGAAACAAAATGCAAGAAAACTGGCTTAAAATGCAATATTATGCGAAATTCTGAGATTTCAAGGCCAAATCACATATCGTAATACTACATGAAATAGTATGGAAATATTGGTAAAAATGAATATATTTACGTAATATCAAACTACATGATTAACGTGAAAAAGTCACTATTTTACCAAATTTGAGGATTTTAACTTGAAATCATTGAGCTAGGTTTCGTATTATTTAGATCCAAGAAAAGACATATGACAATGTTGTTTCCAATACAAATGATAAAAAAACAATGTGTTTTCATTAGAATTAACTAAAATGTTCTTGATTTTCCGTTTATATTACCGAGTGAAGATGTACACGTAAAACCGCTCTAATCCGGCTGAAACGTCGATATATGCAATAAAAACCGAACTTCTCCCCTTTTCAATATCTTACTCAGTATTTTAACGAGAAACAAATAGATGATTGAAAATGAAGTATTTAAGGTTATCATCTAATCAATTATGTGTTTGCATCACTTTTATCGTATATATATGAATTAATACCCATAGACTGAAAATTCACAAAAACGTGGAAAACGGCAAAATATTGCCTAATTCGATGATATTTTGTTTAAATCACAAAGGAAAAGGGGATGATAAACGTCAAAATATTGCTAAATTCGATGATTTTTCGTACGAAACAAAATGCAAGAAAACTTGCTTAAAATGCAATATTATGCGAAATTCTGAGATTTGAAGGCCAAATCACATATCGTAATACTACATGAAATAGTATCGAAATATTGGTAAAAATGAGTATATTTACGTAATATCAAGCTACATGATTAACCTGAAAATGTCACTATTTTACCATGTTTGAGGATTTTAACTTCAAATCATTGAGCGAGGTTTCGTATTATTTAGATCCAAGAAAAGACATATGACAATGTTGTTTCCAATACAAATGATAAAAAAACAATGTGTTTTCATTAGAATTAACTAAAATGTTCTTGATTTTTCGTTTATATTACGGAGGGAAGATGTACACGTAAAACCGCTCTAATCCGGCTGAAACGTCGATATATGCAATAAAAACCGAACTTCTCCCCCTTTCAATATCTTACTCAGTATTTTAACGAGAAACAAATAGATGATTGAAAATGAAGTATTTAAGGTTATTATCTAATCTATTATGTGTTTCCATCATTTTTATCGTATATATAATGAATTAATACCCATTAACTGAAAATTCACAAAATTGTGGAAAAACGGCAAAATATTGCCTAATTCGATGATATTTTGTTTAAATCAAATAAAGGAGAAGGGGATGATAAACGTCAAAATATTGCTAAATTCGATGACTTTTCGTACGAAACAAAATGCAAGAAAACTTGCTTAAAATGCAATATTATGCGAAATTCTGAGATTTCAAGGCCAAATCACATATCGTAATACTACATGAAATATTATCGAAATATTGGTAAAAATTAATATATATACGTAATATCAAACTGCATGATTAACGTGAAAAAGTCACTATTTTACCAAATTTGAGGATTTTAACTTCAAATCATTAAGCGAGGTTTCGTATTATTTAGATCCAAGAAAAGACATATGACAATGTTGTTTCCAATACAAATGATAAAAAAACAATGTTTTCATTAGAATTAACTAAAATGTTCTTGATTTTCCGTTTATATTACCGAGGGAAGATGTACACGTAAAACCGCTCTAATCCGGCTGAAACGTCGATATATGCAATAAAAACCGAACTTCTCCCCTTTTCAATATCTTACTCAGTATTTTAACGAGAAACAAATAGATGATTGAAAATGAAGTATTTAAGGTTATCATCTAATCAATTATGTGTTTGCATCATTTTTATCGTATATATATGAATTAATACCCATAGACTGAAAATTCACAAAAACGTGGAAAACGGCAAAATATTGACTAATTCGATGATATTTTGTTTAAATCACAAAGGAAAAGGGGATGATAAACGTCAAAATATTGCTAAATTCGATGATTTTTCGTACGAAACAAAATGCAGGAAAACTTGCTTAAAATGCAATATTATGCGAAATTCTGAGATTTGAAGGCCAAATCACATATCGTAATACTACATGAAATAGTATCGAAATATTGGTAAAAATGAGTATATTTACGTAGTATCAAACTACATGATTAACGTGAAAATGTCACTATTTTACCATGTTTGAGGATTTTAACTTCAAATCATTGAGCGAGGTTTCGTATTATTTAGATCCAAGAAAAGCTATATGACAATGTTGTTTCCAATTCAAATGATAAAAAAACAATGTGTTTTCATTAGAATTAACTAAAATGTTCTTGATTTTTCGTTTATATTACGGAGGGAAGATGTACACGTAAAACCGCTCTAATCCGGCTGAAACGTCGATATATGCAATAAAAACCGAACTTCTCCCCTTTTCAATATCTTCCTCAGTATTTTAACGAGAAACAAATAGTTGATTGAAAATGAAGTATTTAAAGTTATTATCTAATCAATTATGTGTTTGCATCATTTTTATCGTATATATAATGAATTAATACCCATAAACTGAAAATTCACAAAAACGTGGAAAAACGGCAAAATATTGCCTAATTCGATGATATTTTGCTTAAATCACATAAAGGAGAAGGGGATGATAAACGTCAAAATATTGCTAAATTCGATGATTTTTCGTACGAAACAAAATGCAAGAAAACTTGCTTAAAATGCAATATTATGCGAAATTCTGAGATTTCAAGGCCAAATCACATATCGTAATACTACATGAAATAGTATCGAAATATTGGTAAAAATGAATATATTTACGTAATATCAAACTACATGATTAACGTTAAAAGTCACTATTTTACCAAATTTGAGGATTTTAACTTGAAATCATTGAGCGAGGTTTCGTATTATTTACATCCAAGAAAAGACATATGACAATGTTGTTTCCAATACAAATGATAAAAAAACAATGTGTTTTCATTAGAATTAACTAAAATGTTCTTGATTTTCCGTTTATATTACGGAGGGAAGATGTACCCGTAAAACCGCTCTAATCCGGCTGAAACGTCGATATATGCAATAAAAACCGAACTTCTCCCCCTTTCAATATCTTACTCAGTATTTTAACGAGAAACAAATAGATGATTGAAAATGAAGTATTTAAGGTTATTATCTAATGAATTATGTGTTTGCATCATTTTTATCGTATATATAATGAATTAATACCCATAAACTGAAAATTCACAAAAACGTAGAAAAACGGCAAAATATTGCCTAATTCGATGATATTTTGCTTAAATCACATAAAGGAGAAGGGGATGATAAACGTCAAAATATTGCTAAATTCGATGATTTTTCGTACGAAACAAAATGCAAGAAAACTGGCTTAAAATGCAATATTATGCGAAATTCTGAGATTTCAAGGCCAAATCACATATCGTAATACTACATGAAATAGTATGGAAATATTGGTAAAAATGAATATATTTACGTAATATCAAACTACATGATTAACGTGAAAAAGTCACTATTTTACCAAATTTGAGGATTTTAACTTGAAATCATTGAGCTAGGTTTCGTATTATTTAGATCCAAGAAAAGACATATGACAATGTTGTTTCCAATACAAATGATAAAAAAACAATGTGTTTTCATTAGAATTAACTAAAATGTTCTTGATTTTCCGTTTATATTACCGAGTGAAGATGTACACGTAAAACCGCTCTAATCCGGCTGAAACGTCGATATATGCAATAAAAACCGAACTTCTCCCCTTTTCAATATCTTACTCAGTATTTTAACGAGAAACAAATAGATGATTGAAAATGAAGTATTTAAGGTTATCATCTAATCAATTATGTGTTTGCATCACTTTTATCGTATATATATGAATTAATACCCATAGACTGAAAATTCACAAAAACGTGGAAAACGGCAGAATATTGCCTAATTCGATGATATTTTGTTTAAATCACAAAGGAAAAGGGGATGATAAACGTCAAAATATTGCTAAATTCGATGATTTTTCGTACGAAACAAAATGCAAGAAAACTTGCTTAAAATGCAATATTATGCGAAATTCTGAGATTTGAAGGCCAAATCACATATCGTAATACTACATGAAATAGTATCGAAATATTGGTAAAAATGAGTATATTTACGTAATATCAAGCTACATGATTAACCTGAAAATGTCACTATTTTACCATGTTTGAGGATTTTAACTTCAAATCATTGAGCGAGGTTTCGTATTATTTAGATCCAAGAAAAGACATATGACAATGTTGTTTCCAATACAAATGATAAAAAAACAATGTGTTTTCATTAGAATTAACTAAAATGTTCTTGATTTTTCGTTTATATTACGGAGGGAAGATGTACACGTAAAACCGCTCTAATCCGGCTGAAACGTCGATATATGCAATAAAAACCGAACTTCTCCCCCTTTCAATATCTTACTCAGTATTTTAACGAGAAACAAATAGATGATTGAAAATGAAGTATTTAAGGTTATTATCTAATCTATTATGTGTTTCCATCATTTTTATCGTATATATAATGAATTAATACCCATTAACTGAAAATTCACAAAATTGTGGAAAAACGGCAAAATATTGCCTAATTCGATGATATTTTGTTTAAATCAAATAAAGGAGAAGGGGATGATAAACGTCAAAATATTGCTAAATTCGATGACTTTTCGTACGAAACAAAATGCAAGAAAACTTGCTTAAAATGCAATATTATGCGAAATTCTGAGATTTCAAGGCCAAATCACATATCGTAATACTACATGAAATATTATCGAAATATTGGTAAAAATTAATATATATACGTAATATCAAACTGCATGATTAACGTGAAAAAGTCACTATTTTACCAAATTTGAGGATTTTAACTTCAAATCATTAAGCGAGGTTTCGTATTATTTAGATCCAAGAAAAGACATATGACAATGTTGTTTCCAATACAAATGATAAAAAAACAATGTTTTCATTAGAATTAACTAAAATGTTCTTGATTTTCCGTTTATATTACCGAGGGAAGATGTACACGTAAAACCGCTCTAATCCGGCTGAAACGTCGATATATGCAATAAAAACCGAACTTCTCCCCTTTTCAATATCTTACTCAGTATTTTAACGAGAAACAAATAGATGATTGAAAATGAAGTATTTAAGGTTATCATCTAATCAATTATGTGTTTGCATCATTTTTATCGTATATATATGAATTAATACCCATAGACTGAAAATTCACAAAAACGTGGAAAACGGCAAAATATTGACTAATTCGATGATATTTTGTTTAAATCACAAAGGAAAAGGGGATGATAAACGTCAAAATATTGCTAAATTCGATGATTTTTCGTACGAAACAAAATGCAGGAAAACTTGCTTAAAATGCAATATTATGCGAAATTCTGAGATTTGAAGGCCAAATCACATATCGTAATACTACATGAAATAGTATCGAAATATTGGTAAAAATGAGTATATTTACGTAGTATCAAACTACATGATTAACGTGAAAATGTCACTATTTTACCATGTTTGAGGATTTTAACTTCAAATCATTGAGCGAGGTTTCGTATTATTTAGATCCAAGAAAAGCTATATGACAATGTTGTTTCCAATACAAATGATAAAAAAACAATGTGTTTTCATTAGAATTAACTAAAATGTTCTTGATTTTTCGTTTATATTACGGAGGGAAGATGTACACGTAAAACCGCTCTAATCCGGCTGAAACGTCGATATATGCAATAAAAACCGAACTTCTCCCCCTTGCAATATCTTACTCAGTATTTTAACGAGAAACAAATAGATGATTGAAAATGAAGAATTTAAGGTTATTATCTAATCAATTATGTGTTTCCATCATTTTTATCGTATATATAATGAATTAATACCCATTAACTGAAAATTCACAAAATCGTGGAAAAACGGCAAAATATTGCCTAATTCGATGATATTTTGTTTAAATCAAATAAAGGAGAAGGGGATGATAAACGTCAAAATATTGCTAAATTCGATGACTTTTCGTACGAAACAAAATGCAAGAAAACTTGCTTAAAATGCAATTTTATGCGAAATTCTGAGATTTCAAGGCCAAATCACATATCGTAATACTACATGAAATATTATCGAAATATTGGTAAAAATTAATATATATACGTAATATCAAACTGCATGATTAACGTGAAAAAGTCACTATTTTACCAAATTTGAGGATTTTAACTTCAAATCATTAAGCGAGGTTTCGTATTATTTAGATCCAAGAAAAGACATATGACAATGTTGTTTCCAATACAAATGATAAAAAAACAATGTTTTCATTAGAATTAACTAAAATGTTCTTGATTTTCCGTTTATATTACCGAGGGAAGATGTACACGTAAAACCGCTCTAATCCAGCTGAAACGTCGATATATGCAATAAAAACCGAACTTCTCCCCTTTTCAATATCTTACTCAGTATTTTAACGAGTAACAAATAGATGATTGAAAATGAAGTATTTAAGGTTATCATCTAATCAATTATGTGTTTGCATCATTTTTATCGTATATATATGAATTAATACTCATAGACTGAAAACTCACAAAAACGTGGAAAACGGCAAAATATTGACTAATTCGATGATATTTTGTTTAAATCACAAAGGAAAAGGGGATGATAAACGTCAAAATATTGCTAAATTCGATGATTTTTCGTACGAAACAAAATGCAGGAAAACTTGCTTAAAATGTAATATTATGCGAAATTCTGAGATTTGAAGGCCAAATCACATATCGTAATACTACATGAAATAGTATCGAAATATTGGTAAAAATGAGTATATTTACGTAATATCAAACTACATGATTAACGTGAAAAAGTCACTATTTCACCATGTTTGAGGATTTTAACTTCAAATCATTGAGCAAGGTTTCGTATTATTTAGAACCAAGAAAAGACATATGACAATGTTGTTTCCAAAACAAATGATAAAAAAACAATGTTTTCATTAGAATTAACTAAAATGTTCTTGATTTTCCGTTTATATTACCGAGGGAAGATGTACACGTAAAACCGCTCTAATCCGGCTGAAACGTCGATATATGCAATAAAAACCGAACTTCTCCCCTTTTCAATATCTTACTCAGTATTTTAACGAGAAACAAATAGATGATTGAAAATGAAGTATTTAAGGTTATCATCTAATCTATTATGTGTTTGCATCATTTTTATCGTATATATAATGAATTAATACCCATAAACTGAAAATTCACAAAAACGTGGAAAAACGGCAAAATATTGCCTAATTCGATGATATTTTGTTTAAATCACATAAAGGAGAAGGTGATGATAAAAGTCAAAATATTGCTAAATTCGATGATTTTTCGTACGAAACAAAAAGCAAGAATGTTTAAAATGCAATATTATGCGAAATTCTGAGATTTCAAGGCCAAATCACATATCGTAATACTACGTGAAAAAGTATCGAAATATTGGTAAAAATGAATATATTTACGTAATATCAAACTACATGATTAACGTGAAAAAGTCACTATTTTACCATATATGAGGATTTTAACTTCAAATCATTGAGCGAGGTTTCGTATTATTTAGATCCAAGAAAAGACATATGACCATGTTGTTTCCAATACAAATGATAAAAATCAATGTGTTTTCATTAGAATTAACTAAAATGTTCCTGATTTTTAGTTTATATTACCGATGGAAGATGTACACGAAAACCGCTCTATTCCGGCTGAAACATCGATATATGCAATAAAATCAGAACTTCTCCCACTTTCAATATCTTACTCAGTATTTTAACGAGAAAGAAATAGTTGTTTGAAAATGAAGTATTTAAGGGTATTATTTAATCAATTATGTGTTTGCATCATTTTTATCGTATATATAATTAATTCATACCCATAGACTGAAAATTCACAAAAACGTTGAAAACGGCAAAATATTGCCTAATTCGATGATATTTTGTTTAAATCACAAAGGAAAAGGGGATGATAAACGTCAAAATATTGCTAAATTCGATGATTTTTCGTACGAAACAAAATGCAAGAAAACTTGCTTAAAATGCAATATTATGCGAAATTCTGAGATTTGAAGGCCAAATCACATATCGTAATACTACATGAAATAGTATCGAAATATTGGTAAAAATGAGTATATTTACGTAATATCAAACTACATGATTAACGTGAAAAAGTCACTATTTTGCCATGTTTGAGGATTTTAACTTCAAATCATTGAGCGAGGTTTCGTATTATTTAGATCCAAGAAAAGACATATGACAATGTTGTTTCCAATACAAATGATAAAAAAAACAATGTGTTTTCATTAGAATTAACTAAAATGTTCTTGATTTTCTGTTTATATTACCGAGGGAAGATGTACACGTAAAACCGCTCTAATCCGGCTGAAACGTCGATATATTCAATAAAAATCGAACTTCTCCCCTTGTCAATATCTTACTCAGTATTTTAACGAGAAACAAATAGATGATTGAAAATGAAGTATTTAAGGTTATCATCTAATCAATTATGTGTTTGCATCATTTTTATCGTATATATATGAATTAATACCCATAGACTGAAAATTCACAAAAACGTGGAAAACGGCAAAATATTGACTAATTCGATGATATTTTGTTTAAATCACAAAGGAAAAGGGGATGATAAACGTCAAAATATTGCTAAATTCGATGATTTTTCGTACGAAACAAAATGCAGGAAAACTTGCTTAAAATGCAATATTATGCGAAATTCTGAGATTTGAAGGCCAAATCACATATCGTAATACTACATGAAATAGTATCGAAATATTGGTAAAAATGAGTATATTTACGTAGTATCAAACTACATGATTAACGTGAAAATGTCACTATTTTACCATGTTTGAGGATTTTAACTTCAAATCATTGAGCGAGGTTTCGTATTATTTAGATCCAAGAAAAGCTATATGACAATGTTGTTTCCAATACAAATGATAAAAAAACAATGTGTTTTCATTAGAATTAACTAAAATGTTCTTGATTTTTCGTTTATATTACGGAGGGAAGATGTACACGTAAAACCGCTCTAATCCGGCTGAAACGTCGATATATGCAATAAAAACCGAACTTCTCCCCCTTGCAATATCTTACTCAGTATTTTAACGAGAAACAAATAGATGATTGAAAATGAAGAATTTAAGGTTATTATCTAATCAATTATGTGTTTCCATCATTTTTATCGTATATATAATGAATTAATACCCATTAACTGAAAATTCACAAAATCGTGGAAAAACGGCAAAATATTGCCTAATTCGATGATATTTTGTTTAAATCAAATAAAGGAGAAGGGGATGATAAACGTCAAAATATTGCTAAATTCGATGACTTTTCGTACGAAACAAAATGCAAGAAAACTTGCTTAAAATGCAATTTTATGCGAAATTCTGAGATTTCAAGGCCAAATCACATATCGTAATACTACATGAAATATTATCGAAATATTGGTAAAAATTAATATATATACGTAATATCAAACTGCATGATTAACGTGAAAAAGTCAGTATTTTACCAAATTTGAGGATTTTAACTTCAAATCATTAAGCGAGGTTTCGTATTATTTAGATCCAAGAAAAGACATATGACAATGTTGTTTCCAATACAAATGATAAAAAAACAATGTTTTCATTAGAATTAACTAAAATGTTCTTGATTTTCCGTTTATATTACCGAGGGAAGATGTACACGTAAAACCGCTCTAATCCGGCTGAAACGTCGATATATGCAATAAAAACCGAACTTCTCCCCTTTTCAATATCTTACTCAGTATTTTAACGAGTAACAAATAGATGATTGAAAATGAAGTATTTAAGGTTATCATCTAATCAATTATGTGTTTGCATCATTTTTATCGTATATATATGAATTAATACTCATAGACTGAAAACTCACAAAAACGTGGAAAACGGCAAAATATTGACTAATTCGATGATATTTTGTTTAAATCACAAAGGAAAAGGGGATGATAAACGTCAAAATATTGCTAAATTCGATGATTTTTCGTACGAAACAAAATGCAGGAAAACTTGCTTAAAATGTAATATTATGCGAAATTCTGAGATTTGAAGGCCAAATCACATATCGTAATACTACATGAAATAGTATCGAAATATTGGTAAAAATGAGTATATTTACGTAATATCAAACTACATGATTAACGTGAAAAAGTCACTATTTCACCATGTTTGAGGATTTTAACTTCAAATCATTGAGCAAGGTTTCGTATTATTTAGAACCAAGAAAAGACATATGACAATGTTGTTTCCAAAACAAATGATAAAAAAACAATGTTTTCATTAGAATTAACTAAAATGTTCTTGATTTTCCGTTTATATTACCGAGGGAAGATGTACACGTAAAACCGCTCTAATCCGGCTGAAACGTCGATATATGCAATAAAAACCGAACTTCTCCCCTTTTCAATATCTTACTCAGTATTTTAACGAGAAACAAATAGATGATTGAAAATGAAGTATTTAAGGTTATCATCTAATCTATTATGTGTTTGCATCATTTTTATCGTATATATAATGAATTAATACCCATAAACTGAAAATTCACAAAAACGTGGAAAAACGGCAAAATATTGCCTAATTCGATGATATTTTGTTTAAATCACATAAAGGAGAAGGTGATGATAAAAGTCAAAATATTGCTAAATTCGATGATTTTTCGTACGAAACAAAAAGCAAGAATGTTTAAAATGCAATATTATGCGAAATTCTGAGATTTCAAGGCCAAATCACATATCGTAATACTACGTGAAAAAGTATCGAAATATTGGTAAAAATGAATATATTTACGTAATATCAAACTACATGATTAACGTGAAAAAGTCACTATTTTACCATATATGAGGATTTTAACTTCAAATCATTGAGCGAGGTTTCGTATTATTTAGATCCAAGAAAAGACATATGACCATGTTGTTTCCAATACAAATGATAAAAATCAATGTGTTTTCATTAGAATTAACTAAAATGTTCCTGATTTTTAGTTTATATTACCGATGGAAGATGTACACGAAAACCGCTCTATTCCGGCTGAAACATCGATATATGCAATAAAATCAGAACTTCTCCCACTTTCAATATCTTACTCAGTATTTTAACGAGAAAGAAATAGTTGTTTGAAAATGAAGTATTTAAGGGTATTATTTAATCAATTATGTGTTTGCATCATTTTTATCGTATATATAATTAATTCATACCCATAGACTGAAAATTCACAAAAACGTTGAAAACGGCAAAATATTGCCTAATTCGATGATATTTTGTTTAAATCACAAAGGAAAAGGGGATGATAAATGTCAAAATATTGCTAAATTCGATGATTTTTCGTACGAAACAAAATGCAAGAAAACTTGCTTAAAATGCAATATTATGCGAAATTCTGAGATTTGAAGGCCAAATCACATATCGTAATACTACATGAAATAGTATCGAAATATTGGTAAAAATGAGTATATTTACGTAATATCAAACTACATGATTAACGTGAAAAAGTCACTATTTTGCCATGTTTGAGGATTTTAACTTCAAATCATTGAGCGAGGTTTCGTATTATTTAGATCCAAGAAAAGACATATGACAATGTTGTTTCCAATACAAATGATAAAAAAAACAATGTGTTTTCATTAGAATTAACTAAAATGTTCTTGATTTTCTGTTTATATTACCGAGGGAAGATGTACACGTAAAACCGCTCTAATCCGGCTGAAACGTCGATATATTCAATAAAAATCGAACTTCTCCCCTTGTCAATATCTTACTCAGTATTTTAACGAGAAACAAATAGATGATTGAAAATGAAGTATTTAAGGTTATCATCTAATCAATTATGTGTTTGCATCATTTTTATCGTATATATATGAATTAATACCCATAGACTGAAAATTCACAAAAACGTGGAAAACGGCAAAATATTGACTAATTCGATGATATTTTGTTTAAATCACAAAGGAAAAGGGGATGATAAACGTCAAAATATTGCTAAATTCGATGATTTTTCGTACGAAACAAAATGCAGGAAAACTTGCTTAAAATGCAATATTATGCGAAATTCTGAGATTTGAAGGCCAAATCACATATCGTAATACTACATGAAATAGTATCGAAATATTGGTAAAAATGAGTATATTTACGTAGTATCAAACTACATGATTAACGTGAAAATGTCACTATTTTACCATGCTTGAGGATTTTAACTTCAAATCATTGAGCGAGGTTTCGTATTATTTAGATCCAAGAAAAGACATATGACAATGTTGTTTCCAATACAAATGATAAAAAAACAATGTGTTTTCATTAGAATTAACTAAAATGTTCTTGATTTTTCGTTTATATTACGGAGGGAAGATGTACACGTAAAACCGCTCTAATCCGGCTGAAACGTCGATATATGCAATAAAAACCGAACTTCTCCCCCTTTCAATATCTTACTCAGTATTTTAACGAGAAACAAATAGATGATTGAAAATGAAGTATTTAAGGTTATTATCTAATCAATTATGTGTTTCCATCATTTTTATCGTATATATAATGAATTAATACCCATTAACTGAAAATTCACAAAATCGTGGAAAAACGGCAAAATATTGCCTAATTCGATGATATTTTGTTTAAATCACATAAAGGAGAAGGGGATGATAAACGTCAAAATATTGCTAAATTCGATGATTTTTCGTACGAAACAAAATGCAAGAAAACTTGCTTAAAATGCAATATTATGCGAAATTCTGAGATTTCTAGGCCAAATCACATATCGTAATACTACATGAAATAGTATCGAAATATTGGTAAAAATTAATATATTTACGTAATATCAAACTACATGATTAACGTGAAAAAGTCACTATTTTACCAAATTTGAGGATTTTAACTTCAAATCATTAAGCGAGGTTTCGTATTATTTAGATCCAAGAAAAGACATATGACAATGTTGTTTCCAATACAAATGATAAAAAAACAATGTGTTTTCATTAGAATTAACTAAAATGTTCTTGATTTTCCGTTTATATTACCGAGGGAAGATGTACACGTAAAACCGCTCTAATCCGGCTGAAACGTCGATATATGCAATAAAAACCGAACTTCTCCCCTTTTCAATATCTTACTCAGTATTTTAACGAGAAACAAATAGATGATTGAAAATGAAGTATTTAAGGTTATCATCTAATCAATTATATGTTTGCATCATTTTTATCGTATATATATGAATTAATACTCATAGACTGAAAATTCACAAAAACGTGGAAAACGGCAAAATATTGACTAATTCGATGATATTTTGTTTAAATCACAAAGGAAAAGGGGATGATAAACGTCAAAATATTGCTAAATTCGATGATTTTTCGTACGAAACAAAATGCAGGAAAACTTGCTTAAAATGCAATATTATGCGAAATTCTGAGATTTGAAGGCCAAATCACATATCGTAATACTACATGAAATAGTATCGAAATATTGGTAAAAATGAGTATATTTACGTAATATCAAACTACATGATTAACGTGAAAAAGTCACTATTTCACCATGTTTGAGGATTTTAACTTCAAATCATTGAGCGAGGTTTCGTATTATTTAGATCCAAGAAAAGACATATGACAATGTTGTTTCCAATAAAAATGATAAAAAAACAATGTGTTTTCATTAGAATTAACTAAAATGTTCTTGATTTTTCGTTTATATTACGGAGGGAAGATATACACGTAAAACCGCTCTAATCCGGCTGAAACGTCGATATATGCAATAAAAACCGAACTTCTCCCCCTTTCAATATCTTACTCAGTATTTTAACGAGAAACAAATAGATGATTGAAAATGAAGTATTTAAGGTTATTATCTAATCAATTATGTGTTTGCATCATTTTTATCGTATATATAATGAATTAATACCCATAAACTGAAAATTCACAAAAACGTGGAAAAACGGCAAAATATTGCCTAATTCGATAATATTTTGTTTAAATCACATAAAGGAGAAGGGGATGATAAACGTCAAAATATTGCTAAATTCGATGATTTTTCGTACGAAACAAAATGCAAGAAAACTTGCTTAAAATGCAATATTATGCGAAATTCTGAGATTTCAAGGCCAAATCACATATCGTAATACTACATGAAATATTATCGAAATATTGGTAAAAATTAATATATATACGTAATATCAAACTGCATGATTAACGTGAAAAAGTCACTATTTTACCAAATTTGAGGATTTTAACTTCAAATCATTAAGCGAGGTTTCGTATTATTTAGATCCAAGAAAAGACATATGACAATGTTGTTTCCAATACAAATGATAAAAAAACAATGTTTTCATTAGAATTAACTAAAATGTTCTAGATTTTCCGTTTATATTACCGAGGGAAGATGTACACGTAAAACCGCTCTAATCCGGCTGAAACGTCGATATATGCAATAAAAACCGAACTTCTCCCCTTTTCAATATCTTACTCAGTATTTTAACGAGAAACAAATAGATGATTGAAAATGAAGTATTTAAGGTTATCATCTAATCAATTATGTGTTTGCATCATTTTTATCGTAAATATATGAATTAATACTCATAGACTGAAAATTCACAAAAACGTGGAAAACGGCAAAATATTGACTAATTCGATGATATTTTGTTTAAATCACAAAGGAAAAGGGGATGATAAACGTCAAAATATTGCTAAATTCGATGATTTTTCGTACGAAACAAAATGCAAGAAAACTTGCTTAAAATGCAATATTATGCGAAATTCTGAGATTTGAAGGCCAAATCACATATCGTAATACTACATGAAATAGTATCGAAATATTGGTAAAAATGAGTATATTTACGTAATATCAAGCTACATGATTAACCTGAAAATGTCACTATTTTACCATGTTTGAGGATTTTAACTTCAAATCATTGAGCGAGGTTTCGTATTATTTAGATCCAAGAAAAGACATATGACAATGTTGTTTCCAATACAAATGATAAAAAAACAATGTGTTTTCATTAGAATTAACTAAAATGTTCTTGATTTTTCGTTTATATTACGGAGGGAAGATGTACACGTAAAACCGCTCTAATCCGGCTGAAACGTCGATATATGCAATAAAAACCGAACTTCTCCCCCTTTCAATATCTTACTCAGTATTTTAACGAGAAACAAATAGATGATTGAAAATGAAGTATTTAAGGTTATTATCTAATCTATTATGTGTTTCCATCATTTTTATCGTATATATAATGAATTAATACCCATTAACTGAAAATTCACAAAATTGTGGAAAAACGGCAAAATATTGCCTAATTCGATGATATTTTGTTTAAATCAAATAAAGGAGAAGGGGATGATAAACGTCAAAATATTGCTAAATTCGATGACTTTTCGTACGAAACAAAATGCAAGAAAACTTGCTTAAAATGCAATATTATGCGAAATTCTGAGATTTCAAGGCCAAATCACATATCGTAATACTACATGAAATATTATCGAAATATTGGTAAAAATTAATATATATACGTAATATCAAACTGCATGATTAACGTGAAAAAGTCACTATTTTACCAAATTTGAGGATTTTAACTTCAAATCATTAAGCGAGGTTTCGTATTATTTAGATCCAAGAAAAGACATATGACAATGTTGTTTCCAATACAAATGATAAAAAAACAATGTTTTCATTAGAATTAACTAAAATGTTCTTGATTTTCCGTTTATATTACCGAGGGAAGATGTACACGTAAAACCGCTCTAATCCGGCTGAAACGTCGATATATGCAATAAAAACCGAACTTCTCCCCTTTTCAATATCTTACTCAGTATTTTAACGAGAAACAAATAGATGATTGAAAATGAAGTATTTAAGGTTATCATCTAATCAATTATGTGTTTGCATCATTTTTATCGTATATATATGAATTAATACCCATAGACTGAAAATTCACAAAAACGTGGAAAACGGCAAAATATTGACTAATTCGATGATATTTTGTTTAAATCACAAAGGAAAAGGGGATGATAAACGTCAAAATATTGCTAAATTCGATGATTTTTCGTACGAAACAAAATGCAGGAAAACTTGCTTAAAATGCAATATTATGCGAAATTCTGAGATTTGAAGGCCAAATCACATATCGTAATACTACATGAAATAGTATCGAAATATTGGTAAAAATGAGTATATTTACGTAGTATCAAACTACATGATTAACGTGAAAATGTCACTATTTTACCATGTTTGATGATTTTAACTTCAAATCATTGAGCGAGGTTTCGTATTATTTAGATCCAAGAAAAGCTATATGACAATGTTGTTTCCAATACAAATGATAAAAAAACAATGTGTTTTCATTAGAATTAACTAAAATGTTCTTGATTTTTCGTTTATATTACGGAGGGAAGATGTACACGTAAAACCGCTCTAATCCGGCTGAAACGTCGATATATGCAATAAAAACCGAACTTCTCCCCCTTGCAATATCTTACTCAGTATTTTAACGAGAAACAAATAGATGATTGAAAATGAAGAATTTAAGGTTATTATCTAATCAATTATGTGTTTCCATCATTTTTATCGTATATATAATGAATTAATACCCATTAACTGAAAATTCACAAAATCGTGGAAAAACGGCAAAATATTGCCTAATTCGATGATATTTTGTTTAAATCAAATAAAGGAGAAGGGGATGATAAACGTCAAAATATTGCTAAATTCGATGACTTTTCGTACGAAACAAAATGCAAGAAAACTTGCTTAAAATGCAATTTTATGCGAAATTCTGAGATTTCAAGGCCAAATCACATATCGTAATACTACATGAAATATTATCGAAATATTGGTAAAAATTAATATATATACGTAATATCAAACTGCATGATTAACGTGAAAAAGTCACTATTTTACCAAATTTGAGGATTTTAACTTCAAATCATTAAGCGAGGTTTCGTATTATTTAGATCCAAGAAAAGACATATGACAATGTTGTTTCCAATACAAATGATAAAAAAACAATGTTTTCATTAGAATTAACTAAAATGTTCTTGATTTTCCGTTTATATTACCGAGGGAAGATGTACACGTAAAACCGCTCTAATCCGGCTGAAACGTCGATATATGCAATAAAAACCGAACTTCTCCCCTTTTCAATATCTTACTCAGTATTTTAACGAGTAACAAATAGATGATTGAAAATGAAGTATTTAAGGTTATCATCTAATCAATTATGTGTTTGCATCATTTTTATCGTATATATATGAATTAATACTCATAGACTGAAAACTCACAAAAACGTGGAAAACGGCAAAATATTGACTAATTCGATGATATTTTGTTTAAATCACAAAGGAAAAGGGGATGATAAACGTCAAAATATTGCTAAATTCGATGATTTTTCGTACGAAACAAAATGCAGGAAAACTTGCTTAAAATGTAATATTATGCGAAATTCTGAGATTTGAAGGCCAAATCACATATCGTAATACTACATGAAATAGTATCGAAATATTGGTAAAAATGAGTATATTTACGTAATATCAAACTACATGATTAACGTGAAAAAGTCACTATTTCACCATGTTTGAGGATTTTAACTTCAAATCATTGAGCAAGGTTTCGTATTATTTAGAACCAAGAAAAGACATATGACAATGTTGTTTCCAAAACAAATGATAAAAAAACAATGTTTTCATTAGAATTAACTAAAATGTTCTTGATTTTCCGTTTATATTACCGAGGGAAGATGTACACGTAAAACCGCTCTAATCCGGCTGAAACGTCGATATATGCAATAAAAACCGAACTTCTCCCCTTTTCAATATCTTACTCAGTATTTTAACGAGAAACAAATAGATGATTGAAAATGAAGTATTTAAGGTTATCATCTAATCTATTATGTGTTTGCATCATTTTTATCGTATATATAATGAATTAATACCCATAAACTGAAAATTCACAAAAACGTGGAAAAACGGCAAAATATTGCCTAATTCGATGATATTTTCTTTAAATCACATAAAGGAGAAGGTGATGATAAAAGTCAAAATATTGCTAAATTCGATGATTTTTCGTACGAAACAAAAAGCAAGAATGTTTAAAATGCAATATTATGCGAAATTCTGAGATTTCAAGGCCAAATCACATATCGTAATACTACGTGAAAAAGTATCGAAATATTGGTAAAAATGAATATATTTACGTAATATCAAACTACATGATTAACGTGAAAAAGTCACTATTTTACCATATATGAGGATTTTAACTTCAAATCATTGAGCGAGGTTTCGTATTATTTAGATCCAAGAAAAGACATATGACCATGTTGTTTCCAATACAAATGATAAAAATCAATGTGTTTTCAT
The DNA here is from genome assembly GCF_040958095.1 of Procambarus clarkii. Lineage (NCBI taxonomy): Eukaryota > Metazoa > Arthropoda > Malacostraca > Decapoda > Cambaridae > Procambarus > Procambarus clarkii. Next base: position 21,424,930 of record NC_091236.1, read on the forward strand.
TAGAATTAACTAAAATGTTCCTGATTTTTAGTTTATATTACCGATGGAAGATGTACACGAAAACCGCTCTATTCCGGCTGAAACATCGATATATGCAATAAAATCAGAACTTCTCCCACTTTCAATATCTTACTCAGTATTTTAACGAGAAAGAAATAGTTGTTTGAAAATGAAGTATTTAAGGGTATTATTTAATCAATTATGTGTTTGCATCATTTTTATCGTATATATAATTAATTCATACCCATAGACTGAAAATTCACAAAAACGTTGAAAACGGCAAAATATTGCCTAATTCGATGATATTTTGTTTAAATCACAAAGGAAAAGGGGATGATAAACGTCAAAATATTGCTAAATTCGATGATTTTTCGTACGAAACAAAATGCAAGAAAACTTGCTTAAAATGCAATATTATGCGAAATTCTGAGATTTGAAGGCCAAATCACATATCGTAATACTACATGAAATAGTATCGAAATATTGGTAAAAATGAGTATATTTACGTAATATCAAACTACATGATTAACGTGAAAAAGTCACTATTTTGCCATGTTTGAGGATTTTAACTTCAAATCATTGAGCGAGGTTTCGTATTATTTAGATCCAAGAAAAGACATATGACAATGTTGTTTCCAATACAAATGATAAAAAAAACAATGTGTTTTCATTAGAATTAACTAAAATGTTCTTGATTTTCTGTTTATATTACCGAGGGAAGATGTACACGTAAAACCGCTCTAATCCGGCTGAAACGTCGATATATTCAATAAAAATCGAACTTCTCCCCTTGTCAATATCTTACTCAGTATTTTAACGAGAAACAAATAGATGATTGAAAATGAAGTATTTAAGGTTATCATCTAATCAATTATGTGTTTGCATCATTTTTATCGTATATATATGAATTAATACCCATAGACTGAAAATTCACAAAAACGTGGAAAACGGCAAAATATTGACTAATTCGATGATATTTTGTTTAAATCACAAAGGAAAAGGGGATGATAAACGTCAAAATATTGCTAAATTCGATGATTTTTCGTACGAAACAAAATGCAGGAAAACTTGCTTAAAATGCAATATTATGCGAAATTCTGAGATTTGAAGGCCAAATCACATATCGTAATACTACATGAAATAGTATCGAAATATTGGTAAAAATGAGTATATTTACGTAGTATCAAACTACATGATTAACGTGAAAATGTCACTATTTTACCATGCTTGAGGATTTTAACTTCAAATCATTGAGCGAGGTTTCGTATTATTTAGATCCAAGAAAAGACATATGACAATGTTGTTTCCAATACAAATGATAAAAAAACAATGTGTTTTCATTAGAATTAACTAAAATGTTCTTGATTTTTCGTTTATATTACGGAGGGAAGATGTACACGTAAAACCGCTCTAATCCGGCTGAAACGTCGATATATGCAATAAAAACCGAACTTCTCCCCCTTTCAATATCTTACTCAGTATTTTAACGAGAAACAAATAGATGATTGAAAATGAAGTATTTAAGGTTATTATCTAATCAATTATGTGTTTCCATCATTTTTATCGTATATATAATGAATTAATACCCATTAACTGAAAATTCACAAAATCGTGGAAAAACGGCAAAATATTGCCTAATTCGATGATATTTTGTTTAAATCACATAAAGGAGAAGGGGATGATAAACGTCAAAATATTGCTAAATTCGATGATTTTTCGTACGAAACAAAATGCAAGAAAACTTGCTTAAAATGCAATATTATGCGAAATTCTGAGATTTCTAGGCCAAATCACATATCGTAATACTACATGAAATAGTATCGAAATATTGGTAAAAATTAATATATTTACGTAATATCAAACTACATGATTAACGTGAAAAAGTCACTATTTTACCAAATTTGAGGATTTTAACTTCAAATCATTAAGCGAGGTTTCGTATTATTTAGATCCAAGAAAAGACATATGACAATGTTGTTTCCAATACAAATGATAAAAAAACAATGTGTTTTCATTAGAATTAACTAAAATGTTCTTGATTTTCCGTTTATATTACCGAGGGAAGATGTACACGTAAAACCGCTCTAATCCGGCTGAAACGTCGATATATGCAATAAAAACCGAACTTCTCCCCTTTTCAATATCTTACTCAGTATTTTAACGAGAAACAAATAGATGATTGAAAATGAAGTATTTAAGGTTATCATCTAATCAATTATATGTTTGCATCATTTTTATCGTATATATATGAATTAATACTCATAGACTGAAAATTCACAAAAACGTGGAAAACGGCAAAATATTGACTAATTCGATGATATTTTGTTTAAATCACAAAGGAAAAGGGGATGATAAACGTCAAAATATTGCTAAATTCGATGATTTTTCGTACGAAACAAAATGCAGGAAAACTTGCTTAAAATGCAATATTATGCGAAATTCTGAGATTTGAAGGCCAAATCACATATCGTAATACTACATGAAATAGTATCGAAATATTGGTAAAAATGAGTATATTTACGTAATATCAAACTACATGATTAACGTGAAAAAGTCACTATTTCACCATGTTTGAGGATTTTAACTTCAAATCATTGAGCGAGGTTTCGTATTATTTAGATCCAAGAAAAGACATATGACAATGTTGTTTCCAATAAAAATGATAAAAAAACAATGTGTTTTCATTAGAATTAACTAAAATGTTCTTGATTTTTCGTTTATATTACGGAGGGAAGATATACACGTAAAACCGCTCTAATCCGGCTGAAACGTCGATATATGCAATAAAAACCGAACTTCTCCCCCTTTCAATATCTTACTCAGTATTTTAACGAGAAACAAATAGATGATTGAAAATGAAGTATTTAAGGTTATTATCTAATCAATTATGTGTTTGCATCATTTTTATCGTATATATAATGAATTATTACCCATAAACTGAAAATTCACAAAAACGTGGAAAAACGGCAAAATATTGCCTAATTCGATAATATTTTGTTTAAATCACATAAAGGAGAAGGGGATGATAAACGTCAAAATATTGCTAAATTCGATGATTTTTCGTACGAAACAAAATGCAAGAAAACTTGCTTAAAATGCAATATTATGCGAAATTCTGAGATTTCAAGGCCAAATCACATATCGTAATACTACATGAAATATTATCGAAATATTGGTAAAAATTAATATATATACGTAATATCAAACTGCATGATTAACGTGAAAAAGTCACTATTTTACCAAATTTGAGGATTTTAACTTCAAATCATTAAGCGAGGTTTCGTATTATTTAGATCCAAGAAAAGACATATGACAATGTTGTTTCCAATACAAATGATAAAAAAACAATGTTTTCATTAGAATTAACTAAAATGTTCTTGATTTTCCGTTTATATTACCGAGGGAAGATGTACACGTAAAACCGCTCTAATCCGGCTGAAACGTCGATATATGCAATAAAAACCGAACTTCTCCCCTTTTCAATATCTTACTCAGTATTTTAACGAGAAACAAATAGATGATTGAAAATGAAGTATTTAAGGTTATCATCTAATCAATTATGTGTTAGGATCATTTTTATCGTAAATATATGAATTAATACTCATAGACTGAAAATTCACAAAAACGTGGAAAACGGCAAAATATTGACTAATTCGATGATATTTTGTTTAAATCACAAAGGAAAAGGGGATGATAAACGTCAAAATATTGCTAAATTCGATGATTTTTCGTACGAAACAAAATGCAGGAAAACTTGCTTAAAATGTAATATTATGCGAAATTCTGAGATTTGAAGGCCAAATCACATATCGTAATACTACATGAAATAGTATCGAAATATTGGTAAAAATGAGTATATTTACGTAATATCAAACTACATGATTAACGTGAAAAAGTCACTATTTCACCATGTTTGAGGATTTTAACTTCAAATCATTGAGCGAGGTTTCGTATTATTTAGAACCAAGAAAAGACATATGACAATGTTGTTTCCAAAACAAATGATAAAAAAACAATGTTTTCATTAGAATTAACTAAAATGTTCTTGATTTTCCGTTTATATTACCGAGGGAAGATGTACACGTAAAACCGCTCTAATCCGGCTGAAACGTCGATATATGCAATAAAAACCGAACTTCTCCCCTTTTCAATATCTTACTCAGTATTTTAACGAGAAACAAATAGATGATTGAAAATGAAGTATTTAAGGTTATCATCTAATCTATTATGTGTTTGCATCATTTTTATCGTATATATAACGAATTAATACACATAAACTGAAAATTCACAAAAACGTGGAAAAACGGCAAAATATTGCCTAATTCGATGATATTTTGTTTAAATCACATAAAGGAGAAGGTGATGATAAACGTCAAAATATTGCTAAATTCGATGATTTTTCGTACGAAACAAAAAGCAAGAATGTTTAAAATGCAATATTATGCGAAATTCTGAGATTTCAAGGCCAAATCACATATCGTAATACTACGTGAAAAAGTATCGAAATATTGGTAAAAATGAATATATTTACGTAATATCAAACTACATGATTAACGTGAAAAAGTCACTATTTTACCATATATGAGGATTTTAACTTCAAATCATTGAGCGAGGTTTCGTATTATTTAGATCCAAGAAAAGACATATGACCATGTTGTTTCCAATACAACTGATAAAAATCAATGTGTTTTCATTAGAATTAACTAAAATGTTCCTGATTTTTAGTTTATATTACCGATGGAAGATGTACACGAAAACCGCTCTATTCCGGCTGAAACGTCGATATATGCAATAAAATCAGAACTTCTCCCACTTTCAATATCTTACTCAGTATTTTAACGAGAAAGAAATAGTTGTTTGAAAATGAAGTATTTAAGGGTATTACTTAATCAATTATGTGTTTGCATCATTTTTATCGTATATATAATTAATTCATACCCATAGACTGAAAATTCACAAAAACGTTGAAAACGGCAAAATATTGCCTAATTCGATGATATTTTGTTTAAATCACAAAGGAAAAGGGGATGATAAACGTCAAAATATTGCTAAATTCGATGATTTTTCGTACGAAACAAAATGCAAGAAAACTTGCTTAAAATGCAATATTATGCGAAATTCTGAGATTTGAAGGCCAAATCACATATCGTAATACTACATGAAATAGTATCGAAATATTGGTAAAAATGAGTATATTTACGTAATATCAAACTACATGATTAACGTGAAAAAGTCACTATTTTGCCATGTTTGAGGATTTTAACTTCAAATCATTGAGCGAGGTTTCGTATTATTTAGATCCAAGAAAAGACATATGACAATGTTGTTTCCAATACAAATGATAAAAAAAACAATGTGTTTTCATTAGAATTAACTAAAATGTTCTTGATTTTCTGTTTATATTACCGAGGGAAGATGTACACGTAAAACCGCTCTAATCCGGCTGAAACGTCGATATATTCAATAAAAATCGAACTTCTCCCCTTGTCAATATCTTACTCAGTATTTTAACGAGAAACAAATAGATGATTGAAAATGAAGTATTTAAGGTTATCATCTAATCAATTATGTGTTTGCATCATTTTTATCGTATATATATGAATTAATACCCATAGACTGAAAATTCACAAAAACGTGGAAAACGGCAAAATATTGACTAATTCGATGATATTTTGTTTAAATCACAAAGGAAAAGGGGATGATAAACGTCAAAATATTGCTAAATTCGATGATTTTTCGTACGAAACAAAATGCAGGAAAACTTGCTTAAAATGCAATATTATGCGAAATTCTGAGATTTGAAGGCCAAATCACATATCGTAATACTACATGAAATAGTATCGAAATATTGGTAAAAATGAGTATATTTACGTAGTATCAAACTACATGATTAACGTGAAAATGTCACTATTTTACCATGCTTGAGGATTTTAACTTCAAATCATTGAGCGAGGTTTCGTATTATTTAGATCCAAGAAAAGACATATGACAATGTTGTTTCCAATACAAATGATAAAAAAACAATGTGTTTTCATTAGAATTAACTAAAATGTTCTTGATTTTTCGTTTATATTACGGAGGGAAGATGTACACGTAAAACCGCTCTAATCCGGCTGAAACGTCGATATATGCAATAAAAACCGAACTTCTCCCCCTTTCAATATCTTACTCAGTATTTTAACGAGAAACAAATAGATGATTGAAAATGAAGTATTTAAGGTTATTATCTAATCAATTATGTGTTTCCATCATTTTTATCGTATATATAATGAATTAATACCCATTAACTGAAAATTCACAAAATCGTGGAAAAACGGCAAAATATTGCCTAATTCGATGATATTTTGTTTAAATCACATAAAGGAGAAGGGGATGATAAACGTCAAAATATTGCTAAATTCGATGATTTTTCGTACGAAACAAAATGCAAGAAAACTTGCTTAAAATGCAATATTATGCGAAATTCTGAGATTTCTAGGCCAAATCACATATCGTAATACTACATGAAATAGTATCGAAATATTGGTAAAAATTAATATATTTACGTAATATCAAACTACATGATTAACGTGAAAAAGTCACTATTTTACCAAATTTGAGGATTTTAACTTCAAATCATTAAGCGAGGTTTCGTATTATTTAGATCCAAGAAAAGACATATGACAATGTTGTTTCCAATACAAATGATAAAAAAACAATGTGTTTTCATTAGAATTAACTAAAATGTTCTTGATTTTCCGTTTATATTACCGAGGGAAGATGTACACGTAAAACCGCTCTAATCCGGCTGAAACGTCGATATATGCAATAAAAACCGAACTTCTCCCCTTTTCAATATCTTACTCAGTATTTTAACGAGAAACAAATAGATGATTGAAAATGAAGTATTTAAGGTTATCATCTAATCAATTATATGTTTGCATCATTTTTATCGTATATATATGAATTAATTCTCATAGACTGAAAATTCACAAAAACGTGGAAAGCGGCAAAATATTGACTAATTCGATGATATTTTGTTTAAATCACAAAGGAAAAGGGGATGATAAACGTCAAAATATTGCTAAATTCGATGATTTTTCGTACGAAACAAAATGCAGGAAAACTTGCTTAAAATGCAATATTATGCGAAATTCTGAGATTTGAAGGCCAAATCACATATCGTAATACTACATGAAATAGTATCGAAATATTGGTAAAAATGAGTATATTTACGTAATATCAAACTACATGATTAACGTGAAAAAGTCACTATTTCACCATGTTTGAGGATTTTAACTTCAAATCATTGAGCGAGGTTTCGTATTATTTAGATCCAAGAAAAGACATATGACAATGTTGTTTCCAATAAAAATTATAAAAAAACAATGTGTTTTCATTAGAATTAACTAAAATGTTCTTGATTTTTCGTTTATATTACGGAGGGAAGATATACACGTAAAACCGCTCTAATCCGGCTGAAACGTCGATATATGCAATAAAAACCGAACTTCTCCCCCTTTCAATATCTTACTCAGTATTTTAACGAGAAACAAATAGATGATTGAAAATGAAGTATTTAAGGTTATTATCTAATCAATTATGTGTTTGCATCATTTTTATCGTATATATAATGAATTAATACCCATAAACTGAAAATTCACAAAAACGTGGAAAAACGGCAAAATATTGCCTAATTCGATAATATTTTGTTTAAATCACATAAAGGAGAAGGGGATGATAAACGTCAAAATATTGCTAAATTCGATGATTTTTCGTACGAAACAAAATGCAAGAAAACTTGCTTAAAATGCAATATTATGCGAAATTCTGAGATTTCAAGGCCAAATCACATATCGTAATACTACATGAAATAGTATCGAAATATTGGTAAAAATGAATATATTTACGTAATATCAAACTACATGATTAACGTGAAAAAGTCACTATTTTACCAAATTTGAGGATTTTAACTTCAAATCATTAAGCGAGGTTTCGTATTATTTAGATCCAAGAAAAGACATATGACAATTTTGTTTCCAATACAAATGATAAAAAAACAATGTGTTTTCATTAGAATTAACTAAAATGTTCTTGATTTTTCGTTTATATTACTGAGGGAAGATATACACGTAAAACCGCTCTAATCCGGCTGAAACGTCGATATATGCAATAAAAACCGAACTTCTCCCCTTTTCAATATTTTACTCAGTATTTTAACGAGAAACAAATAGATGATTGTAAATGAAGTATTTAAGGTTATCATCTAATCTATTATGTGTTTGCATCATTTTTATCGTATATATAATGAATTAATACCCATAAACTGAAAATTCACAAAAACGTGGAAAAACGGCAAAATATTGCCTAATTCGATGATATTTTGTTTAAATCACATAAAGGAGAAGGTGATGATAAACGTCAAAATATTGCTAAATTCGATGATTTTTCGTACGAAACAAAAAGTAAGAATGTTTAAAATGCAATATTATGCGAAATTCTGAGATTTGAAGGCCAAATCACATATCGTAACACAACATGAAATAGTATCGAAATATTGGTAAAAATGAATATATTTACGTAATATCAAACTACATGATTAACGTGAAACAGTCACTATTTTACCATGTTTGAGGATTTTAAATTCAAATCATTGAGCGAGGTTTCGTATTATTTAGATCCAAGAAAAGACATATGACAATGTTGTTTCCAATACAAATGATAAAAAAACAATGTGTTTTCATTAGAATTAACTAAAATGTTCTTGATTTTTCGTTTATATTACGGAGGGAAGATGTACACGTAAAACCGCTCTAATCCGGCTGAAACATCGATATATGCAATAAAAACCGAACTTCTCCCCTTTTCAATATCTTCCTCAGTATTTTAACGAGAAACAAATAGTTGATTGAAAATGAAGTATTTAAAGTTATTATCTAATCAATTATGTGTTTGCATCATTTTTATCGTATATATAATGAATTAATACCCATAAACTGAATATTCACAAAAACGTGGAAAAACGGCAAAATATTGCCTAATTCGATGATATTTTGCTTAAATCACATAAAGGAGAAGGGGATGATAAACGTCAAAATATTGCTAAATTCGATGATTTTTCGTACGAAACAAAATGCAAGAAAACTTGCTTAAAATGCAATATTATGCGAAATTCTGAGATTTCAAGGCCAAATCACATATCGTAATACTACATGAAATAGTATCGAAATATTGGTAAAAATGAATATATTTACGTAATATCAAACTACATGATTAACGTGAAAAGTCACTATTTTACCAAATTTGAGGATTTTAACTTCAAATCATTGAGCGAGGTTTCGTATTATTTACATCCAAGAAAAGACATATGACAATGTTGTTTCCAATACAAATGATAAAAAAACAATGTGTTTTCATTAGAATTAACTAAAATGTTTTTGATTTTCCGTTTATATTACGGAGGGAAGATGTACACGTAAAACCGCTCTAATCCGGCTGAAACGTCGATATATGCAATAAAAACCGAACTTCTCCCTCTTTCAATATCTTACTCAGTATTTTAACGAGAAACATATAGATGATTGAAAATGAAGTATTTATGGTTATTATCTAATCAATTATGTGTTTGCATCATTTTTATCGTATATATAATGAATTAATACCCATAAACTGAAAATTCACAAAAACGTAGAAAAACGGCAAAATATTGCCTAATTCGATGACATTTTGTTTAAATTACATAAAGGAAAAGGGGATGATAAACGTCAAAATATTGCTAAATTCGATGATATTTCGTACGAAATAAAATGCAAGGAAACTTGCTTAAAATGCAATATTATGCGAAATTCTGAGATTTGAAGGCCAAATCACATATCGTAACACAACATGAAATAGTATCGAAATATTGGTAAAAATGAATATATTAACGTAATATCAAACTACATGATTAACGTGAAACAGTCACTATTTTACCATGTTTGAGGATTTTAACTTCAAATCATTGAGCGAGGTTTCGTATTATTTAGATCCAAGAAAAGACATATGACAATGTTGTTTCCAATACAAATGATAAAAAAACAATGTGTTTTCATTAGAATTAACTAAAATGTTCTTGATTTTTCGTTTATATTACGGAGGGAAGATGTACACGTAAAACCGCTCTAATCCGGCTGAAACGTCGATATATGCAATAAAAACCGAACTTCTCCCCCTTTCAATATCTTACTCAGTATTTTAACGAGAAACAAATAGATGATTGAAAATGAAGTATTTAAGGTTATTATCTAATCAATTATGTGTTTCCATCATTTTTATCGTATATATAATGAATTAATACCCATTAACTGAAAATTCACAAAATCGTGGAAAAACGGCAAAATATTGCCTAATTCGATGATATTTTGTTTAAATCACATAAAGGAGAAGGGGATGATAAACGTCAAAATATTGCTAAATTCGATGATTTTTCGTACGAAACAAAATGCAAGAAAACTTGCTTAAAATGCAATATTATGCGAAATTCTGAGATTTCTAGGCCAAATCACATATCGTAATACTACATGAAATAGTATCGAAATATTGGTAAAAATGAATATATTTACGTAATATCAAACTACATGATTAACGTGAAAAAGTCACTATTTTACCAAATTTGAGGATTTTAACTTCAAATCATTAAGCGAGGTTTCGTATTATTTAGATCCAAGAAAAGACATATGACAATGTTGTTTCCAATACAAATGATAAAAAAACAATGTGTTTTCATTAGAATTAACTAAAATGTTCTTGATTTTCCGTTTATATTACCGAGGGAAGATGTACACGTAAAACCGCTCTAATCCGGCTGAAACGTCGATATATGCAATAAAAACCGAACTTCTCCCCTTTTCAATATCTTACTCAGTATTTTAACGAGAAACAAATAGATGATTGAAAATGAAGTATTTAAGGTTATCATCTAATCAATTATATGTTTGCATCATTTTTATCGTATATATATGAATTAATACTCATAGACTGAAAATTCACAAAAACGTGGAAAACGGCAAAATATTGACTAATTCGATGATATTTTGTTTAAATCACAAAGGAAAAGGGGATGATAAACGTCAAAATATTGCTAAATTCGATGATTTTTCGTACGAAACAAAATGCAGGAAAACTTGCTTAAAATGCAATATTATGCGAAATTCTGAGATATGAAGGCCAAATCACATATCGTAATACTACATGAAATAGTATCGAAATATTGGTAAAAATGAGTATATTTACGTAATATCAAACTACATGATTAACGTGAAAAAGTCACTATTTCACCATGTTTGAGGATTTTAACTTCAAATCATTGAGCGAGGTTTCGTATTATTTAGATCCAAGAAAAGACATATGACAATGTTGTTTCCAATAAAAATGATAAAAAAACAATGTGTTTTCATTAGAATTAACTAAAATGTTCTTGATTTTTCGTTTATATTACGGAGGGAAGATATACACGTAAAACCGCTCTAATCCGGCTGAAACGTCGATATATGCAATAAAAACCGAACTTCTCCCCCTTTCAATATCTTACTCAGTATTTTAACGAGAAACAAATAGATGATTGAAAATGAAGTATTTAAGGTTATTATCTAATCAATTATGTGTTTCCATCATTTTTATCGTATATATAATGAATTAATACCCATTAACTGAAAATTCACAAAATCGTGGAAAAACGGCAAAATATTGCCTAATTCGATGATATTTTGTTTAAATCACATAAAGGAGAAGGGGATGATAAACGTCAAAATATTGCTAAATTCGATGATTTTTCGTACGAAACAAAATGCAAGAAAACTTGCTTAAAATGCAATATTATGCGAAATTCTGAGATTTCTAGGCCAAATCACATATCGTAATACTACATGAAATAGTATCGAAATATTGGTAAAAATTAATATATTTACGTAATATCAAACTACATGATTAACGTGAAAAAGTCACTATTTTACCAAATTTGAGGATTTTAACTTCAAATCATTAAGCGAGGTTTCGTATTATTTAGATCCAAGAAAAGACATATGACAATGTTGTTTCCAATACAAATGATAAAAAAACAATGTGTTTTCATTAGAATTAACTAAAATGTTCTTGATTTTCCGTTTATATTACCGAGGGAAGATGTACACGTAAAACCGCTCTAATCCGGCTGAAACGTCGATATATGCAATAAAAACCGAACTTCTCCCCTTTTCAATATCTTACTCAGTATTTTAACGAGAAACAAATAGATGATTGAAAATGAAGTATTTAAGGTTATCATCTAATCAATTATATGTTTGCATCATTTTTATCGTATATATATGAATTAATTCTCATAGACTGAAAATTCACAAAAACGTGGAAAGCGGCAAAATATTGACTAATTCGATGATATTTTGTTTAAATCACAAAGGAAAAGGGGATGATAAACGTCAAAATATTGCTAAATTCGATGATTTTTCGTACGAAACAAAATGCAGGAAAACTTGCTTAAAATGCAATATTATGCGAAATTCTGAGATTTGAAGGCCAAATCACATATCGTAATACTACATGAAATAGTATCGAAATATTGGTAAAAATGAGTATATTTACGTAATATCAAACTACATGATTAACGTGAAAAAGTCACTATTTCACCATGTTTGAGGATTTTAACTTCAAATCATTGAGCGAGGTTTCGTATTATTTAGATCCAAGAAAAGACATATGACAATGTTGTTTCCAATAAAAATTATAAAAAAACAATGTGTTTTCATTAGAATTAACTAAAATGTTCTTGATTTTTCGTTTATATTACGGAGGGAAGATATACACGTAAAACCGCTCTAATCCGGCTGAAACGTCGATATATGCAATAAAAACCGAACTTCTCCCCCTTTCAATATCTTACTCAGTATTTTAACGAGAAACAAATAGATGATTGAAAATGAAGTATTTAAGGTTATTATCTAATCAATTATGTGTTTGCATCATTTTTATCGTATATATAATGAATTAATACCCATAAACTGAAAATTCACAAAAACGTGGAAAAACGGCAAAATATTGCCTAATTCGATAATATTTTGTTTAAATCACATAAAGGAGAAGGGGATGATAAACGTCAAAATATTGCTAAATTCGATGATTTTTCGTACGAAACAAAATGCAAGAAAACTTGCTTAAAATGCAATATTATGCGAAATTCTGAGATTTCAAGGCCAAATCACATATCGTAATACTACATGAAATAGTATCGAAATATTGGTAAAAATGAATATATTTACGTAATATCAAACTACATGATTAACGTGAAAAAGTCACTATTTTACCAAATTTGAGGATTTTAACTTCAAATCATTAAGCGAGGTTTCGTATTATTTAGATCCAAGAAAAGACATATGACAATTTTGTTTCCAATACAAATGATAAAAAAACAATGTGTTTTCATTAGAATTAACTAAAATGTTCTTGATTTTTCGTTTATATTACTGAGGGAAGATATACACGTAAAACCGCTCTAATCCGGCTGAAACGTCGATATATGCAATAAAAACCGAACTTCTCCCCTTTTCAATATTTTACTCAGTATTTTAACGAGAAACAAATAGATGATTGTAAATGAAGTATTTAAGGTTATCATCTAATCTATTATGTGTTTGCATCATTTTTATCGTATATATAATGAATTAATACCCATAAACTGAAAATTCACAAAAACGTGGAAAAACGGCAAAATATTGCCTAATTCGATGATATTTTGTTTAAATCACATAAAGGAGAAGGTGATGATAAACGTCAAAATATTGCTAAATTCGATGATTTTTCGTACGAAACAAAAAGTAAGAATGTTTAAAATGCAATATTATGCGAAATTCTGAGATTTGAAGGCCAAATCACATATCGTAACACAACATGAAATAGTATCGAAATATTGGTAAAAATGAATATATTTACGTAATATCAAACTACATGATTAACGTGAAACAGTCACTATTTTACCATGTTTGAGGATTTTAAATTCAAATCATTGAGCGAGGTTTCGTATTATTTAGATCCAAGAAAAGACATATGACAATGTTGTTTCCAATACAAATGATAAAAAAACAATGTGTTTTCATTAGAATTAACTAAAATGTTCTTGATTTTTCGTTTATATTACGGAGGGAAGATGTACACGTAAAACCGCTCTAATCCGGCTGAAACATCGATATATGCAATAAAAACCGAACTTCTCCCCTTTTCAATATCTTCCTCAGTATTTTAACGAGAAACAAATAGTTGATTGAAAATGAAGTATTTAAAGTTATTATCTAATCAATTATGTGTTTGCATCATTTTTATCGTATATATAATGAATTAATACCCATAAACTGAATATTCACAAAAACGTGGAAAAACGGCAAAATATTGCCTAATTCGATGATATTTTGCTTAAATCACATAAAGGAGAAGGGGATGATAAACGTCAAAATATTGCTAAATTCGATGATTTTTCGTACGAAACAAAATGCAAGAAAACTTGCTTAAAATGCAATATTATGCGAAATTCTGAGATTTCAAGGCCAAATCACATATCGTAATACTACATGAAATAGTATCGAAATATTGGTAAAAATGAATATATTTACGTAATATCAAACTACATGATTAACGTGAAAAGTCACTATTTTACCAAATTTGAGGATTTTAACTTCAAATCATTGAGCGAGGTTTCGTATTATTTACATCCAAGAAAAGACATATGACAATGTTGTTTCCAATACAAATGATAAAAAAACAATGTGTTTTCATTAGAATTAACTAAAATGTTTTTGATTTTCCGTTTATATTACGGAGGGAAGATGTACACGTAAAACCGCTCTAATCCGGCTGAAACGTCGATATATGCAATAAAAACCGAACTTCTCCCTCTTTCAATATCTTACTCAGTATTTTAACGAGAAACATATAGATGATTGAAAATGAAGTATTTATGGTTATTATCTAATCAATTATGTGTTTGCATCATTTTTATCGTATATATAATGAATTAATACCCATAAACTGAAAATTCACAAAAACGTAGAAAAACGGCAAAATATTGCCTAATTCGATGACATTTTGTTTAAATTACATAAAGGAAAAGGGGATGATAAACGTCAAAATATTGCTAAATTCGATGATATTTCGTACGAAATAAAATGCAAGGAAACTTGCTTAAAATGCAATATTATGCGAAATTCTGAGATTTGAAGGCCAAATCACATATCGTAACACAACATGAAATAGTATCGAAATATTGGTAAAAATGAATATATTAACGTAATATCAAACTACATGATTAACGTGAAACAGTCACTATTTTACCATGTTTGAGGATTTTAACTTCAAATCATTGAGCGAGGTTTCGTATTATTTAGATCCAAGAAAAGACATATGACAATGTTGTTTCCAATACAAATGATAAAAAAACAATGTGTTTTCATTAGAATTAACTAAAATGTTCTTGATTTTTCGTTTATATTACGGAGGGAAGATGTACACGTAAAACCGCTCTAATCCGGCTGAAACGTCGATATATGCAATAAAAACCGAACTTCTCCCCCTTTCAATATCTTACTCAGTATTTTAACGAGAAACAAATAGATGATTGAAAATGAAGTATTTAAGGTTATTATCTAATCAATTATGTGTTTCCATCATTTTTATCGTATATATAATGAATTAATACCCATTAACTGAAAATTCACAAAATCGTGGAAAAACGGCAAAATATTGCCTAATTCGATGATATTTTGTTTAAATCACATAAAGGAGAAGGGGATGATAAACGTCAAAATATTGCTAAATTCGATGATTTTTCGTACGAAACAAAATGCAAGAAAACTTGCTTAAAATGCAATATTATGCGAAATTCTGAGATTTCTAGGCCAAATCACATATCGTAATACTACATGAAATAGTATCGAAATATTGGTAAAAATGAATATATTTACGTAATATCAAACTACATGATTAACGTGAAAAAGTCACTATTTTACCAAATTTGAGGATTTTAACTTCAAATCATTAAGCGAGGTTTCGTATTATTTAGATCCAAGAAAAGACATATGACAATGTTGTTTCCAATACAAATGATAAAAAAACAATGTGTTTTCATTAGAATTAACTAAAATGTTCTTGATTTTCCGTTTATATTACCGAGGGAAGATGTACACGTAAAACCGCTCTAATCCGGCTGAAACGTCGATATATGCAATAAAAACCGAACTTCTCCCCTTTTCAATATCTTACTCAGTATTTTAACGAGAAACAAATAGATGATTGAAAATGAAGTATTTAAGGTTATCATCTAATCAATTATATGTTTGCATCATTTTTATCGTATATATATGAATTAATACTCATAGACTGAAAATTCACAAAAACGTGGAAAACGGCAAAATATTGACTAATTCGATGATATTTTGTTTAAATCACAAAGGAAAAGGGGATGATAAACGTCAAAATATTGCTAAATTCGATGATTTTTCGTACGAAACAAAATGCAGGAAAACTTGCTTAAAATGCAATATTATGCGAAATTCTGAGATATGAAGGCCAAATCACATATCGTAATACTACATGAAATAGTATCGAAATATTGGTAAAAATGAGTATATTTACGTAATATCAAACTACATGATTAACGTGAAAAAGTCACTATTTCACCATGTTTGAGGATTTTAACTTCAAATCATTGAGCGAGGTTTCGTATTATTTAGATCCAAGAAAAGACATATGACAATGTTGTTTCCAATAAAAATGATAAAAAAACAATGTGTTTTCATTAGAATTAACTAAAATGTTCTTGATTTTTCGTTTATATTACGGAGGGAAGATATACACGTAAAACCGCTCTAATCCGGCTGAAACGTCGATATATGCAATAAAAACCGAACTTCTCCCCCTTTCAATATCTTACTCAGTATTTTAACGAGAAACAAATAGATGATTGAAAATGAAGTATTTAAGGTTATTATCTAATCAATTATGTGTTTGCATCATTTTTATCGTATATATAATGAATTAATACCCATAAACTGAAAATTCACAAAAACGTGGAAAAACGGCAAAATATTGCCTAATTCGATAATATTTTGTTTAAATCACATAAAGGAGAAGGGGATGATAAACGTCAAAATATTGCTAAATTCGATGATTTTTCGTACGAAACAAAATGCAAGAAAACTTGCTTAAAATGCAATATTATGCGAAATTCTGAGATTTCAAGGCCAAATCACATATCGTAATACTACATGAAATAGTATCGAAATATTGGTAAAAATGAATATATTTACGTAATATCAAACTACATGATTAACGTGAAAAAGTCACTATTTTACCAAATTTGAGGATTTTAACTTCAAATCATTAAGCGAGGTTTCGTATTATTTATATCCAAGAAAAGACATATGACAATTTTGTTTCCAATACAAATGATAAAAAAACAATGTGTTTTCATTAGAATTAACTAAAATGTTCTTGATTTTTCGTTTATATTACTGAGGGAAGATATACACGTAAAACCGCTCTAATCCGGCTGAAACGTCGATATATGCAATAAAAACCGAACTTCTCCCCTTTTCAATATTTTACTCAGTATTTTAACGAGAAACAAATAGATGATTGTAAATGAAGTATTTAAGGTTATCATCTAATCTATTATGTGTTTGCATCATTTTTATCGTATATATAATGAATTAATACCCATAAACTGAAAATTCACAAAAACGTGGAAAAACGGCAAAATATTGCCTAATTCGATAATATTTTGTTTAAATCACATAAAGGAGAAGGTGATGATAAACGTCAAAATATTGCTAAATTCGATGATTTTTCGTACGAAACAAAAAGTAAGAATGTTTAAAATGCAATATTATGCGAAATTCTGAGATTTGAAGGCCAAATCACATATCGTAACACAACATGAAATAGTATCGAAATATTGGTAAAATTGAATATATTTACGTAATATCAAACTACATGATTAACGTGAAACAGTCACTATTTTACCATGTTTGAGGATTTTAAATTCAAATCATTGAGCGAGGTTTCGTATTATTTAGATCCAAGAAAAGACATATGACAATGTTGTTTCCAATACAAATGATAAAAAAACAATGTGTTTTCATTAGAATTAACTAAAATGTTCTTGATTTTTCGTTTATATTATGGAGGGAAGATGTACACGTAAAACCGCTCTAATCCGGCTGAAACATCGATATATGCAATAAAAACCGAACTTCTCCCCTTTTCAATATCTTCCTCAGTATTTTAACGAGAAACAAATAGTTGATTGAAAATGAAGTATTTAAAGTTATTATCTAATCAATTATGTGTTTGCATCATTTTTATCGTATATATAATGAATTAATACCCATAAACTGAATATTCACAAAAACGTGGAAAAACGGCAAAATATTGCCTAATTCGATGATATTTTGCTTAAATCACATAAAGGAGAAGGGGATGATAAACGTCAAAATATTGCTAAATTCGATGATTTTTCGTACGAAACAAAATGCAAGAAAACTTGCTTAAAATGCAATATTATGCGAAATTCTGAGATTTCAAGGCCAAATCACATATCGTAATACTACATGAAATAGTATCGAAATATTGGTAAAAATGAATATATTTACGTAATATCAAACTACATGATTAACGTGAAAAGTCACTATTTTACCAAATTTGAGGATTTTAACTTCAAATCATTGAGCGAGGTTTCGTATTATTTACATCCAAGAAAAGACATATGACAATGTTGTTTCCAATACAAATGATAAAAAAACAATGTGTTTTCATTAGAATTAACTAAAATGTTTTTGATTTTCCGTTTATATTACGGAGGGAAGATGTACACGTAAAACCGCTCTAATCCGGCTGAAACGTCGATATATGCAATAAAAACCGAACTTCTCCCTCTTTCAATATCTTACTCAGTATTTTAACGAGAAACAAATAGATGATTGAAAATGAAGTATTTATGGTTATTATCTAATCAATTATGTGTTTGCATCATTTTCATCGT
The DNA here is from genome assembly GCF_040958095.1 of Procambarus clarkii. Classification (NCBI taxonomy): domain Eukaryota; kingdom Metazoa; phylum Arthropoda; class Malacostraca; order Decapoda; family Cambaridae; genus Procambarus; species Procambarus clarkii. Next base: position 21,443,966 of record NC_091236.1, read on the forward strand.
ATATATAATGAATTAATACCCATAAACTGAAAATTCACAAAAACGTAGAAAAACGGCAAAATATTGCCTAATTCGATGATATTTTGTTTAAATTACATAAAGGAAAAGGGGATGATAAACGTCAAAATATTGCTAAATTCGATGATATTTCGTACGAAATAAAATGCAAGGAAACTTGCTTAAAATGCAATATTATGCGAAATTCTGAGATTTGAAGGCCAAATCACATATCGTAACACAACATGAAATAGTATCGAAATATTGGTAAAAATGAATATATTAACGTAATATCAAACTACATGATTAACGTGAAACAGTCACTATTTTACCATGTTTGAGGATTTTAACTTCAAATCATTGAGCGAGGTTTCGTATTATTTAGATCCAAGAAAAGACATATGACAATGTTGTTTCCAATACAAATGATAAAAAAACAATGTGTTTTCATTAGAATTAACTAAAATGTTCTTGATTTTCCGTTTATATTACCGAGGGAAGATGTACACGTAAAACCGCTCTAATCCGGCTGAAACGTCGATATATGCAATAAAAACCGAACTTCTCCCCTTTTCAATATCTTACTCAGTATTTTAACGAGAAACAAATAGATGATTGAAAATGAAGTATTTAAGGTTATCATCTAATCTATTATGTGTTTGCATCATTTTTATCGTATATATATAATGAATTAATACCCATAAACTGAAAATTCACAAAAACGTGGAAAAACGGCAAAATATTGCCTAATTCGATGATATTTTGTTTAAATCACATAAAGGAGAAAGTGATGATAAACGTAAAAATATTGCTAAATTCGATGATTTTTCGTACGAAACAAAAAGCAAGAATGTTTAAAATGCAATATTATGCGAAATTCTGAGATTTCTAGGCCAAATCACATATCGTAATACTACGTGAAAAAGTATCGAAATATTGGTAAAAATGAATATATTTACGTAATATCAAACTACATGATTAACGTGAAAAAGTCACTATTTTACCATATATGAGGATTTTAACTTCAAATCATTGAGCGAGGTTTCGTATTATTTAGATCCAAGAAAAGACATATGACAATGTTGTTTCCAATACAAATGATAAAAAATCAATGTGTTTTCATTAGAATTAACTAAAATGTTCCTGATTTTTAGTTTATATTACCGATTGAAGATGTACACGAAAACCGCTCAATTCCGGCTGAAACGTCGATATATGCAATAAAATCAGAACTTCTCCCACTTTCAATATCTTACTCAGTATTTTAACGAGAAAGAACTAGTTGTTTGAAAATGAAGTATTTAAGGGTATTATTTAATCAATTATGTGTTTGCATCATTTTTATCGTATATATATTTAATTAATACCCATAGACTGAAAATTCACAAAAACGTGGAAAACGGCAAAATATTGCCTAATTCGATGATATTTTGTTTAAATCACAAAGGAAAAGGGGATGATAAACGTCAAAATATTGCTAATTTCGATGATTTTTCGTACGAAACAAAATGCAAGAAAACTTGCTTAAAATGCAATATTATGCGAAATTCTGAGATTTGAAGGCCAAATCACATATCGTAATACTACATGAAATAGTATCGAAATATTGGTAAAAATGAGTATATTTACGTAGTATCAAACTACATGATTAACGTGAAAATGTCACTATTTTACCATGTTTGAGGATTTTAACTTCAAATCATTGAGCGAGGTTTCGTATTATTTAGTTCCAAGAAAAGACATATGACAATGTTGTTTCCAATACAAATGATAAAAAAACAATGTGTTTTCATTAGAATTAACTAAAATGTTCTTGATTTTTCGTTTATATTACCGAGGGAAGATGTACACGTAAAACCGCTCTAATCCGGCTGAAACGTCGATATATGCAATAAAAACCGAACTTCTCCCCTTTTTAATATCTTACTCAGTATTTTAACGAGAAACAAATAGATGATTGAAAATGAAGTATTTAAGGTTATCATCTAATCAATTATGTGTTTGCATCATTTTTGTCGTATATATATGAATTAATACTCATAGACTGAAAATTCACAAAAACGTGGAAAACGGCAAAATATTGACTAATTCGATGATATTTTGATTAAATCACAAAGGAAAAGGGGATGATAAACGTCAAAATATTGCTAAATTCGATGATTTTTCGTACGAAACAAAATGCAGGAAAACTTGCTTAAAATGCAATATTATGCGAAATTCTGAGATTTGAAGGCCAAATCACATATCGTAATACTACATGAAATAGTATCGAAATATTGGTAAAAATTAGTATATTTACGTAGTATCAAACTACATGATTAACGTGAAAATGTCACTATTTTACCATGTTTGAGGATTTTAACTTCAAATCATTGAGCGAGGTTTCGTATTATTTAGATCCAAGAAAAGACATATGACAATGTTGTTTCCAATACAAATGATAAAAAAACAATGTGTTTTCATTAGAATTAACTAAAATGTTCTTGATTTTTCGTTTATATTACGGAGGGAAGATGTACACGTAAAACCGCTCTAATCCGGCTGAAACGTCGATATATGCAATAAAAACCGAACTTCTCCCCCTTTCAATATCTTACTCAGTATTTTAACGAGAAACAAATAGATGATTGAAAATGAAGTATTTAAGGTTATTATCTAATCATTTATGTGTTTCCATCATTTTTATCGTATATATAATGAATTAATACCCATTACCTGAAAATTCACAAAATCGTGGAAAAACGGCAAAATATTGCCTAATTCGATGATATTTTGTTTAAATCACATAAAGGAGAAGGGGATGATAAGCGTCAAAATATTGCTAAATTCGATGATTTTTCGTACGAAACAAAATGCAAGAAAACTTTCTTAAAATGCAATATTATGCGAAATTCTGAAATTTCAAGGCCAAATCACATATCGTAATACTACATGAAATAGTATCGAAATATTGGTAAAAATGAATATATTTACGTAATATCAAACTACATGATTAACGTGAAAAAGTCACTATTTGACCAAATTTGAGGATTTTAACTTCAAATCATTAAGCGAGGTTTCGTATTATTTAGATCCAAGAAAAGACATATGACAATGTTGTTTCCAATACAAATGATAAAAAAACAATGTGTTTTCATTAGAATTAACTAAAATGTTCTTGATTTTTCGTTTATATTACGGAGGGAAGATGTACACGTAAAACTGCTCTAATCCGGCTGAAACATCGATATATGCAATAAAAACCGAACTTCTCCCCTTTTCAATATCTTCCTCAGTATTTTAACGAGAAACAAATAGTTGATTGAAAATGAAGTATTTAAAGTTATTATCTAATCAATTATGTGTTTGCATCATTTTTATCGTATATATAATGAATTAATACCCATAAACTGAAAATTCACAAAAACGTGGAAAAACGGCAAAATATTGCCTAATTCGATGATATTTTGCTTAAATCACATAAAGGACAAGGGGATGATAAACGTCAAAATATTGCTAAATTCGATGATTTTTCGTACGAAACAAAATGCAAGAAAACTTGCTTAAAATGCAATATTATGCGAAATTCTGAGATTTCAAGGCCAAATCACATATCGTAATACTACATGAAATAGTATCGAAATATTGGTAAAAATGAATATATTTACGGAATATCAAACTACATGATTAACGTGAAAAGTCACTATTTTACCAAATTTGAGGATTTTAACTTCAAATCATTGAGCGAGGTTTCGTATTATTTACATCCAAGAAAAGACATATGACAATGTTGTTTCCAATACAAATGATAAAAAAACAATGTGTTTTCATTAGAATTAACTAAAATGTTCTTGATTTTCCGTTTATATTACGGAGGGAAGATGTACACGTAAAACCGCTCTAATCCGGCTGAAACGTCGATATATGCAATAAAAACCGAACTTCTCCCCCTTTCAATATCTTACTCAGTATTTTAACGAGAAACAAATAGATGATTGAAAATGAAGTATTTAAGGTTATCATCTAATCAATTATGTGTTTGCATCATTTTTATCGTATATATATGAATTAATACCCATAGACTGTAAATTCACAAAAACGTGGAAAACGGCAAAATATTGACTGATTCGATGATATTTTGTTTAAATCACAAAGGAAAAGGGGATGATAAACGTCAAAATAATGCTAAATTCGATGATTTTTCGTACGAAACAAAATGCAACAAAACTTGCTTAAAATGCAATATTATGCGAAATTCTGAGATTTGAAGGCCAAATCACATATCGTAATACTACATGAAATAGTATCGAAATATTGGTAAAAATGAGTATATTTACGTAGTATCAAACTTCATGATTAACGTGAAAATGTCACTATTTTACCATGTTTGAAGATTTTAACTTCAAATCATTGAGCGAGGTTTCGTATTATTTAGATCCAAGAAAAGACATATGACAATGTTGTTTCCAATACAAATGATAAAAAAACAATGTGTTTTCATTAGAATTAACTAAAATATTCTTGATTTTTCGTTTATATTACCGAGGGAAGATGTACACGTAAAACTGCTCTAATCCGGCTGAAACGTCGATATATTCAATAAAAACCGAACTTCTCCCCTTTTCAATATCTTACTCAGTATTTTAACGAGAAACAAATAGATGATTGAAAATGAAGTATTTAAGGTTATCATCTAATCAATTATGTGTTTGCATCATTTTTGTCGTATATATATGAATTAATACTCATAGACTGAAAATTCACAAAAACGTGGAAAACGGCAAAATATTGACTAATTCGATGATATTTTGTTTAAATCACAAAGGAAAAGGGGATGATAAACGTCAAAATATTGCTAAATTCGATGATTTTTCGTACGAAACAAAATGCAGGAAAACTTGCTTAAAATGCAATATTATGCGAAATTCTGAGATTTGAAGGCCAAATCACATATCGTAATACTACATGAAGTAGTATCGAAATATTGGTAAAAATAAGTATATTTACGTAAAATCAAACTACATGATTAACGTGAAAAAGTCACTATTTCACCATGTTTGAGGATTGAGGAACTTCAAATCATTGAGCGAGGTTTCGTATTATTTAGATCCAAGAAAAGACATATGACAATGTTGTTTCCAATACAAATGATAAAAAAACAATGTGTTTTCATTAGAATTAACTAAAATGTTCTTGATTTTTCGTTTATATTACGGAGGGAAGATATACACGTAAAACCGCTCTAATCCGGCTGAAACGTCGATATATGCAATAAAAACCGAACTTCTCCCCCTTTCAATATCTTACTCAGTATTTTAACGAGAAACAAATAGATGATTGAAAATGAAGTATTTAAGGTTATTATCTAATCAATTATGTGTTTGCATCATTTTTATCGTATATATAATGAATTAATACCCATAAACTGAAAATTCACAAAAACGTGGAAAAACGGCAAAATATTGCCTAATTCGATGATATTTTGCTTAAATCACATAAAGGACAAGGGGATGATAAACGTCAAAATATTGCTAAATTCGATGATTTTTCGTACGAAACAAAATGCAAGAAAACTTGCTTAAAATGCAATATTATGCGAAATTCTGAGATTTCAAGGCCAAATCACATATCGTAATACTACATGAAATAGTATCGAAATATTGGTAAAAATGAATATATTTACGTAATATCAAACTACATGATTAACGTGAAAAAGTCACTATTTTACCAAATTTGAGGATTTTAACTTCAAATCATTAAGCGAGGTTTCGTATTATTTAGATCCAAGAAAAGACATATGACAATGTTGTTTCCAATACAAATGATAAAAAAAACAATGTGTTTTCATTAGAATTAACTAAAATGTTCTTGATTTTTCGTTTATATTACGGAGGGAAGATGTACACGTAAAACTGCTCTAATCCGGCTGAAACATCGATATATGCAATAAAAACCGAACTTCTCCCCTTTTCAATATCTTCCTCAGTATTTTAACGAGAAACAAATAGTTGATTGAAAATGAAGTATTTAAAGTTATTATCTAATCAATTATGTGTTTGCATCATTTTTATCGTATATATAATGAATTAATACCCATAAACTGAAAATTCACAAAAACGTGGAAAAACGGCAAAATATTGCCTAATTCGATGATATTTTGCTTAAATCACATAAAGGACAAGGGGATGATAAACGTCAAAATATTGCTAAATTCGATGATTTTTCGTACGAAACAAAATGCAAGAAAACTTGCTTAAAATGCAATATTATGCGAAATTCTGAGATTTCAAGGCCAAATCACATATCGTAATACTACATGAAATAGTATCGAAATATTGGTAAAAATGAATATATTTACGTAATATCAAACTACATGATTAACGTGAAAAGTCACTATTTTACCAAATTTGAGGATTTTAACTTCAAATCATTGAGCGAGGTTTCGTATTATTTACATCCAAGAAAAGACATATGACAATGTTGTTTCCAATACAAATGATAAAAAAACAATGTGTTTTCATTAGAATTAACTAAAATGTTCTTGATTTTCCGTTTATATTACGGAGGGAAGATGTACACGTAAAACCGCTCTAATCCGGCTGAAACGTCGATATATGCAATAAAAACCGAACTTCTCTCCCTTTCAATATCTTACTCAGTATTTTAACGAGAAACAAATAGATGATTGAAAATGAAGTATTTAAGGTTATCATCTAATCAATTATGTGTTTGCATCATTTTTATCGTATATATATGAATTAATACCCATAGACTGTAAATTCACAAAAACGTGGAAAACGGCAAAATATTGACTGATTCGATGATATTTTGTTTAAATCACAAAGGAAAAGGGGATGATAAACGTCAAAATAATGCTAAATTCGATGATTTTTCGTACGAAACAAAATGCAAGAAAACTTGCTTAAAATGCAATATTATGCGAAATTCTGAGATTTGAAGGCCAAATCACATATCGTAATACTACATGAAATAGTATCGAAATATTGGTAAAAATGTTATTACATTTATAAAAATGTTAATATATAAAAAGTATATTTACGTAGTATCAAACTACATGATTAACGTGAAAATGTCACTATTTTACCATGTTTGAAGATTTTAACTTCAAATCATTGAGTATATTTACGTAGTATCAAACTACATGATTAACGTGAAAATGTCACTATTTTACCATGTTTGAAGATTTTAACTTCAAATCATTGAGCGAGGTTTCGTATTATTTAGATCCAAGAAAAGACATATGACAATGTTGTTTCCAATACAAATGATAAAAAAACAATGTGTTTTCATTAGAATTAACTAAAATGTTCTTGATTTTTCGTTTATATTACCGAGGGAAGATGTACACGTAAAACCGCTCTAATCCGGCTGAAACGTCGATATATGCAATAAAAACCGAACTTCTCCCCTTTTCAATATCTTACTCAGTATTTTAACGAGAAACAAATAGATGATTGAAAATGAAGTATTTAAGGTTATCATCTAATCAATTATGTGTTTGCATCATTTTTGTCGTATATATATGAATTAATACTCATAGACTGAAAATTCACAAAAACGTGGAAAACGGCAAAATATTGACTAATTCGATGATATTTTGTTTAAATCACAAAGGAAAAGGGGATGATAAACGTCAAAATATTGCTAAATTCGATGATTTTTCGTACGAAACAAAATGCAGGAAAACTTGCTTAAAATGCAATATTATGCGAAATTCTGAGATTTGAAGGCCAAATCACATATCGTAATACTACATGAAGTAGTATCGAAATATTGGTAAAAATAAGTATATTTACGTAAAATCAAACTACATGATTAACGTGAAAAAGTCACTATTTCACCATGTTTGAGGATTGAGGAACTTCAAATCATTGAGCGAGGTTTCGTATTATTTAGATCCAAGAAAAGACATATGACAATGTTGTTTCCAATACAAATGATAAAAAAACAATGTGTTTTCATTAGAATTAACTAAAATGTTCTTGATTTTTCGTTTATATTACGGAGGGAAGATATACACGTAAAACCGCTCTAATCCGGCTGAAACGTCGATATATGCAATAAAAACCGAACTTCTCCCCCTTTCAATATCTTACTCAGTATTTTAACGAGAAACAAATAGATGATTGAAAATGAAGTATTTAAGGTTATTATCTAATCAATTATGTGTTTGCATCATTTTTATCGTATATATAATGAATTAATACCCATAAACTGAAAATTCACAAAAACGTGGAAAAACGGCAAAATATTGCCTAATTTGATAATATTTTGTTTAAATCACATAAAGGAGAAGGGGATGATAAACGTCAAAATATTGCTAAATTCGATGATTTTTCGTACGAAACAAAATGCAAGAAAACTTGCTTAAAATGCAATATTATGCGAAATTCTGAGATTTCAAGGCCAAATTACATATCGTAATACTACATGAAAAAGTATCGAAATATTGGTAAAAATGAATATATTTACGTAATATCAAACTACATGATTAACGTGAAAAAGTCACTATTTTACCAAATTTGAGGATTTTAACTTCAAATCATTGAGCTAGGTTTCGTATTATTTAGATCCAAGAAAAGACATATGACAATATTGTTTCCAATACAAATGATAAAAAAACAATGTGTTTTCATTAGAATTAACTAAAATGTTCTTGATTTTCCGTTTATATTACCGAGGGAAGATGTACACGTAAAACCGCTCTAATCCGGCTGAAACGTCGATATATGCAATAAAATCAGAACTTCTCCCACTTTTAATATCTTACTCAGTATTTTAACGAGAAAGAAATAGTTGTTTGAAAATGAAGTATTTAAGGGTATTATCTAATCAATTATGTGTTTGCATCATTTTTATCGTATATATAATTAATTAATACCCATAGGCTGAAAATTCACAAAAACGTGGAAAACGGCAAAATATTGCCTAATTCGATGATATTTTGTTTAAATCACAAAGGAAAAGGGGATGATAAACGTCAAAATATTGCCAAATTCGATGATTTTTCGTACGAAACAAAATGCAAGAAAACTTGCTTAAAATGCAATATTATCCGAAATTCTGAGATTTGAAGGCCAAATCACATATCGTAATACTACATGAAATAGTATCGAAATATTGGTAAAAATGAGTATATTTACGTAATATCAAACTACATGATTAACGTGAAAAAGTCACTATTTTAGCATGTTTGAGGATTTTAACTTCCAATCATTGAGCAAGGTTTCGTATTATTTAGATCCAAGAAAAGACATATGAGAATGTTGTTTCCAATACAAATGATAAAAAAACAATGTGTTTTCATTAGAATTAACTAAAATGTTCTTGATTTTTCGTTTATATTACGGAGGGAAGATGTACACGTAAAACCGCTCTAATCCGGCTGAAACGTCGATATATGCAATAAAAACCGAACTTCTCCCCCTTTCAATATCTTACTCAGCATTTTAACGAGAAGCAAATAGATGATTGAAAATGAAGTATTTAAGGTTATCATCTAATCAATTATGTGTTTGCATCATTTTTATCGTATATATATGAATTAATACCCATAGACTGTAAATTCACAAAAACGTGGAAAACGGCAAAATATTGACTAATTCGATGATATTTTGTTTAAATCACAAAGGAAAAGGGGATGATAAACGTCAAAATAATGCTAAATTCGATGATTTTTCGTACGAAACAAAATGCAGGAAAACTTGCTTAAAATGCAATATTATGCGAAATTCTGAGATTTGAAGGCCAAATCACATATCGTAATACTACATGAAATAGTATCGAAATATTGGTAAAAATTAGTATATTTACGTAGTATCAAACTACATGATTAACGTGAAAATGTCACTATTTTACCATGTTTGAGGATTTTAACTTCAAATCATTGAGCGAGGTTTCGTATTATTTAGATCCAAGAAAAGACATATGACAATGTTGTTTCCAATACAAATGATAAAAAAACAATGTGTTTTCATTAGAATTAACTAAAATGTTCTTGATTTTTCGTTTATATTACGGAGGGAAGATGTACACGTAAAACCGCTCTAATCCGGCTGAAACGTCGATATATGCAATAAAAACCGAACTTCTCCCCCTTTCAATATCTTACTCAGTATTTTAACGAGAAACAAATAGATGATTGAAAATGAAGTATTTAAGGTTATTATCTAATCATTTATGTGTTTCCATCATTTTTATCGTATATATAATGAATTAATACCCATTACCTGAAAATTCACAAAATCGTGGAAAAACGGCAAAATATTGCCTAATTCGATGATATTTTGTTTAAATCACATAAAGGAGAAGGGGATGATAAGCGTCAAAATATTGCTAAATTCGATGATTTTTCGTACGAAACAAAATGCAAGAAAACTTGCTTAAAATGCAATATTATGCGAAATTCTGAGATTTCAAGGCCAAATCACATATCGTAATACTACATGAAATAGTATCGAAATATTGGTAAAAATGAATATATTTACGTAATATCAAACTACATGATTAACGTGAAAAAGTCACTATTTTACCAAATTTGAGGATTTTAACTTCAAATCATTAAGCGAGGTTTCGTATTATTTAGATCCAAGAAAAGACATATGACAATGTTGTTTCCAATACAAATGATAAAAAAACAATGTGTTTTCATTAGAATTAACTAAAATGTTCTTGATTTTTCGTTTATATTACGGAGGGAAGATGTACACGTAAAACCGCTCTAATCCGGCTGAAACATCGATATATGCAATAAAAACCGAACTTCTCCCCTTTTCAATATCTTCCTCAGTATTTTAACGAGAAACAAATAGTTGATTGAAAATGAAGTATTTAAAGTTATTATCTAATCAATTATGTGTTTGCATCATTTTTATCGTATATATAATGAATTAATACCCATAAACTGAAAATTCACAAAAACGTGGAAAAACGGCAAAATATTGCCTAATTCGATGATATTTTGCTTAAATCACATAAAGGAGAAGGGGATGATAAACGTCAAAATATTGCTAAATTCGATGATTTTTCGTACGAAACAAAATGCAAGAAAACTTGCTTAAAATGCAATATTATGCGAAATTCTGAGATTTCAAGGCCAAATCACATATCGTAATACTACATGAAATAGTATCGAAATATTGGTAAAAATGAATATATTTACGTAATATCAAACTACATGATTAACGTGAAAAGTCACTATTTTACCAAATTTGAGGATTTTAACTTCAAATCATTGAGCGAGGTTTCGTATTATTTACATCCAAGAAAAGACATATGACAATGTTGTTTCCAATACAAATGATAAAAAAACAATGTGTTTTCATCAGAATTAACTAAAATGTTCTTGATTTTCCGTTTATATTACGGAGGGAAGATGTACACGTAAAACCGCTCTAATCCGGCTGAAACGTCGATATATGCAATAAAAACCGAACTTCTCCCCCTTTCAATATCTTACTCAGTATTTTAACGAGAAACAAATAGATGATTGAAAATGAAGTATTTAAGGTTATTATCTAATCAATTATGTGTTTCCATCATTTTTATCGTATATATAATGAATTAATACCCATTAACTGAAAATTCACAAAATCGTGGAAAAACGGCAAAATATTGCCTAATTCGATGATATTTTGTTTAAATAACAAAGGAAAAGGGGATGATAAACGTCAAAATATTGCTAAATTCGATGATTTTTCGTACGAAACAAAATGCAAGAAAACTTGCTTAAAATGCAATATTATGCGAAATTCTGAGATTTGAAGGCCAAATCACATATCGTAATACAACATGAAATAGTATCGAAATATTGGTAAAAATGAGTATATTTACGTAATATCAAACTACATGATTAACCTGAAAATGTCACTATTTTACCATGTTTGAGGATTTTAACTTCAAATCATTGAGCGAGGTTTCGTATTATTTAGATCCAAGAAAAGACATATGACAATGTTGTTTCCAATACAAATTATAAAAAAACAATGTGTTTTCATTAGAATTAACTAAAATGTTCTTGATTTTTCGTTTATATTACGGAGGGAAGATGTACACGTAAAACCGCTCTAATCCGGCTGAAACGTCGATATATGCAATAAAAACCGAACTTCTCCCTCTTTCAATATCTTACTCAGTATTTTAACGAGAAACAAATAGATGATTGAAAATGAAGTATTTATGGTTATTATCTAATCAATTATGTGTTTGCATCATTTTTATCGTATATATAATGAATTAATACCCATAAACTGAAAATTCACAAAAACGTAGAAAAACGGCAAAATATTGCCTAATTCGATGTTATTTTGTTTAAATTACATAAAGGAAAAGGGGATGATAAACGTCAAAATATTGCTAAATTCGATGATTTTTCGTACAAAATAAAATGCAAGGAAACTTGCTTAAAATGCAATATTATGCGAAATTCTGAGATTTGAAGGCCAAATCACATATCGTAACACAACATGAAATAGTATCGAAATATTGGTAAAAATGAATATATTTACGTAATATCAAACTACATGATTAACGTGAAACAGTCACTATTTTACCATGTTTGAGGATTTTAACTTCAAATCATTGAGCGAGGTTTCGTATTATTTAGATCAAAGAGAAGACATATGACAATGTTGTTTCCAATACAAATGATAAAAAAACACAGTGTTTTCATTAGAATTAACTAAAATGTTCTTGATTTTCCGTTTATATTACTGAGGGAAGATGTACACGTAAAACCGCTCTAATCCGGCTGAAACGTCGATATATGCAATAAAAACCGAACTTCTCCCCTTTTCAATATCTTACTCAGTATTTTAACGAGAAACAAATAGATGATTGAAAATGAAGTATTTAAGGTTATTATCTAATCAATTATGTGTTTGCATTATTTTTATCGTATATATAATGAATAATTACCCATAAACTGAAAATTTACAAAAACGTGGATAAACGGCAAAATATTGCCTAATTCGATGATATTTTGTTTAAATCACATAAAGGAAAAGGGGATGATAAACGTCAAAATATTGCTAAATTCGATGATTTTTCGTACGAAACAAAATGCAAGAAAACTTGCTTAAAATGCAATATTATGCGAACTTCTGTGAAAAATAAAATGCAATATTATGCGAAAAGGGGATGATAAACGTCAAAATATTGCTAAATTCGATGATTTTTTGTACGAAACAAAATGCAAGAAAACTTGCTTAAAATGCAATATTATGCGAAATTCTGAGATTTGAAGGCCAAATCACATATCGTAATACAACATGAAGTAGTATCGAAATATTGGTAAAAATGAATATATTTACGTAATATCAAACTACATGATTAACGTGAAAAAGTCACTATTTTACCAAATTTGAGGATTTTAACTTCAAATCATTGAGCGAGGTTTCGTATTATTTAGATCAAAGAGAAGACATATGACAATGTTGTTTCCAATACAAATGATAAAAAAACACAGTGTTTTCATTAGAATTAACTAAAATGTTCTTGATTTTCCGTTTATATTACTGAGGGAAGATGTACACGTAAAACCGCTCTAATCCGGCTGAAACGTCGATATATGCAATAAAAACCGAACTTCTCCCCTTTTCAATATCTTACTCAGTATTTTAACGAGAAACAAATAGATGATTGAAAATGAAGTATTTAAGGTTATCATTTAAGGTTAAATTATGTGTTTGCATCATTTTTATCGTATATATATGAATTAATACCAATAGACTGAAAATTCACAAAAACGTGGAAAACGGCAAAATATTGCCTAGTTCAATGATATTTTGTTTAAATCACATAAAGGAAAAGAGGATGATAAACGTCAAAATATTGCTAAATATGATGATTTTTCGTACGAAACAAAATGCAAGAAAACTTTCTTAAAATGCAATATTATGCGAAATTCTGAGATTTGAAGGCCAAATCACATATCGTAATACTACATGAAATAGTATCGAAATATTGGTAAAAATTAGTATATTTACGTAGTATCAAACTACATGATTAACGTAAAAATGTCACTATTTTACCATGTTTGAAGATTTTAACTTCAAATCATTGAGCGAGGTTTCGTATTATTTAGATCCAAGAAAAGACATATGACAATGTTGTTTCCAATACAAATGATAAAAAAACAATGTGTTTTCATTAGAATTAACTAAAATGTTCTTGATTTTTCGTTTATATTACGGAGGGAAGATGTACACGTAAAACCGCTCTAATCCGGCTGAAACGTCGATATATGCAATAAAAACCGAACTTCTCCCCCTTTCAATATCTTACTCAGTATTTTAACGAGAAACAAATAGATGATTGAAAATGAAGTATTTAAGGTTATTATCTAATCATTTATGTGTTTCCATCATTTTTATCGTGTATATAATGAATTAATACCCATTACCTGAAAATTCACAAAATCGTGGAAAAACGGCAAAATATTGCCTAATTCGATGATATTTTGTTTAAATCACATAAAGGAGAAGGGGATGATAAGCGTCAAAATATTGCTAAATTCGATGATTTTTCGTACGAAACAAAATGCAAGAAAACTTGCTTAAAATGCAATATTATGCGAAATTCTGAGATTTCAAGGCCAAATCACATATCGTAATACTACATGAAATAGTATCGAAATATTGGTAAAAATGAATATATTTACGTAATATCAAACTACATGATTAACGTGAAAAGTCACTATTTTACCAAATTTGAGGATTTTAACTTCAAATCATTAAGCGAGGTTTCGTATTATTTAGATCCAAGAAAAGACATATGACAATGTTGTTTCCAATACAAATGATAAAAAAACAATGTGTTTTCATTAGAATTAACTAAAATGTTCTTGATTTTCCGTTTATATTACGGAGGGAAGATATACACGTAAAACCGCTCTAATCCGGCTGAAACGTCGATATATGCAATAAAAACCGAACTTCTCTCCCTTTCAATATCTTACTCAGTATTTTAACGAGAAACAAATAGATGATTGAAAATGAAGTATTTAAGGTTATTATCTAATCAATTATGTGTTTGCATCATTTTTATCGTATATATAATGAATAATTACCCATAAACTGAAAATTTACAAAAACGTGGATAAACGGCAAAATATTGCCTAATTCGATGATATTTTGTTTAAATCACATAAAGGAAAAGGGGATGATAAACGTCAAAATATTGCTAAATTCGATGATTTTTCGTACGAAACAAAATGCAAGAAAACTTGCTTAAAATGCAATATTATGCGAACTTCTGTGAAAAATAAAATGCAATATTATGCGAAAAGGGGATGATAAACGTCAAAATATTGCTAAATTCGATGATTTTTCGTACGAAACAAAATGCAAGAAAACTTGCTTAAAATGCAATATTATGCGTAATTCTGAGATTTGAAGGCCAAATCACATATCGTAATACTACATGAAAGAGTATCGAAATATTGGTAAAAATGAATATATTTACGTAATATCAAACTACATGATTAACGTGAAAAAGTCACTATTTTACCATATTTGAGGATTTTAACTTCAAATCATTGAGCGAGGTTTCGTATTATTTAGATCCAAGAAAAGACATATGACTATGATGTTTCCAATGCAAATGATAAAAAAACAATGTATTTTCATTAGAATTAACTAAAATGTTTTTGATTTTCTGTTTATATTACCGAAAGAAGATGTACACGTAAACCGCTCTAATCCGGCTGAAACGTAGATATATGCAATAAAAACCGAACTTCTCCCCTTTTCAATATCTTACTCAGTATTTTAACGAGAAACAAATAGATGATTGAAAATGAAGTATTTAAGGTTATTATCTAATCAATTATGTGTTTGCATCATTTTTATCGTATATATATGAATTATATGAACCCATAGACTGAAAATTCACAAAAACGTGGAAAACGGCAAAATATTGCCTAATTCGATGATATTTTGTTTAAATCACAAAGGAAAAGGGGATGATAAACGTCAAAATATTGCTAAATTCGATGATTTTTCGTACGAAACAAAATGCAAGAAAACTTGCCTAAAATGCAATATTATCCGAAATTCTGAGATATGAAGGCCAAATCACATATCGTAATACTACATGAAATAGTATCGAAATATTGGTAAAAATGAGTATATTTACGTAATATCAAACTACATGATTAACTTGAAAAAGTCACTATTTTACCATGTTTGAGGATTTTAACTTCCAATCATTGAGCGAGGTTTCGTATTATTTAGATCCAAGAAAAGACATATGACAATGTTGTTTCCAATACAAATGATAAAAAAAACAATTCGTTTTCATTAGAATTAACTAAAATGTTCTTGATTTTCCGTTTATATTACGGAGGGAAGATGTATACGAAAACCGCTCTATTCCGGCTGAAACGTCGATATATGCAATAAAAACCGAACTTCTCCCCTTTTCAATATCTCACTCAGTATTTTAACGAGAAACAAATAGATGATTGAAAATGAAGTATTTAAGGTTATTATCTAATCAATTATGTGTTTGCATCATTTTTATCGTATATATAATGAATAATTACCCATAAACTGAAAATTTACAAAAACGTGGATAAACGGCAAAATATTGCCTAATTCGATGATATTTTGTTAAAATCACATAAAGGAAAAGAGGATGATAAACGTCAAAATATTGCTAAATATGATGATTTTTCGTACGAAACAAAATGCAAGAAAACTTGCTTAAAATGCAATATTATGCGAAATTCTGAGATTTGAAGGCCAAATCACATATCGTAATAATACATGAAATAGTATCGAAATATTGGTAAAAATGAGTATATTTACGTAATATCAAACTACATGATTAACGTGAAAAAGTCACTATTTTACCATGTTTGAGGATTTTAACTTCAATTCATTGAGCGAGGTTTCGTATTATTTAGATCCAAGAAAAGACATATGACAATGTTGTTTCCAATACAAATGATAAAAAAACAATGTGTTTTCATTAGAATAACCTAAAATAATCTTGATTTTCCGCTTATATTACTGAGGGAAGATGTACACGTAAAACCGCTCTAATCCGGCTGAAACGTCGATATATGCAATAAAAACCGAACTTCTCCCCTTTTCAATATCTCACTCAGTATTTTAACGAGAAACAAATAGATGATTGAAAATGAAGTATTTAAGGTTATTATCTAATCAATTATGTGTTTGCATCATTTTTATCGTATATATAATGAATAATTACCCATAAACTGAAAATTTACAAAAACGTGGATAAACGGCAAAATATTGCCTAATTCGATGATATTTTGTTTAAATCACATAAAGGAAAAGGGGATGATAAACGTCAAAATATTGCTAAATTCGATGATTTTTCGTACGAAACAAAATGCAAGAAAACTTGCTTAAAATGCAATATTATGCGAAATTCTGAGATTCGAAGGCCAAATCACATATCGTGATGCTACATGAAATAGTATCGAAATATTGGTAAAAATGAATATATTTGAGTAATATCAAACTACATGATTAACGTGAAAAAGTCACTATTTTAACAAATTTGAGGATTTTAACTTCAAATCATTAAGCGAGGTTTCGTATTATTTAGATCCAAGAAAAGACATATGACAATGTTGTTTCCAATACAAATGATAAAAAAACAATGTGTTTTCATTAGAATTAACTATAATGTTCTTGATTTTCCGTTTATATTACCGAGGGAAGATGTACACGTAAAACCGCTCTAATCCGGCTGAAACGTCGATATATGCAATAAAAACCGAACTTCTCCCCTTTTCAATATCTTACTCAGTATTTTAACGAGAAACAAATAGATGATTGAAAATGAAGTATTTAAGGTTATCATCTAATCAATTATGTGTTTGCATCATTTTTATCGTATATATGAATTAATACCCATAGACTGAAAATTCACAAAAACGTGGAAAACGGCAAAATATTGACTAATTCGATGATATTTTGTTTAAATCACAGAGGAAAAGGGGATGATAAACGTCAAAATATTGCTAAATTCGATGATTTTTCGTACGAAACAAAATGCAGGAAAACTTGCTTAAAATGCAATATTATGCGAAATTCTGAGATTTCAAGGCCAAATCACATATCGTAATACTACATGAAATAGTATCGAAATATTGGTAAAAATGAGTATATTTACGTAATATCAAACTACATGATTAACGTGAAAAAGTCACTATTTTACCATGTTTGAGGATTTTAACTTCAAATCATTGAGCGAGGTTTCGTATTATTTAGATCCAAGAGAAGACATATGACAATGTTGTTTCCAATACAAATGATAAAAAAACAATGTGTTTTCATTAGAATTAACTAAAATGTTCTTGATTTTCCGTTTATATTACTGAGGGAAGATGTACACGTAAAACCGCTCTAATCCGGCTGAAACGTCGATATATGCAATAAAAACCGAACTTCTCCCCTTTTCAATATCTTACTCAGTATTTTAACGAGAAACAAATAGATGATTGAAAATGAATTATTTAAGGTTATCATTTAAGGTTAAATTATGTGTTTGCATAATTTTTATCGTATATATATATGAATTAATACCAATAGACTGAAAATTCACAAAAACGTGGAAAACGTCAAAATATTGCCTAGTTCGATGATATTTTGTTTAAATCACATAAAGGAAAAGGGGATGATAAACGTCAAAATATTGCTAAATTCGATGATTTTTTGTACGAAATAAAATGCAAGAAAACTTGCTTAAAATGCAATATTATGCGAAATTCTGAGATTTCAAGGCCAAATCACATATCGTAATACTACATGAAATAGTATCGAAATATTGGTAAAAATGAATATATTTACGTAATATCAAACTACATGATTAACGTGAAAAGTCACTATTTTACCAAATTTGAGGATTTTAACTTCAAATCATTAAGCGAGGTTTCGTATTATTTAGATCCAAGAAAAGACATATGACAATGTTGTTTCCAATACAAATGATAAAAAAACAATGTGTTTTCATTAGAATTAACTAAAATGTTCTTGATTTTCCGTTTATATTACGGAGGGAAGATATACACGTAAAACCGCTCTAATCCGGCTGAAACGTCGATATATGCAATAAAAACCGAACTTCTCTCCCTTTCAATATCTTACTCAGTATTTTAACGAGAAACAAATAGATGATTGAAAATGAAGTATTTAAGGTTATTATCTAATCAATTATGTGTTTGCATCATTTTTATCGTATATATAATGAATAATTACCCATAAACTGAAAATTTACAAAAACGTGGATAAACGGCAAAATATTGCCTAATTCGATGATATTTTGTTTAAATCACATAAAGGAAAAGGGGATGATAAACGTCAAAATATTGCTAAATTCGATGATTTTTCGTACGAAACAAAATGCAAGAAAACTTGCTTAAAATGCAATATTATGCGAACTTCTGTGAAAAATAAAATGCAATATTATGCGAAAAGGGGATGATAAACGTCAAAATATTGCTAAATTCGATGATTTTTCGTACGAAACAAAATGCAAGAAAACTTGCTTAAAATGCAATATTATGCGTAATTCTGAGATTTGAAGGCCAAATCACATATCGTAATACTACATGAAAGAGTATCGAAATATTGGTAAAAATGAATATATTTACGTAATATCAAACTACATGATTAACGTGAAAAAGTCACTATTTTACCATATTTGAGGATTTTAACTTCAAATCATTGAGCGAGGTTTCGTATTATTTAGATCCAAGAAAAGACATATGACTATGATGTTTCCAATGCAAATGATAAAAAAACAATGTATTTTCATTAGAATTAACTAAAATGTTTTTGATTTTCTGTTTATATTACCGAAAGAAGATGTACACGTAAACCGCTCTAATCCGGCTGAAACGTAGATATATGCAATAAAAACCGAACTTCTCCCCTTTTCAATATCTTACTCAGTATTTTAACGAGAAACAAATAGATGATTGAAAATGAAGTATTTAAGGTTATTATCTAATCAATTATGTGTTTGCATCATTTTTATCGTATATATATGAATTATATGAACCCATAGACTGAAAATTCACAAAAACGTGGAAAACGGCAAAATATTGCCTAATTCGATGATATTTTGTTTAAATCACAAAGGAAAAGGGGATGATAAACGTCAAAATATTGCTAAATTCGATGATTTTTCGTACGAAACAAAATGCAAGAAAACTTGCCTAAAATGCAATATTATCCGAAATTCTGAGATATGAAGGCCAAATCACATATCGTAATACTACATGAAATAGTATCGAAATATTGGTAAAAATGAGTATATTTACGTAATATCAAACTACATGATTAACTTGAAAAAGTCACTATTTTACCATGTTTGAGGATTTTAACTTCCAATCATTGAGCGAGGTTTCGTATTATTTAGATCCAAGAAAAGACATATGACAATGTTGTTTCCAATACAAATGATAAAAAAAACAATTCGTTTTCATTAGAATTAACTAAAATGTTCTTGATTTTCCGTTTATATTACGGAGGGAAGATGTATACGAAAACCGCTCTATTCCGGCTGAAACGTCGATATATGCAATAAAAACCGAACTTCTCCCCTTTTCAATATCTCACTCAGTATTTTAACGAGAAACAAATAGATGATTGAAAATGAAGTATTTAAGGTTATTATCTAATCAATTATGTGTTTGCATCATTTTTATCGTATATATAATGAATAATTACCCATAAACTGAAAATTTACAAAAACGTGGATAAACGGCAAAATATTGCCTAATTCGATGATATTTTGTTAAAATCACATAAAGGAAAAGAGGATGATAAACGTCAAAATATTGCTAAATATGATGATTTTTCGTACGAAACAAAATGCAAGAAAACTTGCTTAAAATGCAATATTATGCGAAATTCTGAGATTTGAAGGCCAAATCACATATCGTAATAATACATGAAATAGTATCGAAATATTGGTAAAAATGAGTATATTTACGTAATATCAAACTACATGATTAACGTGAAAAAGTCACTATTTTACCATGTTTGAGGATTTTAACTTCAATTCATTGAGCGAGGTTTCGTATTATTTAGATCCAAGAAAAGACATATGACAATGTTGTTTCCAATACAAATGATAAAAAAACAATGTGTTTTCATTAGAATAACCTAAAATAATCTTGATTTTCCGCTTATATTACTGAGGGAAGATGTACACGTAAAACCGCTCTAATCCGGCTGAAACGTCGATATATGCAATAAAAACCGAACTTCTCCCCTTTTCAATATCTCACTCAGTATTTTAACGAGAAACAAATAGATGATTGAAAATGAAGTATTTAAGGTTATTATCTAATCAATTATGTGTTTGCATCATTTTTATCGTATATATAATGAATAATTACCCATAAACTGAAAATTTACAAAAACGTGGATAAACGGCAAAATATTGCCTAATTCGATGATATTTTGTTTAAATCACATAAAGGAAAAGGGGATGATAAACGTCAAAATATTGCTAAATTCGATGATTTTTCGTACGAAACAAAATGCAAGAAAACTTGCTTAAAATGCAATATTATGCGAAATTCTGAGATTCGAAGGCCAAATCACATATCGTGATGCTACATGAAATAGTATCGAAATATTGGTAAAAATGAATATATTTGAGTAATATCAAACTACATGATTAACGTGAAAAAGTCACTATTTTAACAAATTTGAGGATTTTAACTTCAAATCATTAAGCGAGGTTTCGTATTATTTAGATCCAAGAAAAGACATATGACAATGTTGTTTCCAATACAAATGATAAAAAAACAATGTGTTTTCATTAGAATTAACTATAATGTTCTTGATTTTCCGTTTATATTACCGAGGGAAGATGTACACGTAAAACCGCTCTAATCCGGCTGAAACGTCGATATATGCAATAAAAACCGAACTTCTCCCCTTTTCAATATCTTACTCAGTATTTTAACGAGAAACAAATAGATGATTGAAAATGAAGTATTTAAGGTTATCATCTAATCAATTATGTGTTTGCATCATTTTTATCGTATATATGAATTAATACCCATAGACTGAAAATTCACAAAAACGTGGAAAACGGCAAAATATTGACTAATTCGATGATATTTTGTTTAAATCACAGAGGAAAAGGGGATGATAAACGTCAAAATATTGCTAAATTCGATGATTTTTCGTACGAAACAAAATGCAGGAAAACTTGCTTAAAATGCAATATTATGCGAAATTCTGAGATTTCAAGGCCAAATCACATATCGTAATACTACATGAAATAGTATCGAAATATTGGTAAAAATGAGTATATTTACGTAATATCAAACTACATGATTAACGTGAAAAAGTCACTATTTTACCATGTTTGAGGATTTTAACTTCAAATCATTGAGCGAGGTTTCGTATTATTTAGATCCAAGAGAAGACATATGACAATGTTGTTTCCAATACAAATGATAAAAAAACAATGTGTTTTCATTAGAATTAACTAAAATGTTCTTGATTTTCCGTTTATATTACTGAGGGAAGATGTACACGTAAAACCGCTCTAATCCGGCTGAAACGTCGATATATGCAATAAAAACCGAACTTCTCCCCTTTTCAATATCTTACTCAGTATTTTAACGAGAAACAAATAGATGATTGAAAATGAATTATTTAAGGTTATCATTTAAGGTTAAATTATGTGTTTGCATAATTTTTATCGTATATATATATGAATTAATACCAATAGACTGAAAATTCACAAAAACGTGGAAAACGTCAAAATATTGCCTAGTTCGATGATATTTTGTTTAAATCACATAAAGGAAAAGGGGATGATAAACGTCAAAATATTGCTAAATTCGATGATTTTTTGTACGAAATAAAATGCAAGAAAACTTGCTTAAAATGCAATATTATGCGAAATTCTGAGATTTGAAGGCCAAATCACATATCGTAATACTACATGAAATAGTATCGAAATATTGGTAAAAATGAATATATTTACATAATATCAAACTACATGATTAACGTGAAAAAATCACTATTTTACCATATTTGAGGATTTTAACTTCAAATCATTGAGCGAGGTTTCGTTTTATTTAGATCCAAGAAAAGACATATGACAATGTTGTTTCCAATACAAATGATAAAAAAACAATGTGTTTTCATTAGAATTAACTAAAATGTTCTTGATTTTTCGTTTATATTACGGAGGGAAGATGTACACGTAAAACCGCTCTAATCCGGCTGAAACGTCGATATATGCAATAAAAACCGAACTTCTCCCCCTTTCAATATCTTACTCAGTATTTTAACGAGAAACAAATAGATGATTGAAAATGAAGTATTTAAGGTTATCATCTAATCAATTATGTGTTTGCATCATTTTTATCGTATATATATGAATTAAAACCAATAGACTGAAAATTCACAAAAACGTGGAAAACGGCAAAATATTGCCTAGTTCAATGATATTTTGTTTAAATCACATAAAGGAAAAGAGGATGATAAACGTCAAAATATTGCTAAATATGATGATTTTTCGTACGAAACAAAATGCAAGAAAACTTGGTTAAAATGCAATATTATGCGAAATTCTGAGATTTGAAGGAAAAATCACATATCGTAATAATACATGAAATAGTATCGAAATATTGGTAAAAATGAGTATATTTACGTAATATCAAACTACATGATTAACGTGAAAAAGTCACTATTTTACCATGTTTGAGGATTTTAACTTCAAATCATTGAGCGAGGTTTCGTATTATTTAGATCCAAGAAAAGACATGACAATGTTGTTTCCAATACAAATGATAAAAAAAACAATGTGTTTTCATTAGAATTAACTAAAATGTTCTTGATTTTCCGTTTATATTACGGAGGGAAGATATACACGTAAAACCGCTCTAATCCGGGTGAAACGTCGATATATGCAATAAAAACCGAACTTCTCCCCTTTTCAATATTTTACTCAGTATTTTAACGAGAAACAAATAGATGATTGAAAATGAAGTATTTAAGGTTATCATCTAATCTATTATGTGTTTGCATCATTTTTATCGTATATATAATGAATTAATACCCATAAACTGAAAATTCACAAAAACGTGGAAAAACGGCAAAATATTGCCTAATTCGATGATATTTTGTTTAAATCACATAAAGGAGAAGGTGATGATAAACGTCAAAATATTGCTAAATTCGATGATTTTTCGTACGAAACAAAAAGCAAGAATGTTTAAAATGCAATATTACGCGAAATTCTGAGATTTCAAGGCCAAATCACATATCGTAATACTACGTGAAAAAGTATCGAAATATTGGTAAAAATGAATATATTTACGTAATATCAAACTACACGAATAACGTGAAAAAGTCACTATTTTACCATATATGAGGATTTTAACTTCAAATCATTGAGCGAGGTTTCGTATTATTTAGATCCAAGAAAAGACATATGACAATGTTGTTTCCAATACAAATGATAAAAATCAATGTGTTTTCATTAGAATTAACTAAAATGTTCCTGATTTTTAGTTTATATTACCGATGGAAGATGTACACGAAAACCGCTCTATTCCGGCTGAAACGTCGATATATGCAATAAAATCAGAACTTCTCCCACTTTTAATATCTTACTCAGTATTTTAACGAGAAAGAAATAGTTGTTTGAAAATGAAGTATTTAAGGGTATTATCTAATCAATTATGTGTTTGCATCATTTTTATCGTATATAAAATTAATTAATACCCATAGACTGAAAATTCACAAAAACGTTGAAAACGGCAAAATATTGCCTAATTCGATGATATTTTGTTTAAATCACAAAGGAAAAGGGGATGATAAACGTCAAAATATTGCTAAATTCGATGATTTTTCGTACGAAACAAAATGCAAGAAAACTTGCTTAAAATGCAATATTATCCGAAATTCTGAGATTTGAAGGCCAAATCACATATCGTAATACTACATGAAATAGTATCGAAATATTGGTAAAAATGAATATATTTGAGTAATATCAAACTACATGATTAACGTGAAAAAGTCACTATTTTACCATGTTTGAGGATTTTAACTTCAAATCATTAAGCGAGGTTTCGTATTATTTAGATCCAAGAAAAGACATATGACAATGTTGTTTCCAATACAAATGATAAAAAAACAATGTGTTTTCATTAGAATTAACTATAATGTTCTTGATTTTCCGTTTATATTACCGAGGGAAGATGTACACGTAAAACCGCTCTAATCCGGCTGAAACGTCGATATATGCAATAAAAACCGAACTTCTCCCCTTTTCAATATCTTACTCAGTATTTTAACGAGAAACAAATAGATGATTGAAAATGAAGTATTTAAGGTTATCATCTAATCAATTATGTGTTTGCATCATTTTTATCGTATATATGAATTAATACCCATAGACTGAAAATTCACAAAAACGTGGAAAACGGCAAAATATTGACTAATTCGATGATATTTTGTTTAAATCACAGAGGAAAAGGGGATGATAAACGTCAAAATATTGCTAAATTCGATGATTTTTCGTACGAAACAAAATGCAGGAAAACTTGCTTAAAATGCAATATTATGCGAAATTCTGAGATTTCAAGGCCAAATCACATATCGTAATACTACATGAAATAGTATCGAAATATTGGTAAAAATGAGTATATTTACGTAATATCAAACTACATGATTAACGTGAAAAAGTCACTATTTTACCATGTTTGAGGATTTTAACTTCAAATCATTGAGCGAGGTTTCGTATTATTTAGATCCAAGAGAAGACATATGACAATGTTGTTTCCAATACAAATGATAAAAAAACAATGTGTTTTCATTAGAATTAACTAAAATGTTCTTGATTTTCCGTTTATATTACTGAGGGAAGATGTACACGTAAAACCGCTCTAATCCGGCTGAAACGTCGATATATGCAATAAAAACCGAACTTCTCCCCTTTTCAATATCTTACTCAGTATTTTAACGAGAAACAAATAGATGATTGAAAATGAATTATTTAAGGTTATCATTTAAGGTTAAATTATGTGTTTGCATAATTTTTATCGTATATATATATGGATTAATACCAATAGACTGAAAATTCACAAAAACGTGGAAAACGTCAAAATATTGCCTAGTTCGATGATATTTTGTTTAAATCACATAAAGGAAAATGGATGATAAACGTCAAAATATTGCTAAATTCGATGATTTTTCGTACGAAATAAAATGCAAGAAAACTTGCTTAAAATGCAATATTATGCGAAATTCTGAGATTTGAAGGCCAAATCACATATCGTAATACTACATGAAATAGTATCGAAATATTGGTAAAAATGAATATATTTACATAATATCAAACTACATGATTAACGTGAAAAAATCACTATTTTACCATATTTGAGGATTTTAACTTCAAATCATTGAGCGAGGTTTCGTTTTATTTAGATCCAAGAAAAGACATATGACAATGTTGTTTCCAATACAAATGATAAAAAAACAATGTGTTTTCATTAGAATTAACTAAAATGTTCTTGATTTTTCGTTTATATTACGGAGGGAAGATGTACACGTAAAACCGCTCTAATCCGGCTGAAACGTCGATATATGCAATAAAAACCGAACTTCTCCCCCTTTCAATATCTTACTCAGTATTTTAACGAGAAACAAATAGATGATTGAAAATGAAGTATTTAAGGTTATCATCTAATCAATTATGTGTTTGCATCATTTTTATCGTATATATATGAATTAAAACCAATAGACTGAAAATTCACAAAAACGTGGAAAACGGCAAAATATTGCCTAGTTCAATGATATTTTGTTTAAATCACATAAAGGAAAAGAGGATGATAAACGTCAAAATATTGCTAAATATGATGATTTTTCGTACGAAACAAAATGCAAGAAAACTTGGTTAAAATGCAATATTATGCGAAATTCTGAGATTTGAAGGAAAAATCACATATCGTAATAATACATGAAATAGTATCGAAATATTGGTAAAAATGAGTATATTTACGTAATATCAAACTACATGATTAACGTGAAAAAGTCACTATTTTACCATGTTTGAGGATTTTAACTTCAAATCATTGAGCGAGGTTTCGTATTATTTAGATCCAAGAAAAGACATGACAATGTTGTTTCCAATACAAATGATAAAAAAAACAATGTGTTTTCATTAGAATTAACTAAAATGTTCTTGATTTTCCGTTTATATTACGGAGGGAAGATATACACGTAAAACCGCTCTAATCCGGGTGAAACGTCGATATATGCAATAAAAACCGAACTTCTCCCCTTTTCAATATTTTACTCAGTATTTTAACGAGAAACAAATAGATGATTGAAAATGAAGTATTTAAGGTTATCATCTAATCTATTATGTGTTTGCATCATTTTTATCGTATATATAATGAATTAATACCCATAAACTGAAAATTCACAAAAACGTGGAAAAACGGCAAAATATTGCCTAATTCGATGATATTTTGTTTAAATCACATAAAGGAGAAGGTGATGATAAACGTCAAAATATTGCTAAATTCGATGATTTTTCGTACGAAACAAAAAGCAAGAATGTTTAAAATGCAATATTACGCGAAATTCTGAGATTTCAAGGCCAAATCACATATCGTAATACTACGTGAAAAAGTATCGAAATATTGGTAAAAATGAATATATTTACGTAATATCAAACTACACGAATAACGTGAAAAAGTCACTATTTTACCATATATGAGGATTTTAACTTCAAATCATTGAGCGAGGTTTCGTATTATTTAGATCCAAGAAAAGACATATGACAATGTTGTTTCCAATACAAATGATAAAAATCAATGTGTTTTCATTAGAATTAACTAAAATGTTCCTGATTTTTAGTTTATATTACCGATGGAAGATGTACACGAAAACCGCTCTATTCCGGCTGAAACGTCGATATATGCAATAAAATCAGAACTTCTCCCACTTTTAATATCTTACTCAGTATTTTAACGAGAAAGAAATAGTTGTTTGAAAATGAAGTATTTAAGGGTATTATCTAATCAATTATGTGTTTGCATCATTTTTATCGTATATAAAATTAATTAATACCCATAGACTGAAAATTCACAAAAACGTTGAAAACGGCAAAATATTGCCTAATTCGATGATATTTTGTTTAAATCACAAAGGAAAAGGGGATGATAAACGTCAAAATATTGCTAAATTCGATGATTTTTCGTACGAAACAAAATGCAAGAAAACTTGCTTAAAATGCAATATTATCCGAAATTCTGAGATTTGAAGGCCAAATCACATATCGTAATACTACATGAAATAGTATCGAAATATTGGTAAAAATGAGTATATTTACGTAATATCAAACTACATGATTAACGTGAAAAAGTCACTATTTTACCATGTTTGAGGATTTTAACTTCCAATCATTGAGCGAGGTTTCGTATTATTTAGATCCAAGAAAAGACATATGGCAATGTTGTTTAAAATACAAATGATAAAAAAACAATGTGTTTTCATTAGAATTAACTAAAATGTTCTTGATTTTTCGTTTATATTACGGAGGGAAGATGTACACGTAAAACCGCTCTAATCCGGCTGAAACGTCGATATATGCAATAAAAACCGAACTTCTCCCCCTTTCAATATCTTACTCAGTATTTTAACGATAAACAAATAGATGATTGAAAATGAAGTATTTAAGGTTATCATCTAATCAATTATGTGTTTGCATCATTCTTATCGTATATATATGAATTAATACCCATAGACTGTAAATTCACAAAAACGTGGAAAACGGCAAAATATTGCCTAATTCGATGATATTTTGTTTAAATCACATAAAGGAAAAGGGGATGATAAACGTCAAAATATTCCTAAATTCGATGATTTTTCGTACGAAACAAAATGCAAGAAAACTTGCTTAAAATGCAATATTATGCGAAATTCTGAGATTTGAAGGCCAAATCACATATCGTAATACTACATGAAATAGTATCGAAATATTGGTAAAAATGAATATATTTACGTAATATCAAACTACATGATTAACGTGAAAAAGTCACTATTTTACCAAATTTGAGGATTTTAACTTCAAATCATTAAGCGAGGTTTCGTATTATTTAGATCCAAGAAAAGACATATGACAATGTTGTTTCCAATACAAATGATAAAAAAACAATGTGTTTTCATTAGAATTAACTAAAATGTTCTTGATTTTTCGTTTATATTACGGAGGGAAGATATACACGTAAAACCGCTCTAATCCGGGTGAAACGTCGATATATGCAATAAAAACCGAACTTCTCCCCTTTTCAATATTTTACTCAATATTTTAACGAGAAACAAATAGATGATTGAAAATGAAGTATTTAAGGTTATCATCTAATCTATTATGTGTTTGCATCATTTTTATCGTATATATAATGAATTAATACCCATAAACTGAAAATTCACAAAAACGTGGAAAAACGGCAAAATATTGCCTAATTCGATGATATTTTGTTTAAATCACATAAAGGAGAAGGTGATGATAAACGTCAAAATATTGCTAAATTCGATGATTTTTCGTACGAAACAAAAAGCAAGAATGTTTAAAATGCAATATTATGCGAAATTCTGAGATTTCAAGGCCAAATCACATATCGTAATACTACGTGAAAAAGTATCGAAATATTTGTAAAAATGAATATATTTACGTAATATCAAACTACATGATTAACGTGAAAAAGTCACTATTTTACCATATATGAGGATTTTAACTTCAAATCATTGAGCGAGGTTTCGTATTATTTAGATCCAAGAAAAGACATATGACAATGTTGTTTCCAATACAAATGATAAAAATCAATGTGTTTTCATTAGAATTAACTAAAATGTTCCTGATTTTTAGTTTATATTACCGATGGAAGAAGTACACGAAAACCGCTCTATTCCGGCTGAAACGTCGATATATGCAATAAAATCAGAACTTCTCCCACTTTTAATATCTTACTCAGTATTTTAACGAGAAAGAAATAGTTGTTTGAAAATGAAGTATTTAAGGGTATTATCTAATCAATTATGTGTTTGCATCATTTTTATCGTATATATAATGAATTAATACCCATAAACTGAAAATTCACAAAAACGTGGAAAAACGGCAAAATATTGCCTAATTCGATGATATTTTGTTTAAATTACATAAAGGAAAAGGGGATGATGAACGTCAAAATATTGCTAAATTCGATGATTTTTCGTACGAAACAAAATGCAAGAAAACTTCCTTAAAATGCAATATTATGCGAAATTCTGAGATTTGAAGGCCAAATCACATATCGTAATAATACATGAAATAGTATCGAAATATTGGTAAAAATGAGTATATTTACGTAATATCAAACTACATGATTAACGTGAAAAAGTCACTATTTTACCATGTTTGAGGATTTTAACTTCAATTCATTGAGCGAGGTTTCGTATTATTTAGATCCAAGAAAAGACATATGACAATGTTGTTTCCAATACAAATGATAAAAAAACAATGTGTTTTCATTAGAATTAACTAAAATAATCTTGATTTTCCGCTTATATTACTGAGGGAAGATGTACACGTAAAACCGCTCTAATCCGGCTGAAACGTCGATATATGCAATAAAAACCGAACTTCTCCCCTTTTCAATATCTTACTCAGTATTTTAACGAGAAACAAATAGATGATAGAAAATGAAGTATTTAAGGTTATCATCTAATCAATTATGTGTTTGCATCATTTTTATCGTATATATATGAATTAATACCAATAGACTGAAAATTCACAAAAACGTGGAAAACGGCAAAATATTGCCTAGTTCGATGATATTTTGTTTAAATCACATAAAGGAAAAGGGGATGATAAACGTCAAAATATTGCTAAATTCGATGATTTTTCGTACGAAACAAAATGCAAGAAAACTTGCTTAAATTGCAATATTATGCGAAATTCTGAGATTCGAAGGCCAAATCACATATCGTGATGCTACATGAAATAGTATCGAAATATTGGTTAAAACTGAATATATTTACGTAATATCAAACTACATGAATAACGTGAAAAAGTCACTATTTTACCATGTTTGAGGATTTTAACTTCAAATCATTGAGCGAGGTTTCGTATTATTTAGATCCAAGAAAAGACATATGACAATGTTGTTTCCAATACAAATGATAAAAAAACAATGTATTTTCATTAGAATTAACTAAAATGTTCTTGATTTTTAGTTTATATTTCGGAGGGAAGATGTACACGTAAAACCGCTCTAATCCGGCTGAAACGTCGATATATGCAATAAAATCAGAACTTCTCCCACTTTCAATATCTTACTCAGTATTTTAACGAGAAAGAAATAGTTGTTTGAAAATGAAGTATTTAAGGGTATTATCTAATCAATTATGTGTTTGCATCATTTTTATCGTATATATAATTAATTAATACCCATAAACTGAAAATTCACAAAAACGTGGAAAAACGGCAAAATATTGCCTAATTCGATGATATTTTGTTTAAATCACATAAAGGAAAAGGGGATGATAAACGTCAAAATATTGCTAAATTCGATGATTTTTCGTACGAAACAAAATGCAAGAAAACTTGCTTAAAATGCAATATTATGCGAAATTCTGAGATTCGAAGGCCAAATCACATATCGTGATGCTACATGAAATAGTATCGAAATATTGGTAAAAATGAATATGTTTGAGTAATATCAAACTACATGATTAACGTGAAAAAGTCGCTATTTTACCATATTTGAGGATTTTACCTTCAAATCATAGAGCGAGGTTTCGTATTATTTAGATCCAAGAAAAGACATATGACAATGTTGTTTCCAATACAAATGATAAAAGAACAATGTGTTTTCATTAGAATTAACTAAAATGTTCTTGATTTTCCGTTTATATTACGGAGGGAAGATGTATACGAAAACCGCTCTATCCTGGCTGTAACGTCGATATATGCAATAAAAACCGAACTTCTCCCCTTTTCAATATCTTACTCAGTATTTTAACGAGAAACAATTAGATGATTGAAATGAAGTATTTAAGGTTATCATCTAATCAATTATGTGTTTGCATCATTTTTATCGTATATATATGAATTAATACCCATAGACTGAAAATTCACAAAAACTTGGAAAACGGCAAAATATTGCCTAATTCGATGATATTTTGTTTAAATCACATAAAGGAAAAGGTAGTATCGAAATATTGGTAAAAATGAATATATTTACGTAATATCAAACTACATGATTAACGTGAAAAAGTCACTATTTTACCATATTTGAGGATTTTAACTTCAAATCATTGAGCGAGGTTTCGTATTATTTTGATCCAAGAAAAGACATATGACAATGTTGTTTCCAATACAAATGATAAAAATCAATGTGATTTCATTAGAATTAACTAAAATGTTCCTGATTTTTAGTTTATATTACCGATGGAAGATATACACGAAAACCGCTCTATTCCGGCTGAAACGTCGAATATGCAATAAAATCAGAACTTCTCCCACTTTCAATATCTTACTCAGTATTTTAACTAGAATGAAATAGTTGTTTGAAAATGAAGTATTTAAGGGTATTATCTAATCAATTATGTGTTTGCATCATTTTTATCGTATATATAATTAATTAATACCCATAAACTGAAAATTCACAAAAACGTGGAAAAACGGCAAAATATTGCCTAATTCGATGATATTTTGTTTAAATCACATAAAGGAAAAGGGGATGATAAACGTCAAAATATTGCTAAATTCGATGATTTTTCGTACGAAACAAAATGCAAGAAAACTTGCGTAAAATGCAATATTATGCGAAATTCTGAGATTCGAAGGCCAAATCACATATCGTGATGCTACATGAAATAGTATCGAAATATTGGTAAAAATGAATATATTTGAGTAATATCAAACTACATGATTAACGTGAAAAAGTCGCTATTTTACCATATTTGAGGATTTTACCTTCAAATCATAGAGCGAGGTTTCGTATTATTTAGATCCAAGAAAAGACATATGACAATGTTGTTTCCAATACAAATGATAAAAGAACAATGTGTTTTCATTAGAATTAACTAAAATGTTCTTGATTTTCCGTTTATATTACGGAGGGAAGATGTATACGAAAACCGCTCTATTCCGGCTGTAACGTCGATATATGCAATAAAAACCGAACTTCTCCCCTTTTCAATATCTTACTCAGTATTTTAACGAGAAACAAATAGATGATTGAAAATGAAGTATTTAAGGGTATTATCTAATCAATTATGTGTTTGCATCATTTTTATCGTATATATAATGAATTAATACCCATAAACTGAAAATTTACAAAAACGTGGATAAACTGCAAAATATTGCCTAATTCCATGATATTTTGTTTAAATCACATAAAGCAAAAGGGGATGATAAACGTCAAAATATTGCTAAATTCGATGATTTTTCGTACGAAACAAAATGGAAGAAAACTTGCTTAAAATGCAATATTATGCGAAATTCTGAGATTAGAAAGCCAAATCACATATCGTAATACTACACGAAATAGTATCGAAATATTGGTAAAAATGAATATATTTACGTAATATCAAACTACATGATTAACGTGAAAAAGTCACTATTTTACCATATTTGAGGATTTTAACTTCAAATCATTGAGCGAGGTTACGTATTATTTAGATCCAAGAAAAGATATATGACTATGATGTTTCCAATGCAAATGATAAAAAAACAATGTATTTTCATTAGAATTAACTAAAATGTTCTTGATTTTTAGTTTATATTACGGAGGGAAAATGTACACGTAAAACCGCTCTAATCCGGCTGAAACGTCGATATATGCAATAAAAACCGAACTTCTCCCCTTTTCAATATCTTCCTCAGTATTTTAACGAGAAACAATTAGATGATTGAAATGAAGTATTTAAGGTTATCATCTAATCAATTATGTGTTTGCATCATTTTTATCGTATATATATGAATTAATACCCATAGACTGAAAATTCACAAAAACGTGGAAAACGGCAAAATATTGCCTAATTCGATGATATTTTGTTTAAATCACATAAAGGAAAAGGTAGTATCGAAATATTGGTAAAAATGAATATATTTACGTAATATCAAACTACATGATTAACGTCAAAAAGTCACTATTTTACCATATATGAGGATTTTAACTTCAAATCATTGAGCGAGGTTTCGTATTATTTAGATCCAAGAAAAGACATATGACAATGTTGTTTCCAATACAAATGATAAAAATCAATGTGATTTCATTAGAATTAACTAAAATGTTCCTGATTTTTAGTTTATATTACCGATGGAAGATATACACGAAAACCGCTCTATTCCGGCTGAAACGTCGATATATGCAATAAAATCAGAACTTCTCCCACTTTCAATATCTTACTCAGTATTTTAACGAGAAAGAAATAGTTGTTTGAAAATGAAGTATTTGAGGGTATTATCTTATCAATTATGTGTTTGCATCATTTTTATCGTATATATAATTAATTAATACCCATAAACTGAAAATTTACAAAAACGTGGAAAAACGGCAAAATATTGCCTAATTCGATGATATTTTGTTTAAATCACATAAAGGAAAAGGGGATGATAAACGTCAAAATATTGCTAAATTCGATGATTTTTCGTACGAAACAAAATGCAAGAAAACTTGCTTAAAATGCAATATTATGCGAAATTCTGAGATTCGAAGGCCAAATCACATATCGTGATGCTACATGAAATAGTATCGAAATATTGGTAAAAATGAATATATTTGAGTAATATCAAACTACATGATTAACGTGAAAAAGTCGCTATTTTACCATATTTGAGGATTTTACCTTCAAATCATAGAGCGAGGTTTCGTATTATTTAGATCCAAGAAAAGACATATGACAATGTTGTTTCCAATACAAATGATAAAAGAACAATGTGTTTTCATTAGAATTAACTAAAATGTTCTTGATTTTCCGTTTATATTACGGAGGGAAGATGTATACGAAAACCGCTCTATTCCGGCTGTAACGTCGATATATGCAATAAAAACCGAACTTCTCCCCTTTTCAATATCTTACTCAGTATTTTAACGAGAAACAAATAGATGATTGAAAATGAAGTATTTAAGGTTATTATCTAATCAATTATGTGTTTGCATCATTTTTATCGTATATATAATGAATTTATACCCATAAACTGAAAATTTACAAAAACGTGGATAAACGGCAACATATTGCCTAATTCGATGATATTTTGTTTAAATCACATAAAGGAAAAGGGGATGATAAACGTCAAAATATTGCTAAATTCGATGATTTTTCGTACGAAACAAAATGCAAGAAAACTTGCTTAAAATGCAATATTATGCGAAATTCTGTGAAAAATAAAATGCAATATTATGCGAAAAGGGGATGATAAACGTCAAAATATTGCTAAATTCGATGATTTTTCGTACGAAACAAAATGCAAGAAAACTTGCTTAAAATGTAATATTATGCGAAATCCTGAGATTTGAAGGCCAAATCACATATCGTAATACTACATGAAATAGTATCGAAATATTGGTAAAAATGAGTATATTTACGTAATATCAAACTACATGATTAACGTGAAAAAGTCACTATTTTACCATGTTTGAGGATTTAACTTCAAATCATTGATCGAGGTTTCGTATTATTTAGATCCAAGAAAAGACATATGACAATGTTGTTTCCAATACAAATGATAAAAGAACAATGTGTTTTCATTAGAATTAACTAAAATGTTCTTGATTTTCCGTTTATATTACGGAGGGAAGATGTATACGAAAACCGCTCTAATCCGGCTGAAAAATCGATATATGCAATAAAAACCGAACTTCTCCCCTTTTCAATATCTTACTCAGTATTTTAACGAGAAACAAATAGAGGATTGAAAATGAAGTATTTAAGGTTATTATCTAATCAATTATGTGTTTGCATCATTTTCATCGTATATATAATGAATTAATACCCATAAATTGAAAATTCACAAAAACGTGGAAAAACGGCAAAATATTGCCTAATTCGATGATATTTTGTTTAAATTACATGAAGGAAAAGGGGATGATAAACGTCAAAATATTGCTAAACTCGATGATTTTTCGTACGAAACAAAATGCAAGAAAACTTGCTTAAAATGCAATATTATGCGAAATTCTGAGATTTGATGGCCAAATCACATATCGTAATACAACATGAAGTAGTATCGAAATATTGGTAAAACTGAATATATTTACGTAATATCAAACTACATGATTAACGTGAAAAAGTCACTATTTTACCAAATTTGAGGATTTTAACTTCAAATCATTGAGCGAGGTTTCGTATTATTTAGATCCAAGAGAAGACATATGACAATGTTGTTTCCAATACAAATGATAAAAAAACAATGTGTTTTCATTAGAATTAACTAAAATGTTCTTGATTTTCCGTTTTTATTACTGAGGGAAAATGTACACGTAAAACAGCTCTAATCCGGCTGAAACTTCGA
Source organism: Procambarus clarkii (assembly GCF_040958095.1). Lineage (NCBI taxonomy): Eukaryota > Metazoa > Arthropoda > Malacostraca > Decapoda > Cambaridae > Procambarus > Procambarus clarkii. The sequence goes on from NC_091236.1 coordinate 21,480,491, forward strand.
TATATGCAATAAAAACTGAACTTCTCCCCTTTTCAATATCTTACTCAGTATTTTAACGAGAAACAAATAGATGATTGAAAATGAAGTATTTAAGGTTATTATCTAATCAATTATGTGTTTGCATCATTTTTATCGTATATATATGAATTTTGTATATATATGAATTATATGAACCCATAGACTGAAAATTCACAAAAACGTGGAAAACGGCAAAATATTGCCTAATTCGATGATATTTTGTTTAAATCACATAAAGGAAAAGGGGATGATAAACGTCAAAATATTGCTAAATTCGATGATTTTTCGTACGAAACAAAATGCAAGAAAACTTGCTTAAAATGCAATATTATGCGAAATTCTGAGATTTGAAGGCCAAATCACATATCGTAATACTACATGAAATAGTATCGAAATATTGGTAAAAATGAGTATATTTACGTAATATCAAACTACATGATTAACGTGAAAAAGTCACTATTTTACCATGTTTGAGGATTTTAACTTCGAATCATTGAGCGAGGTTTCGTATTATTTAGATCCAAGAAAAGACATATGACAATGTTGTTTCCAATACAAATGATAAAAAAACAATTGGTTTTCATTAGAATTAACTAAAATGTTCTTGATTTTCCGTTTATATTACGGAGGGAAGATGTACACGTAAAACCGCTCTAATCCGGCTGAAACGTCGATATATGCAATAAAAACCGAACTTCTCCCCTTTTCAATATCTTACTCAGTATTTTAACGAGAAACAAATAGATGATTGAAAATGAAGTATTTAAGGGTATTATCTAATCAGTTTGCATCATTTTTGTCGTATATATAATTAATTAATACCCATAAACTGAAAATTCACAAAAACGTGGAAAAACGGCAAAATATTGCCAAATTCGATGATATTTTGTTTAAATCACATAAATGAAAAGGAGATGATAAACGTCAAAATATTGCTAAATTCGATGATTTTTCGTACGAAACAAAATGCAAGAAAACTTGCTTAAAATGCAATATTATGCGAAATTCTGAGATTTGTAGGCCAAATCACATATCGTAATACAACATGAAGTAGTATCGAAATATTGGTAAAAATGAATATATTTACGTAATATCAAACTACATGATTAACGTGAAAAAGTCACTATTTTACCAAATTTGAGGATTTTAACTTCAAATCATTGAGCGAGGTTTCGTATTATTTAGATCCTAGAAAAGACATATGACAATGTTGTTTCCAATACAAATGACAAAAAAACAATGTGTTTTCATTAGAATTAACTAAAATGTTCTTCATTTTCGGTTTATATTACTGAGGGAAGATGTACACGTAAAACCGCTCTAATCCGGCTGAAACGTCGATATATGCAATAAAAACCGAACTTCTCCCCTTTTCAATATCTTACTCATTATTTTAACGAGAAAGAAATAGTTCTTTGAAAATGAAGTATTTAAGGGTATTATCTAATCAGTTTGCATCATTTTTATCGTATATATAATTAATTAATACCCATAAACTGAAAATTCACAAAAACGTGGAAAAACGGCAAAATATTGCCAAATTCGATGATATTTTGTTTAAATCACTTAAATGAAAAGGAGATGATAAACGTCAAAATATTGCTAAATTCGATGATTTTTCGTACGAAACAAAATGCAAGAAAACTTGCTTAAAATGCAATATTATGCGAAATTCTGAGATTTGAAGGACAAATCACATATCGTAATACTATATGAAATAGTATCGAAATATTGGTAAAAATGAGTATATTTAAGTAATATCAAACTACATGATTAACGTGAAAAAGTCACTATTTTACCATATTTGAGGATTTTAACTTCAAATCATTGAGCGAGATTTCGTATTATTTAGATCCAAGAAAAGACATATGACAATGTTGTTTCCAATACAAATGATAAAAAAACAATGTGTTTTCATTAGAATTAACTAAAATGTTCTTGATTTTCCGTTTATATTACGGAGGGAAGATGTACACGTAAAACCGCTCTAATCCGGCTGAAACGTCGATATATGCAATAAAAACCGAACTTCTCCCCTTTTCAATATCTTACTCATTATTTTAACGAGAAAGAAATAGTTCTTTGAAAATGAAGTATTTAAGGGTATTATCTAATCAGTTTGCATCATTTTTATCGTATATATAATTAATTAATACCCATAAACTGAAAATTCACAAAAACGTGGAAAAACGGCAAAATATTGCCAAATTCGATGATATTTTGTTTAAATCACATAAATGAAAAGGAGATGATAAACGTCAAAATATTGCTAAATTCGATGATTTTTCGTACGAAACAAAATGCAAGAAAACTTGCTTAAAATGCAATATTATGCGAAATTCTGAGATTTGAAGGACAAATCACATATCGTAATACTATATGAAATAGTATCGAAATATTGGTAAAAATGAGTATATTTACGTAATATCAAACTACATGATTAACGTGAAAAAGTCACTATTTTACCATATTTGAGGATTTTAACTTCAAATCATTGAGCGAGGTTTCGTATTATTTAGATCCAAGAAAAGACATATGACAATGTTGTTTCCAATACAAATGATAAAAAAACAATGTGTTTTCATTAGAATTAACTAAAATGTTCTTGATTTTCCGTTTATATTACGGAGGGAAGATGTACACGTAAAACCGCTCTAATCCGGCTGAAACGTCGATATATGCAATAAAAACCGAACTTCTCCCCTTTTCAATATCTTACTCAGTATTTTAACGAGAAACAAATAGATGATTGAAAATGAAGTATTTAAGGTTATTATCTAATCAATTATGTGTTTGCATCATTTTTATCGTATAAATATGAATTTTGTATATATATGAATTATATGAACCCATAGACTGAAAATTCACAAAAACGTGGAAAACGGCAAAATATTGCCTAATTCGATGATATTTTGTTTAAATCACATAAAGGAAAAGGGGATGATAAACATCAAAATATTGCTAAATTCGATGATTTTTCGTACGAAACAAAATGCAAGAAAACTTGCTTAAAATGCAATATTATCCGAAATTCTGAGATTTGAAGGCCAAATCACATATCGCAATACTACATGAAATAGTATCGAAATATTGGTAAAAATGAGTATATTTACGTAATATCAAACTACATGATTAACGTGAAAAAGTCACTATTTTACCATGTTTGAGGATTTTAACTTCAAATCATTGAGCGAGGTTTCGTATTATTTAGATCCAAGAAAATACATATGACAATGTTGTTTCCAATACAAATGATAAAAAAACTGTGTTTGCATTAGAATTAACTAAAATGTTCTTGATTTTCCGTTTATATTACGGAGGGAAGATATACACGTAAAACCGCTCTAATCCGGCTGAAACGTCGATATATGCAATAAAAACCGAACTTCTCCCCCTTTCAATATCTTAATCAGTATTTTAACGAGAAACAAATAGATGATTGAAAATGAAGTATTTAAGGTTATTATCTAATCAATTATGTGTTTGCATCATTTTTATCGTATATATAATTAATTATTACCCATAAACTGAAAATTCACAAAAACGTGGAAAAACGGCAAAATATTGCCTAATTCGATGATATTTTGTTTAAATCACATAAAGGAAAAGGGGATGATAAACGTCAAAATAGTGCTAAATTCGATGATTTTTCGTACGAAACAAAATGCAAGAAAACTTGCTTAAAATGCAATATTATGCGAAATTCTGTGATTTGAAGCCCAAATCACATATCTTGATACTACATGAAATAGTATCGAAATATTGGTAAAAATGAATATATTTACGTAATATCAAACTACATGATTAACGTGAAAAAGTCACTATTTTACTATATTTGAGGATTTTAACTTCAAATCATTGAGCGAGGTTTCGTATTATTTAGATCCAAGAAAAGACATATGACAATGTTGTTTCCAATACAAATGATACAAATCAATGTGTTTTCATTAGAATTAACTAAAATGTTCCTGATTTTTAGTTTATATTACCGATGGAAGATGTACACGAAAACCGCTTTATTCCGGCTGAAACGTCGATATATGCAATAAAATCAGAACTTCTCCCACTTTCAATATCTTACTCAGTATTTTAACGAGAAAGAAATAGATGTTTGAAAATAAAGTATTTAAGGGTATTATCTAATCAATTATGTGTTTGAATCATTTTTATCGTATATATAATTAATTAATACCCATAAACTGAAAATTCACAAAAACGTGGAAAAACGGCAAAATATTGCCTAATTCGATGATATTTTGTTTAAATCACATAAAGGAAAAGGGGATGATAAACGTCAAAATATTGCTAAATTCGATGATTTTTCGTACGAAACAAAATGCAAGAAAACTTGCTTAAAATGCAATATTATGCGAAATTCTGAGATTTGAAGGCCAGATCACATATCGTAATACTACATGAAATAGTATCGAAATATTGGTAAAAATGAGTATATTTACGTAATATCAAACTACATGATTAACGTGAAAAAGTCACTATTTTACCATGTTTGAGGATTTTAACTTCAAATCATTGAGCGAGGTTTCGTATTATTTAGATCCAAGAAAAGACATATGACAATGTTGTTTCCAATACAAATGGTAAAAAAACAATGTGTTTTCATTAGAATTAACTAAAATGTTCTTGATTTTCCGTTTATATTACGGAGGGAAGATGTACACGTAAAACCGCTCTAATCCGGCTGAAACGTCGATATATGCAATAAAAACCGAACTTCTCCCCCTTTCAATATTATTCAGTATTTTATCTACTTTCAATATTATTTCAGTATTTATTACTCAGTATTTTAACGAGAAACAAATAGATGATTGAAAATGAAGTATTTAAGGTTATTATCTAATCAATTATGTGTTTGCATCATTTTTATCGTATATATAATTAATTAATACCCATAAACTGAAAATTCACAAAAACGTGGAAAAACGGCAAAATATTGCCTAATTCGATGATATTTTGTTTAAATCACATAAAGGAAAAGGGGATGATAAACGTCAAAATATTGCTAAATTCGATGATTTTTTGTACGAAACAAAATGCAAGAAAACTTGCTTAAAATGCAATATTATGCGAAATTCTGAGATTCGAAGGCCAAATCACATATCGTGATACTATATGAAATAATATCAAAATATTGGTAAAAATGAATATATTTGCGTAATATCAAACTACATGATTAACGTGAAAAAGTCACTATTTTACCATGTTTGAGGATTTTATCTTCAAATCATTGAGCGAGGTTTCGTATTATTTAGATCCAAGAAAAGACATATGACAATGTTGTTTCCAATACAAATGATAAAAAAACAATGTGTTTTCATTAGAATTAACTAAAATGTTCTTGATTTTCCTTTTATATTACGGAGGGAAGATATACACGTAAAACCGCTCTAATCCGGCTGAAACGTCGATATATGCAATAAAAACCGAACTTCTCCCCTTTTCAATATCTTACTCAGTATTTTAACGAGAAACAAATAGATGATTGAAAATGCAGTATTTAAGGTTATTATCTAATCAATTATGTGTTTGCATCATTTTTATCGTATAAATATGAATTTTGTATATATATGAATTATATGAACCCATAGACTGAAAATTCACAAAAACGTGGAAAACGGCAAAATATTGCCTAATTCGATGATATTTTGTTTAAATCACATAAAGGAAAAGGGGATGATAAACGTCAAAATATTGCTAAATTCGTTGATTTTTCGTACGAAACAAAATGCAAGAAAACTTGCTTAAAATGCAATATTATGCGAAATTCTGAGATATGAAGGCCAAATCACATATCGTAATACTTCATGAAATAGTATCGAAATATTGGTAAAAACGAGTATATTTACGTAATATCAAACTACATGATTAACGTGAAAAAGTCACTATTTTACCATGTTTGAGGATTTTAACTTCAAATCATTGAGCAAGGTTTCGTATTATTTAGATCCAAGAAAAGACATATGACAATGTTGTTTCCAATACAAATGATAAAAAAACAATGTGTTTTCATTAGAATTAACTAAAATGTTCTTGATTTTCCGTTTATATTACGGAGGGAAGATGTACACGTAAAACCGCTCTAATCCGGCTGAAACGTCGATATATGCAATAAAAACCGAACTTCTCCCCCTTTCAATATCTTACTCAGTGTTTTAACGAGAAACAAATAGATGATTGAAAATTAAGTATTTAAGGTTATTATCTAATCAATTATGTGTTTGCATCATTTTTATCGTAAATATAATTAATTAATACCCATAAACTGAAAATTCACAAAAACGTGGAAAAACGGCAAAATATTGTCTAATTCGATGATATTTTGTTTAAATCACATAAAGGAAAAGGGGATGATAAACGTCAAAATATTGCTAAATTCGATGATTTTTCGAACGAAACAAAATGCAAGAAAACTTGCTTAAAATGCAATATTATGCGAAATTCTGAGATTCGAAGGCCAAATCACATATCGTGATACTATATGAAATAATATCAAAATATTGGTAAAAATGAATATATTTGCGTAATATCAAACTACATGATTAACGTGAAAAAGTCACTATTTTACCATATTTGAGGATTATACCTTCAAATCATAGAGCGAGGTTTCGTATTATTTAGATCCAAGAAAAGACATATGACAATGTTGTTTCCAATTCAAATGATAAAAAGCAATGTGTTTTCATTAGAATTTACTAAAATGTTTTGATTTTCCGTTTATATTATTGAGGGAAGATGTACACGTAAACCGCTCTAATCTGGCTGAAACGTCGATATATGCAATAAAAACCGAACTTCTCCCCTTTTCAATATCTTACTCAGTATTTTAACGAGAAACAAATAGATGATTGAAAATGAAGTATATAAGGTTATTATCTATCAATTATGTGTTTCCATCATTTTTATCGTATATATATGAATTTTGTTTATATATGAATTATATGAACCCATAGACTGAAAATTCACAAAAACGTGGAAAACGGCAAAACATTGCCTAATTCGATGATATTTTGTTTAAATCACATAAAGGAAAAGGGGATGATAAACATCAAAATATTGCTAAATTCGATGATTTTTCGTACGAAACAAAATGCAAGAAAACTTGCTTAAAATGCAATATTATCCGAAATTCTGAGATTTGAAGGCCAAATCACATATCGCAATACTACATGAAATAGTATCGAAATATTGGTAAGAATGAGTATATTTACGTAATATCAAACTACATGATTAACGTGAAAAAGTCACTATTTTACCATGTTTGAGGATTTTAACTTCAAATCATTGAGCGAGGTTTCGTATTATTTAGATCCAAGAAAATACATATGACAATGTTGTTTCCAATACAAATGATAAAAAAACTGTGTTTGCATTAGAATTAACTAAAATGTTCTTGATTTTCCGTTTATATTACGGAGGGAAGATATACACGTAAAACCGCTCTAATCCGGCTGAAACGTCGATATATGCAATAAAAACCGAACTTCTCCCCCTTTCAATATCTTAATCAGTATTTTAACGAGAAACAAATAGATGATTGAAAATGAAGTATTTAAGGTTATTATCTAATCAATTATGTGTTTGCATCATTTTTATCGTATATATAATTAATTATTACCCATAAACTGAAAATTCACAAAAACGTGGAAAAACGGCAAAATATTGCCTAATTCGATGATATTTTGTTTAAATCACATAAAGGAAAAGGGGATGATAAACGTCAAAATAGTGCTAAATTCGATGATTTTTCGTACGAAACAAAATGCAAGAAAACTTGCTTAAAATGCAATATTATGCGAAATTCTGTGATTTGAAGCCCAAATCACATATCTTGATACTACATGAAATAGTATCGAAATATTGGTAAAAATGAATATATTTACGTAATATCAAACTACATGATTAACGTGAAAAAGTCACTATTTTACTATATTTGAGGATTTTAACTTCAAATCATTGAGCGAGGTTTCGTATTATTTAGATCCAAGAAAAGACATATGACAATGTTGTTTCCAATACAAATGATAAAAAAACAATTGGTTTTCATTAGAATTAACTAAAATGTTCTTGATTTTCCGTTTATATTACGGAGGGAAGATGTATACGAAAACCGCTCTATTCCGGCTGAAACGTCGATATATGCAATAAAATCAGAACTTCTCCCACTTTCAATATCTTACTCAGTATTTTAACGAGAAAGAAATAGTTGTTTGAAAATAAAGTATTTAAGGGTATTATCTAATCAATTATGTGTTTGCATCATTTTTATCGTATATATAATGAATTAATACCCATAAATTGAAAATTCACAAAAACGTGGAAAAACGGCAAAATATTGCCTAATTCGATGATATTTTGTTTAAATTACATAAAGGAAAAGGGGATGATGAACGTCAAAATATTGCTAAATTCGATGATTTTTCGTACGAAACAAAATGCAAGAAAACTTGCTTAAAATGCAATATTATGCGAAATTCTGAGATTTGAAGGCCAAATCACATATCGTAATACAACATGAAGTAGTATCGAAATATTGGTAAAAATGAATATATTTACGTAATATCAAACTACATGATTAAAGTGAAAAAGTCACTATTTTACCAAATTTGAGGATTTTAACCTCAAATCATTGAGCGAGGTTTCGTATTATTTAGATCCAAGAAAAGACATATGACAATGTTGTTTCCAATACAAATGATAAAAAAACAATGTGTTTTCATTAGAATTAACTAAAATGTTCTTCATTTTCGGTTTATATTACTGAGGGAAGATGTACACGTAAAACCGCTCTAATCCGGCTGAAACGTCGATATATGCAATAAAAACCGAACTTCTCCCCTTTTCAATATCTTACTCATTATTTTAACGAGAAAGAAATAGTTCTTTGAAAATGAAGTATTTAAGGGTATTATCTAATCAGTTTGCATCATTTTTGTCGTATATATAATTAATTAATACCCATAAACTGAAAATTCACAAAAACGTGGAAAAACGGCAAAATATTGCCAAATTCGATGATATTTTGTTTAAATCACATAAATGAAAAGGAGATGATAAACGTCAAAATATTGCTAAATTCGATGATTTTTCGTACGAAACAAAATGCAAGAAAACTTGCTTAAAATGCAATATTATGCGAAATTCTGAGATTTGAAGGCCAAATCACATATCGTAATACAACATGAAGTAGTATCGAAATATTGGTAAAAATGAATATATTTACGTAATATCAAACTACATGATTAACGTGAAAAAGTCACTATTTTACCAAATTTGAGGATTTTAACTTCAAATCATTGAGCGAGGTTTCGTATTATTTAGATCCTAGAAAAGACATATGACAATGTTGTTTCCAATACAAATGATAAAAAAACAATGTGTTTTCATTAGAATTAACTAAAATGTTCTTCATTTTCGGTTTATATTACTGAGGGAAGATGTACACGTAAAACCGCTCTAATCCGGCTGAAACGTCGATATATGCAATAAAAACCGAACTTCTCCCCTTTTCAATATCTTACTCATTATTTTAACGAGAAAGAAATAGTTCTTTGAAAATGAAGTATTTAAGGGTATTATCTAATCAGTTTGCATCATTTTTATCGTATATATAATTAATTAATACCCATAAACTGAAAATTCACAAAAACGTGGAAAAACGGCAAAATATTGCCAAATTCGATGATATTTTGTTTAAATCACATAAATGAAAAGGAGATGATAAACGTCAAAATATTGCTAAATTCGATGATTTTTCGTACGAAACAAAATGCAAGAAAACTTGCTTAAAATGCAATATTATGCGAAATTCTGAGATTTGAAGGACAAATCACATATCGTAATACTATATGAAATAGTATCGAAATATTGGTAAAAATGAGTATATTTAAGTAATATCAAACTACATGATTAACGTGAAAAAGTCACTATTTTACCATATTTGAGGATTTTAACTTCAAATCATTGAGCGAGATTTCGTATTATTTAGATCCAAGAAAAGACATATGACAATGTTGTTTCCAATACAAATGATAAAATAACAATGTGTTTTCATTAGAATTAACTAAAATGTTCTTGATTTTCCGTTTATATTACGGAGGGAAGATGTACACGTAAAACCGCTCTAATCCGGCTGAAACGTCGATATATGCAATAAAAACCGAACTTCTCCCCTTTTCAATATCTTACTCATTATTTTAACGAGAAAGAAATAGTTCTTTGAAAATGAAGTATTTAAGGGTATTATCTAATCAGTTTGCATCATTTTTATCGTATATATAATTAATTAATACCCATAAACTGAAAATTCACAAAAACGTGGAAAAACGGCAAAATATTGCCAAATTCGATGATATTTTGTTTAAATCACATAAATGAAAAGGAGATGATAAACGTCAAAATATTGCTAAATTCGATGATTTTTCGTACGAAACAAAATGCAAGAAAACTTGCTTAAAATGCAATATTATGCGAAATTCTGAGATTTGAAGGACAAATCACATATCTTGATACTACATGAAATAGTATCGAAATATTGGTAAAAATGAATATATTTACGTAATATCAAACTACATGATTAACGTGAAAAAGTCACTATTTTACTATATTTGAGGATTTTAACTTCAAATCATTGAGCGAGGTTTCGTATTATTTAGATCCAAGAAAAGACATATGACAATGTTGTTTCCAATACAAATGATACAAATCAATGTGTTTTCATTAGAATTAACTAAAATGTTCCTGATTTTTAGTTTATATTACCGATGGAAGATGTACACGAAAACCGCTTTATTCCGGCTGAAACGTCGATATATGTAATAAAATCAGAACTTCTCCCACTTTCAATATCTTACTCAGTATTTTAACGAGAAAGAAATAGATGTTTGAAAATAAAGTATTTAAGGGTATTATCTAATCAATTATGTGTTTGAATCATTTTTATCGTATATATAATTAACTAATACCCATAAACTGAAAATTCACAAAAACGTGGAAAAACGGCAAAATATTGCCTAATTCGATGATATTTTGTTTAAATCACATAAAGGAAAAGGGGATGATAAACGTCAAAATATTGCTAAATTCGATGATTTTTCGTACGAAACAAAATGCAAGAAAACTTGCGTAAAATGCAATATTATGCGAAATTCTGAGATTCGAAGGCCAAATCACATATCGTGATGCTACATGAAATAGTATCGAAATATTGGTAAAAATGAATATATTTGAGTAATATCAAACTACATGATTAACGTGAAAAAGTCGCTATTTTACCATATTTGAGGATTTTACCTTCAAATCATAGAGCGAGGTTTCGTATTATTTAGATCCAAGAAAAGACATATGACAATGTTGTTTCCAATACAAATGATAAAAGAACAATGTGTTTTCATTAGAATTAACTAAAATGTTCTTGATTTTCCGTTTATATTACGGAGGGAAGATGTATACGAAAACCGCTCTATTCCGGCTGTAACGTCGATATATGCAATAAAAACCGAACTTCTCCCCTTTTCAATATCTTACTCAGTATTTTAACGAGAAACAAATAGATGATTGAAAATGAAGTATTTAAGGGTATTATCTAATCAATTATGTGTTTGCATCATTTTTATCGTATATATAATGAATTAATACCCATAAACTGAAAATTTACAAAAACGTGGATAAACTGCAAAATATTGCCTAATTCCATGATATTTTGTTTAAATCACATAAAGCAAAAGGGGATGATAAACGTCAAAATATTGCTAAATTCGATGATTTTTCGTACAAAACAAAATGCAAGAAAACTTGCTTAAAATGCAATATTATGCGAAATTCTTTTGAAAAATAAAATGCAATATTATGCGAAAAGGGGATGATAAACGTCAAAATATTGCTAAATTCGATGATTTTTCGTACGAAACAAAATGCAAGAAAACTTGCTTAAAATGCAATATTATGCGAAATTCTGAGATTAGAAAGCCAAATCACATATCGTAATACTACACGAAATAGTATCGAAATATTGGTAAAAATGAATATATTTACGTAATATCAAACTACATGATTAACGTGAAAAAGTCACTATTTTACCATATTTGAGGATTTTAACTTCAAATCATTGAGCGAGGTTTCGTATTATTTAGATCCAAGAAAAGATATATGACTATGATGTTTCCAATGCAAATGATAAAAAAACAATGTATTTTCATTAGAATTAACTAAAATGTTCTTGATTTTTAGTTTATATTACGGAGGGAAAATGTACACGTAAAACCGCTCTAATCCGGCTGAAACGTCGATATATGCAATAAAAACCGAACTTCTCCCCTTTTCAATATCTTCCTCAGTATTTTAACGAGAAACAATTAGATGATTGAAATGAAGTATTTAAGGTTATCATCTAATCAATTATGTGTTTGCATCATTTTTATCGTATATATATGAATTAATACCCATAGACTGAAAATTCACAAAAACGTGGAAAACGGCAAAATATTGCCTAATTCGATGATATTTTGTTTAAATCACATAAAGGAAAAGGTAGTATCGAAATATTGGTAAAAATGAATATATTTACGTAATATCAAACTACATGATTAACGTGAAAAAGTCACTATTTTACCATATATGAGGATTTTAACTTCAAATCATTGAGCGAGGTTTCGTATTATTTAGATCCAAGAAAAGACATATGACAATGTTGTTTCCAATACAAATGATAAAAATCAATGTGATTTCATTAGAATTAACTAAAATGTTCCTGATTTTTAGTTTATATTACCGATGGAAGATATACACGAAAACCGCTCTATTCCGGCTGAAACGTCGATATATGCAATAAAATCAGAACTTCTCCCACTTTCAATATCTTACTCAGTATTTTAACGAGAAAGAAATAGTTGTTTGAAAATGAAGTATTTGAGGGTATTATCTTATCAATTATGTGTTTGCATCATTTTTATCGTATATATAATTAATTAATACCCATAAACTGAAAATTTACAAAAACGTGGAAAAACGGCAAAATATTGCCTAATTCGATGATATTTTGTTTAAATCACATAAAGGAAAAGGGGATGATAAACGTCAAAATATTGCTAAATTCGATGATTTTTCGTACGAAACAAAATGCAAGAAAACTTGCTTAAAATGCAATATTATGCGAAATTCTGAGATTCGAAGGCCAAATCACATATCGTGATGCTACATGAAATAGTATCGAAATATTGGTAAAAATGAATATATTTGAGTAATATCAAACTACATGATTAACGTGAAAAAGTCGCTATTTTACCATATTTGAGGATTTTACCTTCAAATCATAGAGCGAGGTTTCGTATTATTTAGATCCAAGAAAAGACATATGACAATGTTGTTTCCAATACAAATGATAAAAGAACAATGTGTTTTCATTAGAATTAACTAAAATGTTCTTGATTTTCCGTTTATATTACGGAGGGAAGATGTATACGAAAACCGCTCTATTCCGGCTGTAACGTCGATATATGCAATAAAAACCGAACTTCTCCCCTTTTCAATATCTTACTCAGTATTTTAACGAGAAACAAATAGATGATTGAAAATGAAGTATTTAAGGTTATTATCTAATCAATTATGTGTTTGCATCATTTTTATCGTATATATAATGAATTTATACCCATAAACTGAAAATTTACAAAAACGTGGATAAACGGCAACATATTGCCTAATTCGATGATATTTTGTTTAAATCACATAAAGGAAAAGGGGATGATAAACGTCAAAATATTGCTAAATTCGATGATTTTTCGTACGAAACAAAATGCAAGAAAACTTGCTTAAAATGCAATATTATGCGAAATTCTGTGAAAAATAAAATGCAATATTATGCGAAAAGGGGATGATAAACGTCAAAATATTGCTAAATTCGATGATTTTTCGTACGAAACAAAATGCAAGAAAACTTGCTTAAAATGTAATATTATGCGAAATCCTGAGATTTGAAGGCCAAATCACATATCGTAATACTACATGAAATAGTATCGAAATATTGGTAAAAATGAGTATATTTACGTAATATCAAACTACATGATTAACGTGAAAAAGTCACTATTTTACCATGTTTGAGGATTTAACTTCAAATCATTGATCGAGGTTTCGTATTATTTAGATCCAAGAAAAGACATATGACAATGTTGTTTCCAATACAAATGATAAAAGAACAATGTGTTTTCATTAGAATTAACTAAAATGTTCTTGATTTTCCGTTTATATTACGGAGGGAAGATGTATACGAAAACCGCTCTAATCCGGCTGAAAAATCGATATATGCAATAAAAACCGAACTTCTCCCCTTTTCAATATCTTACTCAGTATTTTAACGAGAAACAAATAGAGGATTGAAAATGAAGTATTTAAGGTTATTATCTAATCAATTATGTGTTTGCATCATTTTCATCGTATATATAATGAATTAATACCCATAAATTGAAAATTCACAAAAACGTGGAAAAACGGCAAAATATTGCCTAATTCGATGATATTTTGTTTAAATTACATGAAGGAAAAGGGGATGATAAACGTCAAAATATTGCTAAATTCGATGATTTTTCGTACGAAACAAAATGCAAGAAAACTTGCTTAAAATGCAATATTATGCGAAATTCTGAGATTTGATGGCCAAATCACATATCGTAATACAACATGAAGTAGTATCGAAATATTGGTAAAACTGAATATATTTACGTAATATCAAACTACATGATTAACGTGAAAAAGTCACTATTTTACCAAATTTGAGGATTTTAACTTCAAATCATTGAGCGAGGTTTCGTATTATTTAGATCCAAGAGAAGACATATGACAATGTTGTTTCCAATACAAATGATAAAAAAACAATGTGTTTTCATTAGAATTAACTAAAATGTTCTTGATTTTCCGTTTTTATTACTGAGGGAAAATGTACACGTAAAACAGCTCTAATCCGGCTGAAACTTCGATATATGCAATAAAAACCGAACTTCTCCCCTTTTCAATATCTTACTCAGTATTTTAACGAGAAACAAATAGATGATTGAAAATGAAGTATTTAAGGTTATTATCTAATCAATTATGTGTTTGCATCATTTTTATCGTATATAAATGAATTTTGTATATATATGAATTATATGAACCCATAGACTGAAAATTCACAAAAACGTGGAAAACGGCAAAATATTGCCTAATTCGATGATATTTTGTTTAAATCACATAAAGGAAAAGGGGATGATAAACGTCAAAATATTGCTAAATTCGATGATTTTTCGTACGAAACAAAATGCAAGAAAACTTGCTTAAAATGCAATATTATGCGAAATTCTGAGATTTGAAGGCCAAATCACATATCGTAATACTACATGAAATAGTATCGAAATATTGGTAAAAATGAGTATATTTACGTAATATCAAACTACATGATTAACGTGAAAAAGTCACTATTTTACCATGTTTGAGGATTTTAACTTCGAATCATTGAGCGAGGTTTCGTATTATTTAGATCCAAGAAAAGACATATGACAATGTTGTTTCCAATACAAATGATAAAAAAACAATTGGTTTTCATTAGAATTAACTAAAATGTTCTTGATTTTCCGTTTATATTACGGAGGGAAGATGTATACGAAAACCGCTCTATTCCGGCTGAAACGTCGATATATGCAATAAAATCAGAACTTCTCCCACTTTCAATATCTTACTCAGTTTTTTTAGCGAGAAAGAAATAGTTGTTTGAAAATAAAGTATTTAAGGGTATTATCTAATCAATTATGTGTTTGCATCATTTTTATCGTATATATAATGAATTAATACCCATAAATTGAAAATTCACAAAAACGTGGAAAAACGGCAAAATATTGCCTAATTCGATGATATTTTGTTTAAATTACATAAAGGAAAAGGGGATGATGAACGTCAAAATATTGCTAAATTCGATGATTTTTCGTACGAAACAAAATGCAAGAAAACTTGCTTAAAATGCAATATTATGCGAAATTCTGAGATTTGAAGGCCAAATCACATATCGTAATACAACATGAAGTAGTATCGAAATATTGGTAAAAATGAATATATTTACGTAATATCAAACTACATGATTAACGTGAAAAAGTCACTATTTTACCAAATTTGAGGATTTTAACTTCAAATCATTGAGCGAGGTTTCGTATTATTTAGATCCAAGAAAAGACATATGACAATGTTGTTTCCAATACAAATGATAAAAAAACAATGTGTTTTCATTAGAATTAACTAAAATGTTCTTCATTTTCGGTTTATATTACTGAGGGAAGATGTACACGTAAAACCGCTCTAATCCGGCTGAAACGTCGATATATGCAATAAAAACCGAACTTCTCCCCTTTTCAATATCTTACTCATTATTTTAACGAGAAAGAAATAGTTCTTTGAAAATGAAGTATTTATGGGTATTATCTAATCAGTTTGCATCATTTTTATCGTATATATAATTAATTAATACCCATAAACTGAAAATTCACAAAAACGTGGAAAAACGGCAAAATATTGCCAAATTCGATGATATTTTGTTTAAATCACATAAATGAAAAGGAGATGATAAACGTCAAAATATTGCTAAATTCGATGATTTTTCGTACGAAACAAAATGCAAGAAAACTTGCTTAAAATGCAATATTATGCGAAATTCTGAGATTTGAAGGACAAATCACATATCGTAATACTATATGAAATAGTATCGAAATATTGGTAAAAATGAGTATATTTACGTAATATCAAACTACATGATTAACGTGAAAAAGTCACTATTTTACCATATTTGAGGATTTTAACTTCAAATCATTGAGCGAGGTTTCGTATTATTTAGATCCAAGAAAAGACATATGACAATGTTGTTTCCAATACAAATGATAAAAAAACAATGTGTTTTCATTAGAATTAACTAAAATGTTCTTGATTTTCCGTTTATATTACGGAGGGAAGATGTACACGTAAAACCGCTCTAATCCGGCTGAAACGTCGATATATGCAATAAAAACCGAACTTCTCCCCTTTTCAATATCTTACTCAGTATTTTAACGAGAAACAAATAGATGATTGAAAATGAAGTATTTAAGGGTATTATCTAATCAGTTTGCATCATTTTTGTCGTATATATAATTAATTAATACCCATAAACTGAAAATTCACAAAAACGTGGAAAAACGGCAAAATATTGCCAAATTCGATGATATTTTGTTTAAATCACATAAATGAAAAGGAGATGATAAACGTCAAAATATTGCTAAATTCGATGATTTTTCGTACGAAACAAAATGCAAGAAAACTTGCTTAAAATGCAATATTATGCGAAATTCTGAGATTTGAAGGACAAATCACATATCGTAATACTATATGAAATAGTATCGAAATATTGGTAAAAATGAGTATATTTACGTAATATCAAACTACATGATTAACGTGAAAAAGTCACTATTTTACCATATTTGAGGATTTTAACTTCAAATCATTGAGCGAGGTTTCGTATTATTTAGATCCAAGAAAAGACATATGACAATGTTGTTTCCAATACAAATGATAAAAAAACAATGTGTTTTCATTAGAATTAACTAAAATGTTCTTGATTTTCCGTTTATATTACGGAGGGAAGATGTACACGTAAAACCGCTCTAATCCGGCTGAAACGTCGATATATGCAATAAAAACCGAACTTCTCCCCTTTTCAATATCTTACTCAGTATTTTAACGAGAAACAAATAGATGATTGAAAATGAAGTATTTAAGGTTATTATCTAATCAATTATGTGTTTACATCATTTTTATCGTATAAATATGAATTTTGTATATATATGAATTATATGAACCCATAGACTGAAAATTCACAAAAACGTGGAAAACGGCAAAATATTGCCTAATTCGATGATATTTTGTTTAAATCACATAAAGGAAAAGGGGATGATAAACATCAAAATATTGCTAAATTCGATGATTTTTCGTACGAAACAAAATGCAAGAAAACTTGCTTAAAATGCAATATTATCCGAAATTCTGAGATTTGAAGGCCAAATCACATATCGCAATACTACATGAAATAGTATCGAAATATTGGTAAAAATGAGTATATTTACGTAATATCAAACTACATGATTAACGTGAAAAAGTCACTATTTTACCATGTTTGAGGATTTTAACTTCAAATCATTGAGCGAGGTTTCGTATTATTTAGATCCAAGAAAATACATATGACAATGTTGTTTCCAATACAAATGATAAAAAAACTGTGTTTGCATTAGAATTAACTAAAATGTTCTTGATTTTCCGTTTATATTACGGAGGGAAGATATACACGTAAAACCGCTCTAATCCGGCTGAAACGTCGATATATGCAATAAAAACCGAACTTCTCCCCCTTTCAATATCTTAATCAGTATTTTAACGAGAAACAAATAGATGATTGAAAATGAAGTATTTAAGGTTATTATCTAATCAATTATGTGTTTGCATCATTTTTATCGTATATATAATTAATTATTACCCATAAACTAAAAATTCACAAAAACGTGGAAAAACGGCAAAATATTGCCTAATTCGATGATATTTTGTTTAAATCACATAAAGGAAAAGGGGATGATAAACGTCAAAATAGTGCTAAATTCGATGATTTTTCGTACGAAACAAAATGCAAGAAAACTTGCTTAAAATGCAATATTATGCGAAATTCTGTGATTTGAAGCCCAAATCACATATCTTGATACTACATGAAATAGTATCGAAATATTGGTAAAAATGAATATATTTACGTAATATCAAACTACATGATTAACGTGAAAAAGTCACTATTTTACTATATTTGAGGATTTTAACTTCAAATCATTGAGCGAGGTTTCGTATTATTTAGATCCAAGAAAAGACATATGACAATGTTGTTTCCAATACAAATGATACAAATCAATGTGTTTTCATTAGAATTAACTAAAATGTTCCTGATTTTTAGTTTATATTACCGATGGAAGATGTACACGAAAACCGCTTTATTCCGGCTGAAACGTCGATATATGCAATAAAATCAGAACTTCTCCCACTTTCAATATCTTACCCAGTATTTTAACGAGAAAGAAATAGATGTTTGAAAATAAAGTATTTAAGGGTATTATCTAATCAATTATGTGTTTGAATCATTTTTATCGTATATATAATTAATTAATACCCATAAACTGAAAATTCACAAAAACGTGGAAAAACGGCAAAATATTGCCTAATTCGATGATATTTTGTTTAAATCACATAAAGGAAAAGGGGATGATAAACGTCAAAATATTGCTAAATTCGATGATTTTTCGTACGAAACAAAATGCAAGAAAACTTGCTTAAAATGCAATATTATGCGAAATTCTGAGATTTGAAGGCCAGATCACATATCGTAATACTACATGAAATAGTATCGAAATATTGGTAAAAATGAGTATATTTACGTAATATCAAACTACATGATTAACGTGAAAAAGTCACTATTTTACCATGTTTGAGGATTTTAACTTCAAATCATTGAGCGAGGTTTCGTATTATTTAGATCCAAGAAAAGACATATGACAATGTTGTTTCCAATACAAATGGTAAAAAAACAATGTGTTTTCATTAGAATTAACTAAAATGTTCTTGATTTTCCGTTTATATTACGGAGGGAAGATGTACACGTAAAACCGCTCTAATCCGGCTGAAACGTCGATATATGCAATAAAAACCGAACTTCTCCCCCTTTCAATATTATTCAGTATTTTATCTACTTTCAATATTATTTCAGTATTTATTACTCAGTATTTTAACGAGAAACAAATAGATGATTGAAAATGAAGTATTTAAGGTTATTATCTAATCAATTATGTGTTTGCATCATTTTTATCGTATATATAATTAATTAATACCCATAAACTGAAAATTCACAAAAACGTGGAAAAACGGCAAAATATTGCCTAATTCGATGATATTTTGTTTAAATCACATAAAGGAAAAGGGGATGATAAACGTCAAAATATTGCTAAATTCGATGATTTTTTGTACGAAACAAAATGCAAGAAAACTTGCTTAAAATGCAATATTATGCGAAATTCTGAGATTCGAAGGCCAAATCACATATCGTGATACTATATGAAATAATATCAAAATATTGGTAAAAATGAATATATTTGCGTAATATCAAACTACATGATTAACGTGAAAAAGTCACTATTTTACCATGTTTGAGGATTTTATCTTCAAATCATTGAGCGAGGTTTCGTATTATTTAGATCCAAGAAAAGACATATGACAATGTTGTTTCCAATACAAATGATAAAAAAACAATGTGTTTTCATTAGAATTAACTAAAATGTTCTTGATTTTCCGTTTATATTACGGAGGGAAGATATACACGTAAAACCGCTCTAATCCGGCTGAAACGTCGATATATGCAATAAAAACCGAACTTCTCCCCTTTTCAATATCTTACTCAGTATTTTAACGAGAAACAAATAGATGATTGAAAATGCAGTATTTAAGGTTATTATCTAATCAATTATGTGTTTGCATCATTTTTATCGTATAAATATGAATTTTGTATATATATGAATTATATGAACCCATAGACTGAAAATTCACAAAAACGTGGAAAACGGCAAAATATTGCCTAATTCGATGATATTTTGTTTAAATCACATAAAGGAAAAGGGGATGATAAACGTCAAAATATTGCTAAATTCGTTGATTTTTCGTACGAAACAAAATGCAAGAAAACTTGCTTAAAATGCAATATTATGCGAAATTCTGAGATATGAAGGCCAAATCACATATCGTAATACTTCATGAAATAGTATCGAAATATTGGTAAAAACGAGTATATTTACGTAATATCAAACTACATGATTAACGTGAAAAAGTCACTATTTTACCATGTTTGAGGATTTTAACTTCAAATCATTGAGCAAGGTTTCGTATTATTTAGATCCAAGAAAAGACATATGACAATGTTGTTTCCAATACAAATGATAAAAAAACAATGTGTTTTCATTAGAATTAACTAAAATGTTCTTGATTTTCCGTTTATATTACGGAGGGAAGATGTACACGTAAAACCGCTCTAATCCGGCTGAAACGTCGATATATGCAATAAAAACCGAACTTCTCCCCCTTTCAATATCTTACTCAGTGTTTTAACGAGAAACAAATAGATGATTGAAAATTAAGTATTTAAGGTTATTATCTAATCAATTATGTGTTTGCATCATTTTTATCGTAAATATAATTAATTAATACCCATAAACTGAAAATTCACAAAAACGTGGAAAAACGGCAAAATATTGTCTAATTCGATGATATTTTGTTTAAATCACATAAAGGAAAAGGGGATGATAAACGTCAAAATATTGCTAAATTCGATGATTTTTCGTACGAAACAAAATGCAAGAAAACTTGCTTAAAATGCAATATTATGCGAAATTCTGAGATTCGAAGGCCAAATCACATATCGTGATACTATATGAAATAATATCAAAATATTGGTAAAAATGAATATATTTGCGTAATATCAAACTACATGATTAACGTGAAAAAGTCACTATTTTACCATATTTGAGGATTATACCTTCAAATCATAGAGCGAGGTTTCGTATTATTTAGATCCAAGAAAAGACATATGACAATGTTGTTTCCAATTCAAATGATAAAAAGCAATGTGTTTTCATTAGAATTTACTAAAATGTTTTGATTTTCCGTTTATATTATTGAGGGAAGATGTACACGTAAACCGCTCTAATCTGGCTGAAACGTCGATATATGCAATAAAAACCGAACTTCTCCCCTTTTCAATATCTTACTCAGTATTTTAACGAGAAACAAATAGATGATTGAAAATGAAGTATATAAGGTTATTATCTATCAATTATGTGTTTCCATCATTTTTATCGTATATATATGAATTTTGTTTATATATGAATTATATGAACCCATAGACTGAAAATTCACAAAAACGTGGAAAACGGCAAAACATTGCCTAATTCGATGATATTTTGTTTAAATCACATAAAGGAAAAGGGGATGATAAACATCAAAATATTGCTAAATTCGATGATTTTTCGTACGAAACAAAATGCAAGAAAACTTGCTTAAAATGCAATATTATCCGAAATTCTGAGATTTGAAGGCCAAATCACATATCGCAATACTACATGAAATAGTATCGAAATATTGGTAAGAATGAGTATATTTACGTAATATCAAACTACATGATTAACGTGAAAAAGTCACTATTTTACCATGTTTGAGGATTTTAACTTCAAATCATTGAGCGAGGTTTCGTATTATTTAGATCCAAGAAAATACATATGACAATGTTGTTTCCAATACAAATGATAAAAAAACTGTGTTTGCATTAGAATTAACTAAAATGTTCTTGATTTTCCGTTTATATTACGGAGGGAAGATATACACGTAAAACCGCTCTAATCCGGCTGAAACGTCGATATATGCAATAAAAACCGAACTTCTCCCCCTTTCAATATCTTAATCAGTATTTTAACGAGAAACAAATAGATGATTGAAAATGAAGTATTTAAGGTTATTATCTAATCAATTATGTGTTTGCATCATTTTTATCGTATATATAATTAATTATTACCCATAAACTGAAAATTCACAAAAACGTGGAAAAACGGCAAAATATTGCCTAATTCGATGATATTTTGTTTAAATCACATAAAGGAAAAGGGGATGATAAACGTCAAAATAGTGCTAAATTCGATGATTTTTCGTACGAAACAAAATGCAAGAAAACTTGCTTAAAATGCAATATTATGCGAAATTCTGTGATTTGAAGCCCAAATCACATATCTTGATACTACATGAAATAGTATCGAAATATTGGTAAAAATGAATATATTTACGTAATATCAAACTACATGATTAACGTGAAAAAGTCACTATTTTACTATATTTGAGGATTTTAACTTCAAATCATTGAGCGAGGTTTCGTATTATTTAGATCCAAGAAAAGACATATGACAATGTTGTTTCCAATACAAATGATACAAATCAATGTGTTTTCATTAGAATTAACTAAAATGTTCCTGATTTTTAGTTTATATTACCGATGGAAGATGTACACGAAAACCGCTTTATTCCGGCTGTAACGTCGATATATGCAATAAAATCAGAACTTCTCCCACTTTCAATATCTTACTCAGTATTTTAACGAGAAAGAAATAGATGTTTGAAAATAAAGTATTTAAGGGTATTATCTAATCAATTATGTGTTTGAATCATTTTTATCGTATATATAATTAATTAATACCCATAAACTGAAAATTCACAAAAACGTGGAAAAACGGCAAAATATTGCCTAATTCGATGATATTTTTTTTAAATCACATAAAGGAAAAGGGGATGATAAACGTCAAAATATTGCTAAATTCGATGATTTTTCGTACGAAACAAAATGCAAGAAAACTTGCTTAAAATGCAATATTATGCGAAATTCTGAGATTTGATGGCCAAATCACATATCGTAATACAACATGAAGTAGTATCGAAATATTGGTAAAACTGAATATATTTACGTATATCAAACAACATGATTAACGTGAAAAAGTCACTATTTTACCAAATTTGAGGATTTTAACTTCAAATCATTGAGCGAGGTTTCGTATTATTTAGATCCAGGAGAAGACATATGACAATGTTGTTTCCAATACAAATGATAAAAAAACAATGTGTTTTCATTAGAATTAACTAAAATGTTCTTGATTTTCCGTTTATATTACTGAGGGAAAATGTACACGTAAAACAGCTCTAATCCGGCTGAAACGTCGATATATGCAATAAAAACCGAACTTCTCCCCTTTTCAATATCTTACTCAGTATTTTAACGAGAAACAAATAGATGATTGAAAATGAAGTATTTAAGGTTATTATCTAATCAATTATGTGTTTGCATCATTTTTATCGTATATATATGAATTTTGTATATATATGAATTATGTGAACCCATAGACTGAAAATTCACAAAAACGTGGAAAACGGCAAAATATTGCCTAATTCGATGATATTTTGTTTAAATCACATAAAGGAAAAGGGGATGATAAACGTCAAAATATTGCTAAATTCGATGATTTTTCGAACGAAACAAAATGCAAGAAAACTTGCTTAAAATGCAATATTATGCGAAATTCTGAGATTTGAAGGCCAAATCACATATCGTAATACTACATGAAATAGTATCGAAATATTGGTAAAAATGAGTATATTTACGTAATATCAAACTACATGATTAACGTGAAAAAGTCACTATTTTAC
Organism: Procambarus clarkii; assembly: GCF_040958095.1. Taxonomy (NCBI): domain Eukaryota; kingdom Metazoa; phylum Arthropoda; class Malacostraca; order Decapoda; family Cambaridae; genus Procambarus; species Procambarus clarkii. The sequence continues at coordinate 21,504,821 of NC_091236.1, forward strand.
CATGTTTGAGGATTTTAACTTCAAATCATTGAGCGAGGTTTCGTATTATTTAGATCCAAGAAAAGACATATGACAATGTTGTTTCCAATACAAATGATAAAAAAACAATTGGTTTTCATTAGAATTAACTAAAATGTTCTTGATTTTCCGTTTATATTACGGAGGGAAGATGTATACGAAAACCGCTCTATTCCGGCTGAAACGTCGATATATGCAATAAAATCAGAACTTCTCCCACTTTCAATATCTTACTCAGTATTTTAACGAGAAAGAAATAGTTGTTTGAAAATAAAGTATTTAAGGGTATTATCTAATCAATTATGTGTTTGCATCATTTTTATCGTATATATAATGAATTAATACCCATAAATTGAAAATTCACAAAAACGTGGAAAAACGGCAAAATATTGCCTAATTCGATGATATTTTGTTTAAATTACATAAAGGAAAAGGGGATGATGAACGTCAAAATATTGCTAAATTCGATGATTTTTCGTACGAAACAAAATGCAAGAAAACTTGCTTAAAATGCAATATTATGCGAAATTCTGAGATTTGAAGGCCAAATCACATATCGTAATACAACATGAAGTAGTATCGAAATATTGGTAAAAATGAATATATTTACGTAATATCAAACTACATGATTAAAGTGAAAAAGTCACTATTTTACCAAATTTGAGGATTTTAACCTCAAATCATTGAGCGAGGTTTCGTATTATTTAGATCCAAGAAAAGACATATGACAATGTTGTTTCCAATACAAATGATAAAAAAACAATGTGTTTTCATTAGAATTAACTAAAATGTTCTTCATTTTCGGTTTATATTACTGAGGGAAGATGTACACGTAAAACCGCTCTAATCCGGCTGAAACGTCGATATATGCAATAAAAACCGAACTTCTCCCCTTTTCAATATCTTACTCATTATTTTAACGAAAAAGAAATAGTTCTTTGAAAATGAAGTATTTAACGGTATTATCTAATCAGTTTGCATCATTTTTGTCGTATATATAATTAATTAATACCCATAAACTGAAAATTCACAAAAACGTGGAAAAACGGCAAAATATTGCCAAATTCGATGATATTTTGTTTAAATCACATAAATGAAAAGGAGATGATAAACGTCAAAATATTGCTAAATTCGATGATTTTTCGTACGAAACAAAATGCAAGAAAACTTGCTTAAAATGCAATATTATGCGAAATTCTGAGATTTGAAGGCCAAATCACATATCGTAATACAACATGAAGTAGTATCGAAATATTGGTAAAAATGAATATATTTACGTAATATCAAACTACATGATTAACGTGAAAAAGTCACTATTTTACCAAATTTGAGGATTTTAACTTCAAATCATTGAGCGAGGTTTCGTATTATTTAGATCCTAGAAAAGACATATGACAATGTTGTTTCCAATACAAATGATAAAAAAACAATGTGTTTTCATTAGAATTAACTAAAATGTTCTTCATTTTCGGTTTATATTACTGAGGGAAGATGTACACGTAAAACCGCTCTAATCCGGCTGAAACGTCGATATATGCAATAAAAACCGAACTTCTCCCCTTTTCAATATCTTACTCATTATTTTAACGAGAAAGAAATAGTTCTTTGAAAATGAAGTATTTAAGGGTATTATCTAATCAGTTTGCATCATTTTTATCGTATATATAATTAATTAATACCCATAAACTGAAAATTCACAAAAACGTGGAAAAACGGCAAAATATTGCCAAATTCGATGATATTTTGTTTAAATCACATAAATGAAAAGGAGATGATAAACGTCAAAATATTGCTAAATTCGATGATTTTTCGTACGAAACAAAATGCAAGAAAACTTGCTTAAAATGCAATATTATGCGAAATTCTGAGATTTGAAGGACAAATCACATATCGTAATACTATATGAAATAGTATCGAAATATTGGTAAAAATGAGTATATTTAAGTAATATCAAACTACATGATTAACGTGAAAAAGTCACTATTTTACCATATTTGAGGATTTTAACTTCAAATCATTGAGCGAGATTTCGTATTATTTAGATCCAAGAAAAGACATATGACAATGTTGTTTCCAATACAAATGATAAAATAACAATGTGTTTTCATTAGAATTAACTAAAATGTTCTTGATTTTCCGTTTATATTACGGAGGGAAGATGTACACGTAAAACCGCTCTAATCCGGCTGAAACGTCGATATATGCAATAAAAACCGAACTTCTCCCCTTTTCAATATCTTACTCATTATTTTAACGAGAAAGAAATAGTTCTTTGAAAATGAAGTATTTAAGGGTATTATCTAATCAGTTTGCATCATTTTTATCGTATATATAATTAATTAATACCCATAAACTGAAAATTCACAAAAACGTGGAAAAACGGCAAAATATTGCCAAATTCGATGATATTTTGTTTAAATCACATAAATGAAAAGGAGATGATAAACGTCAAAATATTGCTAAATTCGATGATTTTTCGTACGAAACAAAATGCAAGAAAACTTGCTTAAAATGCAATATTATGCGAAATTCTGAGATTTGAAGGACAAATCACATATCGTAATACTATATGAAATAGTATCGAAATATTGGTAAAAATGAGTATATTTACGTAATATCAAACTACATGATTAACGTGAAAAAGTCACTATTTTACCATATTTGAGGATTTTAACTTCAAATCATTGAGCGAGGTTTCGTATTATTTAGATCCAAGAAAAGACATATGACAATGTTGTTTCCAATACAAATGATAAAAAAACAATGTGTTTTCATTAGAATTAACTAAAATGTTCTTGATTTTCCGTTTATATTACGGAGGGAAGATGTACACGTAAAACCGCTCTAATCCGGCTGAAACGTCGATATATGCAATAAAAACCGAACTTCTCCCCTTTTCAATATCTTACTCAGTATTTTAACGAGAAACAAATAGATGATTGAAAATGAAGTATTTAAGGTTATTATCTAATCAATTATGTGTTTGCATCATTTTTATCGTATAAATATGAATTTTGTATATATATGAATTATATGAACCCATAGACTGAAAATTCACAAAAACGTGGAAAACGGCAAAATATTGCCTAATTCGATGATATTTTGTTTAAATCACATAAAGGAAAAGGGGATGATAAACATCAAAATATTGCTAAATTCGATGATTTTTCGTACGAAACAAAATGCAAGAAAACTTGCTTAAAATGCAATATTATGCGAAATTCTGTGATTTGAAGCCCAAATCACATATCTTGATACTACATGAAATAGTATCGAAATATTGGTAAAAATGAATATATTTACGTAATATCAAACTACATGATTAACGTGAAAAAGTCACTATTTTACTATATTTGAGGATTTTAACTTCAAATCATTGAGCGAGGTTTCGTATTATTTAGATCCAAGAAAAGACATATGACAATGTTGTTTCCAATACAAATGATACAAATCAATGTGTTTTCATTAGAATTAACTAAAATGTTCCTGATTTTTAGTTTATATTACCGATGGAAGATGTACACGAAAACCGCTTTATTCCGGCTGAAAGGTCGATATATGCAATAAAATCAGAACTTCTCCCACTTTCAATATCTTACTCAGTATTTTAACGAGAAAGAAATAGATGTTTGAAAATAAAGTATTTAAGGGTATTATCTAATCAATTATGTGTTTGAATCATTTTTATCGTATATATAATTAACTAATACCCATAAACTGAAAATTCACAAAAACGTGGAAAAACGGCAAAATATTGCCTAATTCGATGATATTTTGTTTAAATCACATAAAGGAAAAGGGGATGATAAACGTCAAAATATTGCTAAATTCGATGATTTTTCGGACGAAACAAAATGCAAGAAAACTTGCTTAAAATGCAATATTATGCGAAATTCTGAGATTTGAAGGCCAGATCACATATCGTAATACTACATGAAATAGTATCGAAATATTGGTAAAAATGAGTATATTTACGTAATATCAAACTACATGATTAACGTGAAAAAGTCACTATTTTACCATGTTTGAGGATTTTAACTTCAAATCATTGAGCGAGATTTCGTATTATTTAGATCCAAGAAAAGACATATGACAATGTTGTTTCCAATACAAATGGTAAAAAAACAATGTGTTTTCATTAGAATTAACTAAAATGTTCTTCATTTTCCGTTTATATTACGGAGGGAAGATGTACACGTAAAACCGCTCTAATCCGGCTGAAACGTCGATATATGCAATAAAAACCGAACTTCTCCCCCTTTCAATATTATTCAGTATTTTATCTACTTTCAATATTATTTCAGTATTTATTACTCAGTATTTTAACGAGAAACAAATAGATGATTGAAAATGAAGTATTTAAGGTTATTATCTAATCAATTATGTGTTTGCATCATTTTTATCGTATATATAATTAATTATTACCCATAAACTGAAAATTCACAAAAACGTGGAAAAACGGCAAAATATTGCCTAATTCGATGATATTTTGTTTAAATCACATAAAGGAAAAGGGGATGATAAACGTCAAAATAGTGCTAAATTCGATGATTTTTCGTACGAAACAAAATGCAAGAAAACTTGCTTAAAATGCAATATTATGCGAAATTCTGTGATTTGAAGCCCAAATCACATATCTTGATACTACATGAAATAGTATCGAAATATTGGTAAAAATGAATATATTTACGTAATATCAAACTACATGATTAACGTGAAAAAGTCACTATTTTACTATATTTGAGGATTTTAACTTCAAATCATTGAGCGAGGTTTCGTATTATTTAGATCCAAGAAAAGACATATGACAATGTTGTTTCCAATACAAATGATACAAATCAATGTGTTTTCATTAGAATTAACTAAAATGTTCCTGATTTTTAGTTTATATTACCGATGGAAGATGTACACGAAAACCGCTTTATTCCGGCTGTAACGTCGATATATGCAATAAAATCAGAACTTCTCCCACTTTCAATATCTTACTCAGTATTTTAACGAGAAAGAAATAGATGTTTGAAAATAAAGTATTTAAGGGTATTATCTAATCAATTATGTGTTTGAATCATTTTTATCGTATATATAATTAATTAATACCCATAAACTGAAAATTCACAAAAACGTGGAAAAACGGCAAAATATTGCCTAATTCGATGATATTTTGTTTAAATCACATAAAGGAAAAGGGGATGATAAACGTCAAAATATTGCTAAATTCGATGATTTTTTGTACGAAACAAAATGCAAGAAAACTTGCTTAAAATGCAATATTATGCGAAATTCTGAGATTCGAAGGCCAAATCACATATCGTGATACTATATGAAATAATATCAAAATATTGGTAAAAATGAATATATTTGCGTAATATCAAACTACATGATTAACGTGAAAAAGTCACTATTTTACCATGTTTGAGGATTTTATCTTCAAATCATTGAGCGAGGTTTCGTATTATTTAGATCCAAGAAAAGACATATGACAATGTTGTTTCCAATACAAATGATAAAAAAACAATGTGTTTTCATTAGAATTAACTAAAATGTTCTTGATTTTCCGTTTATATTACGGAGGGAAGATATACACGTAAAACCGCTCTAATCCGGCTGAAACGTCGATATATGCAATAAAAACCGAACTTCTCCCCTTTTCAATATCTTACTCAGTATTTTAACGAGAAACAAATAGATGATTGAAAATGCAGTATTTAAGGTTATTATCTAATCAATTATGTGTTTGCATCATTTTTATCGTATAAATATGAATTTTGTATATATATGAATTATATGAACCCATAGACTGAAAATTCACAAAAAAGTGGAAAACGGCAAAATATTGCCTAATTCGATGATATTTTGTTTAAATCACATAAAGGAAAAGGGGATGATAAACGTAAAAATATTGCTAAATTCGTTGATTTTTCGTACGAAACAAAATGCAAGAAAACTTGCTTAAAATGCAATATTATGCGAAATTCTGAGATATGAAGGCCAAATCACATATCGTAATACTTCATGAAATAGTATCGAAATATTGGTAAAAACGAGTATATTTACGTAATATCAAACTACATGATTAACGTGAAAAAGTCACTATTTTACCATGTTTGAGGATTTTAACTTCAAATCATTGAGCAAGGTTTCGTATTATTTAGATCCAAGAAAAGACATATGACAATGTTGTTTCCAATACAAATGATAAAAAAACAATGTGTTTTCATTAGAATTAACTAAAATGTTCTTGATTTTCCGTTTATATTACGGAGGGAAGATGTACACGTAAAACCGCTCTAATCCGGCTGAAACGTCGATATATGCAATAAAAACCGAACTTCTCCCCCTTTCAATATCTTACTCAGTGTTTTAACGAGAAACAAATAGATGATTGAAAATTAAGTATTTAAGGTTATTATCTAATCAATTATGTGTTTGCATCATTTTTATCGTATATATAATTAATTAATACCCATAAACTGAAAATTCACAAAAACGTGGAAAAACGGCAAAATATTGCCTAATTCGATGATATTTTGTTTAAATCACATAAAGGAAAAGGGGATGATAAACGTCAAAATATTGCTAAATTCGATGATTTTTCGTACGAAACAAAATGCAAGAAAACTTGCTTAAAATGCAATATTATACGAAATTCTGAGATTCGAAGGCCAAATCACATATCGTGATACTATATGAAATAATATCAAAATATTGGTAAAAATGAATATATTTGCGTAATATCAAACTACATGATTAACGTGAAAAAGTCACTATTTTACCATATTTGAGGATTATACCTTCAAATCATAGAGCGAGGTTTCGTATTATTTAGATCCAAGAAAAGACATATGACAATGTTGTTTCCAATTCAAATGATAAAAAGCAATGTGTTTTCATTAGAATTTACTAAAATGTTTTGATTTTCCGTTTATATTATTGAGGGAAGATGTACACGTAAACCGCTCTAATCTGGCTGAAACGTCGATATATGCAATAAAAACCGAACTTCTCCCCTTTTCAATATCTTACTCAGTATTTAAACGAGAAACAAATAGATGATTGAAAATGAAGTATATAAGGTTATTATCTATCAATTATGTGTTTCCATCATTTTTATCGTATATATATGAATTTTGTTTATATATGAATTATATGAACCCATAGACTGAAAATTCACAAAAACGTGGAAAACGGCAAAATATTGCCTAATTCGATGATATTTTGTTTAAATCACATAAAGGAAAAGGGGATGATAAACGTCAAAATAGTGCTAAATTCGATGATTTTTCGTACGAAACAAAATGCAAGAAAACTTGCTTAAAATGCAATATTATGCGAAATTCTGTGATTTGAAGCCCAAATCACATATCGTGATGCTACATTAAATAGTATCGAAATATTGGTAAAAATGAATATATTTACGTAATATCAAACTACATGAAAACGTGAAAAAAGTCACTATTTAACCATATTTCAGGATTTTAACTTCAAATCATACAGAAAGGTTTCGTATTATTTAGATCCAAGAAAAGACATATGACAAAGTTGTTTCCAATGCAAATGATAAAAATCAATGTGTTTTCATTAGAATTAACTAAAATGTTACTGATTTTCCGTTTATATTACCGATGGAAGATGTATACGAAAACCGCTCTATTCCGGCTGAAACGTCGATATATGCAATAAAAACCGAAATTCTCCCCTTTTCAATATCTTACTCAGTATTTTAACGAGAAACAAATAGATGATTGAAAATGAAGTATTTAAGGTTATTATCTAATCAATTATGTGTTTGCATCTTTTTTATCGTATATATAATGAATTAATACCCAAAAATTGAAAATTCACAAAAACGTGGAAAAACGGCAAAATATTGCCTAATTCGATGATATTTTGTTTAAATCACATAAAGGAAAAGGGGATGATAAACGTCAAAATATTGCTAAATTCGATGATTTTTCGTTCGAAACAAAATACAAGAAAACTTGCTTAAAATGCATTGTTATGCGAAATTCTGAGATTTGAAGGACAAATCACATATCGTAATACTATATGAAATAGTATCGAAATATTGGTAAAAATGAGTATATTTACGTAATATCAAACTACATGATTAACGTGAAAAAGTCACTATTTTACCATGTTTGAGGATTTTAACTTCAAATCATTGAGCGAGGTTTCGTATTATTTAGATCCAAGAAAAGACATATGACAATGTTGTTTCCAATACAAATGATAAAAAAACATGTGTTTTCATTAGAATTAACTAAAATGTTCTTGATTTTCCGTTTATATTACTGAGGGAAGATGTACACGTAAAACCGCTCTAATCCGGCTGAAACGTCGATATATGCAATAAAAACCGAACTTCTCCCCTTTTCAATATCTTACTCAGTATTTTAACGAGAAACAAATAGATGATTGAAAATGAAGTATTTAAGGTTATCATCTAATCAATTATGTGTTTGCATCATTTTTATCGTATATATATATAAATTAATACCAATAGACTGAAAATTCACAAAAACGTGGAAAACGGCAAAATATTGCCTAGTTCGATGATATTTTGTTTAAATCACATAAAGGAAAGGGGGATGATAAACGTCAAAATGTTGCTCAATTCGAAGATTTTTCGTACGAAACAAAATGCAAGAAAACTTGCTTAAAATGCAATATTATGCGAAATTCTGACATTTGAAGGCCAAATCACATATCGTAATACTACATGGAAAAGTATCGAAATATTGATAAAATGAATATATTTACGTAATATCAAACTACATGATTAACGTGAAAAAGTCACTATTTTACCATGTTTGAGGATTTTAACTTCAAATCATTGAGCGAGGTTTCGTATTATTTAGATCCAAGAAAAGACATATGACAATGTTGTTTCCAATACAAATGATAAAAATCAATGTGTTTTCATTAGAATTAACTAAAATGTTCCTGATTTTTAATGTATATTACCGATGGAAGATATACACGAAAACCGCTCTATTCCGGCTGAAACGTCGATATATGCAATAAAATCAGAACTTCTCCCACTTTCAATATCTTACTGAGTATTTTAACGAGAAAGAAATAGTTGATTTTAAATGAAGTATTTAAGGTTATTATCTAATCAATTATGTGTTTGCATCATTTTTATCGTATATATAATTAATTAATACCCATAAACTAAAAATTCACAAAAACGTTGAAAAACGGCAAAATGTTGCCTAATTCGATGATATTTTGTTTAAATCACATAAAGGAAAATGGGATGATAAACGTCAAAATATTGCTAAATTCGATGATTTTTCGTACGAAACAAAATGCAAGAAAACTTGCTTAAAATGCAATATTATGCGAAATTCTGAGATTCGAAGGCCAAATCACATATCGTGATACTACATGAAATAGTATCGAAATATTGGTAAAAATGAATATATTTGCGTAATATCAAACTACATGATTAACGTGAAAAAGTCACTATTTTACCATATATGAGGATTTTACCTTCAAATCATAGAGCGAGGTTTCGTATTATTTAGATCCAAGAAAAGACATATGACAATGTTGTTTCCAATTCAAATGATAAAAAGCAATGTGTTTTCATTAGAATTTACTAAAATGTTTTTGATTTTCCGTTTATATTACCGAGGGAAGATGTACACGTAAACCGCTCTAATCCGGCTGAAACGTCGATATATGCAATAAAAACCGAACTTCTCCCCTTTTCAATATCTTACTCAATATTTTAACGAGAAACAAATAGATGATTGAAAATGAAGTATTTAAGGTTATTATCTAATCAATTATGTGTTTGCATCATTTTTATCGTATAAATATGAATTTTGTATATATATGAATTATATGAACCCATAGACTGAAAATTCACAAAAACGTGGAAAACGGCAAAATATTGCCTAATTCGATGATATTTTGTTTTAATCACATAAAGGAAAAGGGGATGATAAACGTCAAAATATTGCTAAATTTGATAATTTTTCGTACGAAACAAAATGCAAGAAAACTTGCTTAAAATGCAATATTATGCGAAATTCTGAGATTTGAAGGCCAAATCACATATCGTAATACTACATAAAATAGTATCGAAATATTGGTAAAAATGAGTATATTTACGTAATATCAAACTACATGATTAACGTGAAAAAGTCACTATTTTACCATGTTTGAGGATTTTATCTTCAAATCATTGAGCGAGGTTTCGTATAATTTAGATCCAAGAAAAGACATATGACAATGTTGTTGCCAATACAAATGATAAAAAAACAATCTGTTTTCATTAGAATTAACTAAAATGTTCTTGATTTTCCGTTTATATTACGGAGGGAAGATATACACGTAAAACCGCTCTAATCCGGCTGAAACGTCGATATATGCAAAAAAAACCGAACTTCTCCCCCTTTCAATATCTTACTCAGTATTTTAACGAGAAACAAATAGATGATTGAAAATTAAGTATTTAAGGTTATTATCTAATCAATTATGTGTTTGCATCATTTTTATCGTATATATAATTAATTAATACCCATAAACTGAAAATTCACAAAAACGTGGAAAAACGGCAAAATATTGCCTAATTTGATGATATTTTGTTTAAATCACATAAAGGAAAAGGGGATGATAAACGTCAAAATAGTGCTAAATTCGATGATTTTTCGTACGAAACAAAATGCAAGAAAACTTGCTTAAAATGCAATATTATGCGAAATTCTGTGATTTGAAGCCCAAATCACATATCGTGATGCTACATGAAATAGTATCGAAATATTGGTAAAAATGAATATATTTACGTAATATCAAACTACATGAAAACGTGAAAAAAGTCACTATTTAACCATATTTCAGGATTTTAACTTCAAATAATACAGAAAGGTTTCGTATTATTTAGATCCAAGAAAAGACATATGACAAAGTTGTTTCCAATGCAAATGATAAAAATCAATGTGTTTTCATTAGAATTAACTAAAATGTTACTGATTTTCCGTTTATATTACCGATGGAAGATGTATACGAAAACCGCTCTATTCCGGCTGAAACGTCGATATATGCAATAAAAACCGAAATTCTCCCCTTTTCAATATCTTACTCAGTATTTTAACGAGAAACAAATAGATGATTGAAAATGAAGTATTTAAGGTTATTATCTAATCAATTATGTGTTTGCATCTTTTTTATCGTATATATAATGAATTAATACCCAAAAATTGAAAATTCACAAAAACGTGGAAAAACGGCAAAATATTGCCTAATTCGATGATATTTTGTTTAAATCACATAAAGGAAAAGGGGATGATAAACGTCAAAATATTGCTAAATTCGATGATTTTTCGTACGAAACAAAATAAAAGAAAACTTGCTTAAAATGCATTATTATGCGAAATTCTGAGATTTGAAGGACAAATCACATATCGTGAAATAGTATCGAAATATTGGTAAAAATGAATATATTTGCGTAATATCAAACTACATGATTAACGTGAAAAAGTCACTACTTTACCATATTTGAGGATTTTACCTTCAAATCATAGAGCGAGGTTTCGTATTATTTAGATCCAAGAAAAGACATATGACAATGTTGTTTCCAATTCAAATGATAAAAAGCAATGTGTTTTCATTAGAATTTACTAAAATGTTTTTGATTTTCCGTTTATATTACCGAGGGAAGATGTACACGTAAACCGCTCTAATCCGGCTGAAACGTCGATATATGCAATAAAAACCGAACTTCTCCCCTTTTCAATATCTTACTCAGTATTTTAACGAGAAACAAATAGATGATTGAAAATGAAGTATTTAAGGTTATTATCTAATCAATTATGTTTGCATCATTTTTATCGTATAAATATGAATTATGTATATATATGAATTATATGAACCCATAGACTGAAAATTCACAAAAACGTGGAAAACGGCAAAATATTGCCTAATTCGATGATATTTTGTTTAAATCACATAAAGGAAAAGGGGATGATAAACGTCAAAATATTGCTAAATTCGTTGATTTTTCGTACGAAACAAAATGCAAGAAAACTTGCTTAAAATGCAATATTATGCGAAATTCTGAGATATGAAGGCCAAATCACATATCGTAATACTTCATGAAATAGTATCGAAATATTGGTAAAAATGAGTATATTTACGTAATATCAAACTACATGATTAACGTAAAAAAGTCACTATTTTACCATGGTTGAGGATTTTAACTTCAAATCATTGAGCAAGGTTTCGTATTATTTAGATCCAAGAAAATACATATGACAATGTTGTTTCCAATACAAATGATAAAAAAACAATGTGTTTTCATTAGAATTAACTAAAATGTTCTTGATTTTCCGTTTATATTACGGAGGGAAGATGTACACGTAAAACCGCTCTAATCCGGCTGAAACGTCGATATATGCAATAAAAACCGAACTTCTCCCCCTTTCAATATCTTACTCAGTATTTTAACGAGAAATAAATAGATGATTGAAAATGAAGTATTTAAGGTTATTATCTAATCAATTATGTGTTTGCATCATTTTTATCGTATATATAATTAATTAATACCCATAAACTGAAAATTCACAAAAACGTGGAAAAACGGCAAAATATTGCCTAATTCGATGATATTTTGTTTAAATCACATAAAGGAAAAGGTGATGATAAACGTCAAAATATTGCTAAATTCGATGATTTTTCGTACGAAACAAAATGCAAGAAAACTTGCTTAAAATGCAATATTATGCGAAATTCTGAGATTCAAAGGCCAAATCACATATCGTGATACTATATGAAATAATATCAAAATATTGGTAAAAATGAATATATTTGCGTAATATCAAACTACATGATTAACGTGAAAAAGTCACTATTTTACCATGTTTGAGGATTTTACCTTCAAATCATAGAGCGAGGTTTCGTATTATTTAGATCTAAGAAAAGACATATGACAATGTTGTTTCCAATTCAAATGATATTAAGCAATGTGTTTTCATTAGAATTTACTAAAATGTTTTTGATTTTCCGTTTATATTACCGAGGGAAGATGTACACGTAAACCGCTCTAATCCGGCTGAAACGTCGATATATGCAATAAAAACCGAACTTCTCCCCCTTTCAATATCTTACTCAGTATTTTAACGAGAAACAAATAGATGATTGAAAATGAAGTATTTAAGGTTATCATCTAATCAATTATGTGTTTCCATCATTTTTATCGTATATATATGAATTTTGTATATATATATGAATTATATGAACCCATAGACTGAAAATTCACAAAAACGTGGAAAACGGCAAAATATTGCCTAATTCGATGATATTTTGTTTAAATCACATAAAGGAAAAGGGGATGATAAACGTCAAAATATTGCTAAATTCGATGATTTTTCGTACGAAACAAAATGCAAGAAAACTTGCTTAAAATGCAATATTATGCGAAATTCTGAGATTCGAAGGCCAAATCACATATCGTGATACTACATGAAATAGTATCGAAATATTGGTAAAAATGAATATATTTGCGTAATATCAAACTACATGATTAACGTGAAAAAGTCACTATTTTACCATATATGAGGATTTTACCTTCAAATCATAGAGCGAGGTTTCGTATTATTTAGATCCAAGAAAAGACATATGACAATGTTGTTTCCAATGCAAATGATAAAAATCAATGTGTTTTCATTAGAATTAACTAAAATGTTACTGATTTTCCGTTTATATTACCGATGGAAGATGTAAACGAAAACCGCTCTATTCCGGCTGAAACGTCGATATATGCAATAAAAACCGAACTTCTCCCCTTTTCAATATCTTACTCAGTATTTTAACGAGAAACAAATAGATGATTGAAAATGAAGTATTTAAGGTTATTATCTAATCAATTATGTGTTTGCATCTTATTTATCGTATATATAATGAATTAATACCCAAAAATTGAAAATTCACAAAAACGTGGAAAAACGGCAAAATATTGCCTAATTCGATGATATTTTGTTTAAATCACATAAAGGAAAAGGGGATGATAAAAGTCAAAATAGTGCTAAATTCGATGATTTTTCGTACGAAACAAAATGCAAGAAAACTTGCTTAAAATGCATTATTATGCGAAATTCTGAGATTTGAAGGACAAATCACATATCGTAATACTACATAAAATAGTATCGAAATATTGGTAAAAATGAGTATATTTACGTAATATCAAACTACATGATTAACGTGAAAAAGTCACTATTTTACCATGTTTGAGGATTTTAACTTCAAATCGTTGAGCGAGGTTTCGTATTGTTTAGATCCAAGAAAAGACATATGACAATGTTGTTTCCAATACAAATGATAAAAATCAATGTGTTTTCATTAGAATTAACTAAAATGTTCCTGATTTTTAGTTTATATTACCGATGGAAGATGTACACGAAAACCGCTCTATTCCGGCTGAAACGTCGATATATGCAATAAAATCCGAACTTCTCCCACTTTCAATATCTTACTCAGTATTTTAACGAGAAAGAAATAGTTGTTTGAAAATGAAGTATTTAAGGGTATTATCTAATCAATTATGTGTTTGCATCATTTTTATTGTATATATAATTATTTAATACCCATAAACTGAAAATTCACAGAAACGTGGAAAAACGGCAAAATATTGCCTAATTCGATGATATTTTGTTTAAATCACATAAAGGAAAAGGGGATGATATCGTCAAAATATTGCCAAAATTCGATGATTTTCCGTACAAAACAAAATGCAAGAAAACTTGCTTAAAATGCAATATTATGCGAAATTCTGAGATTCGAAGGCCAAATCACATATCGTGAAATAGTATCGAAATATTGGTAAAAATGAATATATTTGCGTAATATCAAACTACATGATTAACGTGAAAAAGTCACTACTTTACCATATTTGAGGATTTTACCTTCAAATCATAGAGCGAGGTTTCGTATTATTTAGATCCAAGAAAAGACATATGACAATGTTGTTTCCAATTCAAATGATAAAAAGCAATGTGTTTTCATTAGAATTTACTAAAATGTTTTTGATTTTCCGTTTATATTACCGAGGGAAGATGTACACGTAAACCGCTCTAATCCGGCTGAAACGTCGATATATGCAATAAAAACCGAACTTCTCTCCTTTTCAATATCTTACTCAGTATTTTAACGAGAAACAAATAGATGATTGAAAATGAAGTATTTAAGGTTATTATCTAATCAATTATGTGTTTGCATCATTTTTATCGTATAAATATGAATTTTGTATATATATGAATTATATGAACCCATAGACTGAAAATTCACAAAAACGTGGAAAACGGCAAAATATTGCCTAATTCGATGATATTTTGTTTAAATCACATAAAGGAAAAGGGGATGATAAACGTCAAAATATTGCGAAATTCGTTGATTTTTCGTACGAAACAAAATGCAAGAAAACTTGCTTAAAATGCAATATTATGCGAAATTCTGAGATATGAAGGCCAAATCACATATCGTAATACTTCATGAAATAGTATCGAAATATTGGTAAAAATGAGTATATTTACGTAATATCAAACTACATGATTAACGTAAAAAAGTCACTATTTTACCATGGTTGAGGATTTTAACTTCAAATCATTGAGCAAGGTTTCGTATTATTTAGATCCAAGAAAAGACATATGACAATGTTGTTTCCAATACAAATGATAAAAAAACAATGTGTTTTCATTAGAATTAACTAAAATGTTCTTGATTTTCCGTTTATATTACGGAGGGAAGATGTACACGTAAAACCGCTCTAATCCGGCTGAAACGTCGATATATGCAATAAAAACCGAACTTCTCCCCCTTTGAATATCTTACTCAGTATTTTAACGAGAAACAAATAGATGATTGAAAATGAAGTATTTAAGGTTATTATCTAATCAATTATGTGTTTTCATCATTTTTATCGTATATATAATTAATTAATACCCATAAACTGAAAATTCACAAAAACGTGGAAAAACGGCAAAATATTGCCTAATTCGATGATATTTTGTTTAAATCACATAAAGGAAAAGGGGATGATAAACGTCAAAATATTGCTAAATTCGATGATTTTTCGTACGAAACAAAATGCAAGAAAACTTGCTTAAAATGCAATATTATGCGAAATTCTGTGATTTGAAGCCCAAATCACATATCGTGATGCTACATGAAATAGTATCGAAATATTGGTAAAATTGAATATATTTACGTAATATCAAACTACATGATTAACGTGAAAAAGTCACTATTTTACCATGTTTGAGGATTTTAACTTCAAATCATTGAGCGAGAATTCGTATTATTTAGATCCAAGAAAAGACATATGACAATGTTGTTTCCAATACAAATGATAAAAATCAATGTGTTTTCATTAGAATTAACTAAAATGTTCCTGATTTTTAGTGTATATTACCGATGGAAGATGTACACGAAAACCGCTCTATTCCAGCTGAAACGTCGATATATGCAATAAAATCAGAACTTCTCCCACTTTCAATATCTTACTGAGTATTTTAACGAGAAAGAAATAGTTGATTTTAAATGAAGTATTTAAGGTTATTATCTAATCAATTATGTGTTTGCATCATTTTTATCGTATATATAATTAATTAATACCCATAAACTAAAAATTCACAAAAACGTGGAAAAACGGCAAAATGTTGCATAATTCGATGATATTTTGTTTAAATCACATAAAGGAAAAGGGGATGATAAACGTCAAAATATTGCTAAATTCGATGATTTTTCGTACGAAACAAAATGCAAGAAAACTTGCTTAAAATGCAATATTATGCGAAATTCTGAGATTCGAAGGCCAAATCACATATCGTGATACTACATGAAATAGTATCGAAATATTGGTAAAAATGAATATATTTGCGTAATATCAAACTACATGATTAACGTGAAAAAGTCACTATTTTACCATATATGAGGATTTTACCTACAAATCATAGAGCGAGGTTTCGTATTATTTAGATCCAAGAAAAGACATATGACAATGTTGTTTCCAATTCAAATGATAAAAAGCAATGTGTTTTCATTAGAATTTACTAAAATGTTTTTGATTTTCCGTTTATATTACCGAGGGAAGATGTACACGTAAACCGCTCTAATCCAGCTGAAACGTCGATATATGCAATAAAAACCGAACTTCTCCCCTTTTCAATATCTTACTCAATATTTTAACGAGAAACAAATAGATGATTGAAAATGAAGTATTTAAGGTTATTATCTAATCAATTATGTGTTTGCATCAGTTTTATCGTATAAATATGAATTTTGTATATATATGAATTATATGAACCCATAGACTGAAAATTCACAAAAACGTGGAAAACGGCAAAATATTGCCTAATTCGATGATATTTTGTTTAAATCACATAAAGGAAAAGGGGATGATAAACGTCAAAATATTGCTAAATTTGATGATTTTTCGTACGAAACAAAATGCAAGAAAACTTGCTTAAAATGCAATATTATGCGAAATTCTGAGATTTGAAGGCCAAATCACATATCGTAATACTACATAAAATAGTATCGAAATATTGGTAAAAATGAGCATATTTACGTAATATCAAACTACATGATTAACGTGAAAAAGTCACTATTTTACCATGTTTGAGGATTTTAACTTCAAATCATTGAGCGAAGTTTCGTATTATTTAGATCCAAGAAAAGACATATGACAATGTTGTTTCCAATACAAATGATAAAAAAACAATGTGTTTTCATTAGAATTAACTAAAATGTTCTTGATTTTCCGTTTATATTACGGAGGGAAGATATACACGTAAAACCGCTCTAATCCGGCTGAAACGTCGATATATGCAATAAAAACCGAACTTCTCCCCCTTTCAATATCTTACTCATTATTTTAACGAGAAACAAATAGATGATTGAAAATGAAGTATTTAAGGTTATTATCTAATCAATTATGTGTTTGCATCATTTTTATCTTATATATAATTAATTAATACCCATAAACTGAAAATTCACAAAAACGTGGAAAAACGGCAAAATATTGCCTAATTCGATGATATTTTGTTTAAATCACATAAAGGAAAAGGGGGATGATAAACGTCAAAATAGTGCTAAATTCGATGATTTTTCGTACGAAACAAAATGCAAGAAAACTTGCTTAAAATGCAATATTATGCGAAATTCTGTGATTTGAAGCCCAAATCACATATCGTGATACTACATGAAATAGTATCGAAATATTGGTAAAAATGAATATATTTACGTAATATCAAACTACATGAAAACGTGAAAAAAGTCACTATTTAACCATATTTGAGGATTTTAACTTCAAATCATACAGCAAGGTTTCGTATTATTTAGATCCAAGAAAAGACATATTACAATGTTGTTTCCAATGCAAATGATAAAAATCAATGTGTTTTCATTAGAATTAACTAAAATGTTACTGATTTTCCGTTTATATTACCGATGGAAGATGTATACGAAAACCGCTTTCCGGCTGAAACGTCGCTATATGCAATAAAAACCGAACTTCTCCCCTTTTCAATATCTTACTCAGTATTTTAACGAGAAACATATAGATGATTGAAAATGAAGTATTTAAGGTTATTATCTAATCAATTATGTGTTTGCATCATTTTTATCGTATATATAATGAATTAATACCCATAAACTGAAAATTCAGAAAAACGTGGAAAAACGGCAAAATATTGCCTAATTCGATGATTTTTTGTTTAAATTACATAAAGGAAAAGGGGATGATAAACGTCAAAATATTGCTAAATTCGATGATTTTTTGAACGAAACAAAATGCAAGAAAACTTGCTTAAAATGCAATATTATGCGAAATTCTGAGATTTGAAGGCCAAATCACATATCGTAATACTACATGAAATAGTATCGAAATATTGGTAAAAATGAATATATTTGCGTAATATCAAACTACATGATTAACGTGAAAAAGTCACTATTTTACCATATTTGAGGATTTTACCTTCAAATCATTGAGCGAGGTTTCGTATTATTTAGATCCAAGAAAATACATATGACAATGTTGTTTCCAATTCAAATGATAAAAAGCAATGTGTTTTCATTAGAATTTACTAAAAATTTTTTGATTTTCCGTTTATATTACCGAGGGAAGATGTACACGTAAAACCGCTCTAATTTGGCTGAAACGTCGATATATGCAATAAAAACCGAACTTCTCCCCTTTTCAATATCTTACTCAGTATTTTAACGAGAAACAAATAGATGATTGAAAATAAAGTATTTAATTGATCTAATCAATTATGTGTTTGCATCATTTTTATCGTATATATAATTAATTAATACCTATAAACTGAAAATTCACAAAAACGTGGAAAAACGGCAAAATATTGCCTAATTCGATGATATTTTGTTTAAATCACATAAAGGAGAAGGGGATGATAAACGTCAAAATATTGCTAAATTCGATGATTTTTCGTACGAAACAAAATGCAAGAAAACTTGCTTAAAATGCAATATTATGAGAAATTCTGAGATTTGAAGGCCAAATCACATATCGTAATATAATGGAATAGTATCGAAATATTGATAAAATGAATATATTTAAGTAATATCAAACTACATGATTAACGTGAAAAAGTCACTATTTTACCATGTTTGAGGATTTTAACTTCAAATCATTGAGCGAGGTTTCGTATTATTTAGATCGAAGAAAAGACATATGACAATGTTGTTTCCAATACAAATGATAAAAATCAATGTGTTTTCATTAGAATTAACTAAAATGTTCCTGATTTTTAGTGTATATTACCGATGGAAGATGTACACGAAAACCGCTCTATTCCGGCTGAAACGTCGATATATGCAACAAAATCAGAACTTCTCCCACTTTCAATATCTTACTCAGTATTTTAACGAGAAAGAAATAGTTGATTTTAACTGAAGTACTTAAGGTTATTATCTAATCAATTATGTGTTTGCATCATTTTTATCGTATATATAATTAATTAATACCCATAAACTAAAAATTCACAAAAACGTGGAAAAACGGCAAAATGTTGCCTAATTCGATGATATTTTGTTTAAATCACATAAAGGAAAAGGGGATGATAAACGTCAAAATATTGCTAAAATCGATGATTTTTCGTACGAAACAAAATGCAAGAAAACTTGCTTAAAACGCAATATTATGCGAAATTCTGAGATTCGAAGGCCAAATCACATATCGTGATACTACATGAAATAGTATCGAAATATTGGTAAAAATGAATATATTTGTGTAATATCAAACTACATGATTAACGTGAAAAAGTCACTATTTTACCATATTTGAGGATTTTACCTTCAAATCATAGAGCGAGGTTTCGTATTATTTAGATCCAAGAAAAGACATATGAGAATGTTGTTTCCAATACAAATGATAAAAAGCAATGTGTTTTCATTAGAATTTACTAAAATGTTTTTGATTTTCCGTTTATATTACCGAGGGAAGATGTACACGTAAACCGCTCTTATCCGGCTGAAACGTCGTTATATGCAATAAAAACCGAACTTCTCCCCTTTTCAATATCTTACTCAGTATTTTAACGAGAAACAAATAGATGATTGAAAATGAAGTATTTAAGGTTATTATCAAATCAATTATGTGTTTGCATCATTTTTATCGTATATATATGAATTAATACCCATAGACTGAAAATTCACAAAAACGTGAAAAACGGCAAAATATTGCCTAATTCGATGATATTTTGTTTAAATCACATAAAGGAAAAGGGGATGATAAACGTCAAAATATTGCTAAATTCGATGATTTTTCGTACGAAACAAAATGCAAGAAAACTTGCTTAAAATGCAATATTATGCGAAATTCTGAGATTTGAAGGCCAAATCACATATCGTAATACTACATGGAATAGTATCGAAATATTGATAAAATGAATATATTTACGTAATATCAAACTACATGATTAACGTGAAAAAGTCACTTTTTACCATATTTGAGGATTTTAACTTCAAATCATTAAGCGAGGTTTCGTATTATTTAGATCCAAGAAAAGACATATGACAATGTTGTTTCCAATACAAATGATAAAAAAACAATGTATTTTCATTAGAATTAACTAAAATGTTCTTGATTTTCCGTTTATATTACCGAGGAAAGATGTACACGTAAAACCGCTCTAATCCGGCTGAAACGTCGATATATGCAATAAAAACCGAACTTCTCCCCTTTTCAATATCTTACTCAGTATTTTAACGAGAACCAAATAGATGATTGAAAATGAAGTATTTAAGGTTATCATCTAATCAATTATGTGTTTGCATTTTTTTTTTTCGTATATATAATGAATTAATACCCAAAAATTGAAAATTCACAATAACGTGGAAAAACGGCAAAATATTGCCTAATTCGATGATATTTTGTTTAAATCACATAAAGAAAAAGGGGATGATAAACGTCAAAATATTGTTAAATTCGATGATTTTTCGTACGAAACAAAATGCAAGAAAACTTGCTTAAAATGCAATATTATGCGAAATTCTGTGATTTGAAGGCCAAATCACGTATCGTGATACTACATGAAATAGTATCGAAATATTGGTAAAAATGAATATATTTACGTAATATCAAACTACATGATTAACGTGAATAAGTCACTATTTTACCAAATTTGAGGATTTTAACTTCAAATCATTGAGCGAGGTTTCGTATTATTTAGATCCAAGAAAAGACATATGACAATGTTGTTTCCAATACAAATGATAAAAAAACAATGTATTTTCATTAGAATTAACTAAAATGTTCTTGATTTTCCGTTTATATTACGGAGGGAAGAAGTATACGTAAAACCGCTCTAATCCGGCTGAAACGTCGATATATGCAATAATAACCGAACTTCTCCCCTTTTCAATATCTTTCTCAGTATTTTAACGAGAAACAAACAGATGATTGACAATGAAGTATTTAAGGTATAATAATCTAAACACATAATCTAATCAATTATGTGTTTGCATCACTTTTATCGTATATATATGAATTAATACCCATAGACTGAAAATTCACAAAAAACCTGGAAAACGGCAAAATATTGCCTAATTCGATGATATTTTGATTAAATCACATAAAGCAAAAGGGGATGATAAACGTCAAAATATTGCTAAATTCGATGATTTTTCGTACTAAACAAATTGCAAGAAAACTTGCTTAAAATGCAATATTATGCGAAATTCTGTGATTTGAAGGCCAAATCACGTATCGTGATACTACATGAAAGAGTATCGAAATATTGGTAAAAATTAATATATTTACGAAATATCAAACTACATGATTAACGTGAATAAGTCACTATTTTACCAAATTTGAGGATTTTAACTTCAAATCATTGAGCGAGGTTTCGTATTATTTAGATCCAAGGAAAGACATATGACAATGTTGTTTCCAATACAAATGATAAAAAAACAATGTGTTTTCATTAGAATTGACTAAAATGTTCTTGATTTTCCGTTTATATTACTGAGGGAAGATGTACACGTCAAACCGCTCTAATCCGGCTGAAACGTCGATATATGCAATAAAAACCGAACTTCTCCCCTTTTCAATATCTTTCTCAGTATTTTAACGAGAAACAAATAGATGATTGAAAATGAAGTATTTAAGGTTATTATCTAATCAATTATGTGTTTGCATCACTTTTATCGTATATATATGAATTAATACCCATAGACTGAAAATTCTCAAAAACGTGGAAAACGGCAAAATATTGCCTAATTCGATGATATTTTGATTATTCACATAAAGCAAAAGGGGATGATAAACGTCAAAATATTGCTAAATTCGATGATTTTTCGTACTAAACAAAATGCAAGAAAACTTGCTTAAAATGCAATATTATGCGAAATTCTGAGATTTGAAGGCCAAATCACATATCGTAATACTACATGAAATAGTATCGAAATATTGGTAAAAATTAGTATATTTACGTAATATCAAACTACATGATTAACATGAAAAAGTCTCTATTTTCCCATGTTTGTGGATTTTAACATCAAATCATTGAGCGAGGTTGCGTGTTATTTAGATCCAAGAAAAGACATATGACAATGTTGTTTCCAATACAAATGATAATAAAACAATGTGTTTTCATTAGAATTAACTAAAATGTTCTTGATTTTCCGTTTATATTACGGAGGGAAAATGTACACGTAAAACCACTCTATTTCGGCTAAAACGTCGATATATGCAATAAAAACCGAACTTCTCCCCCTTTCAATATCTTACTCAGTATTTTAACGAGAAACAAATAGATGATTGAAAATGAAGTATTTAAGGTTATTATCTAATCAATTATGTGTTTGCATCATTTTTATCGTATATATAATGAATTATTACCCATAAACTGAAAATTCACAAAAACGTGGAAAAACGGCAAAATATTGCGTAATTCGATGATATTTTGTTTAAATCACATAAAGGAGAAGGGGATGATAAACGTCAAAATGTTGCTAAATTCGATGATTTTTCGTACGAAACAAAATGCAAGAAAACTTGCTTAAAATGCAATATTATGCGAAATTCTGAGATTTGGAGGCCAAATCACATATCGTAATACTACATGGAATAGTATCGAAATATTGATAAAATGAATATATTTACGTAATATCAAACTACATGATTAACGTGAAAAAGTCACTATTTTACCATGTTTGAGGATTTTAACTTCAAATCATTGAGCGAGGTTTCGTATTATTTAGATCTAAGAAAAGACATATGACAATGTTGTTTCCAATACAAATGACAAAAATCAATGTGTTTTCATTAGAATTAACTAAAATGTTCCTGATTTTTAGTGTATATTACCGATGGAAGATGTACACGAAAACCGCTCTATTCCGGCTGAAACGTCGATATATGCAATATAATCAGAACTTCTCCCACTTTCAATATCTTACTCAGTATTTTAACGAGAAAGAAATAGTTGATTTTAAATGAAGTATTTAAGGTTATTATCTAATCAATTATGAGTTTGCATCATTTTTATCGTATATATAATTAATTAATGCCCATAAACTAAAAATTCACAAAAAAGTGGAAAAACGGCAAAATGTTGCCTAATTCGATGATATTTTGTTTAAATCACATAAAGGAAAAGGGGATGATAAACGTCAAAATATTGCTAAATTCGATGATTTTTCGTACGAAACAAAATGCAAGAAAACTTGCTTAAAATGCGAAATTCTGAGATTCGAAGGCCAAATCACATATCGTGATACTACATGAAATACTATCGAAATATTGGTAAAAATGAATATATTTGCGTAATATCAAACTACATGATTAACGTGAAAAAGTCACTATTTTACCATATTTGAGGATTTTACCTTCAAATTATAGAGCAAGGTTTCGCATTATTTAGATCCAAGAAAAGACATATGACAATGTTGTTTCCAATACAAATGATAAAAAAACAATGTGTTTTCATTAGAATTGACTAAAATGTTCTTGATTTTCCGTTTATGTTACTGAGGGAAGATGTACACGTCAAACCGCTCTAATCCGGCTGAAACGTCGATATATGCAATAAAAACCGAACTTCTCCCCTTTTCAATATCTTACTCAGTATTTTAACGAGAAACATATAGATGATTGAAAATGAAGTATTTAAGGTTATTATCTAATCAATTATGTGTTTGCATCATTTTTATCGTATATATAATGAATTAATACCCATAAACTGAAAATTCAGAAAAACGTGGAAAAACGGCAAAATATTGCCTAATTCGATGATTTTTTGTTTAAATTACATAAAGAAAAAGGGGATGATAAACGTCAAAATATTGCTAAATTCGATGATTTTTTGAACGAAACAAAATGCAAGAAAACTTGCTTAAAATGCAATATTATGCGAAATTCTGAGATTTGAAGGCCAAATCACATATCGTAATACTACATGAAATAGTATCGAAATATTGGTAAAAATGAATATATTTGCGTAATATCAAACTACATGATTAACGTGAAAAAGTCACTATTTTACCATATTTGAGGATTTTACCTTCAAATCATTGAGCGAGGTTTCGTATTATTTAGATCCAAGAAAATACATATGACAATGTTGTTTCCAATTCAAATGATAAAAAGCAATGTGTTTTCATTAGAATTTACTAAAATTTTTTTGATTTTCCGTTTATATTACCGAGGGAAGATGTACACGTAAAACCGCTCTAATTTGGCTGAAACGTCGATATATGCAATAAAAACCGAACTTCTCCCCTTTTCAATATCTTACTCAGTATTTTAACGAGAAACAAATAGATGATTGAAAATAAAGTATTTAATTGATCTAATCAATTATGTGTTTGCATCATTTTTATCGTTTATATAATTAATTAATACCTATAAACTGAAAATTCACAAAAACGTGGAAAAACGGCAAAATATTGCCTAATTCGATGATATTTTGTTTAAATCACATAAAGGAGAAGGGGATGATAAACGTCAAAATATTGCTAAATTCGATGATTTTTCGTACGAAACAAAATGCAAGAAAACTTGCTTAAAATGCAATATTATGAGAAATTCTGAGATTTGAAGGCCAAATCACATATCGTAATACTACATGGAATAGTATCGAAATATTGATAAAATGAATATATTTAAGTAATATCAAACTACATGATTAACGTGAAAAAGTCACTATTTTACCATGTTTGAGGATTTTAACTTCAAATCATTGAGCGAGGTTTCGTATTATTTAGATCCAAGAAAAGACATATGACAATGTTGTTTCCAATACAAATGATAAAAATCAATGTGTTTTCATTAGAATTAACTAAAATGTTCCTGATTTTTAGTGTATATTACCGATGGAAGATGTACACGAAAACCGCTCTATTCCGGCTGAAACGTCGATATATGCAACAAAATCAGAACTTCTCCCACTTTCAATATCTTACTCAGTATTTTAACGAGAAAGAAATAGTTGATTTTAACTGAAGTACTTAAGGTTATTATCTAATCAATTATGTGTTTGCATCATTTTTATCGTATATATATAAATTAATACCAATAGACCGAAAATTCACAAAAACGTGGAAAACGGCAAAATATTGCCTAATTCGATGATATTTTGTTTAAATCACATAAAGGAAAAGGGGATGATAAACGTCAAAATATTGCTAAATTCGATGATTTTTCGTACGAAACAAAATGCAAGAAAACTTGCTTAAAATGCGAAATTCTGAGATTTGAAGGCCAAATCACATATCGTAATACTACAAGAAATAGTATCGAAATATTGGTAAAAATGAGTATATTTAATCATGTAAACTACATGATTAACGTGAAAAAGTCACTATTTTACCATGTTTGAGGATTTTAACTTCAAATCATTGAGCGAGGTTTCGTATTATTTAGATCCAAGAAAAGACATATGACAATGTTGTTTCCAATACAAATGATAAAAAAACAATGTGTTTTCATTAGAATTAACTAAAATGTTCATGATTTTCCGTTTATATTACGAAGGGAAAATATACATAAATGTAAGGTTATTATCTAATCAATTATGTGTTTGCATCATTTTTATCGTATATATAATGAATTAATACCCATAGACTGAAAATTCACAAAAACGTGGAAAAACGGCAAAATATTGCCTAATTCGATGATATTTTGTTCAAATCACATAAAGGAAAAGGGGATGATAAACGTCAAAATATTGCTAAATTCGATGATTTTTCGTACGAAACAAAATGCAAGAAAACTTGCTTAAAATGCAATATTATGCGAAATTCTGTGATTTGAAGGCCAAATCACGTATCGTGATACTACATGAAATAGTATCGAAATATTGGTAAAAATGAATATATTTACGTAATATCAAACTACATGATTAACGTGAAAAGTCACTATTTTACCAAATTTGAGGATTTTAACTTCAAATCATTGAGCGAGGTTTCGTATTATTTAGATCCAAGAAAAGACATATGACAATGTTGTTTCCAATACAAATGATAAAAAAACAATGTGCTTTCATAAGAATTGACTAAAATGTTCTTGATTTTCCGTTTATATTACTGAGGGAAGATGTACACGTAAAACCGCTCTAATCCGGCTGAAACGTCGATATATGCAATAAAAACCGAACTTCTCCCCTTTTCAATATCTTACTCAGTATTTTAACGAGAAACAAATAGATGATTGAAAATGAAGTATTTAAGGTTATCATCTAATCAATTATGTGTTTGCATCATTTTTATCGTATATATATGAATTAATACCAATTGACTTAAAATTCACAAAAACGTGGAAAACGGCAAAATATTGCCTAATTCGATGATATTCTGTTTAAATCACATAAAGGAAAAGGGGATGATAAACGTCAAAATATTGCTAAATTCGATGATTTTTCGTACGACACAAAATGCAAGAAAACTTGCTTAAAATGCAATATTATGCGAAATTCTGAGATTTGAAGGCCAAATCACATATCGTAATACTACATGAAATAGTATCAAAATATTGGTAAAAATGAATATATTTACGTAATATCAAACTACATGATTAACGTGTAAAAAAGTCACTATTTTACCATATTTGAGGATTTTAACTTCAAATCATTGAGCGAGGTTTCGTATTATTTAGATCCAAGTAAAGACATATGACAATGTTGTTTCCAATACAAATGATAAAAAAACTATGTATTTTCATTAGAATTAACTAAAATGTTCTTGATTTTTAGTTTATATTACGGAGGGAAGATGTACACGTAAAACCGCTCTAATCCGGTTAGATTAGTTCTCTAATCCGGTAATCTGAACCTCATACAGCAAGGTTTCGTATTATTTAGATCCAAGAAAAGACATATTACAATGTTGTTTCCAATGCAAATGATAAAAATCAATGTGTTTTCATTAGAATTAACTAAAATGTTACTGATTTTCCGTTTATATTACCGATGGAAGATGTATACGCAAACCGCTTTCCAGCTGAAACGTCGATATATGCAATAAAAACCGAACTTCTCCCCTTTTCAATATCTTCCTCAGTATTTTAACGAGAAACAAATAGATGATTGAAAATGAAGTATTTAAGGTTATCATCTAATCAATTATGTGTTTGCATCATTTTTATCGTATATATATGAATTAATACCAATAGACTGAAAATTCACAAAAACGTGGAAAACGGCAAAATATTGCCTAATTCGATGATATTTTGTTTAAATCACATAAAGGAAAAGGGGATGATAAACTTCAAAATAGTGCTAAATTCGATGATTTTTCGTACGAAACAAAATGCAAGAAAACTTGCTTAAAATGCAATATTATGCGAAATTCTGAGATTTGGAGGCCAAATCACATATCGTAATACTACATGGAATAGTATCGAAATATTGATAAAATGAATATATTTACGTAATATCAAACTACATGATTAACGTGAAAAAGTCACTATTTTACCATGTTTGAGGATTTTAACTTCAAATCATTGAGCGAGGTTTCGTATTATTTAGATCTAAGAAAAGACATATGACAATGTTGTTTCCAATACAAATGACAAAAATCAATGTGTTTTCATTAGAATTAACTAAAATGTTCCTGATTTTTAGTGTATATTACCGATGGAAGATGTACACGAAAACCGCTCTATTCCGGCTGAAACGTCGATATATGCAATATAATCAGAACTTCTCCCACTTTCAATATCTTACTCAGTATTTTAACGAGAAAGAAATAGTTGATTTTAAATGAAGTATTTAAGGTTATTATCTAATCAATTATGAGTTTGCATCATTTTTATCGTATATATAATTAATTAATGCCCATAAACTAAAAATTCACAAAAAAGTGGAAAAACGGCAAAATGTTGCCTAATTCGATGATATTTTGTTTAAATCACATAAAGGAAAAGGGGATGATAAACGTCAAAATATTGCTAAATTCGATGATTTTTCGTACGAAACAAAATGCAAGAAAACTTGCTTAAAATGCGAAATTCTGAGATTCGAAGGCCAAATCACATATCGTGATACTACATGAAATATTATCGAAATATTGGTAAAAATGAATATATTTGCGTAATATCAAACTACATGATTAACGTGAAAAAGTCACTATTTTACCATATTTGAGGATTTTACCTTCAAATTATAGAGCAAGGTTTCGCATTATTTAGATCCAAGAAAAGACATATGACAATGTTGTTTCCAATACAAATGATAAAAAAACAATGTGTTTTCATTAGAATTGACTAAAATGTTCTTGATTTTCCGTTTATGTTACTGAGGGAAGATGTACACGTCAAACCGCTCTAATCCGGCTGAAACGTCGATATATGCAATAAAAACCGAACTTCTCCCCTTTTCAATATCTTACTCAGTATTTTAACGAGAAACATATAGATGATTGAAAATGAAGTATTTAAGGTTATTATCTAATCAATTATGTGTTTTCATCATTTTTATCGTATATATAATGAATTAATACCCATAAACTGAAAATTCAGAAAAACGTGGAAAAACGGCAAAATATTGCCTAATTCGATGATTTTTTGTTTAAATTACATAAAGAAAAAGGGGATGATAAACGTCAAAATATTGCTAAATTCGATGATTTTTTGAACGAAACAAAATGCAAGAAAACTTGCTTAAAATGCAATATTATGCGAAATTCTGAGATTTGAAGGCCAAATCACATATCGTAATACTACATGAAATAGTATCGAAATATTGGTAAAAATGAATATATTTGCGTAATATCAAACTACATGATTAACGTGAAAAAGTCACTATTTTACCATATTTGAGGATTTTACCTTCAAATCATTGAGCGAGGTTTCGTATTATTTAGATCCAAGAAAATACATATGACAATGTTGTTTCCAATTCAAATGATAAAAAGCAATGTGTTTTCATTAGAATTTACTAAAATTTTTTTGATTTTCCGTTTATATTACCGAGGGAAGATGTACACGTAAAACCGCTCTAATTTGGCTGAAACGTCGATATATGCAATAAAAACCGAACTTCTCCCCTTTTCAATATCTTACTCAGTATTTTAACGAGAAACAAATAGATGATTGAAAATAAAGTATTTAATTGATCTAATCAATTATGTGTTTGCATCATTTTTATCGTTTATATAATTAATTAATACCTATAAACTGAAAATTCACAAAAACGTGGAAAAACGGCAAAATATTGCCTAATTCGATGATATTTTGTTTAAATCACATAAAGGAGAAGGGGATGATAAACGTCAAAATATTGCTAAATTCGATGATTTTTCGTACGAAACAAAATGCAAGAAAACTTGCTTAAAATGCAATATTATGAGAAATTCTGAGATTTGAAGGCCAAATCACATATCGTAATACTACATGGAATAGTATCGAAATATTGATAAAATGAATATATTTAAGTAATATCAAACTACATGATTAACGTGAAAAAGTCACTATTTTACCATGTTTGAGGATTTTAACTTCAAATCATTGAGCGAGGTTTCGTATTATTTAGATCCAAGAAAAGACATATGACAATGTTGTTTCCAATACAAATGATAAAAATCAATGTGTTTTCATTAGAATTAACTAAAATGTTCCTGATTTTTAGTGTATATTACCGATGGAAGATGTACACGAAAACCGCTCTATTCCGGCTGAAACGTCGATATATGCAACAAAATCAGAACTTCTCCCACTTTCAATATCTTACTCAGTATTTTAACGAGAAAGAAATAGTTGATTTTAACTGAAGTACTTAAGGTTATTATCTAATCAATTATGTGTTTGCATCATTTTTATCGTATATATATAAATTAATACCAATAGACCGAAAATTCACAAAAACGTGGAAAACGGCAAAATATTGCCTAATTCGATGATATTTTGTTTAAATCACATAAAGGAAAAGGGGATGATAAACGTCAAAATATTGCTAAATTCGATGATTTTTCGTACGAAACAAAATGCAAGAAAACTTGCTTAAAATGCGAAATTCTGAGATTTGAAGGCCAAATCACATATCGTAATACTACAAGAAATAGTATCGAAATATTGGTAAAAATGAGTATATTTAATCATGTAAACTACATGATTAACGTGAAAAAGTCACTATTTTACCATGTTTGAGGATTTTAACTTCAAATCATTGAGCGAGGTTTCGTATTATTTAGATCCAAGAAAAGACATATGACAATGTTGTTTCCAATACAAATGATAAAAAAACAATGTGTTTTCATTAGAATTAACTAAAATGTTCATGATTTTCCGTTTATATTACGAAGGGAAAATATACATAAATGTAAGGTTATTATCTAATCAATTATGTGTTTGCATCATTTTTATCGTATATATAATGAATTAATACCCATAGACTGAAAATTCACAAAAACGTGGAAAAACGGCAAAATATTGCCTAATTCGATGATTTTTTGTTCAAATCACATAAAGGAAAAGGGGATGATAAACGTCAAAATATTGCTAAATTCGATGATTTTTCGTACGAAACAAAATGCAAGAAAACTTGCTTAAAATGCAATATTATGCGAAATTCTGTGATTTGAAGGCCAAATCACGTATCGTGATACTACATGAAATAGTATCGAAATATTGGTAAAAATGAATATATTTACGTAATATCAAACTACATGATTAACGTGAAAAGTCACTATTTTACCAAATTTGAGGATTTTAACTTCAAATCATTGAGCGAGGTTTCGTATTATTTAGATCCAAGAAAAGACATATGACAATGTTGTTTCCAATACAAATGATAAAAAAACAATGTGCTTTCATAAGAATTGACTAAAATGTTCTTGATTTTCCGTTTATATTACTGAGGGAAGATGTACACGTAAAACCGCTCTAATCCGGCTGAAACGTCGATATATGCAATAAAAACCGAACTTCTCCCCTTTTCAATATCTTACTCAGTATTTTAACGAGAAACAAATAGATGATTGAAAATGAAGTATTTAAGGTTATCATCTAATCAATTATGTGTTTGCATCATTTTTATCGTATATATATGAATTAATACCAATTGACTTAAAATTCACAAAAACGTGGAAAACGGCAAAATATTGCCTAATTCGATGATATTCTGTTTAAATCACATAAAGGAAAAGGGGATGATAAACGTCAAAATATTGCTAAATTCGATGATTTTTCGTACGACACAAAATGCAAGAAAACTTGCTTAAAATGCAATATTATGCGAAATTCTGAGATTTGAAGGCCAAATCACATATCGTAATACTACATGAAATAGTATCAAAATATTGGTAAAAATGAATATATTTACGTAATATCAAACTACATGATTAACGTGTAAAAAAGTCACTATTTTACCATATTTGAGG
This sequence comes from Procambarus clarkii, assembly GCF_040958095.1. Classification (NCBI taxonomy): domain Eukaryota; kingdom Metazoa; phylum Arthropoda; class Malacostraca; order Decapoda; family Cambaridae; genus Procambarus; species Procambarus clarkii. Next base: position 21,537,179 of record NC_091236.1, read on the forward strand.
ATTTTAACTTCAAATCATTGAGCGAGGTTTCGTATTATTTAGATCCAAGTAAAGACATATGACAATGTTGTTTCCAATACAAATGATAAAAAAACTATGTATTTTCATTAGAATTAACTAAAATGTTCTTGATTTTTAGTTTATATTACGGAGGGAAGATGTACACGTAAAACCGCTCTAATCCGGTTAGATTAGTTCTCTAATCCGGTAATCTGAACCTCATACAGCAAGGTTTCGTATTATTTAGATCCAAGAAAAGACATATTACAATGTTGTTTCCAATGCAAATGATAAAAATCAATGTGTTTTCATTAGAATTAACTAAAATGTTACTGATTTTCCGTTTATATTACCGATGGAAGATGTATACGCAAACCGCTTTCCAGCTGAAACGTCGATATATGCAATAAAAACCGAACTTCTCCCCTTTTCAATATCTTCCTCAGTATTTTAACGAGAAACAAATAGATGATTGAAAATGAAGTATTTAAGGTTATCATCTAATCAATTATGTGTTTGCATCATTTTTATCGTATATATATGAATTAATACCAATAGACTGAAAATTCACAAAAACGTGGAAAACGGCAAAATATTGCCTAATTCGATGATATTTTGTTTAAATCACATAAAGGAAAAGGGGATGATAAACTTCAAAATAGTGCTAAATTCGATGATTTTTCGTACGAAACAAAATGCAAGAAAACTTGCTTAAAATGCAATATTATGCGAAATTCTGTGATTTGAAGCCCAAATCACATATCGTGATACTACATGAAATAGTATCGAAATATTGGTAAAAATGAATATATTTACGTAATATCAAACTACATGAAAACGTGAAAAAAGTCACTATTTAACCATATTTGAGGATTTTAAATTCAAATCATACAGCAAGGTTTCGTATTATTTAGATCCAAGAAAAGACATATTACAATGTTGTTTCCAATGCAAATGATAAAAATCAATGTGTTTTCATTAGAATTAACTAAAATGTTACTGATTTTCCGTTTATATTACCGATGGAAGATGTATACGCAAACCGCTTTCCAGCTGAAACGTCGCTATATGCAATAAAAACCGAACTTCTCCCCTTTTCAATATCTTACTCAGTATTTTAACGAGAAACAAATAGATGATTGAAAATGAAGTATTTAAGGTTATTATCTAATCAATTATGTGTTTGCATAATTTTTATCGTATATATAATTAATTAATGCCCATAAACTAAAATTTCACAAAAACGTGGAAAAACGGCAAAATGTTGCCTAATTCGATGATCTTTTGTTTAAATCACATAAAGGAAAAGGGGATGATAAACGTCAAAATATTGCTAAATTCGATGATTTTTCGTACGAAACAAAATGCAAGAAAACTTGCTTAAAATGCAATATTATGCGAAATTCTGAGATTTGAAGGCCAAATCACATATCGTAATACTACATGGAATAGTATCGAAATATTGATAAAATGAATATATTTACGTAATATCAAACTACATGATTAACGTGAAAAAGTCACTATTTTACCAAATTTGAGGATTTTAACTTCAAATCATTGAGCGAGGTTTCGTATTATTTAGATCCAAGAAAAGACATATGACAATGTTGTTTCGAATACAAATGATAAAAAAACAATGTGTTTTCATTAGAATTGACTAAAATGTTCTTGATTTTCCGTTTATATTACTGAGGGAAGATGTACACGTCAAACCGCTCTAATCCGGCTGAAACGTCGATATATGCAATAAAAACCGAACTTCTCCCTTTTTCAATATCTTTCTCAGTATTTTAACGAGAAACAAATAGATGATTGAAAATGAAGTATTTAAGGTTATTATCTAATCAATTATGTGTTTCCATCACTTTTATCGTGTATATATGAATTAATACCCATAGACTGAAAATTCACAAAAACGTGGAAAACGGCAAAATATTGCCTAATTCGATGATATTTTGATTAAATCACATAAAGCAAAAGGGGATGATAAACGTCAAAATATTGCTCAATTTGATGATTTTTCGTACGAAACAAAATGCAAGAAAACTTGCTTAAATTGCAATATTATGCGAAATTCTGAGATTTGAAGGCCAAATCACGTATCGTGATACAACGTGAAATAGTATCGAAATATTGGTAAAAATGAATATATTTACGTATTATCAAACTACATGATTAACGTGAAAAAGTCACTATTTTACCAAATTTGAGGATTTTAACTTCAAATCATTGAGCGAGGTTTCGTATTATTTAGATCCAAGAAAAGACATATGACAATGTTGTTTCCAATACAAATGATAAAAAAACAATGTGTTTTCATTAGAATTGACTAAAATGTTCTTGATTTTCTGTTTATATTACTGAGGGAAGATGTACACGTAAAACCGCTCTAATCCGGCTGAAACGTCGATATATGCAATAAAAACCGAACTTCTCCCCTTTTCAATATCTTACTCAGTATTTTAACGAGAAACAAATAGATGATTGAAAATGAAGTATTTAAGGTTATCATCTAATCAATTATGTGTTTGCATTTTTTTTATCGTATATATAATGAATTAATACCCAAAAATTGAAAATTCACAATAACGTGAAAAAACGGCAAAATATTGCCTAATTTGATGATATTTTGTTTAAATCACATAAAGGAAAAGGGGATGATATGCGTCAAAATATTGCTAAATTCGATGATTTTTCGTACGAAACAAAATGCAAGAAAACTTGCTTAAAATGCAATATTATGCGAAATTCTGAGATTTGAAGGCCAAATCACATATCGTAATACTACATGAAATAGAATCGAAATATTGGTAAAAATGAATATATTTACGTAATATCAAACTACATGATTAACGTGAAAAAGTCACTATTTTACCAAATTTTAGGATTTTAACTTCAAACATTGAGCGAGGTTTCGTATTATTTAGATCCAAGAAAAGACATATGACAATGTTGTTTCCAATACAAATGATAAAAAAACAATGTGTTTTCATTATAATTAACTAAAATGTTCTTGATTTTCCGTTTATATTACCGAGGAAAGATGTACACGTAAAACCGCTCTAATCTGGCTGAAACGTCGATATATGCAATAAAAACCGAACTTCTCCCCTTTTCAATATCTCACTCAGTATTTTAACGAGAACCAAATAGATGATTGAAAATGAAGTATTTAAGGTTATCATCTAATCAATTATGTGTTTGCATTTTTTTTATCGTATATATAATGAATTAATACCCAAAAATTGAAAATTCACAATAACGTGGAAAAACGGCAAAATATTGCCTAATTCGATGATATTTTGTTTAAATCACATAAAGAAAAAGGGGATGATAAACGTCAAAATATTGCTAAATTCGATGATTTTTCGTACGAAACAAAATGCAAGAAAACTTGCTTAAAATGCAGTATTATGCGAAATTCTGAGATTTGAAGGCCAAATCACATATCGTAATACTACATGGAATAGTATCGAAATATTGAAAAAATGAATATATTTACGTAATATCAAACTACATGATTAACGTGAAAAAGTCACTATTTTACCATGTTTGAGGATTTTAACTTCAAATCATTGAGCGAGGTTTCGTATTATTTAGATCCAAGAAAAGACATATGACAATGTTGTTTCCAATACAAATGATAAAAATCAATGTGTTTTCATTAGAATTAACTAAAATGTTCCTGATTTTTAGTGTATATTACCGATGGAAGATGTACACGAAAACCGCTCTATTCCGGCTGAAACGTCGATATATGCAATAAAATCAGAACTTCTCCCACTTTCAATATCTTACTCAGTATTTTAACGAGAAAGAAATAGTTGATTTTAAATGAAGTATTTAAGGTTATTATCTAATCAATTATGCGTTTGCATCATTTTTATCGTATATATAATTAATTAATACCCATAAAGTAAAAATTCACAAAAACGTGGAAAAACGGCAAAATGTTGCCTAATTCGATGATGTTTTGTTTAAATCACATAAAGGAAAAGGGGATGATAAACGTCAAAATATTGCTAAATTCGATGATTTTTCGTACGAAACAAAATGCAAGAAAACTTGCTTAAAATGCAATATTATGCGAAATTCTGAGATTCGAAGGCCAAATCACATATCGTGATACTACATGAAATAGTATCGAAATATTGGTAAAAATGAATATATTTGCGTAATATCAAACTACATGATTAACGTGAAAAAGTCACTATTTTACCATATTTGAGGATTTTACCTTCAAATCATAGAGCGAGGTTTCGTATTATTTAGATCCAAGAAAAGACATATGACAATGTTGTTTCCAATACAAATGATAAAAAGCAATGTGTTTTCATTAGAATTTACTAAAATGTTTTTGATTTTCCGTTTATATTACCGAGGGAAGATGTACACGTAAACCGCTCTAATCCGGCTGAAACGTCGATATATGCAATAAAAACCGAACTTCTCCCCTTTTCAATATCTTACTCAGTATTTTAACGAGAAACAAATAGATGATTGAAAATGAAGTATTTAAGGTTATTATCAAATCAATTATGTGTTTGCATCATTTTTATCGTACATATATGAATTAATACCCATAGACTGAAAATTCACAAAAACGTGAAAAACGGCAAAATATTGCCTAATTCGATGATATTTTGTTTAAATCACATAAAGGAAAAGGGGATGATAAACGTCAAAATATTGATAATTCGATGATTTTTCGTACGAAACAAAATGCAAGAAAACTTGCATAAAATGCAATATTATGCGAAATTCTGAGATTTGAAGGCTAAATCACATATCGTAATACTACATGAAATAGAATCGAAATATTGGTAAAAATGAATATATTTACGTAATATCAAACTACATGATTAACGTGAAAAAGTCACTATTTTACCAAATTTGAGGATTTTAACTTCAAACATTGAGCGAGGTTTCGTATTATTTAGATCCAAGAAAAGACATATGACAATGTTGTTTCCAATACAAATGATAAAAAAACAATGTGTTTTCATTAGAATTAACTAAAATGTTCTTGATTTTCCGTTTATATTACCGAGGAAAGATTTACACGTAAAACCGCTCTAATCCGGCTGAAACGTCGATATATGCAATAAAAACCGAACTTCTCCCCTTTTCAATATCTTACTCAGTATTTTAACAAGAACCAAATAGATGATTGAAAATGAAGTATTTAAGGTTATCATCTAATCAATTATGTGTTTGCATTTTTTTTATCGTATATATAATGAATTAATACCCAAAAATTGAAAATTCACAATAACGTGGAAAAACGGCAAAATATTGCCTAATTCGATGATATTTTGTTTAAATCACATAAAGAAAAAGGGGATGATAAACGTCAAAATATTGCTAAATTCGATGATTTTTCGTACGAAACAAAATGCAAGAAAACTTGCTTAAAATGCAATATTATGCGAAATTCTGAGATTTGAAGGCCAAATCACATATCGTAATACTACATGAAATAGTATCGAAATATTGGTAAAAATGAGTATATTTACGTAATATCAAACTACATGATTAACATGAAAAAGTCTCTATTTTACCATGTTTGTGGATTTTAACTTCAAATCATTGAGCGAGGTTGCGTATTATTTAGATCCAAGAAAAGACATATGACAATGTTGTTTCCAATACAAATGATAAAAAAACAATGTGTTTTCATTAGAATTAACTAAAATGTTCTTGATTTTCCGTTTATATTACGGAGGGAAAATGTACACGTAAAACCACTCTAATCCGGCTGAAACGTCGAATATGCAATAAAAACCGAACTTCTCCCCCTTTCAATATCTTACTCAGTATTTTAACGAGAAACAAATAGATGATTGAAAATGAAGTATTTAAGGTTATTATCTAATCAATTATGTGTTTGCATCATTTTTATCGTATATGTAATGAATTAATACCCATAAACTGAAAATTCACAAAAACGTGGAAAAACGGCAAAATATTGCCTAATTCGATGATATTTTGTTTAAATCACATAAAGGAGAAGGGGATGATAAACGTCAAAATATTGCTAAATTCGATGATTTTTCGTACGAAACAAAATGCAAGAAAACTTGCTTAAAATGCAATATTATGCGAAATTCTGAGATTTGAAGGCCAAATCACATATCGTAATACTACATGGAATAGTATCGAAATATTGATAAAATGAATATATTTACGTAATATCAAACTACATGATTAACGTGAAAAAGTCACTATTTTACCATGTTTGAGGATTTTAACTTCAAATCATTGAGCGAGGTTTCGTATTATTTAGATCCAAGAGAAGACATATGACAATGTTGTTTCCAATACAAAGGATAAAAATCAATGTCTTTTCATTAGAATTAACTAAAATGTTCCTGATTTTTAGTGTATATTACCGATGAAAGATGTACACGTAAACCGCTCTATTCCGGCTGAAACGTCGATATATGCAATAAAATCAGAACTTCTCCCACTTTCAATATCTTACTCAGTATTTTAACGAGAAAGAAATAGTTGATTTTAAATGAAGTATTTAAGGTTATTATCAAATCAATTATGTGTTTGCATCATTTTTATCGTATATATATGAATTAATACCCATAGACTGAAAATTCACAAAAACGTGAAAAACGGCAAAATATTGCCTAATTCGATGATATTTTGTTTAAATCACATAAAGGAAAAGGGCATGATAAACGTCAAAATATTGCTAAATTCGATGATTTTTCGTACGAAACAAAATGCAAGAAAACTTGCTTAAAATGCAATATTATGCGAAATTCTGAGATTTGAAGGCTAAATCACATATCGTAATACTACATGAAATAGAATCGAAATATTGGTAAAAATGAATATATTTACGTAATATCAAACTACATGATTAACGTGAAAAAGTCACTATTTTACCAAATTTGAGGATTTTAACTTCAAACATTGAGCGAGGTTTCGTATTATTTAGATCCAAGAAAAGACATATGACAATGTTGTTTCCAATACAAATGATAAAAAAACAATGTGTTTTCATTAGAATTAACTAAAATGTTCTTGATTTTCCGTTTATATTACCGAGGAAAGATTTACACGTAAAACCGCTCTAATCCGGCTGAAACGTCGATATATGCAATAAAAACCGAACTTCTCCCCTTTTCAATATCTTACTCAGTATTTTAACAAGAACCAAATAGATGATTGAAAATGAAGTATTTAAGGTTGTCATCTAATCAATTATGTGTTTGCATTTTTTTTATCGTATATATAATGAATTAATACCCAAAAATTGAAAATTCACAATAACGTGGAAAAACGGCAAAATATTGCCTAATTCGATGATATTTTGTTTAAATCACATAAAGAAACTTGCTTAAAATGCAATATTATGCGAAATTCTGAGATTTGAAGGCCAAATCACATATCGTAATACTACATGAAATAGTATCGAAATATTGGTAAAAATGAGTATATTTACGTAATATCAAACTACATGATTAACATGAAAAAGTCTCTATTTTACCATGTTTGTGGATTTTAACTTCAAATCATTGAGCGAGGTTGCGTATTATTTAGATCCAAGAAAAGACATATGACAATGTTGTTTCCAATACAAATGAATAAAAAACAATGTGCTTTCATAAGAATTGACTAAAATGTTCTTGATTTTCCGTTTATATTACTGAGGGAAGATGTACACGTAAAACCGCTCTAATCCGGCTGAAACGTCGATATATGCAATAAAAACCGAACTTCTCCCCTTTTCAATATCTTACTCAGTATTTTAACGAGAAACAAATAGATGATTGAAAATGAAGTATTTAAGGTTATCATCTAATCAATTATGTGTTTGCATCATTTTTATCGTATATATATGAATTAATACCAATTGACTTAAAATTCACAAAAACGTGGAAAACGGCAAAATATTGCCTAATTCGATGATATTCTGTTTAAATCACATAAAGGAAAAGGGGATGATAAACGTCAAAATATTGCTAAATTCGATGATTTTTCGTACGACACAAAATGCAAGAAAACTTGCTTAAAATGCAATATTATGCGAAATTCTGAGATTTGAAGGCCAAATCACATATCGTAATACTACATGAAATAGTATCAAAATATTGGTAAAAATGAATATATTTACGTAATATCAAACTACATGATTAACGTGTAAAAAAGTCACTATTTTACCATATTTGAGGATTTTAACTTCAAATCATTGAGCGAGGTTTCGTATTATTTAGATCCAAGTAAAGACATATGACAATGTTGTTTCCAATACAAATGATAAAAAAACTATGTATTTTCATTAGAATTAACTAAAATGTTCTTGATTTTTAGTTTATATTACGGAGGGAAGATGTACACGTAAAACCGCTCTAATCCGGTTAGATTAGTTCTCTAATCCGGTAATCTGAACCTCATACAGCAAGGTTTCGTATTATTTAGATCCAAGAAAAGACATATTACAATGTTGTTTCCAATGCAAATGATAAAAATCAATGTGTTTTCATTAGAATTAACTAAAATGTTACTGATTTTCCGTTTATATTACCGATGGAAGATGTATACGCAAACCGCTTTCCAGCTGAAACGTCGATATATGCAATAAAAACCGAACTTCTCCCCTTTTCAATATCTTCCTCAGTATTTTAACGAGAAACAAATAGATGATTGAAAATGAAGTATTTAAGGTTATCATCTAATCAATTATGTGTTTGCATCATTTTTATCGTATATATATGAATTAATACCAATAGACTGAAAATTCACAAAAACGTGGAAAACGGCAAAATATTGCCTAATTCGATGATATTTTGTTTAAATCACATAAAGGAAAAGGGGATGATAAACGTCAAAATAGTGCTAAATTCGATGATTTTTCGTACGAAACAAAATGCAAGAAAACTTGCTTAAAATGCAATATTATGCGAAATTCTGTGATTTGAAGCCCAAATCACATATCGTGATACTACATGAAATAGTATCGAAATATTGGTAAAAATGAATATATTTACGTAATATCAAACTACATGAAAACGTGAAAAAAGTCACTATTTAACCATATTTGAGGATTTTAACTTCAAATCATACAGCAAGGTTTCGTATTATTTAGATCCAAGAAAAGACATATTACAATGTTGTTTCCAATGCAAATGATAAAAATCAATGTGTTTTCATTAGAATTAACTAAAATGTTACTGATTTTCCGTTTATATTACCGATGGAAGATGTATACGCAAACCGCTTTCCAGCTGAAACGTCGCTATATGCAATAAAAACCGAACTTCTCCCCTTTTCAATATCTTACTCAGTATTTTAACGAGAAACAAATAGATGATTGAAAATGAAGTATTTAAGGTTATTATCTAATCAATTATGTGTTTGCATAATTTTTATCGTATATATAATTAATTAATGCCCATAAACTAAAATTTCACAAAAACGTGGAAAAACGGCAAAATGTTGCCTAATTCGATGATATTTTGTTTAAATCACATAAAGGAAAAGGGGATGATAAACGTCAAAATATTGCTAAATTCGATGATTTTTCGTACGAAACAAAATGCAAGAAAACTTGCTTAAAATGCAATATTATGCGAAATTCTGAGATTTGAAGGCCAAATCACATATCGTAATACTACATGGAATAGTATCGAAATATTGATAAAATGAATATATTTACGTAATATCAAACTACATGATTAACGTGAAAAAGTCACTATTTTACCAAATTTGAGGATTTTAACTTCAAATCATTGAGCGAGGTTTCGTATTATTTAGATCCAAGAAAAGACATATGACAATGTTGTTTCGAATACAAATGATAAAAAAACAATGTGTTTTCATTAGAATTGACTAAAATGTTCTTGATTTTCCGTTTATATTACTGAGGGAAGATGTACACGTCAAACCGCTCTAATCCGGCTGAAACGTCGATATATGCAATAAAAACCGAACTTCTCCCTTTTTCAATATCTTTCTCAGTATTTTAACGAGAAACAAATAGATGATTGAAAATGAAGTATTTAAGGTTATTATCTAATCAATTATGTGTTTCCATCACTTTTATCGTGTATATATGAATTAATACCCATAGACTGAAAATTCACAAAAACGTGGAAAACGGCAAAATATTGCCTAATTCGATGATATTTTGATTAAATCACATAAAGCAAAAGGGGATGATAAACGTCAAAATATTGCTCAATTTGATGATTTTTCGTACGAAACAAAATGCAAGAAAACTTGCTTAAATTGCAATATTATGCGAAATTCTGAGATTTGAAGGCCAAATCACGTATCGTGATACAACGTGAAATAGTATCGAAATATTGGTAAAAATGAATATATTTACGTATTATCAAACTACATGATTAACGTGAAAAAGTCACTATTTTACTAAATTTGAGGATTTTAACTTCAAATCATTGAGCGAGGTTTCGTATTATTTAGATCCAAGAAAAGACATATGACAATGTCCAATACAAATGATAAAAAAAACAATGTATTTTCATTAGAATTAACTAAAATGTTCTTGATTTTCCGTTTATATTACTGAGGGAAGATGTACACGTAAAACCGCTCTAATCCGGCTGAAACGTCGATATATGCAATAAAAACCGAACTTCTCCCCTTTTCAATATCTTACTCAGTATTTTAACGAGAAACAAATAGATGATTGAAAATGAAGTATTTAAGGTTATCATCTAATCAATTATGTGTTTGCATTTTTTTTATCGTATATATAATGAATTAATACCCAAAAATTGAAAATTCACAATAACGTGAAAAAACGGCAAAATATTGCCTAATTTGATGATATTTTGTTTAAATCACATAAAGGAAAAGGGGATGATATGCGTCAAAATATTGCTAAATTCGATGATTTTTCGTACGAAACAAAATGCAAGAAAACTTGCTTAAAATGCAATATTATGCGAAATTCTGAGATTTGAAGGCCAAATCACATATCGTAATACTACATGAAATAGAATCGAAATATTGGTAAAAATGAATATATTTACGTAATATCAAACTACATGATTAACGTGAAAAAGTCACTATTTTACCAAATTTGAGGATTTTAACTTCAAACATTGAGCGAGGTTTCGTATTATTTAGATCCAAGAAAAGACATATGACAATGTTGTTTCCAATACAAATGATAAAAAAACAATGTGTTTTCATTATAATTAACTAAAATGTTCTTGATTTTCCGTTTATATTACCGAGGAAAGATGTACACGTAAAACCGCTCTAATCTGGCTGAAACGTCGATATATGCAATAAAAACCGAACTTCTCCCCTTTTCAATATCTTACTCAGTATTTTAACGAGAACCAAATAGATGATTGAAAATGAAGTATTTAAGGTTATCATCTAATCAATTATGTGTTTGCATTTTTTTTATCGTATATATAATGAATTAATACCCAAAAATTGAAAATTCACAATAACGTGGAAAAACGGCAAAATATTGCCTAATTCGATGATATTTTGTTTAAATCACATAAAGAAAAAGGGGATGATAAACGTCAAAATATTGCTAAATTCGATGATTTTTCGTACGAAACAAAATGCAAGAAAACTTGCTTAAAATGCAGTATTATGCGAAATTCTGAGATTTGAAGGCCAAATCACATATCGTAATACTACATGGAATAGTATCGAAATATTGAAAAAATGAATATATTTACGTAATATCAAACTACATGATTAACGTGAAAAAGTCACTATTTTACCATGTTTGAGGATTTTAACTTCAAATCATTGAGCGAGGTTTCGTATTATTTAGATCCAAGAAAAAACATATGACAATGTTGTTTCCAATACAAATGATAAAAATCAATGTGTTTTCATTAGAATTAACTAAAATGTTCCTGATTTTTAGTGTATATTACCGATGGAAGATGTACACGAAAACCGCTCTATTCCGGCTGAAACGTCGATATATGCAATAAAATCAGAACTTCTCCCACTTTCAATATCTTACTCAGTATTTTAATGAGAAAGAAATAGTTGATTTTAAATGAAGTATTTAAGGTTATTATCTAATCAATTATGCGTTTGCATCATTTTTATCGTATATATAATTAATTAATACCCATAAAGTAAAAATTCACAAAAACGTGGAAAAACGGCAAAATGTTGCCTAATTCGATGATGTTTTGTTTAAATCACATAAAGGAAAAGGGGATGATAAACGTCAAAATATTGCTAAATTCGATGATTTTTCGTACGAAACAAAATGCAAGAAAACTTGCTTAAAATGCAATATTATGCGAAATTCTGAGATTTGAAGGCCAAATCACATATCGTAATACTACATGAAATAGTATCAAAATATTGGTAAAAATAAATATATTTACGTAATATCAAACTACATGATTAACGTGTAAAAAAGTCACTATTTTACCATATTTGAGGATTTTAACTTCAAATCATTGAGCGAGGTTTCGTATTATTTAGATCCAAGAAAAGACATATGACAATGTCCAATACAAATGATAAAAAAACAATGTATTTTCATTAGAATTAACTAAAATGTTCTTGATTTTCCGTTTATATTACTGAGGGAAGATGTACACGTCAAACCGCTCTAATCCGGCTGAAACGTCGATATATGCAATTAAAACCGAACTTCTCCCTTTTTCAATATCTTTCTCAGTATTTTAACGAGAAACAAATAGATGATTGAAAATGAAGTATTTAAGGTTATTATCTAATCAATTATGTGTTTCCATCACTTTTATCGTGTATATATGAATTAATACCCATAGACTGAAAATTCACAAAAACGTGGAAAACGGCAAAATATTGCCTAATTCGATGATATTTTGATTAAATCACATAAAGCAAAAGGGGATGATAAACGTCAAAATATTGCTCAATTTGATGATTTTTCGTACGAAACAAAATGCAAGAAAACTTGCTTAAATTGCAATATTATGCGAAATTCTGAGATTTGAAGGCCAAATCACGTATCGTGATACAACGTGAAATAGTATCGAAATATTGGTAAAAATGAATATATTTACGTATTATCAAACTACATGATTAACGTGAAAAAGTCACTATTTTACTAAATTTGAGGATTTTAACTTCAAATCATTGAGCGAGGTTTCGTATTATTTAGATCCAAGAAAAGACATATGACAATGTTGTTTCCAATACAAATGATAAAAAAACAATGTGTTTTCATTAGAATTGACTAAAATGTTCTTGATTTTCCGTTTATATTACTAAGGGAAGATTTACACGTAAAACCGCTCTAATCCGGCTGAAACGTCGATATATGCAATAAAAACCGAACTTCTCCCCTTTTCAATATCTTACTCAGTATTTTAACGAGAAACAAATAGATGATTGAAAATGAAGTATTTAAGGTTATCATCTAATCAATTATGTGTTTGCATCATTTTTATCGTATATATATGAATTATTACCAATAGACTGAAAATTCACAAAAACGTGGAAAACGGCAAAATATTGCCTAATTCGATGATATTTTGTTTAAATCACATAAAGGAAAAGGGGATGATAAACGTCAAAATATTGCTAAATTCGATGATTTTTCGTACGAAACAAAATGCAAGAAAACTTGCTTAAAATGCAATATTATGCGAAATTCTGAGATTTGAAGGCCAAATCAAATATCGTAATACTACATGAAATAGTATCAAAATATTGGTAAAAATAAATATATTTACGTAATATCAAACTACATGATTAACGTGTAAAAAAGTCACTATTTTACCATATTTGAGGATTTTAACTTCAAATCATTGAGCGAGGTTTCGTATTATTTAGATCCAAGAAAAGACATATGCCAATGTCCAATACAAATGATAAAAAAACAATGTATTTTCATTAGAATTAACTAAAATGTTCTTGATTTTCCGTTTATATTACTGAGGGAAGATGTACACGTAAAACCGCTCTAATCCGGCTGAAACGTCGATATATGCAATAAAAACCGAACTTCTCCCCTTTTCAATATCTTACTCAGTATTTTAACGAGAAACAAATAGATGATTGAAAATGAAGTATTTAAGGTTATCATCTAATCAATTATGTGTTTGCATTTTTTTTATCGTATATATAATGAATTAATACCCAAAAATTGAAAATTCACAATAACGTGAAAAAACGGCAAAATATTGCCTAATTTGATGATATTTTGTTTAAATCACATAAAGGAAAAGGGGATGATATGCGTCAAAATATTGCTAAATTCGATGATTTTTCGTACGAAACAAAATGCAAGAAAACTTGCTTAAAATGCAATATTATGCGAAATTCTGAGATTTGAAGGCCAAATCACATATCGTAATACTACATGAAATAGAATCGAAATATTGGTAAAAATGAATATATTTACGTAATATCAAACTACATGATTAACGTGAAAAAGTCACTATTTTACCAAATTTGAGGATTTTAACTTCAAACATTGAGCGAGGTTTCGTATTATTTAGATCCAAGAAAAGACATATGACAATGTTGTTTCCAATACAAATGATAAAAAAACAATGTGTTTTCATTATAATTAACTAAAATGTTCTTGATTTTCCGTTTATATTACCGAGGAAAGATGTACACGTAAAACCGCTCTAATCTGGCTGAAACGTCGATATATGCAATAAAAACCGAACTTCTCCCCTTTTCAATATCTTACTCAGTATTTTAACGAGAACCAAATAGATGATTGAAAATGAAGTATTTAAGGTTATCATCTAATCAATTATGTGTTTGCATTTTTTTTATCGTATATATAATGAATTAATACCCAAAAATTGAAAATTCACAATAACGTGGAAAAACGGCAAAATATTGCCTAATTCGATGATATTTTGTTTAAATCACATAAAGAAAAAGGGGATGATAAACGTCAAAATATTGCTAAATTCGATGATTTTTCGTACGAAACAAAATGCAAGAAAACTTGCTTAAAATGCAGTATTATGCGAAATTCTGAGATTTGAAGGCCAAATCACATATCGTAATACTACATGGAATAGTATCGAAATATTGAAAAAATGAATATATTTACGTAATATCAAACTACATGATTAACGTGAAAAAGTCACTATTTTACCATGTTTGAGGATTTTAACTTCAAATCATTGAGCGAGGTTTCGTATTATTTAGATCCAAGAAAAAACATATGACAATGTTGTTTCCAATACAAATGATAAAAATCAATGTGTTTTCATTAGAATTAACTAAAATGTTCCTGATTTTTAGTGTATATTACCGATGGAAGATGTACACGAAAACCGCTCTATTCCGGCTGAAACGTCGATATATGCAATAAAATCAGAACTTCTCCCACTTTCAATATCTTACTCAGTATTTTAACGAGAAAGAAATAGTTGATTTTAAATGAAGTATTTAAGGTTATTATCTAATCAATTATGCGTTTGCATCATTTTTATCGTATATATAATTAATTAATACCCATAAAGTAAAAATTCACAAAAACGTGGAAAAACGGCAAAATGTTGCCTAATTCGATGATGTTTTGTTTAAATCACATAAAGGAAAAGGGGATGATAAACGTCAAAATATTGCTAAATTCGATGATTTTTCGTACGAAACAAAATGCAAGAAAACTTGCTTAAAATGCAATATTATGCGAAATTCTGAGATTTGAAGGCCAAATCACATATCGTAATACTACATGAAATAGTATCAAAATATTGGTAAAAATAAATATATTTACGTAATATCAAACTACATGATTAACGTGTAAAAAAGTCACTATTTTACCATATTTGAGGATTTTAACTTCAAATCATTGAGCGAGGTTTCGTATTATTTAGATCCAAGAAAAGACATATGACAATGTCCAATACAAATGATAAAAAAACAATGTATTTTCATTAGAATTAACTAAAATGTTCTTGATTTTCCGTTTATATTACTGAGGGAAGATGTACACGTCAAACCGCTCTAATCCGGCTGAAACGTCGATATATGCAATAAAAACCGAACTTCTCCCTTTTTCAATATCTTTCTCAGTATTTTAACGAGAAACAAATAGATGATTGAAAATGAAGTATTTAAGGTTATTATCTAATCAATTATGTGTTTCCATCACTTTTATCGTGTATATATGAATTAATACCCATAGACTGAAAATTCACAAAAACGTGGAAAACGGCAAAATATTGCCTAATTCGATGATATTTTGATTAAATCACATAAAGCAAAAGGGGATGATAAACGTCAAAATATTGCTCAATTTGATGATTTTTCGTACGAAACAAAATGCAAGAAAACTTGCTTAAATTGCAATATTATGCGAAATTCTGAGATTTGAAGGCCAAATCACGTATCGTGATACAACGTGAAATAGTATCGAAATATTGGTAAAAATGAATATATTTACGTATTATCAAACTACATGATTAACGTGAAAAAGTCACTATTTTACCATATTTGAGGATTTTACCTTCAAATCATAGAGCGAGGTTTCGTATTATTTAGATCCAAGAAAAGACATATGACAATGTTGTTTCCAATACAAATGATAAAAAGCAATGTGTTTTCATTAGAATTTACTAAAATGTTTTTGATTTTCCGTTTATATTACCGAGGGAAGATGTACACGTAAACCGCTCTAATCCGGCTGAAACGTCGATATATGCAATAAAAACCGAACTTCTCCCCTTTTCAATATCTTACTCAGTATTTTAACGAGAAACAAATAGATGATTGAAAATGAAGTATTTAAGGTTATTATCAAATCAATTATGTGTTTGCATCATTTTTATCGTATATATATGAATTAATACCCATAGACTGAAAATTCACAAAAACGTGAAAAACGGCAAAATATTGCCTAATTCGATGATATTTTGTTTAAATCACATAAAGGAAAAGGGGATGATAAACGTCAAAATATTGATAATTCGATGATTTTTCGTACGAAACAAAATGCAAGAAAACTTGCATAAAATGCAATATTATGCGAAATTCTGAGATTTGAAGGCTAAATCACATATCGTAATACTACATGAAATAGAATCGAAATATTGGTAAAAATGAATATATTTACGTAATATCAAACTACATGATTAACGTGAAAAAGTCACTATTTTACCAAATTTGAGGATTTTAACTTCAAACATTGAGCGAGGTTTCGTATTATTTAGATCCAAGAAAAGACATATGACAATGTTGTTTCCAATACAAAGGATAAAAATCAATGTCTTTTCATTAGAATTAATTAAAATGTTCCTGATTTTTAGTGTATATTACCGATGAAAGATGTACACGTAAACCGCTCTATTCCGGCTGAAACGTCGATATATGCAATAAAATCAGAACTTCTCCCACTTTCAATATCTTACTCAGTATTTTAACGAGAAAGAAATAGTTGATTTTAAATGAAGTATTTAAGGTTATTATCAAATCAATTATGTGTTTGCATCATTTTTATCGTATATATATGAATTAATACCCATAGACTGAAAATTCACAAAAACGTGAAAAACGGCAAAATATTGCCTAATTCGATGATATTTTGTTTAAATCACATAAAGGAAAAGGGCATGATAAACGTCAAAATATTGCTAAATTCGATGATTTTTCGTACGAAACATAATGCAAGAAAACTTGCTTAAAATGCAATATTATGCGAAATTCTGAGATTTGAAGGCTAAATCACATATCGTAATACTACATGAAATAGAATCGAAATATTGGTAAAAATGAATATATTTACGTAATATCAAACTACATGATTAACGTGAAAAAGTCACTATTTTACCAAATTTGAGGATTTTAACTTCAAACATTGAGCGAGGTTTCGTATTATTTAGATCCAAGAAAACACATATGACAATGTTGTTTCCAATACAAATGATAAAAAAACAATGTGTTTTCATTAGAATTAACTAAAATGTTCTTGATTTTCCGTTTATATTACCGAGGAAAGATTTACACGTAAAACCGCTCTAATCCGGCTGAAACGTCGATATATGCAATAAAAACCGAACTTCTCCCCTTTTCAATATCTTACTCAGTATTTTAACAAGAACCAAATAGATGATTGAAAATGAAGTATTTAAGGTTGTCATCTAATCAATTATGTGTTTGCATTTTTTTTATCGTATATATAATGAATTAATACCCAAAAATTGAAAATTCACAATAACGTGGAAAAACGGCAAAATATTGCCTAATTCGATGATATTTTGTTTAAATCACATAAAGAAACTTGCTTAAAATGCAATATTATGCGAAATTCTGAGATTTGAAGGCCAAATCACATATCGTAATACTACATGAAATAGTATCGAAATATTGGTAAAAATGAGTATATTTACGTAATATCAAACTACATGATTAACATGAAAAAGTCTCTATTTTACCATGTTTGTGGATTTTAACTTCAAATCATTGAGCGAGGTTGCGTATTATTTAGATCCAAGAAAAGACATATGACAATGTTGTTTCCAATACAAATGATAAAAAAACAATGTGCTTTCATAAGAATTGACTAAAATGTTCTTGATATTCCGTTTATATTACTGAGGGAAGATGTACACGTAAAACCGCTCTAATCCGGCTGAAACGTCGATATATGCAATAAAAACCGAACTTCTCCCCTTTTCAATATCTTACTCAGTATTTTAACGAGAAACAAATAGATGATTGAAAATGAAGTATTTAAGGTTATCATCTAATCAATTATGTGTTTGCATCATTTTTATCGTATATATATGAATTAATACCAATTGACTTAAAATTCACAAAAACGTGGAAAACGGCAAAATATTGCCTAATTCGATGATATTCTGTTTAAATCACATAAAGGAAAAGGGGATGATAAACGTCAAAATATTGCTAAATTCGATGATTTTTCGTACGACACAAAATGCAAGAAAACTTGCTTAAAATGCAATATTATGCGAAATTCTGAGATTTGAAGGCCAAATCACATATCGTAATACTACATGAAATAGTATCAAAATATTGGTAAAAATGAATATATTTACGTAATATCAAACTACATGATTAACGTGTAAAAAAGTCACTATTTTACCATATTTGAGGATTTTAACTTCAAATCATTGAGCGAGGTTTCGTATTATTTAGATCCAAGTAAAGACATATGACAATGTTGTTTCCAATACAAATGATAAAAAAACTATGTATTTTCATTAGAATTAACTAAAATGTTCTTGATTTTTAGTTTATATTACGGAGGGAAGATGTACACGTAAAACCGCTCTAATCCGGTTAGATTAGTTCTCTAATCCGGTAATCTGAACCTCATACAGCAAGGTTTCGTATTATTTAGATCCAAGAAAAGACATATTACAATGTTGTTTCCAATGCAAATGATAAAAATCAATGTGTTTTCATTAGAATTAACTAAAATGTTACTGATTTTCCGTTTATATTACCGATGGAAGATGTATACGCAAACCGCTTTCCAGCTGAAACGTCGCTATATGCAATAAAAACCGAACTTCTCCCCTTTTCAATATCTTACTCAGTATTTTAACGAGAAACAAATAGATGATTGAAAATGAAGTATTTAAGGTTATTATCTAATCAATTATGTGTTTGCATAATTTTTATCGTATATATAATTAATTAATGCCCATAAACTAAAATTTCACAAAAACGTGGAAAAACGGCAAAATGTTGCCTAATTCGATGATATTTTGTTTAAATCACATAAAGGAAAAGGGGATGATAAACGTCAAAATATTGCTAAATTCGATGATTTTTCGTACGAAACAAAATGCAAGAAAACTTGCTTAAAATGCAATATTATGCGAAATTCTGAGATTTGAAGGCCAAATCACATATCGTAATACTACATGGAATAGTATCGAAATATTGATAAAATGAATATATTTACGTAATATCAAACTACATGATTAACGTGAAAAAGTCACTATTTTACCAAATTTGAGGATTTTAACTTCAAATCATTGAGCGAGGTTTCGTATTATTTAGATCCAAGAAAAGACATATGACAATGTTGTTTCGAATACAAATGATAAAAAAACAATGTGTTTTCATTAGAATTGACTAAAATGTTCTTGATTTTCCGTTTATATTACTGAGGGAAGATGTACACGTCAAACCGCTCTAATCCGGCTGAAACGTCGATATATGCAATAAAAACCGAACTTCTCCCTTTTTCAATATCTTTCTCAGTATTTTAACGAGAAACAAATAGATGATTGAAAATGAAGTATTTAAGGTTATTATCTAATCAATTATGTGTTTCCATCACTTTTATCGTGTATATATGAATTAATACCCATAGACTGAAAATTCACAAAAACGTGGAAAACGGCAAAATATTGCCTAATTCGATGATATTTTGATTAAATCACATAAAGCAAAAGGGGATGATAAACGTCAAAATATTGCTCAATTTGATGATTTTTCGTACGAAACAAAATGCAAGAAAACTTGCTTAAATTGCAATATTATGCGAAATTCTGAGATTTGAAGGCCAAATCACGTATCGTGATACAACGTGAAATAGTATCGAAATATTGGTAAAAATGAATATATTTACGTATTATCAAACTACATGATTAACGTGAAAAAGTCACTATTTTACTAAATTTGAGGATTTTAACTTCAAATCATTGAGCGAGGTTTCGTATTATTTAGATCCAAGAAAAGACATATGACAATGTTGTTTCCAATACAAATGATAAAAAAACAATGTGTTTTCATTAGAATTGACTAAAATGTTCTTGATTTTCCGTTTATATTACTAAGGGAAGATGTACACGTAAAACCGCTCTAATCCGGCTGAAACGTCGATATATGCAATAAAAACCGAACTTCTCCCCTTTTCAATATCTTACTCAGTATTTTAACGAGAAACAAATAGATGATTGAAAATGAAGTATTTAAGGTTATCATCTAATCAATTATGTGTTTGCATCATTTTTATCGTATATATATGAATTAATACCAATAGACTGAAAATTCACAAAAACGTGGAAAACGGCAAAATATTGCCTAATTCGATGATATTTTGTTTAAATCACATAAAGGAAAAGGGGATGATAAACGTCAAAATATTGCTAAATTCGATGATTTTTCGTACGAAACAAAATGCAAGAAAACTTGCTTAAAATGCAATATTATGCGAAATTCTGAGATTTGAAGGCCAAATCAAATATCGTAATACTACATGAAATAGTATCAAAATATTGGTAAAAATAAATATATTTACGTAATATCAAACTACATGATTAACGTGTAAAAAAGTCACTATTTTACCATATTTGAGGATTTTAACTTCAAATCATTGAGCGAGGTTTCGTATTATTTAGATCCAAGAAAAGACATATGACAATGTCCAATACAAATGATAAAAAAAACAATGTATTTTCATTAGAATTAACTAAAATGTTCTTGATTTTCCGTTTATATTACTGAGGGAAGATGTACACGTAAAACCGCTCTAATCCGGCTGAAACGTCGATATATGCAATAAAAACCGAACTTCTCCCCTTTTCAATATCTTACTCAGTATTTTAACGAGAAACAAATAGATGATTGAAAATGAAGTATTTAAGGTTATCATCTAATCAATTATGTGTTTGCATTTTTTTTATCGTATATATAATGAATTAATACCCAAAAATTGAAAATTCACAATAACGTGAAAAAACGGCAAAATATTGCCTAATTTGATGATATTTTGTTTAAATCACATAAAGGAAAAGGGGATGATATGCGTCAAAATATTGCTAAATTCGATGATTTTTCGTACGAAACAAAATGCAAGAAAACTTGCTTAAAATGCAATATTATGCGAAATTCTGAGATTTGAAGGCCAAATCACATATCGTAATACTACATGAAATAGAATCGAAATATTGGTAAAAATGAATATATTTACGTAATATCAAACTACATGATTAACGTGAAAAAGTCACTATTTTACCAAATTTGAGGATTTTAACTTCAAACATTGAGCGAGGTTTCGTATTATTTAGATCCAAGAAAAGACATATGACAATGTTGTTTCCAATACAAATGATAAAAAAACAATGTGTTTTCATTATAATTAACTAAAATGTTCTTGATTTTCCGTTTATATTACCGAGGAAAGATGTACACGTAAAACCGCTCTAATCTGGCTGAAACGTCGATATATGCAATAAAAACCGAACTTCTCCCCTTTTCAATATCTTACTCAGTATTTTAACGAGAACCAAATAGATGATTGAAAATGAAGTATTTAAGGTTATCATCTAATCAATTATGTGTTTGCATTTTTTTTATCGTATATATAATGAATTAATACCCAAAAATTGAAAATTCACAATAACGTGGAAAAACGGCAAAATATTGCCTAATTCGATGATATTTTGTTTAAATCACATAAAGAAAAAGGGGATGATAAACGTCCAAATATTGCTAAATTCGATGATTTTTCGTACGAAACAAAATGCAAGAAAACTTGCTTAAAATGCAGTATTATGCGAAATTCTGAGATTTGAAGGCCAAATCACATATCGTAATACTACATGGAATAGTATCGAAATATTGAAAAAATGAATATATTTACGTAATATCAAACTACATGATTAACGTGAAAAAGTCACTATTTTACCATGTTTGAGGATTTTAACTTCAAATCATTGAGCGAGGTTTCGTATTATTTAGATCCAAGAAAAAACATATGACAATGTTGTTTCCAATACAAATGATAAAAATCAATGTGTTTTCATTAGAATTAACTAAAATGTTCCTGATTTTTAGTGTATATTACCGATGGAAGATGTACACGAAAACCGCTCTATTCCGGCTGAAACGTCGATATATGCAATAAAATCAGAACTTCTCCCACTTTCAATATCTTACTCAGTATTTTAACGAGAAAGAAATAGTTGATTTTAAATGAAGTATTTAAGGTTATTATCTAATCAATTATGCGTTTGCATCATTTTTATCGTATATATAATTAATTAATACCCATAAAGTAAAAATTCACAAAAACGTGGAAAAACGGCAAAATGTTGCCTAATTCGATGATGTTTTGTTTAAATCACATAAAGGAAAAGGGGATGATAAACGTCAAAATATTGCTAAATTCGATGATTTTTCGTACGAAACAAAATGCAAGAAAACTTGCTTAAAATGCAATATTATGCGAAATTCTGAGATTTGAAGGCCAAATCACATATCGTAATACTACATGAAATAGTATCAAAATATTGGTAAAAATAAATATATTTACGTAATATCAAACTACATGATTAACGTGTAAAAAAGTCACTATTTTACCATATTTGAGGATTTTAACTTCAAATCATTGAGCGAGGTTTCGTATTATTTAGATCCAAGAAAAGACATATGACAATGTCCAATACAAATGATAAAAAAACAATGTATTTTCATTAGAATTAACTAAAATGTTCTTGATTTTCCGTTTATATTACTGAGGGAAGATGTACACGTCAAACCGCTCTAATCCGGCTGAAACGTCGATATATGCAATAAAAACCGAACTTCTCCCTTTTTCAATATCTTTCTCAGTATTTTAACGAGAAACAAATAGATGATTGAAAATGAAGTATTTAAGGTTATTATCTAATCAATTATGTGTTTCCATCACTTTTATCGTGTATATATGAATTAATACCCATAGACTGAAAATTCACAAAAACGTGGAAAACGGCAAAATATTGCCTAATTCGATGATATTTTGATTAAATCACATAAAGCAAAAGGGGATGATAAACGTCAAAATATTGCTCAATTTGATGATTTTTCGTACGAAACAAAATGCAAGAAAACTAGCTTAAATTGCAATATTATGCGAAATTCTGAGATTTGAAGGCCAAATCACGTATCGTGATACAACGTGAAATAGTATCGAAATATTGGTAAAAATGAATATATTTACGTATTATCAAACTACATGATTAACGTGAAAAAGTCACTATTTTACTAAATTTGAGGATTTTAACTTCAAATCATTGAGCGAGGTTTCGTATTATTTAGATCCAAGAAAAGACATATGACAATGTTGTTTCCAATACAAATGATA
Organism: Procambarus clarkii; assembly: GCF_040958095.1. NCBI lineage: Eukaryota > Metazoa > Arthropoda > Malacostraca > Decapoda > Cambaridae > Procambarus > Procambarus clarkii. Next base: position 21,561,228 of record NC_091236.1, read on the forward strand.
AAAAAACAATGTGTTTTCATTAGAATTGACTAAAATGTTCTTGATTTTCCGTTTATATTACTAAGGGAAGATGTACACGTAAAACCGCTCTAATCCGGCTGAAACGTCGATATATGCAATAAAAACCGAACTTCTCCCCTTTTCAATATCTTACTCAGTATTTTAACGAGAAACAAATAGATGATTGAAAATGAAGTATTTAAGGTTATCATCTAATCAATTATGTGTTTGCATCATTTTTATCGTATATATATGAATTAATACCAATAGACTGAAAATTCACAAAAACGTGGAAAACGGCAAAATATTGCCTAATTCGATGATATTTTGTTTAAATCACATAAAGGAAAAGGGGATGATAAACGTCAAAATATTGCTAAATTCGATGATTTTTCGTACGAAACAAAATGCAAGAAAACTTGCTTAAAATGCAATATTATGCGAAATTCTTAGATTTGAAGGCCAAATCAAATATCGTAATACTACATGAAATAGTATCAAAATATTGGTAAAAATAAATATATTTACGTAATATCAAACTACATGATTAACGTGTAAAAAAGTCACTATTTTACCATATTTGAGGATTTTAACTTCAAATCATTGAGCGAGGTTTCGTATTATTTAGATCCAAGAAAAGACATATGACAATGTCCAATACAAATGATAAAAAAAACAATGTATTTTCATTAGAATTAACTAAAATGTTCTTGATTTTCCGTTTATATTACTGAGGGAAGATGTACACGTAAAACCGCTCTAATCCGGCTGAAACGTCGATATATGCAATAAAAACCGAACTTCTCCCCTTTTCAATATCTTACTCAGTATTTTAACGAGAAACAAATAGATGATTGAAAATGAAGTATTTAAGGTTATCATCTAATCAATTATGTGTTTGCATTTTTTTTATCGTATATATAATGAATTAATACCCAAAAATTGAAAATTCACAATAACGTGAAAAAACGGCAAAATATTGCCTAATTTGATGATATTTTGTTTAAATCACATAAAGGAAAAGGGGATGATATGCGTCAAAATATTGCTAAATTCGATGATTTTTCGTACGAAACAAAATGCAAGAAAACTTGCTTAAAATGCAATATTATGCGAAATTCTGAGATTTGAAGGCCAAATCACATATCGTAATACTACATGAAATAGAATCGAAATATTGGTAAAAATGAATATATTTACGTAATATCAAACTACATGATTAACGTGAAAAAGTCACTATTTTACCAAATTTGAGGATTTTAACTTCAAACATTGAGCGAGGTTTCGTATTATTTAGATCCAAGAAAAGACATATGACAATGTTGTTTCCAATACAAATGATAAAAAAACAATGTGTTTTCATTATAATTAACTAAAATGTTCTTGATTTTCCGTTTATATTACCGAGGAAAGATGTACACGTAAAACCGCTCTAATCTGGCTGAAACGTCGATATATGCAATAAAAACCGAACTTCTCCCCTTTTCAATATCTTACTCAGTATTTTAACGAGAACCAAATAGATGATTGAAAATGAAGTATTTAAGGTTATCATCTAATCAATTATGTGTTTGCATTTTTTTTATCGTATATATAATGAATTAATACCCAAAAATTGAAAATTCACAATAACGTGGAAAAACGGCAAAATATTGCCTAATTCGATGATATTTTGTTTAAATCACATAAAGAAAAAGGGGATGATAAACGTCAAAATATTGCTAAATTCGATGATTTTTCGTACGAAACAAAATGCAAGAAAACTTGCTTAAAATGCAGTATTATGCGAAATTCTGAGATTTGAAGGCCAAATCACATATCGTAATACTACATGGAATAGTATCGAAATATTGAAAAAATGAATATATTTACGTAATATCAAACTACATGATTAACGTGAAAAAGTCACTATTTTACCATGTTTGAGGATTTTAACTTCAAATCATTGAGCGAGGTTTCGTATTATTTAGATCCAAGAAAAAACATATGACAATGTTGTTTCCAATACAAATGATAAAAATCAATGTGTTTTCATTAGAATTAACTAAAATGTTCCTGATTTTTAGTGTATATTACCGATGGAAGATGTACACGAAAACCGCTCTATTCCGGCTGAAACGTCGATATATGCAATAAAATCAGAACTTCTCCCACTTTCAATATCTTACTCAGTATTTTAACGAGAAAGAAATAGTTGATTTTAAATGAAGTATTTAAGGTTATTATCTAATCAATTATGCGTTTGCATCATTTTTATCGTATATATAATTAATTAATACCCATAAAGTAAAAATTCACAAAAACGTGGAAAAACGGCAAAATGTTGCCTAATTCGATGATGTTTTGTTTAAATCACATAAAGGAAAAGGGGATGATAAACGTCAAAATATTGCTAAATTCGATGATTTTTCGTACGAAACAAAATGCAAGAAAACTTGCTTAAAATGCAATATTATGCGAAATTCTGAGATTTGAAGGCCAAATCACATATCGTAATACTACATGAAATAGTATCAAAATATTGGTAAAAATAAATATATTTACGTAATATCAAACTACATGATTAACGTGTAAAAAAGTCACTATTTTACCATATTTGAGGATTTTAACTTCAAATCATTGAGCGAGGTTTCGTATTATTTAGATCCAAGAAAAGACATATGACAATGTCCAATACAAATGATAAAAAAACAATGTATTTTCATTAGAATTAACTAAAATGTTCTTGATTTTCCGTTTATATTACTGAGGGAAGATGTACACGTAAAACCGCTCTAATCCGGCTGAAACGTCGATATATGCAATAAAAACCGAACTTCTCCCCTTTTCAATATCTTACTCAGTATTTTAACGAGAAACAAATAGATGATTGAAAATGAAGTATTTAAGGTTATCATCTAATCAATTATGTGTTTGCATTTTTTTTATCGTATATATAATGAATTAATACCCAAAAATTGAAAATTCACAATAACGTGAAAAAACGGCAAAATATTGCCTAATTCGATGATATTTTGTTTAAATCACATAAAGGAAAAGGGGATGATATGCGTCAAAATATTGCTAAATTCGATGATTTTTCGTACGAAACAAAATGCAAGAAAACTTGCTTAAAATGCAATATTATGCGAAATTCTGAGATTTGAAGGCCAAATCACATATCGTAATACTACATGAAATAGAATCGAAATATTGGTAAAAATGAATATATTTACGTAATATCAAACTACATGATTAACGTGAAAAAGTCACTATTTTACCAAATTTGAGGATTTTAACTTCAAACATTGAGCGAGGTTTCGTATTATTTAGATCCAAGAAAAGACATATGACAATGTTGTTTCCAATACAAATGATAAAAATCAATGTGTTTTCATTAGAATTAACTAAAATGTTCCTGATTTTTAGTGTATATTACCGATGGAAGATGTACACGAAAACCGCTCTATTCCGGCTGAAACGTCGATATTTGCAATAAAATCAGAACTTCTCCCACTTTCAATATCTTACTCAGTATTTTAACGAGAAAGAAATAGTTGATTTTAAATGAAGTATTTAAGGTTATTATCTAATCAATTATGTGTTTGCATCATTTTTATCGTATATATAATTAATTAATACCCATAAAGTAAAAATTCACAAAAACGTGGAAAAACGGCAAAATGTTGCCTAATTCGATGATGTTTTGTTTAAATCACATAAAGGAAAAGGGGATGATAAACGTCAAAATATTGCTAAATTCGATGATTTTTCGTACGAAACAAAATGCAAGAAAACTTGCTTAAAATGCAATATTATGCGAAATTCTGAGATTCGAAGGCCAAATCACATATCGTGATACTACATGAAATAGTATCGAAATATTGGTAAAAATGAATATATTTGCGTAATATCAAACTACATGATTAACGTGAAAAAGTCACTATTTTACCATATTTGAGGATTTTACCTTCAAATCATAGAGCGAGGTTTCGTATTATTTAGATCCAAGAAAAGACATATGACAATGTTGTTTCCAATACAAATGATAAAAAGCAATGTGTTTTCATTAGAATTTACTAAAATGTTTTTGATTTTCCGTTTATATTACCGAGGGAAGATGTACACGTAAACCGCTCTAATCCGGCTGAAACGTCGATATATGCAATAAAAACCGAACTTCTCCCCTTTTCAATATCTTACTCAGTATTTTAACGAGAAACAAATAGATGATTGAAAATGAAGTATTTAAGGTTATTATCAAATCAATTATGTGTTTGCATCATTTTTATCGTATATATATGAATTAATACCCATAGACTGAAAATTCACAAAAACGTGAAAAACGGCAAAATATTGCCTAATTCGATGATATTTTGTTTAAATCACATAAAGGAAAAGGGGATGATAAACGTCAAAATATTGATAATTCGATGATTTTTCGTACGAAACAAAATGCAAGAAAACTTGCATAAAATGCAATATTATGCGAAATTCTGAGATTTGAAGGCTAAATCACATATCGTAATACTACATGAAATAGAATCGAAATATTGGTAAAAATGAATATATTTACGTAATATCAAACTACATGATTAACGTGAAAAAGTCACTATATTACCAAATTTGAGGATTTTAACTTCAAACATTGAGCGAGGTTTCGTATTATTTAGATCCAAGAAAAGACATATGACAATGTTGTTTCCAATACAAATGATAAAAAAACAATGTGTTTTCATTAGAATTAACTAAAATGTTCTTGATTTTCCGTTTATATTACCGAGGAAAGATTTACACGTAAAACCGCTCTAATCCGGCTGAAACGTCGATATATGCAATAAAAACCGAACTTCTCCCCTTTTCAATATCTTACTCAGTATTTTAACAAGAACCAAATAGATGATTGAAAATGAAGTATTTAAGGTTATCATCTAATCAATTATGTGTTTGCATTTTTTTTATCGTATATATAATGAATTAATACCCAAAAATTGAAAATTCACAATAACGTGGAAAAACGGCAAAATATTGCCTAATTCGATGATATTTTGTTTAAATCACATAAAGAAAAAGGGGATGATAAACGTCAAAATATTGCTAAATTCGATGATTTTTCGTACGAAACAAAATGCAAGAAAACTTGCTTAAAATGCAATATTATGCGAAATTCTGAGATTTGAAGGCCAAATCACATATCGTAATACTACATGAAATAGTATCGAAATATTGGTAAAAATGAGTATATTTACGTAATATCAAACTACATGATTAACATGAAAAAGTCTCTATTTTACCATGTTTGTGGATTTTAACTTCAAATCATTGAGCGAGGTTGCGTATTATTTAGATCCAAGAAAAGACATATGACAATGTTGTTTCCAATACAAATGATAAAAAAACAATGTGTTTTCATTAGAATTAACTAAAATGTTCTTGATTTTCCGTTTATATTACGGAGGGAAAATGTACACGTAAAACCACTCTAATCCGGCTGAAACGTCGAATATGCAATAAAAACCGAACTTCTCCCCCTTTCAATATCTTACTCAGTATTTTAACGAGAAACAAATAGATGATTGAAAATGAAGTATTTAAGGTTATTATCTAATCAATTATGTGTTTGCATCATTTTTATCGTATATGTAATGAATTAATACCCATAAACTGAAAATTCACAAAAACGTGGAAAAACGGCAAAATATTGCCTAATTCGATGATATTTTGTTTAAATCACATAAAGGAGAAGGGATGATAAACGTCAAAATATTGCTAAATTCGATGATTTTTCGTACGAAACAAAATGCAAGAAAACTTGCTTAAAATGCAATATTATGCGAAATTCTGAGATTTGAAGGCCAAATCACATATCGTAATACTACATGGAATAGTATCGAAATATTGATAAAATGAATATATTTACGTAATATCAAACTACATGATTAACGTGAAAAAGTCACTATTTTACCATGTTTGAGGATTTTAACTTCAAATCATTGAGCGAGGTTTCGTATTATTTAGATCCAAGAGAAGACATATGACAATGTTGTTTCCAATACAAATGATAAAAATCAATGTGTTTTCATTAGAATTAACTAAAATGTTCCTGATTTTTAGTGTATATTACCGATGAAAGATGTACACGTAAACCGCTCTATTCCGGCTGAAACGTCGATATATGCAATAAAATCAGAACTTCTCCCACTTTCAATATCTTACTCAGTATTTTAACGAGAAAGAAATAGTTGATTTTAAATGAAGTATTTAAGGTTATTATCAAATCAATTATGTGTTTGCATCATTTTTATCGTATATATATGAATTAATACCCATAGACTGAAAATTCACAAAAACGTGAAAAACGGCAAAATATTGCCTAATTCGATGATATTTTGTTTAAATCACATAAAGGAAAAGGGGATGATAAACGTCAAAATATTGCTAAATTCGATGATTTTTCGTACGAAACAAAATGCAAGAAAACTTGCTTAAAATGCAATATTATGCGAAATTTTGAGATTTGAAGGCTAAATCACATATCGTAATACTACATGAAATAGAATCGAAATATTGGTAAAAATGAATATATTTACATAATATCAAACTACATGATTAACGTGAAAAAGTCACTATTTTACCAAATTTGAGGATTTTAACTTCAAACATTGAGCGAGGTTTCGTATTATTTAGATCCAAGAAAAGACATATGACAATGTTGTTTCCAATACAAATGATAAAAAAAAATGTGTTTTCATTAGAATTAACTAAAATGTTCTTGATTTTCCGTTTATATTACCGAGGAAAGATTTACACGTAAAACCGCTCTAATCCGGCTGAAACGTCGATATATGCAATAAAAACCGAACTTCTCCCCTTTTCAATATCTTACTCAGTATTTTAACAAGAACCAAATAGATGATTGAAAATGAAGTATTTAAGGTTATCATCTAATCAATTATGTGTTTGCATTTTTTTTATCGTATATGTAATGAATTAATACCCAAAAATTGAAAATTCACAATAACGTGGAAAAACGGCAAAATATTGCCTAATTCGATGATATTTTGTTTAAATCACATAAAGAAAAAGGGGATGATAAACGTCAAAATATTGCTAAATTCGATGATTTTTCGTACGAAACAAAATGCAAGAAAACTTGCTTAAAATGCAATATTATGCGAAATTCTGAGATTTGAAGGCCAAATCACATATCGTAATACTACATTAAATAGTATCGAAATATTGGTAAAAATGAGTATATTTACGTAATATCAAACTACATGATTAACATGAAAAAGTCTCTATTTTACCATGTTTGTGGATTTTAACTTCAAATCATTGAGCGAGGTTGCGTATTATTTAGATCCAAGAAAAGACATATGACAATGTTGTTTCCAATTCAAATGATAAAAAAACAATGTGTTTTCATTAGAATTAACTAAAATGTTCTTGATTTTCCGTTTATATTACGGAGGGAAAATGTACACGTAAAACCACTCTAATCCGGCTGAAACGTCGAATATGCAATAAAAACCGAACTTCTCCCCCTTTCAATATCTTACTCAGTATTTTAACGAGAAACAAATAGATGATTGAAAATGAAGTATTTAAGGTTATTATCTAATCAATTATGTGTTTGCATCATTTTTATCGTATATGTAATGAATTAATACCCATAAACTGAAAATTCACAAAAACGTGGAAAAACGGCAAAATATTGCCTAATTCGATGATATTTTGTTTAAATCATATAAAGGAGAAGGGGATGATAAACGTCAAAATATTGCTAAATTCGATGATTTTTCGTACGAAACAAAATGCAAGAAAACTTGCTTAAAATGCAATATTATGCGAAATTCTGAGATTTGAAGGCCAAATCACATATCGTAATACTACATGGAATAGTATCGAAATATTGATAAAATGAATATATTTACGTAATATCAAACTACATGATTAACGTGAAAAAGTCACTATTTTACCATGTTTGAGGATTTTAACTTCAAATCATTGAGCGAGGTTTCGTATTATTTAGATCCAAGAGAAGACATATGACAATGTTGTTTCCAATACAAATGATAAAAAGCAATGTGTTTTCATTAGAATTAACTAAAATGTTCCTGATTTTTAGTGTATATTACCGATGAAAGATGTACACGTAAACCGCTCTATTCCGGCTGAAACGTCGATATATGCAATAAAATCAGAACTTCTCCCACTTTCAATATCTTACTCAGTATTTTAACGAGAAAGAAATAGTTGATTTTAAATGAAGTATTTAAGGTTATTATCAAATCAATTATGTGTTTGCATCATTTTTATCGTATATATATGAATTAATACCCATAGACTGAAAATTCACAAAAACGTGAAAAATGGCAAAATATTGCCTAATTCGATGATATTTTGTTTAAATCACATAAAGGAAAAGGGGTGATAAACGTCAAAATATTGCTAAATTCGATGATTTTTTGTACGAAACAAAATGCAAGAAAACTTGCTTAAAATGCAATATTATGCGAAATTCTGTGATTTGAAGGCCAAATCACGTATCGTGATACTACATGAAATAGTATCGAAATATTGGTAAAAATGAATATATTTACGTAATATCAAACTACATGATTAACGTGAATAAGTCACTATTTTACCAAATTTGAGGATTTTAACTTCAAATCATTGAGCGAGGTTTCGTATTATTTAGATCCAAGAGAAGACATATGACAATGTTGTTTCCAATACAAATGATAAAAATCAATGTGTTTTCATTAGAATTAACTAAAATGTTCCTGATTTTTAGTGTATATTACCGATGGAAGATGTACACGAAAACCGCTCTATTCCGACGGAAACGTCGATATATGCAATAAAATCAGAACTTCTCCCACTTTCAATATCTTACTCAGTATTTTAACGAGAAAGAAATAGTTGATTTTAAATGAAGTATTTAAGGTTATTATCAAATCAATTATGTGTTTGCATCATTTTTATCGTATATATATGAATTAATACCCATAGACTGAAAATTCACAAAAACGTGAAAAACGGCAAAATATTGCCTAATTCGATGATATTTTGTTTAAATCACATAAAGGAAAAGGGGTGATAAACGTCAAAATATTGCTAAATTCGATGATTTTTCGTACGAAACAAAATGCAAGAAAACTTGCTTAAAATGCAATATTATGCGAAATTCTGTGATTTGAAGGCCAAATCACGTATCGTGATACTACATGAAATAGTATCGAAATATTGGTAAAAATGAATATATTTACGTAATATCAAACTACATGATTAACGTGAATAAGTCACTATTTTACCAAATTTGAGGATTTTAACTTCAAATCATTGAGCGAGGTTTCGTATTATTTAGATCCAAGAGAAGACATATGACAATGTTGTTTCCAATACAAATGATAAAAATCAATGTGTTTTCATTAGAATTAACTAAAATGTTCCTGATTTTTAGTGTATATTACCGATGGAAGATGTACACGAAAACCGCTCTATTCCGGCTGAAACGTCGATATATGCAATAAAATCAGAACTTCTCCCCTTTTCAATATCTTACTCAGTATTTTAACGAGAAACAAATAGATGATTGAAAATGAAGTATTTAAGGTTATTATCAAATCAATTATGTGTTTGCATCATTTTTATCGTATATATATGAATTAATACCCATAGACTGAAAATTCACAAAAACGTGAAAAACGGCAAAATATTGCCTAATTCGATGATTTTTCGTACGAAACAAAATGCAAGAAAACTTGCTTAAAATGCAATATTATGCGAAATTCTGAGATTTGAAGGCCAAATCACATATCGTAATACTACATGAAATAGAATCGAAATATTGGTAAAAATGAATATATTTACGTAATATGATTAACGTAATATGATTAACTACATGATTAACGTGAAAAAGTCACTATTTTACCAAATTTGAGGATTTTAACTTCAAACATTGAGCGAGGTTTCGTATTATTTAGATCCAAGAAAAGACATATGACAATGTTGTTTCCAATACAAATGATAAAAAAACAATGTGTTTTCATTAGAATTAACTAAAATGTTCTTGATTTTCCGTTTATGTTACCGAGGAAAAATTTACACGTAAAACCGCTCTAATCCGGCTGAAACGTCGATATATGCAATAAAAACCGAACTTCTCCCCTTTTCAATATCTTACTCAGTATTTTAACAAGAACCAAATAGATGATTGAAAATGAAGTATTTAAGGTTATCATCTAATCAATTATGTGTTTGCATTTTTTTTATCGTATATATAATGAATTAATACCCAAAAATTTAAAATTCACAATAACGTGGAAAAACGGCAAAATATTGCCTAATTCGATGATATTTTGTTTAAATCACATAAAGGAAAAGGGGATGATAAACGTCAAAATATTGCTAAATTCGATGATTTTTCGTACGAAACAAAATGCAAGAAAACTTGCTTAAAATGCAATATTATGCGAAATTCTGAGATTTGAAGGCCAAATCACATATCGTAATACTACATGAAATAGAATCGAAATATTGGTAAAAATGAATATATTTACGTAATATGATTAACGTAATATGATTAACTACATGATTAACGTGAAAAAGTCACTATTTTACCAAATTTGAGGATTTTAACTTCAAACATTGAGCGAGGTTTCGTATTATTTAGATCCAAGAAAAGACATATGACAATGTTGTTTCCAATACAAATGATAAAAAAATAATGTGTTTTCATTAGAATTAACTAAAATGTTCTTGATTTTCCGTTTATGTTAAAGAGGAAAAATTTACACGTAAAACCGCTCTAATCCGGCTGAAACGTCGATATATGCAATAAAAACCGAACTTCTCCCCTTTTCAATATCTTACTCAGTATTTTAACAAGAACCAAATAGATGATTGAAAATGAAGTATTTAAGGTTATCATCTAATCAATTATGTGTTTGCATTTTTTTTATCGTATATATAATGAATTAATACCCAAAAATTTAAAATTCACAATAACGTGGAAAAACGGCAAAATATTGCCTAATTCGATGATATTTTGTTTAAATCACATAAAGAAAAAGGGGATGATAAACGTCAAAATATTGCTAAATTCGATGATTTTTCGTACGAAACAAAATGCAAGAAAACTTGCTTAAAATGCAATATTATGCGAAATTCTGAGATTTGAAGGCCAAATCACATATCGTAATACTACATGAAATAGTATCGAAATATTGGTAAAAATGAGTATATTTACGTAATATCAAACTACATGATTAACATGAAAAAGTCTCTATTTTACCATGTTTGTGAATTTTAACTTCAAATCATTGAGCGAGGTTGCGTATTATTTAGATCCAAGAAAAGACATATGACAATGTTGTTTCCAATACAAATGATAAAAAAACAATGTGTTTTCATTAGAATTAACTAAAATGTTCTTGATTTTCCGTTTATATTACGGAGGGAAAATGTACACGTAAAACCACTCTAATCCGGCTGAAACGTCGAATATGCAATAAAAACCGAACTTCTCCCCCCTTTCAATATCTTACTCAGTATTTTAACGAGAAACAAATAGATGATTGAAAATGAAGTATTTAAGGTTATTATCTAATCAATTATGTGTTTGCATCATTTTTATCGTATATGTAATGAATTAATACCCATAAACTGAAAATTCACAAAAACGTGGAAAAACGGCAAAATATTGCCTAATTCGATGATATTTTGTTTAAATCACATAAAGGAGAAGGGGATGATAAACGTCAAAATATTGCTAAATTGGATGATTTTTCGTACGAAACAAAATGCAAGAAAACTTGCTTAAAATGCAATATTATGCGAAATTCTGAGATTTGAAGGCCAAATCACATATCGTAATACTACATGGAATAGTATCGAAATATTGATAAAATGAATATATTTACGTAATATCAAACTACATGATTAACGTGAAAAAGTCACTATTTTACCATGTTTGAGGATTTTAACTTCAAATCATTGAGCGAGGTTTCGTATTATTTAGATCCAAGAGAAGACATATGACAATGTTGTTTCCAATACAAATGATAAAAAGCAATGTGTTTTCATTAGAATTAACTAAAATGTTCCTGATTTTTAGTGTATATTACCGATGAAAGATGTACACGTAAACCGCTCTATTCCGGCTGAAACGTCGATATATGCAATAAAATCAGAACTTCTCCCACTTTCAATATCTTACTCAGTATTTTAACGAGAAAGAAATAGTTGATTTTAAATGAAGTATTTAAGGTTATTATCAAATCAATTATGTGTTTGCATCATTTTTATCGTATATATATGAATTAATACCCATAGACTGAAAATTCACAAAAACGTGAAAAACGGCAAAATATTGCCTAATTCGATGATATTTTGTTTAAATCACATAAAGGAAAAGGGGTGATAAACGTCAAAATATTGCTAAATTCGATGATTTTTCGTACGAAACAAAATGCAAGAAAACTTGCTTAAAATGCAATATTATGCGAAATTCTGTGATTTGAAGGCCAAATCACGTATCGTGATACTACATGAAATAGTATCGAAATATTGGTAAAAATGAATATATTTACGTAATATCAAACTACATGATTAACGTGAATAAGTCACTATTTTACCAAATTTGAGGATTTTAACTTCAAATCATTGAGCGAGGTTTCGTATTATTTAGATCCAAGAGAAGACATATGACAATGTTGTTTCCAATACAAATGATAAAAATCAATGTGTTTTCATTAGAATTAACTAAAATGTTCCTGATTTTTAGTGTATATTACCGATGGAAGATGTACACGAAAACCGCTCTATTCCGGCTGAAACGTCGATATATGCAATAAAATCAGAACTTCTCCCCTTTTCAATATCTTACTCAGTATTTTAACGAGAAACAAATAGATGATTGAAAATGAAGTATTTAAGGTTATTATCAAATCAATTATGTGTTTGCATCATTTTTATCGTATATATATGAATTAATACCCATAGACTGAAAATTCACAAAAACGTGAAAAACGGCAAAATATTGCCTAATTCGATGATATTTTGTTTAAATCACATAAAGGAAAAGGGGATGATAAACGTCAAAATATTGCTAAATTCGATGATTTTTCGTACGAAACAAAATGCAAGAAAACTTGCTTAAAATGCAATATTATGCGAAATTCTGAGATTTGAAGGCCAAATCACATATCGTAATACTACATGAAATAGAATCGAAATATTGGTAAAAATGAATATATTTACGTAATATGATTAACGTAATATGATTAACTACATGATTAACGTGAAAAAGTCACTATTTTACCAAATTTGAGGATTTTAACTTCAAACATTGAGCGAGGTTTCGTATTATTTAGATCCAAGAAAAGACATATGACAATGTTGTTTCCAATACAAATGATAAAAAAACAATGTGTTTTCATTAGAATTAACTAAAATGTTCTTGATTTTCCGTTTATGTTACCAAGGAAAAATTTACACGTAAAACCGCTCTAATCCGGCTGAAACGTCGATATATGCAATAAAAACCGAACTTCTCCCCTTTTCAATATCTTACTCAGTATTTTAACAAGAACCAAATAGATGATTGAAAATGAAGTATTTAAGGTTATCATCTAATCAATTATGTGTTTGCATTTTTTTTATCGTATATATAATGAATTAATACCCAAAAATTTAAAATTCACAATAACGTGGAAAAACGGCAAAATATTGCCTAATTCGATGATATTTTGTTTAAATCACATAAAGAAAAAGGGGATGATAAACGTCAAAATATTGCTAAATTCGATGATTTTTCGTACGAAACAAAATGCAAGAAAACTTGCTTAAAATGCAATATTATGCGAAATTCTGAGATTTGAAGGCCAAATCACATATCGTAATACTACATGAAATAGTATCGAAATATTGGTAAAAATGAGTATATTTACGTAATATCAAACTACATGATTAACATGAAAAAGTCTCTATTTTACCATGTTTGTGAATTTTAACTTCAAATCATTGAGCGAGGTTGCGTATTATTTAGATCCAAGAAAAGACATATGACAATGTTGTTTCCAATACAAATGATAAAAAAACAATGTGTTTTCATTAGAATTAACTAAAATGTTCTTGATTTTCCGTTTATATTACGGAGGGAAAATGTACACGTAAAACCACTCTAATCCGGCTGAAACGTCGAATATGCAATAAAAACCGAACTTCTCCCCCCTTTCAATATCTTACTCAGTATTTTAACGAGAAACAAATAGATGATTGAAAATGAAGTATTTAAGGTTATTATATAATCAATTATGTGTTTGCATCATTTTTATCGTATATGTAATGAATTAATACCCATAAACTGAAAATTCACAAAAACGTGGAAAAACGGCAAAATATTGCCTAATTCGATGATATTTTGTTTAAATTACATAAAGGAGAAGGGGATGATAAACGTCAAAATATTGCTAAATTCGATGATTTTTCGTACGAAACAAAATGCAAGAAAACTTGCTTAAAATGCAATATTATGCGAAATTCTGAGATTTGAAGGCCAAATCACATATCGTAATACTACATGGAATAGTATCGAAATATTGATAAAATGAATATATTTACGTAATATCAAACTACATGATTAACGTGAAAAAGTCACTATTTTACCATGTTTGAGGATTTTAACTTCAAATCATTGAGCGAGGTTTCGTATTATTTAGATCCAAGAGAAGACATATGACAATGTTGTTTCCAATACAAATGATAAAAATCAATGTGTTTTCATTAGAATTAACTAAAATGTTCCTGATTTTTAGTGTATATTACCGATGAAAGATGTACACGTAAACCGCTCTATTCCGGCTGAAACGTCGATATATGCAATAAAATCAGAACTTCTCCCACTTTCAATATCTTACTCAGTATTTTAACGAGAAAGAAATAGTTGATTTTAAATGAAGTATTTAAGGTTATTATCAAATCAATTATGTGTTTGCATCATTTTTATCGTATATATATGAATTAATACCCATAGACTGAAAATTCACAAAAACGTGAAAAACGGCAAAATATTGCCTAATTCGATGATATTTTGTTTAAATCACATAAAGGAAAAGGGGTGATAAACGTCAAAATATTGCTAAATTCGATGATTTTTCGTACGAAACAAAATGCAAGAAAACTTGCTTAAAATGCAATATTATGCGAAATTCTGTGATTTGAAGGCCAAATCACGTATCGTGATACTACATGAAATAGTATCGAAATATTGGTAAAAATGAATATATTTACGTAATATCAAACTACATGATTAACGTGAATAAGTCACTATTTTACCAAATTTGAGGATTTTAACTTCAAATCATTGAGCGAGGTTTCGTATTATTTAGATCCAAGAGAAGACATATGACAATGTTGTTTCCAATACAAATTATAAAAATCAATGTGTTTTCATTAGAATTAACTAAAATGTTAGTGATTTTTAGTGTATATTACCGATGGAAGATGTACACGAAAACCGCTCTATTCCGGCTGAAACGTCGATATATGCAATAAAATCAGAACTTCTCCCCTTTTCAATATCTTACTCAGTATTTTAACGAGAAACAAATAGATGATTGAAAATGAAGTATTTAAGGTTATTATCAAATCAATTATGTGTTTGCATCATTTTTATCGTATATATATGAATTAATACCCATAGACTGAAAATTCACAAAAACGTGAAAAACGGCAAAATATTGCCTAATTCGATGATTTTTCGTACGAAACAAAATGCAAGAAAACTTGCTTAAAATGCAATATTATGCGAAATTCTGAGATTTGAAGGCCAAATCACATATCGTAATACTACATGAAATAGAAACGAAATATTGGTAAAAATGAATATATTTACGTAATATGATTAACGTAATATGATTAACTACATGATTAACGTGAAAAAGTCACTATTTTACCAAATTTGAGGATTTTAACTTCAAACATTGAGCGAGGTTTCGTATTATTTAGATCCAAGAAAAGACATATGACAATGTTGTTTCCAATACAAATGATAAAAAAACAATGTGTTTTCATTAGAATTAACTAAAATGTTCTTGATTTTCCGTTTATGTTACCGAGGAAAAATTTACACGTAAAACCGCTCTAATCCGGCTGAAACGTCGATATATGCAATAAAAACCGAACTTCTCCCCTTTTCAATATCTTACTCAGTATTTTAACAAGAACCAAATAGATGATTGAAAATGAAGTATTTAAGGTTATCATCTAATCAATTATGTGTTTGCATTTTTTTTATCGTATATATAATGAATTAATACCCAAAAATTTAAAATTCACAATAACGTGGAAAAACGGCAAAATATTGCCTAATTCGATGATATTTTGTTTAAATCACATAAAGGAAAAGGGGATGATAAACGTCAAAATATTGCTAAATTCGATGATTTTTCGTACGAAACAAAATGCAAGAAAACTTGCTTAAAATGCAATATTATGCGAAATTCTGAGATTTGAAAGCCAAATCACATATCGTAATACTACATGAAATAGAATCGAAATATTGGTAAAAATGAATATATTTACGTAATATGATTAACGTAATATGATTAACTACATGATTAACGTGAAAAAGTCACTATTTTACCAAATTTGAGGATTTTAACTTCAAACATTGAGCGAGGTTTCGTATTATTTAGATCCAAGAAAAGATATATGACAATGTTGTTTCCAATACAAATGATAAAAAAACAATGTGTTTTCATTAGAATTAACTAAAATGTTCTTGATTTTCCGTTTATGTTACCGAGGAAAAATTTACACGTAAAACCGCTCTAATCCGGCTGAAATGTCGATATATGCAATAAAAACCGAACTTCTCCCCTTTTCAATATCTTACTCAGTATTTTAACAAGAACCAAATAGATGATTGAAAATGAAGTATTTAAGGTTATCATCTAATCAATTATGTGGTTGCATTTTTTTTATCGTATATATAATGAATTAATACCCAAAAATTTAAAATTCACAATAACGTGGAAAAACGGCAAAATATTGCCTAATTCGATGATATTTTGTTTAAATCACATAAAGAAAAAGGGGATGATAAACGTCAAAATATTGCTAAATTCGATGATTTTTCGTACGAAACAAAATGCAAGAAAACTTGCTTAAAATGCAATATTATGCGAAATTCTGAGATTTGAAGGCCAAATCACATATCGTAATACTACATGAAATAGTATCGAAATATTGGTAAAAATGAGTATATTTACGTAATATCAAACTACATGATTAACATGAAAAAGTCTCTATTTTACCATGTTTGTGAATTTTAACTTCAAATCATTGAGCGAGGTTGCGTATTATTTAGATCCAAGAAAAGACATATGACAATGTTGTTTCCAATACAAATGATAAAAAAACAATGTGTTTTCATTAGAATTAACTAAAATGTTCTTGATTTTCCGTTTATATTACGGAGGGAAAATGTACACGTAAAACCACTCTAATCCGGCTGAAACGTCGAATATGCAATAAAAACCGAACTTCTCCCCCCTTTCAATATCTTACTCAGTATTTTAACGAGAAACAAATAGATGATTGAAAATGAAGTATTTAAGGTTATTATCTAATCAATTATGTGTTTGCATCATTTTTATCGTATATGTAATGAATTAATACCCATAAACTGAAAATTCACAAAAACGTGGAAAAACGGCAAAATATTGCCTAATTCGATGATATTTTGTTTAAATCACATAAAGGAGAAGGGGATGATAAACGTCAAAATATTGCTAAATTCGATGATTTTTCGTACGAAACAAAATGCAAGAAAACTTGCTTAAAATGCAATATTATGCGAAATTCTGAGATTTGAAGGCCAAATCACATATCGTAATACTACATGGAATAGTATCGAAATATTGATAAAATGAATATATTTACGTAATATCAAACTACATGATTAACGTGAAAAAGTCACTATTTTACCATGTTTGAGGATTTTAACTTCAAATCATTGAGCGAGGTTTCGTATTATTTAGATCCAAGAGAAGACATATGACAATGTTGTTTCCAATACAAATGATAAAAATCAATGTGTTTTCATTAGAATTAACTAAAATGTTCCTAATTTTTAGTGTATATTACCGATGAAAGATGTACACGTAAACCGCTCTATTCCGGCTGAAACGTCGATATATGCAATAAAATCAGAACTTCTCCCACTTTCAATATCTTACTCAGTATTTTAACGAGAAAGAAATAGTTGATTTTAAATGAAGTATTTAAGGTTATTATCAAATCAATTATGTGTTTGCATCATTTTTATCGTATATATATGAATTAATACCCATAGACTGAAAATTCACAAAAACGTGAAAAACGGCAAAATATTGCCTAATTCGATGATATTTTGTTTAAATCACATAAAGGAAAAGGGGTGATAAACGTCAAAATATTGCTAAATTCGATGATTTTTCGTACGAAACAAAATGCAAGAAAACTTGCTTAAAATGCAATATTATGCGAAATTCTGTGATTTGAAGGCCAAATCACGTATCGTGATACTACATGAAATAGTATCGAAATATTGGTAAAAATGAATATATTTACGTAATATCAAACTACATGATTAACGTGAATAAGTCACTATTTTACCAAATTTGAGGATTTTAACTTCAAATCATTGAGCGAGGTTTCGTATTATTTAGATCCAAGAGAAGACATATGACAATGTTGTTTCCAATACAAATGATAAAAATCAATGTGTTTTCATTAGAATTAACTAAAATGTTCCTGATTTTTAGTGTATATTACCGATGGAAGATGTACACGAAAACCGCTCTATTCCGGCTGAAACGTCGATATATGCAATAAAATCAGAACTTCTCCCCTTTTCAATATCTTACACTGTATTTTAACGAGAAACAAATAGATGATTGAAAATGAAGTATTTAAGATTATTATCAAATCAATTATGTGTTTGCATCATTTTTATCGTATATATATGAATTAATACCCATAGACTGAAAATTCACAAAAACGTGAAAAACGGCAAAATATTGCCTAATTCGATGATATTTTGTTTAAATCACATAAAGGAAAAGGGGATGATAAACGTCAAAATATTGCTAAATTCGATGATTTTTCGTACGAAACAAAATGCAAGAAAACTTGCTTAAAATGCAATATTATGCGAAATTCTGAGATTTGAAGGCCAAATCACATATCGTAATACTACATGAAATAGAATCGAAATATTGGTAAAAATGAATATATTTACGTAATATGATTAACGTAATATGATTAACTACATGATTAACGTGAAAAAGTCACTATTTTACCAAATTTGAGGATTTTAACTTCAAACATTGAGCGAGGTTTCGTATTATTTAGATCCAAGAAAAGACATATGACAATGTTGTTTCCAATACAAATGATAAAAAAACAATGTGTTTTCATTAGAATTAACTAAAATGTTCTTGATTTTCCGTTTATGTTACCAAGGAAAAATTTACACGTAAAACCGCTCTAATCCGGCTGAAACGTCGATATATGCAATAAAAACCGAACTTCTCCCCTTTTCAATATCTTACTCAGTATTTTAACAAGAACCAAATAGATGATTGAAAATGAAGTATTTAAGGTTATCATCTAATCAATTATGTGTTTGCATTTTTTTTATCGTATATATAATGAATTAATACCCAAAAATTTAAAATTCACAATAACGTGGAAAAACGGCAAAATATTGCCTAATTCGATGATATTTTGTTTAAATCACATAAAGAAAAAGGGGATGATAAACGTCAAAATATTGCTAAATTCGATGATTTTTCGTACGAAACAAAATGCAAGAAAACTTGCTTAAAATGCAATATTATGCGAAATTCTGAGATTTGAAGGCCAAATCACATATCGTAATACTACATGAAATAGTATCGAAATATTGGTAAAAATGAGTATATTTACGTAATATCAAACTACATGATTAACATGAAAAAGTCTCTATTTTACCATGTTTGTGAATTTTAACTTCAAATCATTGAGCGAGGTTGCGTATTATTTAGATCCAAGAAAAGACATATGACAATGTTGTTTCCAATACAAATGATAAAAAAACAATGTGTTTTCATTAGAATTAACTAAAATGTTCTTGATTTTCCGTTTATATTACGGAGGGAAAATGTACACGTAAAACCACTCTAATCCGGCTGAAACGTCGAATATGCAATAAAAACCGATCTTCTCCCCCCTTTCAATATCTTACTCAGTATTTTAACGAGAAACAAATAGATGATTGAAAATGAAGTATTTAAGGTTATTATCTAATCAATTATGTGTTTGCATCATTTTTATCGTATATGTAATGAATTAATACCCATAAACTGAAAATTCACAAAAACGTGGAAAAACGGCAAAATATTGCCTAATTCGATGATATTTTGTTTAAATCACATAAAGGAGAAGGGGATGATAAACGTCAAAATATTGCTAAATTCGATGATTTTTCGTACGAAACAAAATGCAAGAAAACTTGCTTAAAATGCAATATTATGCGAAATTCTGAGATTTGAAGGCCAAATCACATATCGTAATACTACATGGAATAGTATCGAAATATTGATAAAATGAATATATTTACGTAATATCAAACTACATGATTAACGTGAAAAAGTCACTATTTTACCATGTTTGAGGATTTTAACTTCAAATCATTGAGCGAGGTTTCGTATTATTTAGATCCAAGAGAAGACATATGACAATGTTGTTTCCAATACAAATGATAAAAATCAATGTGTTTTCATTAGAATTAACTAAAATGTTCCTGATTTTTAGTGTATATTACCGATGAAAGATGTACACGTAAACCGCTCTATTCCGGCTGAAACGTCGATATATGCAATAAAATCAGAACTTCTCCCACTTTCAATATCTTACTCAGTATTTTAACGAGAAAGAAATAGTTGATTTTAAATGAAGTATTTAAGGTTATTATCTAATCAATTATGTGTTTGCATCATTTTTATCGTATATATATGAATTAATACCCATAGACTGAAAATTCACAAAAACGTGAAAAACGGCAAAATATTGCCTAATTCGATGATATTTTGTTTAAATCACATAAAGGAAAAGGGGTGATAAACGTCAAAATATTGCTAAATTCGATGATTTTTCGTACGAAACAAAATGCAAGAAAACTTGCTTAAAATGCAATATTATGCGAAATTCTGTGATTTGAAGGCCAAATCACGTATCGTGATACTACATGAAATAGTATCGAAATATTGGTAAAAATGAATATATTTACGTAATATCAAACTACATGATTAACGTGAATAAGTCACTATTTTACCAAATTTGAGGATTTTAACTTCAAATCATTGAGCGAGGTTTCGTATTATTTAGATCCAAAAGAAGACATATGACAATGTTGTTTCCAATACAAATGATAAAAATCAATGTGTTTTCATTAGAATTAACTAAAATGTTCCTGATTTTTAGTGTATATTACCGATGGAAGATGTACACGAAAACCGCTCTATTCCGGCTGAAACGTCGATATATGCAATAAAATCAGAACTTCTCCCCATTTCAATATCTTACTCAGTATTTTAACGAGAAACAAATAGATGATTGAAAATGAAGTATTTAAGGTTATTATCAAATCAATTATGTGTTTGCATCATTTTTATCGTATATATATGAATTAATACCCATAGACTGAAAATTCACAAAAACGTGAAAAACGGCAAAATATTGCCTAATTCGATGATATTTTGTTTAAATCACATAAAGGAAAAGGGGATGATAAACGTCAAAATATTGCTAAATTCGATGATTTTTCGTACGAAACAAAATGCAAGAAAACTTGCTTAAAATGCAATATTATGCGAAATTCTGAGATTTGAAGGCCAAATCACATATCGTAATACTACATGAAATAGAATCGAAATATTGGTAAAAATGAATATATTTACGTAATATGATTAACGTAATATGATTAACTACATGATTAACGTGAAAAAGTCACTATTTTACCAAATTTGAGGATTTTAACTTCAAACATTGAGCGAGGTTTCGTATTATTTAGATCCAAGAAAAGACATATGACAATGTTGTTTCCAATACAAATGATAAAAAAACAATGTGTTTTCATTAGAATTAACTAAAATGTTCTTGATTTTCCGTTTATGTTACCGAGGAAAGATTTACACGTAAAACCGCTCTAATCCGGCTGAAACGTCGATATATGCAATAAAAACCGAACTTCTCCCCTTTTCAATATCTTACTCAGTATTTTAACAAGAACCAAATAGATGATTGAAAATGAAGTATTTAAGGTTATCATCTAATCAATTATGTGTTTGCATTTTTTTTATCGTATATATAATGAATTAATACCCAAAAATTGAAAATTCACAATAACGTGGAAAAACGGCAAAATATTGCCTAATTCGATGATATTTTGTTTAAATCACATAAAGAAAAAGGGGATGATAAACGTCAAAATATTGCTAAATTCGATGATTTTTCGTACGAAACAAAATGCAAGAAAACTTGCTTAAAATGCAATATTATGCGAAATTCTGAGATTTGAAGGCCAAATCACATATCGTAATACTACATGAAATACTATCGAAATATTGGTAAAAATGAGTATATTTACGTAATATCAAACTTCATGATTAACATGAAAAAGTCTCTATTTTACCATGTTTGTGAATTTTAACTTCAAATCATTGAGCGAGGTTGCGTATTATTTAGATCCAAGAAAAGACATATGACAATGTTGTTTCCAATACAAATGATAAAAAAACAATGTGTTTTCATTAGAATTAACTAAAATGTTCTTGATTTTCCGTTTATATTACGGAGGGAAAATGTACACGTAAAACCACTCTAATCCGGCTGAAACGTCGAATATGCAATAAAAACCGATCTTCTCCCCCCTTTCAATATCTTACTCAGTATTTTAACGAGAAACAAATAGATGATTGAAAATGAAGTATTTAAGGTTATTATCTAATCAATTATGTGTTTGCATCATTTTTAACGTATATGTAATGAATTAATACCCATAAACTGAAAATTCACAAAAACGTGGAAAAACGGCAAAATATTGCCTAATTCGATGATATTTTGTTTAAATCACATAAAGGAGAAGGGGATGATAAACGTCAAAATATTGCTAAATTCGATGATTTTTCGTACGAAACAAAATGCAAGAAAACTTGCTTAAAATGCAATATTATGCGAAATTCTGAGATTTGAAGGCCAAATCACATATCGTAATACTACATGGAATAGTATCGAAATATTGATAAAATGAATATATTTACGTAATATCAAACTACATGATTAACGTGAAAAAGTCACTATTTTACCATGTTTGAGGATTTTAACTTCAAATCATTGAGCGAGGTTTCGTATTATTTAGATCCAAGAGAAGACATATGACAATGTTGTTTCCAATACAAATGATAAAAATCAATGTGTTTTCATTAGAATTAACTAAAATGTTCCTGATTTTTAGTGTATATTACCGATGAAAGATGTACACGTAAACCGCTCTATTCCGGCTGAAACGTCGATATATGCAATAAAATCAGAACTTCTCCCACTTTCAATATCTTACTCAGTATTTTAACGAGAAAGAAATAGTTGATTTTAAATGAAGTATTTAAGGTTATTATCAAATCAATTATGTGTTTGCATCATTTTTATCGTATATATATGAATTATTACCCATAGACTGAAAATTCACAAAAACGTGAAAAACGGCAAAATATTGCCTAATTCGATGATATTTTGTTTAAATCACATAAAGGAAAAGGGGTGATAAACGCCAAAATATTGCTAAATTCGATGATTTTTCGTACGAAACAAAATGCAAGAAAACTTGCTTAAAATGCAATATTATGCGAAATTCTGTGATTTGAAGGCCAAATCACGTATCGTGATACTACATGAAATAGTATCGAAATATTGGTAAAAATGAATATATTTACGTAATATCAAACTACATGATTAACGTGAATAAGTCACTATTTTACCAAATTTGAGGATTTTAACTTCAAATCATTGAGCGAGGTTTCGTATTATTTAGATCCAAGAGAAGACATATGACAATGTTGTTTCCAATACAAATGATAAAAATCAATGTGTTTTCATTAGAATTAACTAAAATGTTCCTGATTTTTAGTGTATATTACCGATGGAAGATGTACACGAAAACCGCTCTATTCCGGCTGAAACGTCGATATATGCAATAAAATCAGAACTTCTCCCACTTTCAATATCTTACTCAGTATTTTAACGAGAAAAAAATAGTTGATTTTAAATGAAGTATTTAAGGTTATTATCTAATCAATTATGTGTTTGCATCATTTTTATCGTATATATAATTAATTAATACCCATAAACTAAAAATTCACAAAAACGTGGAAAAACGGCAAAATGTTGCCTAATTCGATGATGCTTTGTTTAAATCACATAAAGGAAAAGGGGATGATAAACGTCAAAATATTGCTAAATTCGATGATTTTTCGTACGAAACAAAATGCAAGAAAACTTGCTTAAAATGCAATATTATGCGAAATTCTGAGACTCGAAGGCCAAATCACATATCGTGATACTACATGAAATAGTATCGAAATATTGGTTAAAATGAATATATTTGCGTAATATCAAACTACATGATTAACGTGAAAAAGTCACTATTTTACCATATTTGAGGATTTTACCTTCAAATCATAGAGCGAGGTTTCGTATTATTTAGATCCAAGAAAAGACATATGACAATGTTGTTTCCAATACAAATGATAAAAAGCAATGTGTTTTCATTAGAATTTACTAAAATGTTTTTGATTTTCCGTTTATATTACCGAGGGAAGATGTACACGTAAACCGCTCTAATCCGGCTGAAACGTCGATATATGCAATAAAAACCGAACTTCTCCCCTTTTCAATATCTTACTCAGTATTTTAACGAGAAACAAATAGATGATTGAAAATGAAGTATTTAAGGTTATTATCAAATCAATTATGTGTTTGCATCATTTTTATCGTATATATATGAATTAATACCCATAGACTGAAAATTCACAAAAACGTGAAAAACGGCAAAATATTGCCTAATTCGATGATATTTTGTTTAAATCACATAAAGGAAAAGGGGATGATAAACGTCAAAATATTGCTAAATTCGATGATTTTTCGTACGAAACAAAATGCAAGAAAACTTGCTTAAAATGCAATATTATGCGAAATTCTGAGATTTGAAGGCCAAATCACATATCGTAATACTACATGAAATAGAATCGAAATATTGGTAAAAATGAATATATTTACGTAATATGATTAACGTAATATGATTAACTACATGATTAACGTGAAAAAGTCACTATTTTACCAAATTTGAGGATTTTAACTTCAAACATTGAGCGAGGTTTCGTATTATTTAGATCCAAGAAAAGACATATGACAATGTTGTTTCCAATACAAATGATAAAAAAACAATGTGTTTTCATTAGAATTAACTAAAATGTTCTTGATTTTCCGTTTATGTTACCGAGGAAAGATTTACACGTAAAACCGCTCTAATCCGGCTGAAACGTCGATATATGCAATAAAAACCGAACTTCTCCCCTTTTCAATATCTTACTCAGTATTTTAACAAGAACCAAATAGATGATTGAAAATGAAGTATTTAAGGTTATCATCTAATCAATTATGTGTTTGCATTTTTTTTATCGTATATATAATGAATTAATACCCAAAAATTTAAAATTCACAATAACGTGGAAAAACGGCAAAATATTGCCTAATTCGATGATATTTTGTTTAAATCACATAAAGAAAAAGGGGATGATAAACGTCAAAATATTGCTAAATTCGATGATTTTTCGTACGAAACAAAATGCAAGAAAACTTGCTTAAAATGCAATATTATGCGAAATTCTGAGATTTGAAGGCCAAATCACATATCGTAATACTACATGAAATAGTATCGAAATATTGGTAAAAATGAGTATATTTACGTAATATCAAACTACATGATTAACATGAAAAAGTCTCTATTTTACCATGTTTGTGAATTTTAACTTCAAATCATTGAGCGAGGTTGCGTATTATTTAGATCCAAGAAAAGACATATGACAATGTTGTACCCCAATACAAATGATAAAAAAACAATGTGTTTTCATTAGAATTAACTAAAATGTTCTTGATTTTCCGTTTATATTACGGAGGGAAAATGTACACGTAAAACCACTCTAATCCGGCTGAAACGTCGAATATGCAATAAAAACCGAACTTCTCCCCCCTTTCAATATCTTACTCAGTATTTTAACGAGAAACAAATAGATGATTGAAAATGAAGTATTTAAGGTTATTATCTAATCAATTATGTGTTTGCATCATTTTTATCGTATATGTAATGAATTAATACCCATAAACTGAAAATTCACAAAAACGTGGAAAAACGGCAAAATATTGCCTAATTCGATGATATTTTGTTTAAATCACATAAAGGAGAAGGGGATGATAAACGTCAAAATATTGCTAAATTCGATGATTTTTCGTACGAAACAAAATGCAAGAAAACTTGCTTAAAATGCAATATTATGCGAAATTCTGAGATTTGAAGGCCAAATCACATATCGTAATACTACATGGAATAGTATCGAAATATTGATAAAATGAATATATTTACGTAATATCAAACTACATGATTAACGTGAAAAAGTCACTATTTTACCATGTTTGAGGATTTTAACTTCAAATCATTGAGCGAGGTTTCGTATTATTTAGATCCAAGAGAAGACATATGACAATGTTGTTTCCAATACAAATGATAAAAATCAATGTGTTTTCATTAGAATTAACTAAAATGTTCCTGATTTTTAGTGTATATTACCGATGAAAGATGTACACGTAAACCGCTCTATTCCGGCTGAAACGTCGATATATGCAATAAAATCAGAACTTCTCCCACTTTCAATATCTTACTCAGTATTTTAACGAGAAAGAAATAGTTGATTTTAAATGAAGTATTTAAGGTTATTATCAAATCAATTATGTGTTTGCATCATTTTTATCGTATATATATGAATTAATACCCATAGACTGAAAATTCACAAAAACGTGAAAAACGGCAAAATATTGCCTAATTCGATGATATTTTGTTTAAATCACATAAAGGAAAAGGGGTGATAAACGTCAAAATATTGCTAAATTCGATGATTTTTCGTACGAAACAAAATGCAAGAAAACTTGCTTAAAATGCAATATTATGCGAAATTCTGTGATTTGAAGGCCAAATCACGTATCGTGATACTACATGAAATAGTATCGAAATATTGGTAAAAATGAATATATTTACGTAATATCAAACTACATGATTAACGTGAATAAGTCACTATTTTACCAAATTTGAGGATTTTAACTTCAAATCATTGAGCGAGGTTTCGTATTATTTAGATCCAAGAGAAGACATATGACAATGTTGTTTCCAATACAAATGATAAAAATCAATGTGTTTTCATTAGAATTAACTAAAATGTTCCTGATTTTTAGTGTATATTACCGATGGAAGATGTACACGAAAACCGCTCTATTCCGGCTGAAACGTCGATATATGCAATAAAATCAGAACTTCTCCCACTTTCAATATCTTACTCAGTATTTTAACGAGAAAAAAATAGTTGATTTTAAATGAAGTATTTAAGATTATTATCTAATCAATTATGTGTTTGCATCATTTTTATCGTATATATAATTAATTAATACCCATAAACTAAAAATTCACAAAAACGTGGAAAAACGGCAAAATGTTGCCTAATTCGATGATGCTTTGTTTAAATCACATAAAGGAAAAGGGGATGATAAACGTCAAAATATTGCTAAATTCGATGATTTTTCGTACGAAACAAAATGCAAGAAAACTTGCTTAAAATGCAATATTATGCGAAATTCTGAGATTCGAAGGCCAAATAACATATCGTGATACTACATGAAATAGTATCGAAATATTGGTTAAAATGAATATATTTGCGTAATATCAAACTACATGATTAACGTGAAAAAGTTACTATTTTACCATATTTGAGGATTTTACCTTCAAATCATAGAGCGAGGTTTCGTATTATTTAGATCCAAGATAAGACATATGACAATGTTGTTTCCAATACAAATGATAAAAAGCAATGTGTTTTCATTAGAATTTACTAAAATGTTTTTGATTTTCCGTTTATATTACCGAGGGAAGATGTACACGTAAACCGCTCTAATCCGGCTGAAACGTCGATATATGCAATAAAAACCGAACTTCTCCCCTTTTCAATATCTTACTCAGTATTTTAACGAGAAACAAATAGATGATTGAAAATGAAGTATTTAAGGTTATTATCAAATCAATTATGTGTTTGCATCATTTTTATCGTATATATATGAATTAATACCCATAGACTGAAAATTCACAAAAACGTGAAAAACGGCAAAATATTGCCTAATTCGATGATATTTTGTTTAAATCACATAAAGGAAAAGGGGATGATAAACGTCAAAATATTGCTAAATTCGATGATTTTTCGTACGAAACAAAATGCAAGAAAACTTGCTTAAAATGCAATATTATGCGAAATTCTGAGATTTGAAGGCCAAATCACATATCGTAATACTACATGAAATAGAATCGAAATATTGGTAAAAATGAATATATTTACGTAATATGATTAACGTAATATGATTAACTACATGATTAACGTGAAAAAGTCACTATTTTACCAAATTTGAGGATTTTAACTTCAAACATTGAGCGAGGTTTCGTATTATTTAGATCCAAGAAAAGACATATGACAATGTTGTTTCCAATACAAATGATAAAAAAACAATGTGTTTTCATTAGAATTAACTAAAATGTTCTTGATTTTCCGTTTATGTTACCGAGGAAAGATTTACACGTAAAACCGCTCTAATCCGGCTGAAACGTCGATATATGCAATAAAAACCGAACTTCTCCCCTTTTCAATATCTTACTCAGTATTTTAACAAGAACCAAATAGATGATTGAAAATGAAGTATTTAAGGTTATCATCTAATCAATTATGTGTTTAGATTTTTTTTATCGTATATATAATGAATTAATACCCAAAAATTTAAAATTCACAATAACGTGGAAAAACGGCAAAATATTGCCTAATTCGATGATATTTTGTTTAAATCACATAAAGAAAAAGGGGATGATAAACGTCAAAATATTGCTAAATTCGATGATTTTTCGTACGAAACAAAATGCAAGAAAACTTGCTTAAAATGCAATATTATGCGAAATTCTGAGATTTGAAGGCCAAATCACATATCGTAATACTACATGAAATAGTATCGAAATATTGGTAAAAATGAGTATATTTACGTAATATCAAACTACATGATTAACATGAAAAAGTCTCTATTTTACCATGTTTGTGAATTTTAACTTCAAATCATTGAGCGAGGTTGCGTATTATTTAGATCCAAGAAAAGACATATGACAATGTTGTTTCCAATACAAATGATAAAAAAACAATGTGTTTTCATTAGAATTAACTAAAATGTTCTTGATTTTCCGTTTATATTACGGAGGGAAAATGTACACGTAAAACCACTCTAATCCGGCTGAAACGTCGAATATGCAATAAAAACCGAACTTCTCCCCCCTTTCAATATCTTACTCAGTATTTTAACGAGAAACAAATAGATGATTGAAAATGAAGTATTTAAGGTTATTATCTAATCAATTATGTGTTTGCATCATTTTTATCGTATATGTAATGAATTAATACCCATAAACTGAAAATTCACAAAAACGTGGAAAAACGGCAAAATATTGCCTAATTCGATGATATTTTGTTTAAATCACATAAAGGAGAAGGGGATGATAAACGTCAAAATATTGCTAAATTCGATGATTTTTCGTACGAAACAAAATGCAAGAAAACTTGCTTAAAATGCAATATTATGCGAAATTCTGAGATTTGAAGGCCAAATCACATATCGTAATACTACATGGAATAGTATCGAAATATTGATAAAATGAATATATTTACGTAATATCAAACTACATGATTAACGTGAAAAAGTCACTATTTTACCATGTTTGAGGATTTTAACTTCAAATCATTGAGCGAGGTTTCGTATTATTTAGATCCAAGAGAAGACATATGACAATGTTGTTTCCAATACAAATGATAAAAATCAATGTGTTTTCATTAGAATTAACTAAAATGTTCCTGATTTTTAGTGTATATTACCGATGAAAGATGTACACGTAAACCGCTCTATTCCGGCTGAAACGTCGATATATGCAATAAAATCAGAACTTCTCCCACTTTCAATATCTTACTCAGTATTTTAACGAGAAAGAAATAGTTGATTTTAAATGAAGTATTTAAGGTTATTATCAAATCAATTATGTGTTTGCATCATTTTTATCGTATATATATGAATTAATACCCATAGACTGAAAATTCACAAAAACGTGAAAAACGGCAAAATATTGCCTAATTCGATGATATTTTGTTTAAATCACATAAAGGAAAAGGGGTGATAAACGTCAAAATATTGCTAAATTCGATGATTTTTCGTACGAAACAAAATGCAAGAAAACTTGCTTAAAATGCAATATTATGCGAAATTCTGTGATTTGAAGGCCAAATCACGTATCGTGATACTACATGAAATAGTATCGAAATATTGGTAAAAATGAATATATTTACGTAATATCAAACTACATGATTAACGTGAATAAGTCACTATTTTACCAAATTTGAGGATTTTAACTTCAAATCATTGAGCGAGGTTTCGTATTATTTAGATCCAAGAGAAGACATATGACAATGTTGTTTCCAATACAAATGATAAAAATCAATGTGTTTTCATTAGAATTAACTAAAATGTTCCTGATTTTTAGTGTATATTACCGATGGAAGATGTACACGAAAACCGCTCTATTCCGGCTGAAACGTCGATATATGCAATAAAATCAGAACTTCTCCCACTTTCAATATCTTACTCAGTATTTTAACGAGAAAAAAATAGTTGATTTTAAATGAAGTATTTAAGATTATTATCTAATCAATTATGTGTTTGCATCATTTTTATCGTATATATAATTAATTAATACCCATAAACTAAAAATTCACAAAAACGTGGAAAAACGGCAAAATGTTGCCTAATTCGATGATGCTTTGTTTAAATCACATAAAGGAAAAGGGGATGATAAACGTCAAAATATTGCTAAATTCGATGATTTTTCGTACGAAACAAAATGCAAGAAAACTTGCTTAAAATGCAATATTATGCGAAATTCTGAGATTCGAAGGCCAAATAACATATCGTGATACTACATGAAATAGTATCGAAATATTGGTTAAAATGAATATATTTGCGTAATATCAAACTACATGATTAACGTGAAAAAGTTACTATTTTACCATATTTGAGGATTTTACCTTCAAATCATAGAGCGAGGTTTCGTATTATTTAGATCCAAGAAAAGACATATGACAATGTTGTTTCCAATACAAATGATAAAAAGCAATGTGTTTTCATTAGAATTTACTAAAATGTTTTTGATTTTACGTTTATATTACCGAGGGAAGATGTACACGTAAACCGCTCTAATCCGGCTGAAACGTCGATATATGCAATAAAAACCGAACTTCTCCCCTTTTCAATATCTTACTCAGTATTTTAACGAGAAACAAATAGATGATTGAAAATGAAGTATTTAAGGTTATTATCAAATCAATTATGTGTTTGCATCATTTTTATCGTATATATATGAATTAATACCCATAGACTGAAAATTCACAAAAACGTGAAAAACGGCAAAATATTGCCTAATTCGATGATATTTTGTTTAAATCACATAAAGGAAAAGGGGATGATAAACGTCAAAATATTGCTAAATTCGATGATTTTTCGTACGAAACAAAATGCAAGAAAACTTGCTTAAAATGCAATATTATGCGAAATTCTGAGATTTGAAGGCCAAATCACATATCGTAATACTACATGAAATAGAATCGAAATATTGGTAAAAATGAATATATTTACGTAATATGATTAACGTAATATGATTAACTACATGATTAACGTGAAAAAGTCACTATTTTACCAAATTTGAGGATTTTAACTTCAAACATTGAGCGAGGTTTCGTATTATTTAGATCCAAGAAAAGACATATGACAATGTTGTTTCCAATACAAATGATAAAAAAACAATGTGTTTTCATTAGAATTAACTAAAATGTTCTTGATTTTCCGTTTATGTTACCGAGGAAAGATTTACACGTAAAACCGCTCTAATCCGGCTGAAACGTCGATATATGCAATAAAAACCGAACTTCTCCCCTTTTCAATATCTTACTCAGTATTTTAACAAGAACCAAATAGATGATTGAAAATGAAGTATTTAAGGTTATCATCTAATCAATTATGTGTTTAGATTTTTTTTATCGTATATATAATGAATTAATACCCAAAAATTGAAAATTCACAATAACGTGGAAAAACGGCAAAATATTGCCTAATTCGATGATATTTTGTTTAAATCACATAAAGAAAAAGGGGATGATAAACGTCAAAATATTGCTAAATTCGATGATTTTTCGTACGAAACAAAATGCAAGAAAACTTGCTTAAAATGCAATATTATGCGAAATTCTGAGATTTGAAGGCCAAATCACATATCGTAATACTACATGAAATAGTATCGAAATATTGGTAAAAATGAGTATATTTACGTAATATCAAACTACATGATTAACATGAAAAAGTCTCTATTTTACCATGTTTGTGAATTTTAACTTCAAATCATTGAGCGAGGTTGCGTATTATTTAGATCCAAGAAAAGACATATGACAATGTTGTTTCCAATACAAATGATAAAAAAACAATGTGTTTTCATTAGAATTAACTAAAATGTTCTTGATTTTCCGTTTATATTACGGAGGGAAAATGTACACGTAAAACCACTCTAATCCGGCTGAAACGTCGAATATGCAATAAAAACCGAACTTCTCCCCCCTTTCAATATCTTACTCAGTATTTTAACGAGAAACAAATAGATGATTGAAAATGAAGTATTTAAGGTTATTATCTAATCAATTATGTGTTTGCATCATTTTTATCGTATATGTAATGAATTAATACCCATAAACTGAAAATTCACAAAAACGTGGAAAAACGGCAAAATATTGCCTAATTCGATGATATTTTGTTTAAATCACATAAAGGAGAAGGGGATGATAAACGTCAAAATATTGCTAAATTCGATGATTTTTCGTACGAAACAAAATGCAAGAAAACTTGCTTAAAATGCAATATTATGCGAAATTCTGAGATTTGAAGGCCAAATCACATATCGTAATACTACATGGAATAGTATCGAAATATTGATAAAATGAATATATTTACGTAATATCAAACTACATGATTAACGTGAAAAAGTCACTATTTTACCATGTTTGAGGATTTTAACTTCAAATCATTGAGCGAGGTTTCGTATTATTTAGATCCAAGAGAAGACATATGACAATGTTGTTTCCAATACAAATGATAAAAATCAATGTGTTTTCATTAGAATTAACTAAAATGTTCCTGATTTTTAGTGTATATTACCGATGAAAGATGTACACGTAAACCGCTCTATTCCGGCTGAAACGTCGATATATGCAATAAAATCAGAACTTCTCCCACTTTCAATATCTTACTCAGTATTTTAACGAGAAAGAAATAGTTGATTTTAAATGAAGTATTTAAGGTTATTATCAAATCAATTATGTGTTTGCATCATTTTTATCGTATATATATGAATTAATACCCATAGACTGAAAATTCACAAAAACGTGAAAAACGGCAAAATATTGCCTAATTCGATGATATTTTGTTTAAATCACATAAAGGAAAAGGGGTGATAAACGTCAAAATATTGCTAAATTCGATGATTTTTCGTACGAAACAAAATGCAAGAAAACTTGCTTAAAATGCAATATTATGCGAAATTCTGTGATTTGAAGGCCAAATCACGTATCGTGATACTACATGAAATAGTATCGAAATATTGGTAAAAATGAATATATTTACGTAATATCAAACTACATGATTAACGTGAATAAGTCACTATTTTACCAAATTTGAGGATTTTAACTTCAAATCATTGAGCGAGGTTTCGTATTATTTAGATCCAAGAGAAGACATATGACAATGTTGTTTCCAATACAAATGATAAAAATCAATGTGTTTTCATTAGAATTAACTAAAATGTTCCTGATTTTTAGTGTATATTACCGATGGAAGATGTACACGAAAACCGCTCTATTCCGGCTGAAACGTCGATATATGCAATAAAATCAGAACTTCTCCCACTTTCAATATCTTACTCAGTATTTTAACGAGAAAAAAATAGTTGATTTTAAATGAAGTATTTAAGGTTATTATCTAATCAATTATGTGTTTGCATCATTTTTATCGTATATATAATTAATTAATACCCATAAACTAAAAATTCACAAAAACGTGGAAAAACGGCAAAATGTTGCCTAATTCGATGATGCTTTGTTTAAATCACATAAAGGAAAAGGGGATGATAAACGTCAAAATATTGCTAAATTCGATGATTTTTCGTACGAAACAAAATGCAAGAAAACTTGCTTAAAATGCAATATTATGCGAAATTCTGAGATTCGAAGGCCAAATCACATATCGTGATACTACATGAAATAGTATCGAAATATTGGTTAAAATGAATATATTTGCGTAATATCAAACTACATGATTAACGTGAAAAAGTCACTATTTTACCATATTTGAGGATTTTACCTTCAAATCATAGAGCGAGGTTTCGTATTATTTAGATCAAAGAAAAGACATATGACAATGTTGTTTCCAATACAAATGATAAAAAGCAATGTGTTTTCATTAGAATTTACTAAAATGTTTTTGATTTTACGTTTATATTACCGAGGGAAGATGTACACGTAAACCGCTCTAATCCGGCTGAAACGTCGATATATGCAATAAAAACCGAACTTCTCCCCTTTTCAATATCTTACTCAGTATTTTAACGAGAAACAAATAGATGATTGAAAATGAAGTATTTAAGGTTATTATCAAATCAATTATGTGTTTGCATCATTTTTATCGTATATATATGAATTAATACCCATAGACTGAAAATTCACAAAAACGTGAAAAACGGCAAAATATTGCCTAATTCGATGATATTTTGTTTAAATCACATAAAGGAAAAGGGGATGATAAACGTCAAAATATTGCTAAATTCGATGATTTTTCGTACGAAACAAAATGCAAGAAAACTTGCTTAAAATGCAATATTATGCGAAATTCTGAGATTTGAAGGCCAAATCACATATCGTAATACTACATGAAATAGAATCGAAATATTGGTAAAAATGAATATATTTACGTAATATGATTAACGTAATATGATTAACTACATGATTAACGTGAAAAAGTCACTATTTTACCAAATTTGAGGATTTTAACTTCAAACATTGAGCGAGGTTTCGTATTATTTAGATCCAAGAAAAGACATATGACAATGTTGTTTCCAATACAAATGATAAAAAAACAATGTGTTTTCATTAGAATTAACTAAAATGTTCTTGATTTTCCGTTTATGTTACCGAGGAAAGATTTACACGTAAAACCGCTCTAATCCGGCTGAAACGTCGATATATGCAATAAAAACCGAACTTCTCCCCTTTTCAATATCTTACTCAGTATTTTAACAAGAACCAAATAGATGATTGAAAATGAAGTATTTAAGGTTATCATCTAATCAATTATGTGTTTGCATTTTTTTTATCGTATATATAATGAATTAATACCCAAAAATTGAAAATTCACAATAACGTGGAAAAACGGCAAAATATTGCCTAATTCGATGATATTTTGTTTAAATCACATAAAGAAAAAGGGGATGATAAACGTCAAAATATTGCTAAATTCGATGATTTTTCGTACGAAACAAAATGCAAGAAAACTTGCTTAAAATGCAATATTATGCGAAATTCTGAGATTTGAAGGCCAAATCACATATCGTAATACTACATGAAATAGTATCGAAATATTGGTAAAAATGAGTATATTTACGTAATATCAAACTACATGATTAACATGAAAAAGTCTCTATTTTACCATGTTTGTGAATTTTAACTTCAAATCATTGAGCGAGGTTGCGTATTATTTAGATCCAAGAAAAGACATATGACAATGTTGTTTCCAATACAAATGATAAAAAAACAATGTGTTTTCATTAGAATTAACTAAAATGTTCTTGATTTTCCGTTTATATTACGGAGGGAAAATGTACACGTAAAACCACTCTAATCCGGCTGAAACGTCGAATATGCAATAAAAACCGAACTTCTCCCCCTATCAATATCTTACTCAGTATTTTAACGAGAAACAAATAGATGATTGAAAATGAAGTATTTAAGGTTATTATCTAATCAATTATGTGTTTGCATCATTTTTATCGTATATGTAATGAATTAATACCCATAAAC
Organism: Procambarus clarkii; assembly: GCF_040958095.1. NCBI lineage: Eukaryota > Metazoa > Arthropoda > Malacostraca > Decapoda > Cambaridae > Procambarus > Procambarus clarkii. The sequence continues at coordinate 21,597,797 of NC_091236.1, forward strand.
TGAAAATTCACAAAAACGTGGAAAAACGGCAAAATATTGCCTAATTCGATGATATTTTGTTTAAATCACATAAAGGAGAAGGGGATGATAAACGTCAAAATATTGCTAAATTCGATGATTTTTCATACGAAACAAAATGCAAGAAAACTTGCTTTAAATGCAATATTATGCGAAATTCTGAGATTTGAAGGCCAAATCACATATCGTAATACTACATGGAATAGTATCGAAATATTGATAAAATGAATATATTTACGTAATATCAAACTACATGATTAACGTGAAAAAGTCACTATTTTACCATGTTTGAGGATTTTAACTTCAAATCATTGAGCGAGGTTTCGTATTATTTAGATCCAAGAGAAGACATATGACAATGTTGTTTCCAATACAAATGATAAAAATCAATGTGTTTTCATTAGAATTAACTAAAATGTTCCTGATTTTTAGTGTATATTACCGATGAAAGATGTACACGTAAACCGCTCTATTCCGGCTGAAACGTCGATATATGCAATAAAATCAGAACTTCTCCCACTTTCAATATCTTACTCAGTATTTTAACGAGAAAGAAATAGTTGATTTTAAATGAAGTATTTAAGGTTATTATCAAATCAATTATGTGTTTGCATCATTTTTATCGTATATATATGAATTAATACCCATAGACTGAAAATTCACAAAAACGTGAAAAACGGCAAAATATTGCCTAATTCGATGATATTTTGTTTAAATCACATAAAGGAAAAGGGGTGATAAACGTCAAAATATTGCTAAATTCGATGATTTTTCGTACGAAACAAAATGCAAGAAAACTTGCTTAAAATGCAATATTATGCGAAATTCTGTGATTTGAAGGCCAAATCACGTATCGTGATACTACATGAAATAGTATCGAAATATTGGTAAAAATGAATATATTTACGTAATATCAAATACATGATTAACGTGAATAAGTCACTATTTTACCAAATTTGAGGATTTTAACTTCAAATCATTGAGCGATGTTTCGTATTATTTAGATCCAAGAAAAGACATATGACAATGTTGTTTCCAATACAAACGATAAAAAAACAATGTATTTTCATTAGAATTAACTAAAATGTTCTTGATTTTCCGTTTATATTACGGAGGGAAGATGTACACGTAAAACCGCTCTAATCCGGCTGAAACGTCGATATATGCAATAAAAACCGAACTTCTCCCCTTTTCAATATCTTACTCAGTATTTTAACGAGAAACAAATAGATGATTGAAAATGAAGTATTTAAGGTTATTATCAAATCAATTATGTGTTTGCATCATTTTTATCGTATATGTAATGAATTAATACCCATAAACTGAAAATTCACAAAAACGTGGAAAAACGGCAAAATATTGCCTAATTCGATGATATTTTGTTTAAATCACATAAAGGAAAAGGGGATGATAAACGTCAAAATATTGCTAAATTCGATGATTTTTCGTACGAAACAAAATGCAAGAAAACTTGCTTTAAATGCAATATTATGCGAAATTCTGAGATTTGAAGGCCAAATCACATATCGTAATACTACATGGAATAGTATCGAAATATTGATAAAATGAATATATTTACGTAATATCAAACTACATGATTAACGTGAAAAAGTCACTATTTTACCATGTTTGAGGATTTTAACTTCAAATCATTTAGCGAGGTTTCGTATTATTTAGATCCAAGAGAAGACATATGACAATGTTGTTTCCAATACAAATGATAAAAATCAATGTGTTTTCATTAGAATTAACTAAAATGTTCTTGATTTTAAGTTTATATTACGGAGGGAAGATGTACACGTAAAACCGCTCTAATCCGGCTGAAACGTCGATATATGCAATAAAAACCGAACTTCTCCCCTTTTCAATATCTTACTCAGTATTTTAACGAGAAACAAATAGATGATTGAAAATGAAGTATTTAATATCATCTAATCAATCAGGTTATCATCTAATCAATTATGTGTTTGCATCATTTTTATCGTATATATATGAATTAATACCAATAGACTGAAAATTCACAAAAACGTCGAAAACGGCAAAATATTGCCTAATTCGATGATATTTTGTTTAAATCACATCAAGCAAAAGGGGATGATAAACGTCAAAATATTGCTAAATTCGATGATTTTTCGTACGAAACAAAATGCAAGAAAATTGCTTAAAATGCAATATTATGCGAAATTCTGAGATTTGAAGGCCAAATCACATATCGTAATACTACATGAAATAGTATCGAAATATTGGTTAAAATGAATATATTTACGTAATATCAAACTACATGATTAACGTGTAAAAAAGTCACTATTTTACCATATTTGAGGATTTTAACTTCAAATCATTGAGCGAGGTTTCGTATTATTTAGATCCAAGAAAAGACATATGACAATGTTGTTTCCAATACAAATGATAAAAAAAACAATGTATTTTCAATAGAATTAACTAAAATGTTCTTGATTTTTAGTTTATATTACGGAGGGAAGATGTACACGTAAAACCGCTCTAATCCGGCTGAAACGTCGATATATGCAATAAAAACCGAACTTCTCCCCTTTTCAATATCTTACTCAGTATTTTAACGAGAAACAAATAGATGATTGAAAATGAAGTATTTAAGGTTATCATCTAATCAATTATGTGTTTGCATCATTTTTATCGTATATATATGAATTAATACCCATAGACTGAAAATTCACAAAAACGTGGAAAACGTCAAAATATTGCCTAATTCGATGATATTTTGTTTAAATCACATAAAGGAAAAGGGGATGATAAACGTCAAAATATTGCTAAATTCGATGATTTTTCGTACGAAACAAAATGCAAGAAAACTTGCTTAAATTGCAATATTATGCGAAATTCTGAGATTTGAAGGCCAAATCACGTATCGTGATACTACATGAAATAGTATCGAAATATTGGTAAAAATGAATATATTTACGTAATATCAAACTACATGATTAACGTGAAAAAGTCACTATTTTACCAAATTTGAGGATTTTAACTTCAAATCATTGAGCGAGGTTTCGTATTATTTAGATCCAAGAAAAGACATATGACAATGTTGCTTCCAATACAAATGATAAAAAAACAATGTGTTTTCATTAGAATTGACTAAAATGTTCCTGATTTTCCGTTTATATTACTGAGGGAAGATGTACACGTAAAACCGCTCTAATCCGGCTGAAACGTCGATATATGCAATAAAAACCGAACTTCTCCCCCTTTCAATATCTTACTCAGTATTTTAACAAGAAACAAATAGATGATTGAAAATGAAGTATTTAAGGTTATCATCTAATCAATTATGTGTTTGCATCACTTTTATCGTATATATATGAATTAATACCCATAGACTGAAAATTCACAAAAACGTGGAAAACGGCAAAATATTGCCTAATTCGATGATATTTTGTTTAAATCACATAAAGGAAAAGGGGATGATAAACGTCAAAATATTGCTAAATTCGATGATTTTTCGTACGAAACAAAATGGAAGAAAACTTGCTTAAAATGCAATATTATGCGAAATTCTGAGATTTGAAGGCCAAATCACATATCGTAATACTACATGAAATAGTATCGAAATATTGGTAAAAATGAGTATATTTACGTAATATCAAACTACATGATTAACGTGAAAAAGTCACTATTTTACCGTGTTTGAGGATTTTAACTTCAAATCATTGAGCGAGGTTTCGTATTATTTCGATCCAAGAAAAGACATATGACAATGTTGTTTCCAATACAAATGATAAAAAACAATGTGTTTTCATTAGAATTAACTAAAATGTTCTCGATTTTTCGTTTATATTACGGAGGGAAGATGTACACGTAAAACCGCTCTAATCCGGCTGGAACGTCGATATATGCAATAAAAACCGAACTTCTCCCCTTTTCAATATCTTACTCAGTATTTTAACGGGAAACAAATAGATGATTGAAAATGAAGTATTTAAGGTTATCATCTAATCAATTATGTGTTTGCATCATTTTTATCGTATATATATGAATTAATACCAATAGACTGAAAATTCACAAAAACGTAGAAAACGGCAAAATATTGCCTAATTCGATGATATTTTGTTTAAATCACATAAAGGAAAAGGGGATGATAAACGTCAAAATATTGCTAAATTCGATGATTTTTCGTACGAAACAAAATGCAAGAAAACTTGCTTAAAATGCAATATTATGCGAAATTCTGAGATTTGAAGGCCAAATCACATATCGTAATACTACATGAAATAGTATCAAAATATTGGTAAAAATGAATATATTTACGTAATATCAAACTACATGATTAACGTGTAAAAAAGTCACTATTTTACCATATTTGAGGATTTTAACTTCAAATCATTGAGCGAGGTTTCGTATTATTTAGATCAAAGAAAAGACATATGACAATGTTGTTTCCAATACAAATGATAAAAAAACAATGTATTTTCATTAGAATTAACTAAAATGTTCTTGATTTTTAGTTTATATTACAGAGGGAAGATGTACACGTAAAACCGCTCTAATCCGGCTGAAACGTCGATATATGCAATAAAAACCGAACTTCTCCCCTTTTCAATATCTTCCTCAGTATTTTAACGAGAAACAAATAGATGATTGAAAATGAAGTATTTAAGGTTATCATCTAATCAATTATGTGTTTGCATCACTTTTATCGTATATATATATGAATTAATACCCTGTTATGATCTCAGCCTACAGGAGAAACGAGTCTCCCTCCTTGAGAGTTATTCGTCAAGCCTGACCTGATTAGAAGGTCTAGCGAATATTGAGGTGATAACGCATATGTAAAATAGTTGCTTGGATATGTATAACAGTTTGAGATCATGGGCAATGAAGAAGAAAACAGATAAATGACTGGCGAGGTGATGTGGACATTTTGCTGGAGGCGTGAGGCTCGCTTCCGGAGGACCTTGACCTCACTTGAGTGCCAGACATCGCAGGGGGAAGCCGCGCTCCGTTGAGCTCCCGTCAGAAGGGAACCCCTAGTGATATATCTCTAAGAGAAGAGAAGTGTGCAGACGTGCCAGCTGTGGAATTGAGCTGAGAACGTTGTGGTGTCAAGTCTTGGACGGCGAGGAGAGTTTAATAAGCTGCTCAGAGGCATTTTCGTGGGCTGTGTGGAGCGCCCTGACCAGACGCCGTCAGAGGGAAAGCGCCCTCGATCAATTAATCTGTGGTAAGCACGATATACGCCAGTTCATAGTGATTGCTTGTAGTTTGGTCGTGTGCCCAGCGACAGTAGCAATGTTTATTTATAAGTTAGACATGTTTTAATAAGGCAGAAGGCCTGAAATAAGAGAGTGGTGAGGGAGGAACACGGAGCGACGTCCGCCCCCTCTGAGCGCTGGCGGACGACTGAGGGAGCCTGGCTCCGGATGGAGGAAGACCCTCCCAGCGAGTGAGGACCGCCGCCAGGCGAGGTGGAGTATGGACCCGCCCAAAACGGGGGAGTCCACTCTCACTGTATGTAGAGAACAGATAGAGGTTTGAGGCAAACATATTGTGTGAATATTTTTTGTTTATGTGTTAAAGGGGAACATTTTATTGGAGTGTCGATGGGTTGCAGGTTTGTCTTTGGGGAAGAAGTTGCTGAGAACTTCGAAGCCAGCAGATGAAGTAGCTGATGAGACTCCCAGGTAGTGGAGCAGAGGACCTCGAGCTGTGAGGAGAAGCAGCAGTGAAGAGGAGTGTCACGTGCTTCTGTAGAGGTAGAGAAGCACTACAGTTGCTCGGGGAAACTTCATGGCGTAGCAGCCAAGAGAGCTGTGGAGGAACCTAGCAGAAGGGTGAAGCACCGTAGTTACTCAAGGAAACTTCATGATAGCAGCCTGGAGGAGCTGCAGAGGATCCTGGTAGTGAAGCCCGGAAGAACCTAAGGATATTAGGGTTGTGAACTTCCAGAGGTGGAAGGGGAAGTTCTGGTGGATTACTTATAGGGAGTTGATAGTGTTTGGTTGTCATTAGCGTGCAAGACGCAGTGAGAGGTGAGTGACTGTTGGCATTCTTACGTCAAGGAGTTTTTTATACTGAAGTATCAATGAACATTTATACTGGTATATGTTATTGCATTCAAATGCTGATTTTCTATATATATATGTTATCTTGCTGATAACATCTTGCTGATAGTGCAACAGTGTATGTAGGCTTGATCAACTTGAGGAGGTTAATAGTATCAGGATTGTGAACCAGGAGATAGGATACCACTTGATAAGCTGATAATAGAGTTCCGATGGTGTTGGAGTGCAACCTGATTGTGATATTATGGAATATAGGATTCATTATTATTATATGTGTGTATGTATCGTGTATGTGCTTTGTCCAGTAAATGTGTCACAATTTGCTGGTGTTTGCCCTTGTCCTAGTGAGGCTTCCCAGGAGGTAGTAAAGAAGGAGAGAGAGAGAGAAAGAACCAAGAACCACTGCTGTGGACAGGGTAGGAGGTAATACTAGTAAGTCATAGGGGATTGAGGAGATCATATCTCATAAGGAGAGAGTGGGGAGTCACAGCGGCTCGAGTGGGTGTGTGCACGTGACGACGAGGCTAAGTGTTGGAGCCGCATCCCCTAAACGTGTGACGTTGAGCCCCTCTCCAAGAGCCAGAAGCGCCAAGGGTGATCTCCTAGTATAAGCACTCTGCCAAGTTGTGGGTTGGGTTGTCCATAGAGAAGGATCAACGACGACAACACCAACCAACCCACAGTCTATAATATACCCATAGACTGAAAATTCACAAAAACGTGGAAAACGGCAAAATATTGCCTAATTCGATGATATTTTGTTTAAATCACATAAAGGAAAAGGGGATGATAAACGTCAAAATATTGCTAAATTCGATGATTTTTCGTACGAAACAAAATGCAAGAAAACTTGCTTAAAACGCAATATTATGCGAAATTCTGAGATTTGAAGGCCAAATCACATATCGTAATACTACATGAAATAGTATCAAAATATTGGTAAAAATGAATATATTTACGTAATATCAAACTACACGATTAACGTGTAAAAAAGTCACTATTTTACCAAATTTGAGGATTTTAACTTCAAATCATTGAGCGAGGTTTCGTATTATTTAGATCCAAGAAAAGACATTTGACAATGTTGCTTCCAATACAAATGATAAAAAAGCAATGTGTTTTCATTAGAATTGACTAAAATGTTCCTGATTTTCCGTTTATATTACTGAGGGAAGATGTACACGTAAAACCGCTCTAATCCGGCTGAAACGTCGATATATGCAATAAAAACCGAACTTCTCCCCTTTTCAATATCTTACTCAGTATTTTAACGAGAAACAAATAGATGATTGAAAATGAAGTATTTAATATCATCTAATCAATCAGGTTATCATCTAATCAATTATGTGTTTGCATCATTTTTATCGTATATATATGAATTAATACCAATAGACTGAAAATTCACAAAAACGTCGAAAACGGCAAAATATTGCCTAATTCGATGATATTTTGTTTAAATCACATCAAGCAAAAGGGGATGATAAACGTCAAAATATTGCTAAATTCGATGATTTTTCGTACGAAACAAAATGCAAGAAAACTTGCTTAAAATGCAATATTATGCGAAATTCTGAGATTTGAAGGCCAAATCACATATCGTAATACTACATGAAATAGTATCGAAATATTGGTTAAAATGAATATATTTACGTAATATCAAACTACATGATTAACGTGTAAAAAAGTCACTATTTTACCATATTTGAGGATTTTAACTTCAAATCATTGAGCGAGGTTTCGTATTATTTAGATCCAAGAAAAGACATATGACAATGTTGTTTCCAATACAAATGATAAAAAAACAATGTGTTTTCATTAGAATTGACTAAAATGTTCTTGATTTTCCGTTTATATTACTGAGGGAAGATGTACACGTAAAACCGCTCTAATCCGGCTAATACGTCGATATATGCAATAAAAACCGAACTTCTCCCCTTTTCAATATCTTACTCAGTATTTTAACGAGAAACAAATAGATGGTTGAAAATGAAGTATTTAAGGTTATCATCTAATCAATTATGTGTTTGCATCATTTTTATCGTATATATATGAATTAATACCAATAGACTGAAAATTCACAAAAACGTGGAAAACGGCAAAATATTGCCTAATTCGATGATATTTTGTTTAAATCACATAAAGGAAAAGGGGATGATAAACGTCAAAATATTGCTAAATTCGATGATTTTTCGTACGAAACAAAATGCAAGAAAACTTGCTTAAAATGCAATATTATGCGAAATTCTGAGATTTGAAGGCCAAATCACATATCGTAATACTACATGAAATAGTATCAAAATATTGGTAAAAATGAATATATTTACGTAATATCAAACTACATGATTAACGTGTAAAAAAGTCACTATTTTACCATATTTGAGGATTTTAACTTCAAATCATTGAGCGAGGTTTCGTATTATTTAGATCCAAGAAAAGACATATGACAATGTTGTTTCCAATACAAATGATAAAAAAACAATGTATTTTCATTAGAATTAACTAAAATGTTCTTGATTTTTAGTTTATATTACGGAGGGAAGATGTACACGTAAAACCGCTCTAATCCGGCTGAAACGTCGATATATGCAATAAAAACCGAACTTCTCCCCTTTTCAATATCTTCCTCAGTATTTTAACGAGAAACAAATAGATGATTGAAAATGAAGTATTTAAGGTTATCATCTAATCAATTATGTGTTTGCATCACTTTTATCGTATATATATATGAATTAATACCCATAGACTGAAAATTCACAAAAACGTGGAAAACGGCAAAATATTGCCTAATTCGATGATATTTTGTTTAAATCACATAAAGGAAAAGGGGATGATAAACGTCAAAATATTGCTAAATTCGATGATTTTTCGTACGAAACAAAATGCAAGAAAACTTGCTTAAAATGCAATATTATGCGAAATTCCTGGATTTGAAGGCCAAATCACATATCGTAATACTACATGAAATAGTATCAAAATATTGGTAAAAATGAATATATTTACGTAATATCAAACTACATGATTAACGTGTAAAAAAGTCACTATTTTACCAAATTTGAGGATTTTAACTTCAAATCATTGAGCGAGGTTTCGTTTTATTTAGATCCAAGAAAAGACATATGACAATGTTGCTTCCAATACAAATGATAAAAAAACAATGTGTTTTCATTAGAATTGACTAAAATGTTCCTGATTTTCCGTTTATATTACTGAGGGAAGATGTACACGTAAAACCGCTCTAATCCGGCTGAAACGTCGATATATGCAATAAAAACCGAACTTCTCCCCTTTTCAATATCTTACTCAGTATTTTAACGAGAAACAAATAGATGATTGAAAATGAAGTATTTAATATCATCTAATCAATCAGGTTATCATCTAATCAATTATGTGTTTGCATCATTTTTATCGTATATATATGAATTAATACCAATGGACTGAAAATTCACAAAAACGTCGAAAACGGCAAAATATTGCCTAATTCGATGATATTTTGTTTAAATCACATCAAGGAAAAGGGGATGATAAACGTCAAAATATTGCTAAATTCGATGATTTTTCGTACGAAACAAAATGCAAGAAAACTTGCTTAAAATGCAATATTATGCGAAATTCTGAGATTTGAAGGCCAAATCACATATCGTAATACTACATGAAATAGTATCGAAATATTGGTAAAAATGAATATATTTACGTAATATCAAACTACATGATTAACGTGTAAAAAAGTCACTATTTTACCATATTTGAGGATTTTAACTTCAAATCATTGAGCGACGTTTCGTATTATTTAGATCCATGAAAAGACATATGACAATGTTGTTTCCAATACAAATGATAAAAAAAACAATGTATTTTCAATAGAATTAACTAAAATGTTCTTGATTTTTAGTTTATATTACGGAGGGAAGATGTACACGTAAAACCGCTCTAATCCGGCTGAAACGTCGATATATGCAATAAAAACCGAACTTCTCCCCTTTTCAATATCTTCCTCAGTATTTTAACGAGAAACAAATAGATGATTGAAAATGAAGTATTTAAGGTTATCATCTAATCAATTATGTGTTTGCATCACTTTTATCGTATATATATATGAATTAATACCCATAGACTGAAAATTCACAAAAACGTGGAAAACGGCAAAATATTGCCTAATTCGATGATATTTTGTTTAAATCACATAAAGGAAAAGGGGATGATAAACGTCAAAATATTGCTAAATTCGATGATTTTTCGTACGAAACAAAATGCAAGAAAACTTGCTTAAAATGCAATATTATGCGAAATTCTGAGATTTGAAGGCCAAATCACATATCGTAATACTACATGAAATAGTATCAAAATATTGGTAAAAATGAATATATTTACGTAATATCAAACTACATGATTAACGTGTAAAAAAGTCACTATTTTACCAAATTTGAGGATTTTAACTTCAAATCATTGAGCGAGGTTTCGTTTTATTTAGATCCAAGAAAAGACATATGACAATGTTGCTTCCAATACAAATGATAAAAAAACAATGTGTTTTCATTAGAATTGACTAAAATGTTCCTGATTTTCCGTTTATATTACTGAGGGAAGATGCACACGTAAAACCGCTCTAATCCGGCTGAAACGTCGATATATGCAATAAAAACCGAACTTCTCCCCTTTTCAATATCTTACTCAGTATTTTAACGAGAAACAAATAGATGATTGAAAATGAAGTATTTAATATCATCTAATCAATCAGGTTATCATCTAATCAATTATGTGTTTGCATCATTTTTATCGTATATATATGAATTATTACCAATAGACTGAAAATTCACAAAAACGTCGAAAACGGCAAAATATTGCCTAATTCGATGATATTTTGTTTAAATCACATCAAGGAAAAGGGGATGATAAACGTCAAAATATTGCTAAATTCGATGATTTTTCGTACGAAACAAAATGCAAGAAAACTTGCTTAAAATGCACTATTATGCGAAATTCTGAGATTTGAAGGCCAAATCACATATCGTAATACTACATGAAATAGTATCGAAATATTGGTAAAAATGAATATATTTACGTAATATCAAACTACATGATTAACGTGTAAAAAAGTCACTATTTTACCATATTTGAGGATTTTAACTTCAAATCATTGAGCGAGGTTTCGTATTATTTAGATCCAAGAAAAGACATATGACAATGTTGTTTCCAATACAAATGATAAAAAAACAATGTATTTTCAATAGAATTAACTAAAATGTTCTTGATTTTTAGTTTATATTACGGAGGGAAGATGTAACGTAAAACCGCTCTAATCCGGCTGAAACGTCGATATATGCAATAAAAACCGAACTTCTCCCCTTTTCAATATCTTACTCAGTATTTTAACGAGAAACAAATAGATGATTGAAAATGAAGTATTTAAGGTTATCATCTAATCAATTATGTGTTTGCATCATTTTTATCGTATATATATGAATTAATACCAATAGACTGAAAATTCACAAAAACGTGGAAAACGGCAAAATATTGCCTAATTCGATGATATTTTGTTTAAATCACATAAAGGAAAAGGGGATGATAAACGTCAAAATATTGCTAAATTCGATGATTTTTCGTACGAAACAAAATGCAAGAAAATTTGCTTAAAATGCAATATTATGCGAAATTCTGAGATTTCAAGGCCAAATCACATATCGTAATACTACATGAAATAGTATCGAAATATTGGTAAAATTAATATATTTACGTAATATCAAACTACATGATTAACGTGAAAAAGTCACTATTTTACCAAATTTGAGGATTTTAACTTCAAATCATTGAGCGAGGTTTCGTATTATTTAGATCCAAGAAAAGACATATGACAATGTTGTTTCCAATACAAATGATAAAAAAACAATGTGTTTTCATTACAATTGACTAAAATGTTCTTGATTTTCCGTTTATATTACTGAGGGAAGATGTACACGTAAAACCGCTCTAATCCGGCTGAAACGTCGATATATGCAATAAAAACCGAATTTCTCCCCTTTTCAATATCTTCCTCAGTATTTTAACGAGAAACAAATAGATGATTGAAAATGAAGTATTTAAGGTTATCATCTAATCAATTATGTGTTTGCATCACTTTTATCGTATATATATATGAATTAATACCCATAGACTGAAAATTCACAAAAACGTGGAAAACGGCAAAATATTGCCTAATTCGATGATATTTTGTTTAAATCACATAAAGGAAAAGGGGATGACAAACGTCAAAATATTGCTAAATTCGATGATTTTTCGTACGAAACAAAATGCAAGAAAACTTGCTTAAAATGCAATATTATGCGAAATTCTGAGATTTGAAGGCCAAATCACATATCGTAATACTACATGAAATAGTATCAAAATATTGGTAAAAATGAATATATTTACGTAATATCAAACTACATGATTAACGTGTAAAAAAGTCACTATTTTACCAAATTTGAGGATTTTAACTTCAAATCATTGAGCGAGGTTTCGTATTATTTAGATCCAAGAAAAGACATATGACAATGTTGCTTCCAATACAAATGATGAAAAAACAATGTGTTTTCATTAGAATTGACTAAAATGTTCCTGATTTTCCGTTTATATTACTGAGGGAAGATGTACACGTAAAACCGCTCTAATCCGGCTGAAACGTCGATATATGCAATAAAAACCGAACTTCTCCCCTTTTCAATAACTTACTCAGTATTTTAACGAGAAACAAATAGATGATTGAAAATGAAGTATTTAATATCATCTAATCAATCAGGTTATCATCTAATCAATTATGTGTTTGCATCATTTTTATCGTATATATATGAATTAATACCAATAGACTGAAAATTCACAAAAACGTCGAAAACGGCAAAATATTGCCTAATTCGATAATATTTTGTTTAAATCACATAAAGAAAAAGGGGATGATAAACATCAAAATATTGCTAAATTCGATGATTTTTCGTACGAAACAAAATGCAAGAAAAATTGCTTAAAATGCAGTATTATGCGAAATTCTGAGATTTCAAGGCCAAATCACGTATCGTGATACTACATGAAATAGTATCGAAATATTGGTAAAAATGAATATATTTACGTAATATCAAACTACATGATTAACGTGAATAAGTCACTATTTTACCAAATTTGAGGATTTTAACTTCAAATCATTGAGCGAGGTTTCGTATTATTTAGATCCAAGAAAAGACATATGACAATGTTGTTTCCAATACAAATGATAAAAAAAACAATGTATTTTCATTAGAATTAACTACAATGTTCTTGATTTTTAGTTTATATTACGGAGGGAAGATGTACACGTAAAACCGCTCTAATCCGGCTGAAACGTCGATATATGCAATAAAAACCGAACTTCACCCCCTTTCAATATCTTACTCAGTATTTTAACGAGAAACAAATAGATGATTGAAAATGAAGTATTTAAGGTTATCATCTAATCAATTATGTGTTTGCATCACTTTTATCGTATATATATGAATTAATACCCATAGACTGAATATTCACAAAAACGTGGAAAACGGCAAAATATTGCCTAATTCGATGATATTTTGTTTAAATCACATCAAGGAAAAGGGGATGATAAACGTCAAAATATTGCTAAATTCGATGATTTTTCGTACGAAACAAAATGCAAGAAAACTTGCTTAAAATGCAATATTATGCGAAATTCTGAGATTTGCAGGCCAAATCACATATCGTAATACTACATGAAATAATATCGAAATATTGGTAAAAATGAATATATTTACGTAATATCAAACTACATGATTAACGTGTAAAAAAGTCACTATTTTACCATATTAGAGGATTTTAACTTCAAATCATTGAGCGAGGTTTCGTATTATTTAGATCCAAGAAAAGACATATGACAATGTTGTTTCCAATACAAATGATAAAAAAAACAATGTATTTTCATTAGAATTAACTACAATGTTCTTGATTTTTAGTTTATATTACGGAGGGAAGATGTACACGTAAAACCGCTCTAATCCGGCTGAAACGTCGATATATGCAATAAAAACCGAACATCTCCCCCTTTCAATATCTTACTCAGTATTTTAACGAGAAACAAATAGATGATTGAAAATGAAGTATTTAAGGTTATCATCTAATCAATTATGTGTTTGCATCACTTTTATCGTATATATATGAATTAATACCCATAGACTGAAAATTCACAAAAACGTGGAAAAGGGCAAAATATTACCTAATTCGATTTTATTTTGTTTAAATCACATAAAGGAAAAGGGGATGATAAACGTCAAAATATTGCTAAATTCGATGATTTTTCGTACGAAACAAAATGGAAGAAAACTTGCTTAAAATGCAATATTATGCGAAATTCTGAGATTTGAAGGCCAAATCACATATCGTAATACTACATGAAATAGTATCAAAATATTGGTAAAAATGAATATATTTACGTAATATCAAACTACATGATTAACGTGTAAAAAAGTCACTATTTTACCATATTTGAGGATTTTAACTTCAAATCATTGAGCGAGGTTTCGTATTTTTTAGATCCAAGAAAAGACATATGAAAATGTTGTTTCCAATACAAATGATAAAAAAACAATGTATTTTCATTAGAATTAACTAAAATGTTCTTGATTTTTCGTTTATATTACGGAGGGAAGATGTACACGTAAAACCGCTTTAATCCGGCTGAAACGTCGATATATGCAATAAAAACCGAACTTCTCCCCCTTTCAATATCTTACTCAGTATTTTAACGAGAAACAAATAGATGATTGAAAATGAAGGTTATTATCTAATCAATTATGGTTAAGGTTATTATCTAATCAATTATGTGTTTGCATCATTTTTATCGTATATATAATGAATTAATACCCATAAACTGAAAATTCACAAAAACGTGGAAAAATGGCAAAATATTGCCTAATTCGATGATATTTTGTTTAAATCCCATAAAGGAGAAGGGGATGATAAACGTCAAAATATTGCTAAATTCGATGATTTTACGTACGAAACAAAATGCAAGAAAACTTGCTTAAAATGCAATATTATGCGAAATTCTGAGATTTGATGGCCAAATCACATATCGTAATACTACATGAAATAGTATCGAAATATTGGTAAAAATGAATATATTTACGTAATATCAAACTACATGATTAACATGAAAACGTCACTATTTTACCAAATTTGAGGATTTTAACTTCAAATCATTGAGCGAGGTTTCGTATTATTTAGATCCAAGAAAAGACATATGACAATGTTGTTTTCAATACAAATGATAAAAAAACAATGTGTTTTCATTAGAATTAACTAAAATGTTCTTGATTTTCCGTTTATATTACGGAGGGAAAATGTATACGTAAAACCACTCTAATCCGGCTGAAACGTCGATATATGCAATAAAAACCGAACTTCTCCCCCTTTCAATATCTTACTCAGTATTTTAACGAGAAACAAATAGATGATTGAAAATGAAGTATTTAAGGTTATTATCTAATCAATTATGTGTTTGCATCATTTTTATCGTATATATAATGAATTAATACCCATAAACTGAAAATTCACAAAAACGTGGAAAAACGGCAAAATATTGCCTAATTCGATGATATTTTGCTTAAATCACATAAAGGAAAAGGGGATGATAAACGTCAAAATATTGCTAAATTCGATGATTTATCGTACGAAACAAAATGCAAGAAAACTTGCTTAAAATGCAATATTATGCGAAATTCTGAGATTTGAAAGCCAAATCACATATCGTAATACTACATGAAATAGTATCGAAATATTGGTAAAAATGAAAATATTTACGTAATATCAAACTACATGATTAACGTGTAAAAAAGTCACTATTTTACCATATTTGAGGATTTTAACTTCAAATCATTGAGCGAGGTTTCGTATTATTTAGATCCAAGAAAAGACATATGACAATGTTGTTTCCAATACAAATGATAAAAAAACAATGTGTTTTCATTAGAATTGACTAAAATGTTCCTGATTTTCCGTTTATATTACTGAGGGAAGATGTACACGTAAAACCGCTCTTATCCGGCTGAAACGTCGATATATGCAATAAAAACCGAATTTCTCCCCTTTTCAATATCTTACTCAGTATTTTAACGAGAAACAAATAGATGATTGAAAATGAAGTATTTAAGGTTATCATCTAATCAATTATGTGTTTGCATCATTTTTATCGTATATATATGAATTAATACCAATAGGCTGAAAATTCACAAAAACGTGGAAAACGGCAAAATATTGCCTAATTCGATGATATTTTGTTTAAATCACATCAAGGAAAAGGGGATGATAAACGTCAAAATATTGCTAAATTCGATGATTTTTCGTACGAAACAAAATGCAAGAAAACTTGCTTAAAATTCAATATTATGCGAAATTCTGAGATTTGAAAGCCAAATCACATATCGTAATACTACATGAAATAGTATCGAAATATTGGTAAAAATGAATATATTTACGTAATATCAAACTACATGATTAACGTGTAAAAAAGTCACTATTTTACCATATTTGAGGATTTTAACTTCAAATCATTGAGCGAGGTTTCGTATTATTTAGATCCAAGAAAAGACATATGACAATGTTGTTTCCAATACAAATGATAAAAAAAACAATGTATTTTCATTAGAATTAACTACAATGTTCTTGATTTTTAGTTTATATTACGGAGGGAAGATGTACACGTAAAACCGCTCTAATCCGGCTGAAACGTCGATATATGCAATAAAAACCGAACTTCTCCCCCTTTCAATATCTTACTCAGTATTTTAACGAGAAACAAATAGATGATTGAAAATGAAGTATTTAAGGTTATCATCTAATCAATTATGTGTTTGCATCACTTTTATCGTATATATATGAATTAATACCCATAGACTGAAAATTCACAAAAACGTGGAAAAACGGCAAAATATTGCCTAATTCGATGATATTTTGTTTAAATCACATAAAGGAAAAGGGGATGATAAACGTCAAAATATTGCTAAATTCGATGATTTTTCGTACGAAACAAAATGGAAGAAAACTTGCTTAAAATGCAATATTATGCGAAATTCTGAGATTTGAAGGCCAAATCACATATCGTAATACTACATGAAATAGTATCGAAATATTGGTAAAAATGAGTATATTTACGTAATATCAAACTACGTGATAAACGTGAAAAAGTCACTATTTTACCATGTTTGAGGATTTTAACTTCAAATCATTGAGCGAGGTTTCGTATTATTTCGATCCAAGAAAAGACCTATGACAATGTTGTTTCCAATACAAATGATAAAAAACAATGTGTTTTCATTAGAATTAACTAAAATGTTCTGGATTTTTCGTTTATATTACGGAGGGAAGATGTACACGTAAAACCGCTCTAATCCGGCTGAAACGTCGATATATGCAATAAAAACCGAACTTCTCCCCTTTTTAATATCTTGCTCAGTATTTTAACGAGAAACAAATAGATGATTGAAAATGAAGTATTTAAGGTTATCATCTAATCAATTATGTGTTTGCATCATTTTTATCGTATATATATGAATTAATACCCATAGACTGAAAATTCACAAAAACGTGGAAAACGGCAAAATATTGCCTAATTCGATGATATTTTGTTTAAATCACATAAAGGAAAAGGGGATGATAAACGTCAAAATATTGCTAAATTCGATGATTTTTCGTACGAAACAAAATGCAAGAAAACTTGCTTAAATTGCAATATTATGCGAAATTCTGAGATTTGAAGGCTAAATCACGTATCGTGATACTACATGAAATAGTATCGAAATATTGGTAAAAATGAATATATTTACGTAATATCAAACTACATGATTAACGTGAAAAAGTCACTATTTTACCTAATTTGAGGATTTTAACTTCAAATCATTGAGCGAGGTTTCGTATTATTTAGATCCAAGAAAAGACATATGACAATGTTGTTTCCAATACAAATGATAAAAAAACAATGTTTTTTCATTAGAATTGACTAAAATGTTCTTGATTTTCCGTTTATATTACTGAGGGAAGATGTACACGTAAAACCGCTCTAATCCGGCTGAAACGTCGATATACGCAATAAAAACCGAACTTCTCCCCTTTTCAATATCTTACTCAGTATTTTAACGAGAAACTAATAGATGATTGAAAATGAAGTATTTAAGGTTATCATCTAATCAATTATGTGTTTGCATCATTTTTATCGTATATATATGAATTAATACCAATAGGCTGAAAATTCACAAAAACGTGGAAAACGGCAAAATATTGCCTAATTCGATGATATTTTGTTTAAATCACATCAAGGAAAAGGGGATGATAAACGTCAAAATATTGCTAAATTCGATGATTTTTCGTACGAAACAAAATGCAAGAAAACTTGCTTAAAATGCAATATTATGCGAAATTCTGAGATTTGAAGGCCAAATCACATATCGTAATACTACATGAAATAGTATCGAAATATTGGTAAAAATGAATATATTTACGTAATATCAAACTACATGATTAACGTGTAAAAAAGTCACTATTTTACCATATTTGAGGATTTTAACTTCAAATCATTGAGCGAGGTTTCGTATTATTTAGATCCAAGAAAAGACATATGACAATGTTGTTTCCAATACAAATGATAAAAAAAAACAATGTATTTTCATTAGAATTAACTACAATGTTCTTGATTTTTAGTTTATATTACGGAGGGAAGATGTACACGTAAAACCGCTCTAATCCGGCTGAAACGTCGATATATGCAATAAAAACCGAACTTCTCCCCCTTTCAATATCTTACTCAGTATTTTAACGAGAAACAAATAGATGATTGAAAATGAAGTATTTAAGGTTATCATCTAATCAATTATGTGTTTGCATCACTTTTATCGTATATATATGAATTAATACCCATAGACTGAAAATTCACAAAAACGTGGAAAACGGCAAAATATTGCCTAATTCGATGATATTTTGTTTAAATCACATAAAGGAAAAGGGGATGATAAACGTCAAAATATTGCTAAATTCGATGATTTTTCGTACGAAACAAAATGGAAGAAAACTTGCTTAAAATGCAATATTATGCGAAATTCTGAGATTTGAAGGCCAAATCACATATCGTAATACTACATGAAATAGTATCAAAATATTGGTAAAAATGAATATATTTACGTAATATCAAACTACATGATTAACGTGTAAAAAAGTCACTATTTTACCATATTTGAGGATTTTAACTTCAAATCATTGAGCGAGGTTTCGTATTTTTTAGATCCAAGAAAAGACATATGAAAATGTTGTTTCCAATACAAATGATAAAAAAACAATGTATTTTCATTAGAATTAACTAAAATGTTCTTGATTTTTCGTTTATATTACGGAGGGAAGATGTACACGTAAAACCGCTTTAATCCGGCTGAAACGTCGATATATGCAATAAAAACCGAACTTCTCCCCCTTTCAATATCTTACTCAGTATTTTAACGAGAAACAAATAGATGATTGAAAATGAAGTATTTAAGGTTATTATCTAATCAATTATGTGTTTGCATCATTTTTATCTTATATATAATGAATTAATACCCATAAACTGAAAATTCACTAAAACGTGGAAAAACGGCAAAATATTGCCTAATTCGATGATATTTTGTTTAAATCACATAAAGGAGAAGGGGATGATAAACGTCAAAATATTGCTAAATTCGATGATTTTACGTACGAAACAAAATGCAAGAAAAATTGCTTAAAATGCAATATTATGCGAAATTCTGAGATTTGATGGCCAAATCACATATCGTAATACTACATGAAATAGTATCGAAATATTGGTAAAAATGAATATATTTACGTAATATCAAACTACATGATTAACATGAAAACGTCACTATTTTACCAAATTTGAGGATTTTAACTTCAAATCATTGAGCGAGGTTTCGTATTATTTAGATCCAAGAAAAGACATATGACAATGTTGTTTTCAATACAAATGATAAAAAAACAATGTGTTTTCATTAGAATTAACTAAAATGTTCTTGATTTTCCGTTTATATTACGGAGGGAAAATGTACACGTAAAACCACTCTAATCCGGCTGAAACGTCGATATATGCAATAAAAACCGAACTTCTCCCTCTTTCAATATCTTACTCAGTATTTTAACGAGAAACAAATAGATGATTGAAAATGAAGTATTTAAGGTTATTATCTAATCAATTATGTGTTTGCATCATTTTTATCGTATATATAATGAATTAATACCCATAAACTGAAAATTCACAAAAACGTGGAAAAACGGCAAAATATTGCCTAATTCGATGATATTTTGCTTAAATCACATAAAGGAAAAGGGGATGATAAACGTCAAAATATTGCTAAATTCGATGATTTTTCGTACGAAACAAAATGCAAGAAAACTTGCTTAAAATGCAATATTATGCGAAATTCTGAGATTTGAAGGCCAAATCACATATCGTAATACTACATGAAATAGTATCGAAATATTGGTAAAAATGAGTATATTTACGTAATATCAAACTACATGATTAACATGAAAAAGTCACTATTTTACCATGTTTGTGGATTTTAACTTCAAATCGTTGAGCGAGGTTTCGTATTATTTAGATCCAAGAAAAGACATATGACAATGTTGTTTCCAATACAAATGATAAAAAAACAATGTGTTTTCATTAGAATTAACTAAAATGTTCTTGATTTTCCGTTTATATTACGGAGGGAAAATGTACACGTAAAACCACTCTAATCCGGCTGAAACGTCGATATATGCAATAGAAACCGAACTTCTCCCCCTTTCAATATCTTACTCAGTATTTTAACGAGAAACAAATAGATGATTGAAAATGAAGTATTTAAGGTTATTATCTAATCAATTATGTGTTTGCATCATTTTTATCGTATATATAATGAATTAATACCCATAAACTGAAAATTCACAAAAACGTGGAAAAACGGCAAAATATTGCCTAATTCGATGATATTTTGTTTAAATCACATAAAGGAAAAGGGGATGATAAACGTCAAAATATTGCTAAATTCGATGATTTATCGTACGAAACAAAATGCAAGAAAACTTGCTTAAAATGCAATATTATGCGAAATTCTGAGATTTGAAGGCCAAATCACATATCGTAATACTACATGAAATAGTATCGAAATATTGGTAAAAATGAATATATTTACGTAATATCAAACTACATGATTAACGTGTAAAAAAGTCACTATTTTACCATATTTGAGGATTTTAACTTCAAATCACTGAGCGAGGTTTCGTATTATTTAGATCCAAGAAAAGACATATGACAATGTTGTTTCCAATACAAATGATAAAAAAAAACAATGTATTTTCATTAGAATTAACTAAAATGTTCTTGATTTTTAGTTTATATTACGGAGGGAAGATGTACACGTAAAACCGCTCTAATCCGGCTGAAACGTCGATATATGCAATAAAAACCGAACTTCTCCCCCTTTCAATATCTTACTCAGTATTTTAACGAGAAACAAATAGATGATTGAAAATGAAGTATTTAAGGTTATCATCTAATCAATTATGTGTTTGCATCATTTTTATCGTATATATAATGAATTAATACCCATAAACTGAAAATTCACAAAAACGTGGAAAAACGGCAAAATATTGCCTAATTCGATGATATTTTGTTTAAATCACATAAAGGAAAAGGGGATGATAAACGTCAAAATATTGCTAAATTCGATGATTTTTCGTACGAAACAAAATGCAAGAAAACTTGCTTAAAATGCAATATTATGTGAAATTCTGAGATTTGAAGGCCAAATCACATATCGTAATACTACATGAAATAGTATCAAAATATTGGTAAAATTGAATATATTTACGTAATATCAAACTAAATGATTAACGTGTAAAAAAGTCACTATTTTACCATATTTGAGGATTTTAACTTCAAATCATTGAGCGAGGTTTCGTATTATTTAGATCCAAGAAAAGACATATGACAATGTTGTTTCCAATACAAATGATAAAAAAAACAATGTATTTTCATTAGAATTAACTAAAATGTTCTTGATTTTTAGTTTATATTACGGAGAGAAGATGTACACGTAAAACCGCTCTAATCCGGCTGAAACGTGGATATATGCAATAAAAACCGAACTTCTCCCCCTTTCAATATCTTACTCAGTATTTTAACGAGAAACAAATAGATGATTGAAAATGAAGTATTTAAGGTTATCATCTAATCAATTATGTGTTTGCATCACTTTTATCGTATATATATGAATTAATACCCATAGACTGAAAATTCCCAAAAACGTGGAAAACGGCAAAATATTGCCTAATTCGACGATATTTTGTTTAAATCACATAAAGGAAAAGGGGATGATAAACGTCAAAATATTGCTAAATTCGATGATTTTTCGTAAGAAACAAAATGGAAGAAAACTTGCTTAAAATGCAATATTATGCGAAATTCTGAGATTTGATGGCCAAATCACATATCGTAATACTACATGAAATAGTATCGAAATATTGGTAAAAATGAATATATTTACGTAATATCAAACTACATGATTAACATGAAAACGTCACTATTTTACCAAATTTGAGGATTTTAACTTCAAATCATTGAGCGAGGTTTCGTATTATTTAGATCCAAGAAAAGACATATGACAATGTTGTTTTCAATACAAATGATAAAAAAACAATGTGTTTTCATTAGAATTAACTAAAATGTTCTTGATTTTCCGTTTATATTACGGAGGGAAAATGTACACGTAAAACCACTCTAATCCGGCTGAAACGTCGATATATGCAATAAAAACCGAACTTCTCCCCCTTTCAATATCTTACTCAGTATTTTAACGAGAAACAAATAGATGATTGAAAATGAAGTATTTAAGGTTATTATCTAATCAATTATGTGTTTGCATCATTTTTATCGTATATATAATGAATTAATACCCATAAACTGAAAATTCACAAAAACGTGGAAAAACGGCAAAATATTGCCTAATTCGATGATATTTTGTTTAAATCACATAAAGGAAAAGGGGATGATAAACGTCAAAATATTGCTAAATTCGATGATTTTTCGTAAGAAACAAAATGGAAGAAAACTTGCTTAAAATGCAATATTATGCGAAATTCTGAGATTTGAAGGCCAAATCAGATATCGTAATACTACATGAAATAGTATCGAAATATTTGTAAAAATGATTATATTTACGTTATATCAAACTACATGATTAACGTGTAAAAAAGTCACTATTTTACCATATTTGAGGATTTTAACTTCAAATCACTGAGCGAGGTTTCGTATTATTTAGATCCGAGAAAAGACATATGACAATGTTGTTTCCAATACAAATGATAAAAAAAAACAATGTATTTTCATTAGAATTAACTAAAATGTTCTTGATTTTTAGTTTATATTACGGAGGGAAGATGTACACGTAAAACCGCTCTAATCCGGCTGAAACGTCGATATATGCAATAAAAACCGAACTTCTCCCCCTTTCAATATCTTACTCAGTATTTTAACGAGAAACAAATAGATGATTGAAAATGAAGTATTTAAGGTTATCATCTAATCAATTATGTGTTTGCATCATTTTTATCGTATATATAATGAATTAATACCCATAAACTAAAAATTCACAAAAACGTGGAAGAACGGCAAAATATTGCCTAATTCGATGATATTTTGTTTAAATCACATAAAGGAAAAGGGGATGATAAACGTCAAAATATTGCTAAATTCGATGATTTTTCGTTCGAAACAAAATGCAAGAAAACTTGCTTAAAATGCAATATTATGCGAAATTCTGAGATTTGAAGGCCAAATCACATATCGTAATACTACATGAAATAGTATCGAAATATTGGTAAAAATGAATATATTTACGTAATATCAAACTACATGATTAACGTGTAAAAAAGTCACTATTTTACCATATTTGAGGATTTTAACTTCAAATCATTGAGCGAGGTTTCGTATTATTTAGATCCAAGAAAAGACATATGACAATGTTGTTTCCAATACAAATGATAAAAAAAAAACAATGTATTTTCATTAGAATTAACTACAATGTTCTTGATTTTTAGTTTATATTACGGAGGGAAGATGTACACGTAAAACCGCTCTAATCCGGCTGAAACGTCGATATATGCAATAAAAACCGAACTTCTCCCCCTTTCAATATCTTACTCAGTATTTTAACGAGAAACAAATAGATGATTGAAAATGAAGTATTTAAGGTTATCATCTAATCAATTATGTGTTTGCATCACTTTTATCGTATATATATGAATTAATACCCATAGACTGAAAATTCACAAAAACGTGGAAAACGGCAAAATATTGCCTAATTCGATGATATTTTGTTTAAATCACATAAAGGAAAAGGGGATGATAAACGTCAAAATATTGCTAAATTCGATGATTTTTCGTACGAAACAAAATGGAAGAAAACTTGCTTAAAATGCAATATTATGCGAAATTCTGAGATTTGAAGGCCAAATCACATATCGTAATACTACATGAAATAGTATCAAAATATTGGTAAAAATGAATATATTTACGTAATATCAAACTACATGATTAACGTGTAAAAAAGTCACTATTTTACCATATTTGAGGATTTTAACTTCAAATCATTGAGCGAGGTTTCGTATTTTTTAGATCCAAGAAAAGACATATGAAAATGTTGTTTCCAATACAAATGATAAAAAAACAATGTATTTTCATTAGAATTAACTAAAATGTTCTTGATTTTTCGTTTATATTACGGAGGGAAGATGTACACGTAAAACCGCTTTAATCCGGCTGAAACGTCGATATATGCAATAAAAACCGAACTTCTCCCCCTTTCAATATCTTACTCAGTATTTTAACGAGAAACAAATAGATGATTGAAAATGAAGTATTTAAGGTTATTATCTAATCAATTATGTGTTTGCATCATTTTTATCTTATATATAATGAATTAATACCCATAAACTGAAAATTCACAAAAACGTGGAAAAACGGCAAAATATTGCCTAATTCGATGATATTTTGTTTAAATCACATAAAGGAGAAGGGGATGATAAACGTCAAAATATTGCTAAATTCGATGATTTTACGTACGAAACAAAATGCAAGAAAAATTGCTTAAAATGCAATATTATGCGAAATTCTGAGATTTGATGGCCAAATCACATATCGTAATACTACATGAAATAGTATCGAAATATTGGTAAAAATGAATATATTTACGTAATATCAAACTACATGATTAACATGAAAACGTCACTATTTTACCAAATTTGAGGATTTTAACTTCAAATCATTGAGCGAGGTTTCGTATTATTTAGATCCAAGAAAAGACATATGACAATGTTGTTTTCAATACAAATGATAAAAAAACAATGTGTTTTCATTAGAATTAACTAAAATGTTCTTGATTTTCCGTTTATATTACGGAGGGAAAATGTACACGTAAAACCACTCTAATCCGGCTGAAACGTCGATATATGCAATAAAAACCGAACTTCTCCCTCTTTCAATATCTTACTCAGTATTTTAACGAGAAACAAATAGATGATTGAAAATGAAGTATTTAAGGTTATTATCTGATCAATTATGTGTTTGCATCATTTTTATCGTATATATAATGAATTAATACCCATAAACTGAAAATTCACAAAAACGTGGAAAAACGGCAAAATATTGCCTAATTCGATGATATTTTGCTTAAATCACATAAAGGAAAAGGGGATGATAAACGTCAAAATATTGCTAAATTCGATGATTTTTCGTACGAAACAAAATGCAAGAAAACTTGCTTAAAATGCAATATTATGCGAAATTCTGAGATTTGAAGGCCAAATCACATATCGTAATACTACATGAAATAGTATCGAAATATTGGTAAAAATGAATATATTTACGTAATATCAAACTACATGATTAACATGTAAAAAAGTCACTATTTTACCATATTTGAGGATTTTAACTTCAAATCACTGAGCGAGGTTTCGTATTATTTAGATCCAAGAAAAGACATATGACAATGTTGTTTCCAATACAAATGATAAAAAAAAACAATGTATTTTCATTAGAATTAACTAAAATGTTCTTGATTTTTAGTTTATATTACGGAGGGAAGATGTACACGTAAAACCGCTCTAATCCGGCTGAAACGTCGATATATGCAATAAAAACCGAACTTCTCCCCCTTTCAATATCTTACTCAGTATTTTAACGAGAAACAAATAGATGATTGAAAATGAAGTATTTAAGGTTATCATCTAATCAATTATGTGTTTGCATCATTTTTATCGTATATATAATGAATTAATACCCATAAACTGAAAATTCACAAAAACGTGGAAAAACGGCAAAATATTGCCTAATTCGATGATATTTTGTTTAAATCACATAAAGGAAAAGGGGATGATAAACGTCAAAATATTGCTAAATTCGATGATTTTTCGTACGAAACAAAATGCAAGAAAACTTGCTTAAAATGCAATATTATGCGAAATTCTGAGATTTGAAGGCCAAATCACATATCGTAATACTACATGAAATAGTATCAAAATATTGGTAAAATTGAATATATTTACGTAATATCAAACTAAATGATTAACGTGTAAAAAAGTCACTATTTTACCATATTTGAGGATTTTAACTTCAAATCATTGAGCGAGGTTTCGTATTATTTAGATCCAAGAAAAGACATATGACAATGTTGTTTCCAATACAAATGATAAAAAAAAACAATGTATTTTCATTAGAATTAACTAAAATGTTCTTGATTTTTAGTTTATATTACGGAGAGAAGATGTACACGTAAAACCGCTCTAATCCGGCTGAAACGTGGATATATGCAATAAAAACCGAACTTCTCCCCCTTTCAATATCTTACTCAGTATTTTAACGAGAAACAAATAGATGATTGAAAATGAAGTATTTAAGGTTATCATCTAATCAATTATGTGTTTGCATCACTTTTATCGTATATATATGAATTAATACCCATAGACTGAAAATTCCCAAAAACGTGGAAAACGGCAAAATATTGCCTAATTCGACGATATTTTGTTTAAATCACATAAAGGAAAAGGGGATGATAAACGTCAAAATATTGCTAAATTCGATGATTTTTCGTAAGAAACAAAATGGAAGAAAACTTGCTTAAAATGCAATATTATGCGAAATTCTGAGATTTGAAGGCCAAATCACATATCGTAATACTACATGAAATAGTATCAAAATATTGGTAAAAATGAACATATTTACGTAACATCAAACTACATGATTAACGTGTAAAAAAGTCACTATTTTACCATATTTGAGGATTTTAACTTCAAATCATTGAGCGAGGTTTCGTATTATTTAGATCCAAGAAAAGACATATGACAATGTTGTTTCCAATACAAATGATAAAAAAAACAATGTATTTTCATTAGAATTAACTAAAATGTTCTTGATTTTTCGTTTATATTACGGAGGGAAGATGTACACGTAAAACCGCTCTAATCCGGCTGAAACGTCGATATATGCAATAAAAATCGAACTTCTCCCCCTTTCAATATCTTACTCAGTATTTTAACGAGAAACAAATAGATGATTGAAAATGAAGTATTTAAGGTTATCATCTAATCAATTATGTGTTTGCATCATTTTTATCGTATATATAATGAATTAATACCCATAAACTGAAAATTCACAAAAACGTGGAAGAACGGCAAAATATTGCCTAATTCGATGATATTTTGTTTAAATCACATAAAGGAGAAGGGGATGATAAACGTCAAAATATTGCTAAATTCGATGATTTTACGTACGAAACAAAATGCAAGAAAAATTGCTTAAAATGCAATATTATGCGAAATTCTGAGATTTGATGGCCAAATCACATATCGTAATACTACATGAAATAGTATCGAAATATTGGTAAAAATGAATATATTTACGTAATATCAAACTACATGATTAACATGAAAACGTCACTATTTTACCAAATTTGAGGATTTTAACTTCAAATCATTGAGCGAGGTTTCGTATTAATTAGATCCAAGAAAAGACATATGACAATGTTGTTTTCAATACAAATGATAAAAAAACAATGTGTTTTCATTAGAATTAACTAAAATGTTCTTGATTTTCCGTTTATATTACGGAGGGAAAATGTACACGTAAAACCACTCTAATCCGGCTGAAACGTCGGTATATGCAATAAAAACCGAACTTCTCCCCCTTTCAATATCTTACTCAGTATTTTAACGAGAAACAAATAGATGATTGAAAATGAAGTATTTAAGGTTATCATCTAATCAATTATGTGTTTGCATCATTTTTATCGTATATATAATGAATTAATACCCATAAACTAAAAATTCACAAAAACGTGGAAGAACGGCAAAATATTGCCTAATTCGATGATATTTTGTTTAAATCACATAAAGGAAAAGGGGATGATAAACGTCAAAATATTGCTAAATTCGATGATTTTTCGTACGAAACAAAATGCAAGAAAACTTGCTTAAAATGCAATATTATGCGAAATTCTGAGATTTGAAGGCCAAATCACATATCGTAATACTACATGAAATAGTATCAAAATATTGGTAAAATTGAATATATTTACGTAATATCAAACTAAATGATTAACGTGTAAAAAAGTCACTATTTTACCATATTTGAGGATTTTAACTTCAAATCATTGAGCGAGGTTTCGTATTATTTAGATCCAAGAAAAGACATATGACAATGTTGTTTCCAATACAAATGATAAAAAAAACAATGTATTTTCATTAGAATTAACTAAAATGTTCTTGATTTTTAGTTTATATTACGGAGGGAAGATGTACACGTAAAACCGCTCTAATCCGGCTGAAACGTCGATATATGCAATAAAAACCGAACTTCTCCCCCTTTCAATATCTTACTCAGTATTTTAACGAGAAACAAATAGATGATTGAAAATGAAGTATTTAAGGTTATCATCTAATCAATTATGTGTTTGCATCACTTTTATCGTATATATATGAATTAATACCCATAGACTGAAAATTCCCAAAAACGAGGAAAACGGCAAAATATTGCCTAATTCGACGATATTTTGTTTAAATCACATAAAGGAAAAGGGGATGATAAACGTCAAAATATTGCTAAATTCGATGATTTTTCGTAAGAAACAAAATGGAAGAAAACTTGCTTAAAATGCAATATTATGCGAAATTCGGAGATTTGAAGGCCAAATCACATATCGTAATACTACATGAAATAGTATCAAAATATTGGTAAAAATGAACATATTCACGTAACATCAAACTACATGATTAACGTGTAAAAAAGTCACTATTTTACCATATTTGAGGATTTTAACTTCAAATCATTGAGCGAGGTTTCGTATTATTTAGATCCAAGAAAAGACATATGACAATGTTGTTTCCAATACAAATGATAAAAAAACAATGTATTTTCATTAGAATTAACTAAAATGTTCTTGATTTTTCGTTTATATTACGGAGGGGAGATGTACACGTAAAACCGCTCTAATCCGGCTGAAACGTCGATATATGCAATAAAAACCGAACTTCTCCCCCTTTCAATATCTTACTCAGTATTTTACCGAGAAACAAATAGATGATTGAAAATGAAGTATTTAAGGTTATTATCTAATCAATTATGTGTTTGCATCATTTTTATCGTATATATAATGAATTAATACCCATAAACTGAAAATTCACAAAAACGTGGAAAAACGGCAAAATATTGCCTAATTCGATGATATTTTGTTTAAATCACATAAAGGAGAAGGGGATGATGAACGTCAAAATATTGCTAAATTCGATGATTTTTCGTACGAAACAAAATGCAAGAAAACTTGCTTAAAATGCAATATTATGCGAAATTCTGAAATTTGAAGGCCAAATCATATATCGTAATACTACATGAAATAGTATCGAAATATTGGTAAAAATGATTATATTTACGTAATATCAAACTACATGATTAACATGAAAAAGTCACTATTTTACCATGTTTGTGGATTTTAACTTCAAATCGTTGAGCGAGGTTTCGTATTATTTAGATCCAAGAAAAGACATATGACAATGTTGTTTCCAATACAAATGATAAAAAAACAATGTGTTTTCATTAGAATTAACTAAAATGTTCTTGATTTTCCGTTTATATTACGGAGGGAAAATGTACACGTAAAACCACTCTAATCCGGCTGAAACGTCGATATATGCAATAAAAACCGAACTTCTCCCCCTTTCAATATCTTACTCAGTATTTTAACGAGAAACAAATAGATGATTGAAAATGAAGTATTTAAGGTTATTATCTAATCAATTATGTGTTTGCATCATTTTTATCGTATATAATGAATTAATACCCATAAACTGAAAATTCACAAAAACGTGGAAAAACGGCAAAATATTGCCTAATTCGATGATATTTTGTTTAAATCACATAAAGGAAAAGGGGATGATAAACGTCAAAATATTGTTAAATTCGATGATTTTTCGTACGAAACAAAATGCAAGAAAACTTGCTTAAAATGCAATATTATGCGAAATTCTGAGATTTGAAGGCCAAATCACATATCGTAATACTACATGAAATAGTATCAAAATATTGGTAAAATTGAATATATTTACGTAATATCAAACTAAATGATTAACGTGTAAAAAAGTCACTATTTTACCATATTTGAGGATTTTAACTTCAAATCATTGAGCGAGGTTTCGTATTATTTAGATCCAAGAAAAGACATATGACAATGTTGTTTCCAATACAAATGATAAAAAAACAATGTATTTTCATTAGAATTAACTAAAATGTTCTTGATTTTTAGTTTATATTACGGAGAGAAGATGTACACGTAAAACCGCTCTAATCCGGCTGAAACGTCGATATATGCAATAAAAACCGAACTTCTCCCCTTTTCAATATCTTACTCAGTATTTTAACGAGAAACAAATAGATGATTGAAAATGAAGTATTTAAGGTTATCATCTAATCAATTATGTGTTTGCATCACTTTTATCGTATATATATATGAATTAATACCCATAGACTGAAAATTCACAAAAACGTGGAAAACGGCAAAGTATTGCCTAATTCGATGATATTTTGTTTAAATCACATAAAGGAAAAGGGGATGATAAACGTCAAAATATTGCTAAATTCGATGATTTTTCGTACCAAACAAAATGCAGGAAAACTTTCTTAAAATGCAATATTATGCGAAATTCTGAGATTTGAAGGCCAAATCACATATCGTAATACCATATGAAATAGTATCGAAATATTGGTAAAAGTGAGTATATTTACGTAATATCAAACTGCATGATTAACGTGAAAAAGTCACTATTTTACCATGTTTGAGGATTTTAACTTCAAATCATTGAGCGAGGTTTCGTATTATTTAGATCCAAGAAAAGACCTATGACAATGTTGTTTCCAATACAAATGATAAAAAACAATGTGTTTTCATTAGAATTAACTAAAATGTTCTGGATTTTTCGTTTATATTACGGAGGGAAGATGTACACGTAAAACCGCTCTAATCCGGCTGAAACGTCGATATATGCAATAAAAACCGAACTTCTCCCCTTTTTAATATCTTGCTCAGTATTTTAACGAGAATCAAATAGATGATTGAAAATGAAGTATTTAAGGTTATCATCTAATCAATTATGTGTTTGCATCATTTTTATCGTATATATATGAATTAATACCCATAGACTGAAAATACACAAAAACGTGGAAAACGGCAAAATATTGCCTAATTCGATGATATTTTGTTTAAATCACATAAAGGAAAAGGGGATGATAAACGTCAAAATATTGCTAAATTCGATGATTTTTCGTACGAAACAAAATGCAAGAAAACTTGCTTAAATTGCAATATTATGCGAAATTCTGAGATTTGAAGGCTAAATCACGTATCGTGATACTACATGAAATAGTATCGAAATATTGGTAAAAATGACTATATTTACGTAATATCAAACTACATGATTAACGTGAAAAAGTCACTATTTTACCAAATTTGAGGATTTTAACTTCAAATCATTGAGCGAGGTTTCGTATTATTTAGATCCAAGAAAAGACATATGACAATGTTGTTTCCAATACAAATGATAAAAAAACAATGTTTTTTCATTAGAATTGACTAAAATGTTCTTGATTTTCCGTTTATATTACTGAGGGAAGATGTACACGTAAAACCGCTCTAATCCGGCTGAAACGTCGATATATGCAATAAAAACCGAACTTCTCCCCCTTTCAATATCTTACTCAGTATTTTAACGAGAAACAAATAGATGATTGAAAATGAAGTATTTAAGGTTATCATCTAATCAATTATGTGTTTGCATCACTTTTATCGTATATATATGAATTAATACCCATAGACTGAAAATTCCCAAAAACGTGGAAAACGGCAAAATATTGCCTAATTCGACGATATTTTGTTTAAATCACATAAAGGAAAAGGGGATGATAAACGTCAAAATATTGCTAAATTCGATGATTTTTCGTAAGAAACAAAATGGAAGAAAACTTGCTTAAAATGCAATATTATGCAAAATTCTGAGATTTGAAGGCCAAATCACATATCGTAATACTACATGAAATAGTATCAAAATATTGGTAAAAATGAACATATTTACGTAACATCAAACTACATGATTAACGTGTAAAAAAGTCACTATTTTACCATATTTGAGGATTTTAACTTCAAATCATTGAGCGAGGTTTCGTATTATTTAGATCCAAGAAAAGACATATGACAATGTTGTTTCCAATACAAATGATAAAAAAACAATGTATTTTCATTAGAATTAACTAAAATGTTCTTGATTTTTCGTTTATATTACGGAGGGAAGATGTACACGTAAAACCGCTCTAATCCGGCTGAAACGTCGATATATGCAATAAAAATCGAACTTCTCCCCCTTTCAATATCTTACTCAGTATTTTACCGAGAAACAAATAGATGATTGAAAATGAAGTATTTAAGGGTATTATCTAATCAATTATGTGTTTGCATCATTTTTATCGTATATATAATGAATTAATACCCATAAACTGAAAATTCATAAAAACGTGGAAAAACGGCAAAATATTGCCTAATTCGATGATATTTTGTTTAAATCACATAAAGGAGAAGGGGATGATAAACGTCAAAATATTGCTAAATTCGATGATTTTTCGTACGAAACAAAATGCAAGAAAACTTGCTTAAAATGCAATATTATGCGAAATTCTGAGATTTGAAGGCCAAATCATATATCGTAATACTACATGAAATAGTATCGAAATATTGGTAAAAATGAGTATATTTACGTAATATCAAACTACATGATTAACATGAAAAAGTCACTATTTTACCATGTTTGTGGATTTTAACTTCAAATCGTTGAGCGAGGTTTCGTATTATTTAGATCCAAGAAAAGACATATGACAATGTTGTTTCCAATACAAATGATAAAAAAACAATGTGTTTTCATTAGAATTAACTAAAATGTTCTTGATTTTCCGTTTATATTACGGAGGGAAAATGTACACGTAAAACCACTCTAATCCGGCTGAAACGTCGATATATGCAATAAAAACCGAACTTCTCCCCCTTTCAATATCTTACTCAGTATTTTAACGAGAAACAAATAGATGATTGAAAATGAAGTATTTAAGGTTATTATCTAATCAATTATGTGTTTGCATCATTTTTATCGTATATATAATGAATTAATACCCATAAACTGAAAATTCACAAAAACGTGGAAAAACGGCAAAATATTGCCTAATTCGATGATATTTTGTTTAAATCACATAAAGGAAAAGGGGATGATAAACGTCAAAATATTGCTAAATTCGATGATTTATCGTACGAAACAAAATGCAAGAAAACTTGCTTAAAATGCAATATTATGCGAAATTCTGAGATTTGAAGGCCAAATCACATATCGTAATACTACATGAAATAGTATCGAAATATTTGTAAAAATGATTATATTTACGTTATATCAAACTACATGATTAACGTGTAAAAAAGTCACTATTTTACCATATTTGAGGATTTTAACTTCAAATCACTGAGCGAGGTTTCGTATTATTTAGATCCGAGAAAAGACATATGACATTGTTGTTTCCAATACAAATGATAAAAAAAAACAATGTATTTTCATTAGAATTAACTAAAATGTTCTTGATTTTTAGTTTATATTACGGAGGGAAGATGTACACGTAAAACCGCTCTAATCCGGCTGAAACGTCGATATATGCAATAAAAACCGAACTTCTCCCCCTTTCAATATCTTACTCAGTATTTTAACGAGAAACAAATAGATGATTGAAAATGAAGTATTTAAGGTTATCATCTAATCAATTATGTGTTTGCATCATTTTTATCGTATATATAATGAATTAATACCCATAAACTAAAAATTCACAAAAACGTGGAAGAACGGCAAAATATTGCCTAATTCGATGATATTTTGTTTAAATCACATAAAGGAAAAGGGGATGATAAACGTCAAAATATTGCTAAATTCGATGATTTTTCGTACGAAACAAAATGCAAGAAAACTTGCTTAAAATGCAATATTATGCGAAATTCTGAGATTTGAAGGCCAAATCACATATCGTAATACTACATGAAATAGTATCAAAATATTGGTAAAATTGAATATATTTACGTAATATCAAACTAAATGATTAACGTGTAAAAAAGTCACTATTTTACCATATTTGAGGATTTTAACTTCAAATCATTGAGCGAG
Source organism: Procambarus clarkii (assembly GCF_040958095.1). NCBI lineage: Eukaryota > Metazoa > Arthropoda > Malacostraca > Decapoda > Cambaridae > Procambarus > Procambarus clarkii. The sequence goes on from NC_091236.1 coordinate 21,632,650, forward strand.
GTTTCGTATTATTTAGATCCAAGAAAAGACATATGACAATGTTGTTTCCAATACAAATGATAAAAAAAACAATGTATTTTCATTAGAATTAACTAAAATGTTCTTGATTTTTAGTTTATATTACGGAGGGAAGATGTACACGTAAAACCGTTCTAATCCGGCTGAAACGTCGATATATGCAATAAAAACCGAACTTCTCCCCCTTTCAATATCTTACTCAGTATTTTAACGAGAAACAAATAGATGATTGAAAATGAAGTATTTAAGGTTATCATCTAATCAATTATGTGTTTGCATCACTTTTATCGTATATATATGAATTAATACCCATAGACTGAAAATTCCCAAAAACGTTAAAAACGGCAAAATATTGCCTAATTCGACGATATTTTGTTTAAATCACATAAAGGAAAAGGGGATGATAAACGTCAAAATATTGCTAAATTCGATGATTTTTCGTAAGAAACAAAATGGAAGAAAACTTGCTTAAAATGCAATATTATGCGAAATTCGGAGATTTGAAGGCCAAATCACATATCGTAATACTACATGAAATAGTATCAAAATATTGGTAAAAATGAACATATTTACGTAACATCAAACTACATGATTAACGTGTAAAAAAGTCACTATTTTACCATATTTGAGGATTTTAACTTCAAATCATTGAGCGAGGTTTCGTATTATTTAGATCCAAGAAAAGACATATGACAATGTTGTTTCCAATACAAATGATAAAAAAACAATGTATTTTCATTAGAATTAACTAAAATGTTCTTGATTTTTCGTTTATATTACGGAGGGGAGATGTACACGTAAAACCGCTCTAATCCGGCTGAAACGTCGATATATGCAATAAAAACCGAACTTCTCCCCCTTTCAATATCTTACTCAGTATTTTACCGAGAAACAAATAGATGATTGAAAATGAAGTATTTAAGGTTATTATCTAATCAATTATGTGTTTGCATCATTTTTATCGTATATATAATGAATTAATACCCATAAACTGAAAATTCACAAAAACGTGGAAAAACGGCAAAATATTGCCTAATTCGATGATATTTTGTTTAAATCACATAAAGGAGAAGGGGATGATAAACGTCAAAATATTGCTAAATTCGATGATTTTTCGTACGAAACAAAATGCAAGAAAACTTGCTTAAAATGCAATATTATGCGAAATTCTGAGATTTGA